>NC_138044.1:7175079-7859573 GCF_964106645.2 Podarcis pityusensis | reverse complement strand
GGCAACTTGTGATACTGGAGCTGATCTGAGGAGAAAGGTGCTCAGGGAGAGAAACTGCATGGACATAATCCACAAGTGTGTGTGTTGAGGGCAGGTATGGTTTTGAACCTCTCACATATGGATCCTTTTCATTGTTAAAATCAGCGCCTGCCCTCTCTTTCTACATGATTGGTGCAGCTGCATGTTTAAGGAAACAGAACATCTGCTGTTACAACTAGCTTGACTCTGAATCCAATCATTATAGTATTCGTTTTACACAGGATACTGAAGCTAAGGGGCGGTGGCTTTCCCAAGACCACCCAGTGAAGTCATGGCAGAGCACAAGCCCTGGCCCTACACCAGAAATGGGGGACCTGTGAACCTCTAGATCAGGGGTAGGCAACCTAAGGCCCGGGGGCCGGATGCAGCCCAATCGCCTTCTCAATGTGGCCCGCGGATGGTCTGGGAATCAGTGTGTTTATGCCTCATCCACACTTCAGCTTTCCCCACCGCTTTCCCCAGGGAAACCCAATCGTTACCACTGAATTGGAGCACACGTCAATCAGGTTTTCTGTAGGTTGCCATTTGCTCCATTTCAGTGCTAAGATTGAGATTTCCTGGGGAAAGTGGTGGGACAAAAAGAAAACTGCTTGGACAAGTGGAAGTGTGGACCAGGAGAGCTGACCTGGGTCCCAAGTTATGGGTGCCTAGTGTTGCAGTGTGATGTCATGACGTCAGCCCCCCACCCCCACCCCGGCCTCAGAACCTGACTTCCGGTGGCATTGGAAAGTCAGGTTCCGAGACCTCGTGAGACCTAGGAGAGCAACTCCAAGGCCTTTAAAGACCTAGGAAGTTGCATCAGGGCCTGCGGCATGGGTGCTGAGCACCCACAGTAATTTTTTGTGGGTGCTCAGGCACCCAGAGCCCCCTATAGTTGGTGCCCCTGGTTTGGCAAGCCCTTAGTCTCAATTTTGCCCCTTATAGAGCACAGCAGAGAGGAATAGGGGGACAAATTAGAATTAGTTGGCTCTGCCCATCATTGGCTCTTGTTGCCATTACTGTTAGTTTCTCTGCTTTCTGCCCCACCACTCCAGTGAGCAGTAACCAGCACCTCAAAATCCCTGGTGTAGTGGGAATGTCTGAAGGGAAGTTACAAGCATAGTCAGCTGAACACAGCTACAGTCCTCTTTGCCATTGGAAACCCTAAGAAGGGCTATAGAAAGAGTAAATAAACAGCCATCCAAAATTATTATTATTATTATTATTATTATTATTAAAATATCTGTCCTGCCCTTCCTCCCCAATGAGCCCATTGTGGCAAACCACAAAGCAGCAAATGAATACAATTTTTTAAAAATAAAATAAACACTTAAAATCTTAAGAATGCCAAAAAATAATCAGTAACACATATCCTCAGTTAGGGATGGAAGGATATGTCACTTTCAGTTATCTTGGTTTCTCGTTTTTCCAATCTTAAAAGTCAGTTCTTCACAATTCACAGCAATTTGTGAATTATTATTTTTTTAAGTCTCATGGAAGTTCATCAGCATATTAATTTCAGCTAATAGACATATTTCTATATGTAGTGTAGACTAACATGCATGTTTTTGCAAAACAGTTTTTTCATAATGTAATGCATTTTTGTTAGTTATTTTCACTCATTCTTCCATTTTTATACACACTTCTTTTTAACATGTGCATTTTTGTAAACATTAGTTAGTTGGAGAATTGCACTGCAAAATTTGGATGAGTGTGGATTTTAAAAGCTAGCTGTATTTTGGTTTGCTTATTTCAGAAAGTGAGGGTTTTATAGATTTGTCTTTAAATGAGCAACGAATAGAATTTCTCCTCCACCGCTACTCACAGCTAATCATTTCAAGGCTGCCAGGAACAGCATCTTTTAACCACCAAAGATTTAACAGTCTTCAGCTTAAGGGGTGGGGACCCAGGGTCCATGTCCCCTCATGGAAAACCTTCTGGGGCTGTTTGCCAGCAAAGTCAATGGCAAAATTGTGCAGGGCAATGGATGCAAGTCTTATCTGTGCAGGTGGCTACATTCCAGCCACACAAAACCAAGAAGTTTCTACATACATGCACACACCACTCACTACATGCACACAAACACACACTGGAAATAACTCCCCTTGAATATTGGACAAGCACATCCAAGCAAGCCAGAGGCCATTGACACATTTCAAGGATGTGTTCCAGCCAGGCGAGATACACCCAAAGGGTTATGAAGGAGGATCAGTGAGGGGTGTGGCTTGAGAGAGAGAGAGAGAGAGATGGAGTGCAGATAAAGAGGCCTGGGGTTCCTCACCCTTGCTTTAGCTGGCAATATCAGGAATGGAACATCAGACCTTCTGCATGCAAAGCAGCCTCCTCCATTTCAGAACTATGAACCATAAAAGGGATATAGATACAGAGAGAGAGAGAGAGAGAGAGAGAGAGAGAGAGAGAGAGATGTGATGAAAGGCCAGCTCTTATCAGGCACCTCCAACCCCTCAACTGTCACCTGGTAGCAGCAACAACAGCAGCCATTCCATGTCCCATTCTCCTTGTGTGCCACATTTTGTTTGTTTAAGATTGCAAGGTAAAGGCAAAGAGATCCCTGACCATTAGGTCCAGTTGTGACCGACTCTGGGATTACAGCACTCATCTCGCTTTATTGGCCGAGTTAGCTGGCGTACAGCTTCCGGGTCATGTGGCCAGCATGACTAAGCCGCTTCTGGTGTGCCAGAGCAGCGCACGGAAATGCCGTTTACCTTCCCGCCGGAGCGGTACCTATTTATCTACATGCACTTTGACGTGCTTTCAAAGTGCTAGGTTGGCAGGAGCAGGGACCGAGCAACGGGAGCTCACCCCGTTGCGGGGATTCGAACCGCCGACCTTCTGATTGGCAAGTCCTAGGCTCTGTGGTTTAACCCACAGCGCCACCCGCGTCCTTTAAGATTGCAAACCTGCATATTATTTTAATTTGTTGTATCCAAGCCACTCTGGAAGCCTTTTTGGCTGAAAAGTGGTGTACAAATGACACACACACACACACAGTATTACTACTGCTACTACATTCAGAGAAAGGAGTTGAGATCAGGAGGGGAAAGGGTTTAATTAAACAAAACAGGGCTGTCCTAAGGGAGGGTGATATTAGACAAACAGGTTGTGAACAGAAAGCTGGCATGCTCTGGAGAAGTTGGGGCCCCGGGATAGCCAGGACAGTCATGCTCCAACCAAGAAGCTTGGTCTTCTTGTGCCTCTTTCTCTCTTTTCCCCCTCAACGGTTCATGAAAAGAGAAAAAAAAAGGAAAAAAAAGAAAAAAAAAGAAAAAAGCTGGCTTTTTCAAATCTGACTCCAGCTATGCAGGTGGCAAAGCAAGTAGCATAAAGCAGAACTTGTCAGGCGCAGGAATCCAAGCCTCCATGGTGAGCAAATCCCAGAAAGCACACAGAGGAAAAACAAAACAAAAACAAGATACTGAAACCAGACTCCCACTTCTGGGACCAGATCAAAAACAACTCAAAGCCCCAAAGATTCACATAAGCTCAAGTCAAATTACTTTACTATGTTGCATGTTTCTTGAGGCAAAACCGTTTACTTTGGAATTGACACACACACACACACACACACACATTGCTTGCTGGACGTCCAAAGCTCTCTAATAACTTGCAGGAGAGTTCAGGAAAGCTGCCTCAGAAAAACAGATGGGTATCAAGGGGCGCCACCAAGGGCTCTGGATTCTTCATCATACTGCACACAGTATGGGATGTGGTGAGATGGTCAGAATGGATACAGGAAGGTGAAGCTCAAAGGGTCACCCACATGGCCTCTGAATGGGTCTTGGAGCTGTCTGACAACAAATCCTGGGAGCATTTCTGCTATAGATCATGGGCTAGGAACTGAGGGAGGGAGGCAGTTTTTCATATTATGTGTGTGCACTGTGAGGGCAGGTAGTTCCAGATCCAGATCAGGGCCCACCAATGTGTTGCCTGTGGACACAATGCAAACCTTGAGGTCTTCCCCTGGTGTCCACAAACCTTCTGAGCCCCACTTGGGTTATGAGGTGGTGAGGCTGGTTCCATTTTTCTCCCTTGGAAAGTGCACACAGCTGATGGGGGAACCTGTGCCTTCTGGATGTTGCTGACCTAAAAGCCCCATCAATCTCAGGCAAAGCCATTGATCAGGAATGCTGGGAGTTGTCACTCAGCAATATCTGGAAGGCCACAGATCCCCATCCCTAGTCTATAGGGGTGGAGGAAGCTTGGGCAGAGGAAGCACCATATGACAAGCCAAGGTCTTTGTCTATTTAGCCCAATATTGTCTACACTAAAGATGGAAAATCTGTGGTCCTCCAAAATTTTGTTGCGAGTCCAGTGCTCAACCACCCTAACAAACATGACTAATGGTCAGGAATGATGGGGGTAGTAGTCCAGTAAATGTCAAGGAAATTTGGATGATCACAAACACCCTTTAGGTGTTGAGGATATCTTCTTATGGATGTGTTTAATTTACCTGTGTCCTGGAGCTTTTTCTTTCAGCCCTGCCCCATGTACCTAGACATTGCATTTTGGCTGTGGAGCACTTGATAAATTCATGCACCAGGAGATGAAAGACCAAGCACCATGGCTCAGTGGTAGAGCACAGGCTTTGTAAGCAAAAGGTCCAAGGTTCAATCTCCAAGATCCCCAGGTAGGACTTGGGAAACCCTTCCTGAAACCCTGGAGAGCTGTTGCAAGTCAGTGTAGGCAATCCTGAGCTAGGTAAACCACTTCTGACTCAGTGTAAGACTTAGAGGAAATATGAGCACCATCTTTAATTATCTGAAAGGCTGTCACACGGAAGGTGGAACAAACTTGTATTCTGCTGCTCCAGAGAGTAGGACCCAACTAACAGATTCAAAATACAAGAAATGAGATTTGGACTAAACATTAGGAAAACCTTCTGACATTAGGTGGTTGTCAGGGACCGTGCTGGGGTGGGCTGCTTGGAGGAGGAGTGGTGGGAGCCTCCCCTTCTCCTTCCCCCTGCTCCTGATCAGGATCTTGAATCTTCCCAGGAGCAGGAGGACAGTATAGATTTGGAAGGGTGGTTTGCAGAGGGACATAGGTCAGAAGGCAGAAGCTGGGAAATACTGGATGGGTAACAGCTAGGAGAAGAAACACTGGGAGAGATAGGGTTAACAGATTCACTGTCTCTGGATAACATTCCTCCGCTCAGCCCAAGTTCAAGAAGAGCTCAGAAGGTCTCAGAACAGAAAGCACAGAGGGTACCAGATCAGGTTACAATACACACTAGTGACACTGGTGACTAGGAAGGTAAAGGGGTGGAACTCTTAATTGGGAGCACTGCCTTTCCTAGGTAATTGACTCTTTGTTCTCTCGCTGTGATCATTAAAGTTTCTAACCGGTAAGAATACTCCTTTTCCTTTGTTTTGCTTATCTAATGCCGGGGGGGGGGGTAGGGAGCCAATTCCCTGAAGCCTGACATTGGTGGACTCTCCTTCACTTGGCCATCTGTTAGGGATTCTTTAGATGTGACTCTTGCGTTGCAGGAGGTTGGACTAGATGACCCTTGAGGTCCCTTCCAATTCTATGATTCTAGGCCATTATAGATTCCAAGCTTCAGAAGCCAGTAGAGAATCTGTTGCAGAAGAAATGAACCAGGCAGCAGAGAGAAGCATTCAACAATGTGCATCAGAAGTGTCTATGTAGGGTTGGGATCTTCAGTTGTTATCTCTCAGCTTAACCTACTTGGCAGGGTTGTTGTGGAAGGGGGGAATTGGAGGCCAAGCATTTGTGGAATGCAAAACATTTGCATTGGCTAGTCAACTAGGAAGTTGCAATTTATATTTAATAAAAAGTTAAAATGTCCTGAAATAGATAGCCATGTGTGGAAGAAAGGGCGTTTTAGTACTTAAAACTATATAAATATAATTATTTTATATGTATGGAAAGCACAGCACTTCTGTTGTGAATTTGCTCATTGGGAAGTTTTGATTTGCTCACTGGGAAACGATGCTGGTTGCTTAGGTCTGAAAGAGTTAAAGAATATTGGCCTCCAGGTGGGGTAGACAACCTGCATCCTTCCAGGTATTGTGGGACTCCAGCTCCCATCAGTCACCAGCCAGCATAGCAAATGGTTAGGGATGATGGGAAGTGTAGTCCAGCAACATCTGGAGGGCCACAGGTCCCCAGTCCCTGTAATAAAGCATTAGGGAATGGCATGATGGCCACACTGCTATGGCTATTCTTGGCTGTTGAAAGTGACTGAGAACATTACAGTAAAGAGAGAGGATAAACAAATGCATTTGCCACTGCCTTTAATGATAGCCGCCACCCAGATCCAACCCAATACATTCGAGGCAAACCAGGAAATGGCACCCCTTGGGAATTGTAGTTTGTTAAGTGCCAGCTTACTTGATTTCCTGCATTCCTGGGGGGGGGGGACTGTCCCAGAGAGGAGGTGTTGCAGCCAGGAGCAGGAAGTAAGCAGGGGGGCAGGTGTAACACCTGATGAATATATGCCAAACCCCCCCCCCCCCGAGTGCCGCTTGAAGAGACAGTCTCAGAAAGGATACTGGTGGAGCCAGCCCTGCCACCATCACCCCTGCCCCCTGGTCTGATTTTTAGTTCAGTGGTAGAGCATTTGCTCTGCATGTAGAAGGTCCCAGGTTCAATCCCTAAGTATGGCTGAGAATATCACCTGCCCGAAACCCTAAAGCGTTGCACCCAGACACTGAGCTAAATGGACCAATGATCTGGCTTAATATAAGGCAGCTTCCTATGTTCATAAGGTTGTCCTCTACTATTTACTTACAAGAAAGTCCCATTGAGCTGGATTTCCAGCAACTGTAATTAAACATTTATTCCATGTACAATCAGCCCATTTTATTGCTTCCTGATGAGAATGGGAGGAGGATAGTCCGTGGGATATTATTTGCCCCTTGAATAGTGATTGCCCCATTGTCAGTTCCTATTCCTGTGGTTTTAATTACTCCCCCCACACTTTTATTTTTTTACTGAAATACCACTATTTTCCTATTGAAGTTTTTTTTTTTTTTTTTAAGGGAAGGAAATTATTAGTGAAACGATTCTTCCCCCTGCCATGGGAACAGAAACTTGGGACCGTGGAAAGACATTTACACAATTTAGAGAGACTACTCAAGTGGCAATTAATTGCTTCAGCAATGATTACAGGAAGCCATAACCAGGGCTAGTGAGGAATGTGGCCTGCAGAGAGTCCTGAGAATCAGATAGGACTGAGGTTGCCCACCTTGGCTAGATCCCCATGCCATTAAAGGCAACATTTCTTGAAATGGCTTAAACAGGCACACAATCAAAATGAATGGAGTAACCTTTCAATAATGTTTAGTCTTCCCTGAGAATGTATCCGCTGCCGGAGTGTGTGTCTTACATCAATGCTATTAATAGTTTCCAAGGAATTTGGGATGCCTCCGACAAGACAACTGAGAAGATGAAGGACAGTGACTGAGGACATAGGGTCAAATAGGTGGCGGTAATGACAAAACATTATTTCAAGACAGAGGAGCAGAACTCCACAATAACAACAGCACTGAACTGCTGCCAGAAAGGAAAGAAGAAGCCAATGGGCACTCCATCATTCAGCTTATGATGATCAGACTATCCCAGCTGGACTCATTCATCCAAGGATAAGGATTCAACAGATTTAACGGTGAACCTACCTGATTCTCACTTTCCGAATGATATGCAAACTGAAACACAAACATCCTTCGAAATTCACAGTTCTCCAGATTTTGTAAGGCAGTTTTTCGGCCGAGTGTTGTGTACAAAATGCAAACATTTGGCTAAAGTGTCCTTAAAAGCATTTATTCATGGAAACAACAGCCAAAAGTACATGTTTTAGGGGAAATGGTATGTGTATATTAGACAATATTGCATACAAGCAAGTCTATGTAGTGACAGAACCAGTTTATGGAGAGGGAGGGAGGGAGATTTGTGGAGAGGTACTGGGATCCACTTAGCCATGAAACTCATTGGGTGATGATGGGCCAATGACAGCCTCTCAGCTTAACCTAGTGGTTGTGGGGATCAAATGTATCCCACCTTGGGTTTTGGGGAGGAAGGATGGAGTATAAATGAAAGAAAAAGAAAGAAAGGACATCACTATACCTTGTGGGAGTGAATTCCCACAATAGTTTAACCAAATATCTTAACCAAATGGCAGGGTGGGAGGAGAGGTGTTTGTCACAGAGGCTAAAAAAGCCATCATCTTCTTTCCAAGGCACATCTCCACTAAAAACAAGGAATTTTAGAGTGTGAAGGTACCCCAATGGCCATCTAGTCCAACCCCCTGTAATGCAGGAACTTCTGCCAAAGGAAGATATTGTAATTATGTTTTGATGCTCTGAAGATGGAGGAAATACAGCCAATAGCTATGAATTAATAATGAGTGAACTCACTATTTAAAATTATAAAAAAGGTATCAGATTATATTCAAGTCCAGTTCTGAAATGGAGCCTCTCATCAGGGGTCCAGGGTACCTGTCATTTACAATAGAAATCCTGGAGAACTATGTTTCTCAGGTTCTCTTTGGAAGCATTTTAGCTACCAGGGATGAAAGGGCACCAGTGTGGTTTCTGATATGAGAATTTTTAAAAGGATCAGTACTCCTTTTGCAATGCTGTCAGATCATTTTGAGAAGAACAGGTATTTATTTTGAAAACTGTAACTGTGAATGTTGTCACTATTATTTGTCTGTTTCTAAAACCATTTAGGCTAGCAGTCAGTATAATGTCTTGTGTCAATGAATTCTGTAGATTAACAGGGCTTTGCATGAATTATACTAGTGGTGGTCTTCTGGGGACACTTGAGGGAAATCAGAATCACTATAACTCAGAGAAAATATCATTCTGAGTCACAGGAAATGTAAAGGCACTTGGGGTGTGTATTTGTAGAAAATAGCATTCTCTTTTCCAGCTCACAATATGAACTTGGCATTAGTTTCCTTTGAAATACAGTTGCCCTTAATTAATATTATGATGATCCACCTGGCATTTTGCTAGCTCAACAGTATGTGCATCTCCATCTTGGGCCAGTTGCCCATTCAACACTCTGATAAATAAGATTTAAAGGCTCGAGGATGGGGAAAGGGGAAGCATCCAGAACTCTCCAGAGATTCAGCTACCTCACCACTCTATTCTCACCATCAGGCTATGGAGAAATGCAAGGTTGGCAAGTTTGATGAATCTCTGTCTCTTCTTCCCTTAGCTTTCAGTGTTGGAGAAGGTGAAATGCTTAATATTTTCTTCCTTTAAGAAGATAAGAGTCTGCTGGATCAGGCCATTGGTTCAGTGAGTCCAGTATCCTGTTCTCATGGTTGCCAACCAAAAGTCTCTGGAAAACCTGCAAGCAAGACCTGAGCTCAAGAGTACTCTTCTCTCCTGTGGTTTCCAGCAGCTGCTAATGAGGAGCATTGCTGCCTCTGATTGTAGAACACAGCAGAGCCTTCATGGCTGGTAGAGATGGATAGCCTTATCCTCAATGAAGATGATTAAAAGCCAAAGGAGGGGTTGGGGAGGGAGAGTATTTTGTGTTTATAACCTTGTGTTTTTGTCTTGAAAACTGCTCTGAGATTTGCTGATGAAGAGCGGTATACAAATTATTATTATTATTATTATTATTATTATTATTATTATTATTAGTTTATTCTGCTGCTGAAACCAAATCCAAAGTCAATAATTTGGGTGGAGGGAGAGAACTGTTAGAGTTCCTGCCAAGAGAGCATATCATGTTAATTAACTGAAATGTCTTCCCTACCTTTGTCAACCTGGGAGATGAAGGGCAGTAGCTCAGTGGTAGACTGTCTGCTTTGCATGTAGAAGTGCCCAGGTTTACTCTCATCTGAAATCCTGAAGACCTGTTGCCAATCATTGTAAAAGATACTGAGCTGGATGGACCAATAGTCTGACTCAGCATAAGATAGCAGGTGCACCAACTTGTCCCCCACACTGAGGGGGGTTGGTGTCACATGGCGTCATATACACGAAGTCATGTGCTGGGTGCCAGGGGGGCCATTGCCCCAGCATGCCTCTGAAGACAGTTTGGAAACTTCAGCTGGTGCAGAATTTAGTGGCCAGGTTGCTCACCGGAGCAAGACAGTTTGAGCCTATTACACCAATCCTGGTCTGACTGCACTGGCTACCAATTAGTTTCCAGGCCCAATTCAAAGTGCTGGTTTTTACCTATAAAGCCTTAAACAGCTTAGGACAGCAATAATACCTCAAGGACTGCTTCTTTCCATATGAACCTACCTGGAGCCTGAGATCATCTTCCAAGGCCCTCCTTCGTGGGCCGCCTCCTTGAGAGGTCTGGAGGGTGGCAACACGAGAACGGGCCTTCTCTGCAGTGGCTCCCCATCTATGGAATGCTCTCCCCAGGGAAGTTTGCCTGGTGCCTTCATTGTACACCTTTAGGCACCAGGCAAAACATTCCTCTTTACCCAGGCATTTAGTTGATCTTATTGACATCCAACATCCTTTTAGAATGTGGTTCTTTGGGGGGGGGAATGATTGCGTTATTGTTTTTGGTTTGATTTAATATGCTGTGGTCATGTTTGTGAACCGCCTTGAGACCTCTGTGTATAGGGCAATGTATAAATTTTGAAAGAATGAATGAATGAATAATGCAATCGAGCGGGGACATGAACCAGCACCCCCCCCCCCAAGATCTCCATTGCACCCTGCTGGTGGCAGGAGCTAGAGAGCATGGAGATTAAAAATCATCCTCCACACGCTCTGCCCCTACCCGGCATGTGAGCAGTCGCCCATCGGCAGTGGAGGATGGGGAGCATCAAAGGCATGTTTGTAGGTGGGAGGCCAGGTTCTCCTCAATATTAGGCAGGCTTGGACCCCTCCCCACAAATATTGAGGTGGCTGAAGTCCCTTCTGCCCACTATAGTTGGTGCCCCTGTAAGATATATTTATAAGGTGAAAAGTTCTGGGGCAATTTTGCTGACTGGGTGAGGGGACACCAGTTGTAGGCCAAACTACAGCAGATATAATCATATCCCCAGATGCTGAGTGTTTGCTTTTTCTTTTTGCCTATTTGTCTTCAGATTTCATGAGGACTATTTATGCTGGCAAAATGTGTAAAATTACTCAATAATGCATGTCTAATCTGTTTGTCATTCCCATGTGGATAGACCTCTGCTCTGATGCACTGAAACTACATTTTTGCCATTAAAAACTAACATGGGACGCGGGTGGCTCTGTGGGTTAAACCACAGAGCCTAGGATTTGCCAATCAGAAGGTTGGCGGTTTGAATCCCCACGATGGGGTGAGCTCCTGTTGCTCGGTCCCTGCTCCTGCCAACCTAGCAGTTCGAAAGCACGTCAAAGTGCAAGTAGATAAATAGGTACCGCTCTGGCGGGAAGGTAAACGGCGTTTCCGTGCGCTGCTCTGCAACGCAGTTCTCCAGCTAAGTAACATGCAACAAAAATGCACAGACTAGGTTTAAATGTGTATAAATGCATATATTAGTGATAATAATGCTTTGCAGTATTAGGCAACATGGTACACAAAAATGCATACGTTAGGAACAGCTTGCACTGAAATGCTGGCGAATTTTCATGAGGACTTTATAAAGAAAAGAAAAGAAATACAAACAAATGTGGAAATGTGGGGAACCGAATTTAAGATTATAGAAATGAGAAACTGAGAGAAACCTCAATTTTTTGATATGGGAAAACCAGTCTGTTTAATTTCCTGCTTGATATGCACTCATTAAAGAATGGGCACCCCCTTCCACATACACAAACACTACCAAAGAATGATGGAAAAAATAAGAATGATGAGCGGAACCCTAAAAAAAATATGCTGGAATCAAGCCAGAGTTTGGTTTCACTGAAGGAAAGGGACTTGTGTGTGTGTGTATTTGTATTGGTTCCTCACTGTGTGTTTGAACCATGGCCTATTGTTGTCTGAGATGTGTCTAGTGGCAACATAAAATGCCCCAGACTACAGACTGTTTGAACACGAATTCAGTCCTAGGGAGAGAACCTAAAGCACCTCTGTGATGGAGCTGGTGGATTTCTTTTAATGATCCCTCTGGAGCTGTTGAGATACATCCTGGGAAAATGGATTTAGAGACTTCTAGGAAAGCAGAGGTTGACCCCGTGCTGACCTTTCCATATCAATGAGGAGTCGGAGGCTCTTAAATCCCTGCAGTTTGCTGCTGCCTCGACACAGGTGCGTTCAATCTGTGAGCTGTATGAAATTTTTCATTGAAGGAAAGTCTCTGCTTTTTATTCCCACCCCCCACCCTCACTTTAAACTTGCTCTCTCAGCTAATGTTTTCCAAATGCCACTCACATCCCCGATTCCCCCATCCAGTGATAGGATGTGCAAGCCACAGCTGTTGCTGAAGCCTCAACTTGCTTTGTGATTATATGACGGTTAAACTATATTTCGTGATTGTCTGCTGGTCAGGCAATTGGGCGCATGTGCTCTGTTCATTTGGCATAGCTGCAGTAAGAAGCTTGTTTGCTCAGTAAAATTCATGGAGATGAGAGCCATAACTCAGCAGGATAGCATGTGTTTTGCATGCAAAAGGTCCCAGGTAAGGATGGGGGAGAAATTCAATTTAGTACACATTTGAAGCGAAATCTATCAAATTTCCACTTACCAAAACAATATGCAAACCAAAACACAGCCATCCTTTGAAATTCACACTTACCTGAATTTTGTGATGCATTTCTCCCAACAATGTTTACCAAAATGTGTCTGTTAAGAGAGTGGATAAAAATGAGGATGATAGTGAAAATAACACACACACACACACAAGTGCATTGTAATAGGGAGAATTGCTTACAATAATAGGTACCTTAGTCCACACTATGTATAAAAATGTGGTGATTTTGGAGAAATTGGCACTAAAATGCTTATTAATTTCACTAGGGTTTTTTTAAAAAGAAAAACAGAACAAAGAAAAATTATCACAAGCTGCTACAGAAATGTTTTGAACAGAATTTGAGATGAATTTTAAGCTTAGAAAAATGAGAACCAAAATGGACAGTTTCTTCCTCCCTCCCTACTTCTCAGTCATAAGTTAGTGGTGGGTAAACATAACAATGCATGACTATTGCCCCATGCAAAAATCAAAAGTATCTACACACACACACACACACACACACACACACACACCCCTGCTCATCCTCCTTCCAGGCATGCAGAATGCCTTATCACAGTTCAATAGCCCAGTCAGGCCAAAGCACTTGAGGAGGGTGAGGTCTGGGGAAGACCCCACCCCACCCCCACTCCCACGAGAGCCAAATGAAGGGTGTTGGAGGGTTGCATTTAGCCCCCAGGTCTGAGGTTCCGCACCCTTATCTATTATTTATCAGAGAGTGAGTGTGGCATAGTGGTTAGAGTGTTGGACTAGGACCCGGGAGATCAGGGTTCAAATTCCCTCTCAGTCGTGAAACTCTTTGGGTGATATTGGGCCATTCACAGTCTCATAGCCTAACCTACCTTACAGGGTTGTGAGGATAAAATGAAGAGGAAGAGGGCCTTGTATGCCACTTTGAGCTTCCTGGAGAACAAGTGGAATATAAATGACATACATCAATGAAAATAATAAATAAATCTAGATGGGTCAGTATAACAATAATTTATTTATACCCTGCCCATCTGGCTGGATTTCCCCAGCCATTCTGTGCGGCTCCCAACAGAATATTAAAAATACGATAAAACATCAAACATTAAAAACTTCCCTAAACAGGGCTACTTTAAGATGTCTTCTAAAAGTCAGATAGTTGTTAATTTCCTTGACATCTGAAAGGAGGGCATTCCACAGGGTGGGCACCACTACCGAGAAGGCCCTCTGCCTGGTTCCCTATAACCTCACTTCTTGCAGTGAGGGAACCAGCAGAAGACCCTTGGAGACCAAATGATAGGGGTGGAGACGCTCCTTCTGTATTCTATATTCCATGAATGTGGGAACATGGTGAGGTCACACATGTGCTGGCTCCAGCTCTAAGCTACAGCTATTCATTGGAAGGTCATTCAGAACATATGCACATAGAAAAGTATGCACAGAGACTCTGCTTAGGGAGGGAACCTTGACAAATGAAACATCTCTACTTTCATAGAGTGGTGGATCTGCTGAGAAACTGGTGGGCTTCCTTCCAGATGTTGTTGGGTTCCCATCCCATCAACAAATCACTGCACTATGGCCAATGGTCAGGCATTATGGGAACTGTAGTCAAACAACATCCTGTCACCCACAAGTTCTCCAACCATTTGAACATATACATGAATGTATATATGTTCTTACTTTCCAGGGTCAGAACTCTTATTTACCAACAGTTTTTCTGGTAAGGAAATTAGGAACTCATGTTTAGTCAAAACTGTTCTTGCTATCAAGGTAGTGGGGGGTTAGGCCAACATCTGTGAAAGCAGCAGCATTCTCAGGAAATTTCCCAGTGGGGAGTAAAACGCCAAAAGTACCTAGTTTATTACCAAAAATTGAGAATAATAATGCCTATGCATTTTGCCTCATACTTTAGATTTTACAAATGTTAGAAACCTACTGTTTTTAAGAAAAAGAAAGAAAGAAAGCTGGAATCAGGAGATTATGGTTCATTGGGGATGGAGATGGGGTACTGCCCCCCTTGTCCCCATAGATCCCCATATGTGACAGCACTTCAGATATTTGAAGATGCCCCTTATATAATCTCTTAAAGTGCAATCCTAACCATGTCTTCTCAGAAGCAAATCATATTGAATTCAGTAGGGTTTATATTCAGGTAAGTGCAAGGTTAAACCTCTTATTTTCTACAGAGAGTTCAGTGCAGCTCATTTTTGGGGTGGTTTTTTTTTTATATAAGATATTTATTAAGATTTTCAGAATATTACAATATGAAAAAAGAAAAATGCAAAATAAAAATAATTAAAAACAATTCATTCTTTCCATTACTTATCCTTCATTTGCTTATTTCCCGGACCTCCTCATGCCTCCCTTTTTTGTATTCCAGTTCAGTTTGTTAGTTCAGCAAATCACTCCCCTCTTTATATATCCTAGTCGTTAATCATACAGTATTGTAGTTTTAAATTTTTACCTATTAATAATCCATTTTTTCATATTCCCTTATAACATTTCAGCTAAAGACCACTTAGTTTCTATCCAACATCATTCTAGCATTCATTAATTTTGCAATATTTCTGTAAATAGTCTTTAAACTTTTCCCAAAAAGCTTTTGGGGTGGTTTTGGGGGCCCTGAGCCCTATATCATTTGTCCTGGGCCCCAGCTTTCGATTTCCCCTCACTTGTGACAAAAACGTCTAAAAATTAATTTGAGTATTTACAAGCTCCAATGTGCTATTTCACTCGGACCCTTAGTACCCTTCCTCTTAATTTGCACAGAGATCTAGATCTTCATCTATACACATGCAGTTTGCTTGTGCAAATATAATGAAAATATGTGACAGGGTCCTGAGCCCCTTATGTATTTAACATTTACTTCGTCCTCAATGGGAAGAGTATGTATGGTTGCCACCTGATGTTGCTTGAAAGGTAATTTGTAGCAAATTCTGCTTGAGAAGTTAAAAATCCCAAATTTGCAGCACCAAATACTGTTTCCCATGATAGTAGTATAACATCAGCTTTACATGCATCTCCAGCTAGGGCTGAGAAAGATTCCTTGTTTGAATCCCGAGAGCTCTGCTGCCAATCAGTGTAGACAATACTGAGCTATATGGACCAATGGTCTGACTCCATATAAGATATTTCTTATGTCCATAGGAGCCTTTCTCTGTAATGTTCTACCTATGTGCAAAACCTCATGCACACATCTGCAAAGTGGCATGTGAAAATAACGTCTTATCTCCAAAATATTGTTGACACCAGGATTGCTTTTGAGGCACATTGATAAAATGGCGGGGACATGCAAACAAATGAAACTGTGGAGATATGTGCATGATCTTCAGCTAGAAGATGCCTCAATATAAGGCAGCTTCCTATGTTCCTATATTCCAGGTGCTGGAAAACTTTGGCCCTCCAGATGCTGTTGGACTAAGTCCCATCAGCCCTAGCAAGCAGGGGTTGGACTCGATGGCCCTTGTGGTCTCTTCCAACTCTATGATTCTATGATTCTAAGCATGGCCAATGGGCAGGGGTGATGAGAGTCGCCTGCTATATTCCTTTGTCTCTAACCAGGGTTAAGGGCTGAAGAGCTGAAGAAGGGAATGGATTCTCCAGAAACTACGCACACATTAATATATTTCTGTTGGAAATATATAGCCAACAGGAATTACTGTGAATGGTGGGATGAGTCATGCTGTAGGCAGAAGATGCAATAACAAATAACCATATCCTGATTTAAGTGGAGAGGGATGCCCAATTGTAGGAGAGAGAAGAAGGGGGAGCACTTGAAATGATTGACCATCCCTGTCCCTCCCCTTCCCTCCACCACCACTTCTTTCAAAAGGCCTTTCCTGAAGCTGCAAATCAGGAGTGCCTAGGCGGAGGAGGGGAAGAGAAGTGGGCTTCCTGTGGTAGACAAAAGTTTATAACTTATGCATTGCCTGGAAGTTCCATAAGAAATTAATATGTGTTACAGAAACAGCAAGGGCGGCATGAATATTTCAAGGCGGGGATGAATATTTAATTGGAAAGCCTTGATTTGAAAGCGAACACGACAAGGCTGACACACGCGGCGGCAGTGTGCCTGTTAAGGAACGTTAATGATTTATTGGCTGTGTCAGTAGGAATAACTTCCTCCCTCTTTTCCGTTACATAATGCCTTTGAAATATTGGTAAAGCGATTAGTGAGGGGGGGAAGAGGAGGAGGAAGTGGGGAGGGGGCAGCTTCAGGAGGTCTTGAAGGAGAGATGTAGTGGACTCATCCCACTAACTGTCCCCAGTTCAATATAGTGGACGCACCTCAGGATACGCCAATTAAACTAATTTCCACAATTTACAACAGGCTATCTTGTGGAGGTCTTGTGTGAGGGAAAACGTAGTGATTTAGAGTCTCAGGCAGGAGTTGATCAAGCAACAACAAAAGTTTTATTGACAAAAAGAAGTTTGTGAAACAAAGTTGGGTCAGGAGATGCGTTATTTCATGTAGAAGTTAACTTATTACTTAAACTAAATATAAGGATGTCACAGACTTAGTGATAGGGACCAAAGTTGATGGATGCTTTCTTCCCTACTGTAGCGGATCCCACCCTTACCACCAATTAATATGTAGCAGACTCACCCACTAACTGCCCCCAGTTAAATATAGCACTTTTCCAGGTAGAAGCTAACTTATTATTTAAACTTTATATAAGGATGTCATAGGCTTAAGGAGAGTAGTATATGCACAGGTTTTCTTAAGTTTCCATTGTTAAAGATCTATTGTTATACTTCAGGTAGATGGTCAGGTTTCTAGAATGGGTGGTAAAATGCTCAACTCAGCTTCTGTTACTTCAGTCTCGTTCCCTTACTTAGTTATGGCAGGTGTTACAGTTAAATCTAGGGACACGGGTGTCGCTGTGGTCTAAACCACAGCGCCTAGGGCTTGCCAATCAGAAGGTTGGCGGTTCGAATCCCCGTGGCGGGGTGAGCTCCCGTTGCTCGGTCCCTGCTCCTGCCAACCTAGCAGTTTGAAAGCACATCAAAGTGCAAGTAGATAAATAGGTACCACTCCGTTGGGAAGGTAAACAGCGTTTCCGTGCGCTGCTCTGGTTCACCACTCCTTAGGTATTCCATTTGGTATAACAGACCCAGGGGATCCCATCACACCTTGTTACTGGCTTGGGAGTCTTCTTTACCTAGAAGATCTCCCCCCCCCCCCAGCTAGGGGGATTAACAAACTGAAGGACATCGTCCTCTTTCTATGCTCCTCCCGAAAGAAACATGCTAATGGGGACAGATACACCCCTGCTTTAAGCCATTTATGTACTGTCTTCTGTTGTATATTATTTACTACAAAGCTTGATGACTAAGCCCTTTGGGGACGAAACATCTGATTATCAGAGTGATGTCCAAGCACTGAACAACTGATACACCACAAGTGGACTCTATTACTGCGTTTGCAATTGTTCAAGATAAAACCTATTTTGGAAAGTGAAAAAAATGAGCACTGAACCACTGATATATTAGAAGTGGACTCTTCATTTACTGTGTTTTTAATTTTTAAAGATCATTTCCAAACTTATTTGGGAAAGAAACTACTTTTGCCACTTTATGAATGTTTATTGTTGGTTTACAGATAGTTCCCTTGGTGGTATTATCTTGTGTCTATTGCAGTAGCGATTGTATCACCATCCTGTTTATTTTTTTGCTTTCTTTTGTTTTTGTAGCTAATCAGCAAGAGACTCCAGCCCTCTGGTAGAATTCTGAGGAACTGCATCAACAGACTCTAGTCTGCCTCTGTTGTCCGTCACAAGGGGAGAAGACTGGAGAGAGGGGAATGACTCTTTGGCCCCTGGTTATGATACCTGAGTCCTGATGTATTCCCTGTAGCAGCCTTCTATAGGTAATCTGGGCTGTAGAACCAGTTAAGAACTCTTCCAAATGTTGCATGGGAGAGGGGCAGAGGAGCCCCATGAGGGTACAGAGTGTATTGATAGAACAGCAAAGTGCCCTTGCCAGGTTGGGAGGAAAGGTCCCACTTGTGAAGACAGAGGTCTCCATCAAACACACCTGTGAGGCACTCCTGACAGTGGCTCCTCCTCATCACTGATATCCAAGATCCATGTGGCTGAACGTTGGAAATTTCCTTGTCCTGAGGCAGACCATTGGTCCATCTAGCTCAGGATTGTGTTCATTTTGTCACAGGCCCCTCCTCCTCCATGTTATCAGTACACTTCAAAAGCAATCTTGGTGTCATCAAGACCCTGAGATGTTCTTTTCATGCAGTGCTTCACGGAAGTGCATATTTATCCCTGCACATTGGCAGAACATGGCACAGAAAGGCTCTCAGGCACATGGGGAGCTGCTTAACACTGAGTCAGCCCATTGGTCCACATACTCAATATTGCCCACATTAGCTGGCAGCATCTCTCCAGGATTTTAGGCAGGGAGTCTCTCTCAGCCCTACCTGGAGATGTCATTGAGGATTGTACCTGGGACTTTCTGCATGCAAAGTATATGCTCTACCACTGAGCTATGGCCTGTTCAGCTATGTGGCTAACAACTGTTAGTATACCTCTCCTCCACTAATATATGTGTTCCCCTTTTCAAAGTCATCTGAGCCACACATCCTTTAACAGTGAATTCCACAAGTGAGGGTATGCACTAGTAGCTTTCACTACCAGTCCCCATATTTGGAGCTGTTTTCATTTATAGTGTTATAGACAGGATAAACCTGGTAATTTGAAGTGTGAAGGAAGAATGCAAGCTGCACATTCCTGGGTTGGCTTATGCAGACCTGGCTGGCTGGGGGAAGAGGTGCTGATGTGCCACAGAAAGATCCTTTGGCCTGGATAATCAGCTGGGATAAGTGTGTGTTTGAGGGGACAGGAAAAGGGGAGTTTTGAAGCAGGGGCTTCTGGGCAGAAGAAGGAGATCCATCTTGGCAGGGCAGAAGAAACAGTTGCCTGCAATGCTTTGGGCCATGCTGTAAGATCTGGACTCCCTCCATGCGGACTGAAGGTGTAAATAGGCGAATAAACCCTATTGCTTAAAGCACGTCAGTCTCTGCCGTGTCTTCTATTCTCCAAAGTGACACAGACCCTGTATATGTGCCTGTGACCCCATGTGCTCTTGCCACTGCTTGGCAGAGGTCGGGGCAGGCACCGGGCTTTTGTAAAAAATATTTCTGTTAAAGATTATCTTGTCTGATTGTTCTGTGCTGTTTTAAAATGTGAATTTTTATTGTGTTTTAACTCCAAGGAAGGTGTACCATAAGATATTGAATTACATCAAACACAGAAATCATAAGAAGACTTGCTCAGTAAGCAGAAATAAAAGCAAAGCCATAACATTCAGCAGAACAGACTGGGGGAGGCTATAATCTGCACTCTGGTAACCTCCAGACTATTGCAATACACTGTTCTGTGGGCTGCCCTTGAAGATGATCAAAAAACTTCAACTGGTCCAAAATGCAGAAATAAGATTACTGGAAGGCATCCCTTTTAGAATGCATATAACCCCAGATTTAAAACAGTTGCACAGGTTGCCAGTTCATTTCTGTGCCCCATTCAAAGTGTTCACATTAGCATTTAAAGCCTTTAATGACTTAGGTGCCAATTGACAGAAAGATTGGCTCCAGCCCTACTGACCTTCTCAGGTGTGAATATCTACAGAGGAAGTTCTGCCACCCTCAGAATTGTGGGGAATTATTGCCCAGAAAGGAGAGGGCTTTATCTGTGGCCGCTGGTGAAGGAAGAGGAGTGCGGGGAGAGTGCACCGCCCCCGGCAGCGCAATCCCAGCAGGGTGCCATTGTGGCTACCCCCCGCCTGTACTGGGCGCCCCACCCCCACAGGCGGCATGCCCCGTCCCCAGGACGCGCGCCAGCCCCAACCCCACCTGCTCTCCGCCCCCTGGTGCCAGAGCATGAAGCTCCGCCACTGTGTGTGGCCGCCCCTAGAATGTGGACCTCCTTTCCAAAAGAGGCAACTTCACTGTACAGCTTTCACCCTGTGCTGAAGATATACCTCTTTGCCCTGACCGTTGACAGTTATTTTCCTTTGTGGAACATAAGAACATAAGAAGAGATTAGTCCAATGGCCCCTCTTGCTTAGCATCCTGTTCTCACAGTGGGAAACCAGTTGCCTTTGGAAAACAAGCAAGCAAAACATGAGCAAAAGGGCGACCTCCCCTCGGGGGCATTGCTTCTCCTATCACTACTGGGGGCGGGGATGTGCACATACTGGAAGGTGTGCTTAGGTGCCAGGGGAGTGGGCGAGGCATGCTGGGTGGTAGGGCACCACTGAGCGGCTCACTCATGCACCAGAGTCCACCACTTCTGTCCCTGGTTCAGGACTGACCCGGGGGGTGGAGCTCAGTTGGCTGGTTGCTGGTTGGCCGTGCAAGAAAGCTACCTCCACAGTTCCCTCGTGTGTCACAGCTCAGCGGAGGAGAGGGGTGGCAAAGTGTCTGCTGCTGTCAGGGACCGTGCTGAGGAGGACTACATGGAGGAGGGAATGGTGGGAGCCTCCTCCCCGCCCCCCAAGGCTCCTGATCAGGATCTTGAATCTTCCCAGGAGCAGGAGGACAGTATGGATTTGGAAGGGTGGTTTGCAGAGGGACATAGGTCAGAAGGCAGAAGCTGGGAAACACTGGATGGGTAACAGCTAGGAGAAGAAACACTGGGAGAGATAGGGTTAACAGATTCACTGTCTCTGGATAACATTCCTCTGCTCAGCCCAAGTTCAAGAAGAGCTCAGAAGGTCTCAGAACAGAAAGCACAGAGGGTACCAGATCAGGTTACAATACACAGTAGTGACACTGGTGACTAGGAAGGTAAAGGGGTGGAACTCTTAATTGGGAGCACTGCCATTCCTATGTAATTGACTCTTTGTTCTCTGGATAAAATTCCCCCCTGTCTGTGGATAACATTCCTCCACTCAGCCCAAGGTCAAGAAGAGCTCAGAAGCTGGCAGAACAGAAAGCACAGAGGGTACAAGCTCAGATTTGTAGGAGTGGCATAGATTAATAGGGACCGAAGGGGGTGTGATCCTTAATTGGGAGCACCACCATTTCTAGGAGATGTGTTCTTCGTTCTCTCACTGTGATCATTAAAGTTTCTAACTGGTAAGCCATTGCTTTCCTTGATCTTCTTATCTACTGCCACGGAAGCCTTACCAATCACCTCTCCACCTCTCCGCTGCTTCTGCCCCCGAGTCAGGCACAACTCCCCTCAATGAAGAAACCTATTGGGGGATAGCTTGTTGCACCCCCACAAAACAATGTGCCCAGGACTATGCCACCCCCCACGCTACGCCACTGCCTCCCCTTTTGTGGTTTCCAGAAACTGGTATTTGGAAGCATTTGCTGCCTCTAACTTAGGAGGTAAAGCATAGCTCTCATGGCTAGTAGACATTGATAGTCCCTCTCCTCCCGGATCTCTTCTGCTGAATTTGTATTCTTCTGTTCCATTTGGAATTGTTTTACTTGTTTTATAATTTTAACAGTTTTAATCTGTTTTTATAATTGCACATTATATTGCTGTAACCTACCATGGAACCTTATGCGGAAGGGCTGGTACGGAATCTAATTAATTAACAAAGCAACTTACATTAGTAACTTCCACACTGACCAGGGGAAGGAAAAGTTATTTGCTTGGCACACAAAAAATATGTTAGATTACTGTAGACACTGGACTTAAGTGTTTTTCTCAATGATCTTATGGAGACTTCTCTCTTTAAATGGTAATGACCTAGTATGATGTAGCAGTTAGAGGGTCTGCCTAGGTCATGGGACATCAGGTTTCAAATCCCTGCTCAGCCATGAAGCTCAGTAGGTTCCTCAGGTCCAGGCACCGTTAGATGGGGCAGGGGAGAACCACGGTCTCCATGGAGTAAAGGTGGAGTGTAAACTTAGTGATGAAAATAATAATGGATATCTATATCCAACTATATCCTCATCAGAGTAAACATATTAAAATTAATGGACTGAAGTTAGTCATGTCCACCAATCTCAATAGATCTGTTCTGTGAAGGTTTATTATTGGACGCAATAATCACCACCACTACCACCACCAACAACAGCAGCAAATAATAATAATAATAATAATAATAATAATAATAATAATAATAATAATTTATATTACTTTACTTCCTTCAAAATGTAGTAAAATCACTCAAGCAACTGGGCTGTTTTACTACATTTTGAAGGAAGTAAAGTAATATAAACTATTATTATTGTATGCATCTTCTGCTGAGTGGAGCCCTAAAGTCTGCCCCAAAGTCCTGCACCAACAGCACCATTGCAGACAGGTTGCATGGTAAAAAATGTCCTCTCTCTGGTTCTACCAACCTCACATGGGATGGTGGGAACAAGAGAGGACAGCCTTAGCAGATGACCTTCACTCATGAGTCATAAGGCAGGAAGATTTGTAGCTGGTGGAAATTTTAGCTCAGCTCCACTCTCTGAATTGAGCTATAACCTTAGATTTTTAATTTTGAAGGCAAGTAAGAGGTGACAGAGGTATATAAAACTATTCATGGCATGGAGAAAGTGGATAAAGAAAAGTTTTTCTCCCTCTCTCATTGCGCTATTACTTGTGGACATTCAATGAAGCTGAATGTTGCCAGATTCAGAACAGAGAAAAGAAAACACTTCTTCATATAGTGTATAGATAAACCATGGAACTCACTCCCACCAGAGACAGGGATGGCCACCATATTAGAGGGCTTC
This sequence comes from Podarcis pityusensis, assembly GCF_964106645.2. Taxonomy (NCBI): domain Eukaryota; kingdom Metazoa; phylum Chordata; class Lepidosauria; order Squamata; family Lacertidae; genus Podarcis; species Podarcis pityusensis. The sequence continues at coordinate 7,836,267 of NC_138044.1, read as the reverse complement.
AAAAGAGGATTAGACAAGAGGAGAAGGCTATTGGTGGCTACAAACCATAATGGCTCTTCTCTGCCTCCTCAACTGGAGGCAGCAATATTTCTGAATATCAGTTGCTGAATATCAGTTGCTGAAAACCACAGGACTTGAGGGGAGAGGGCTCAAGTCCTGCATGTTGGTTTCCCAATGTGTGAACAAGCTGCTGGGCTAGATGGGACATTGGATCAATCCACCAGGCTCTTCTTCTGTTCCTATGAAAGGAATGCTTGTTTCTCTTCTTCCAAATGGAGTTCAGCCACCCCAGATCTGCTCAATAGCTTTGAAAATGCCATCCGGTCATTTTGAATTAATTGAAAACTGCCCTCTCCCAACTTCCAAAAAATATTTCTTTCTTAAAAGAAGGGGAGCTAAGTAATAGGCCCCTGGAGTGTTTCCATAACTCAGTCTGTAACCTATTATAGTGAAATAAGAAAAGTCATCGTAGGAGAACAATTGAGGAGCCCTTGGTGTAGCTGGGTGTGGTTGTCTTGTTAGGCCACACACGGGTAGAGTCCAAACCGTTAAGATTTCAGCAGTGCATTTTAACTTCAACGTCAACGTCTTCTTTCTTCATTCCTTCTTGCAAAACATGAAACGGGTAAAACAAACCCCATAATTCTTCTGTGTGACCCAGTACAAACAAAGTGTATTGCCCTGCCCATTTCCTGATTTGTCAGTCTGGTGCCCCTATAAAGATTAGTTTAAATAATAAAAACAAAAACCTACGTCAGTAGCGTTGGGAAATGCTGAGCCAAAATATAGGGCACAATGTTCAGGCTTCCTGTCTAGCTGTGGCATTTATATAATAGGCACAGTTGGTGTGCAGAGGTTGTTGGCATTTACCTAATACTAATGGAGTGATAGAGTCGGGAGTTGCTTTGGTAGGGCAGAAGGCAGGGAGGCCCACAGTAGATAGAACCAGACCCAGGGTCAATGGCAGGCAGAGCAAACCAATGCTAGTTTTACTCCTATCTTCCTCCCTGCAGAGTTCTACAAAGACAACATTGAGACTGAGTGGAAGGAGGAGGGTAACAGGCAAGACCATCCCACTGTAAATAAAAAGGCAGGGAAATGAGGGCTAGCTGAAGCTGGTGGGGCAGTGCCCCGTTTGCCATAATGGGCCAACCTCCATTGACTCTAGGCTAATGTTGGGGAAACACCAGGTTGCAGAAATTTTACTGTTTCACTTTAAGCTATTATTCAATTTTAGGTACTGCCCAGGTGCTTATGGGTGTCCCATAAACACATGCATTGAAGTTGTGGCACTGAGAAATGTGACACCATTGTTAAAGCATCTGCACTTACTGAGCTAGGTTCAAGTTTCCAGGATTAATTTACAAAGCCCTGAACAACTTAGGTTCATGGTACCTCAGGGAAGGCTGAACTCTTTTATCCCAGCTCAGTCACTGAGATCATCTGTAGGAGTGTCAATGGTCATTCCATGAGTTGGTGAGGTTCATTTGACAGTGAAAAGAAACGGAGCCTTTGGTGTTTTGGCCCAGTCCTGTGGAATAAACTGCTGAAAGAGATTCAGTAGGCACCTTAAATTTCAACTGTTAGATGCCAGCTGAAAACCTTTCTATTCTGTCAGGCTTATGCAGGCAATTAAGAAGATACCATTCTCTAATCATTAGCTGATTTTTAATTTTTATTGTATGGTTTTATGAATAATTGTTGTAAAATGCTATTTTTATAAGTAGCAGTATATGGGTTTTTTTAAAAAACCAACAACAAATAAGTTATATAAAAAATCAGCAATTTTTTCAGATGTGTATTCTGACCCATTTCACATGTGTTTACTTAATTCTGAGTAAACAAGTTTCCAACATTCTCCTTAGTTTGAATCCATTCTAATTGCTCCGTCACCCAAGTGCAGCAAATACACTTTTTTTGAAAAAAAATCACAGATATTTTATGATTAGGAAAGTATTGAGAAATGCCCAGAAAAGTGTGGGATGTGTGAATGATTAATGGGAAGATGTAAACCCCACACAAGTGCTCAAACAAACCAGGGTAAATTGAAGATGAATCCACATTGTCATAGAATCATAGAATCTTAGAGTTGGAAGGTACCCAAGGGTCATCTAGTCTAGCCCCCTGCAAGAAACTAAACTAAAGCATCCATGACAGATGGCCATCCAACCTCTGCTTCAAAACCTCCAAGGAAGGAGAGTCCACCATCTCTTGTGGGAGTCTGTTCTACTGCTGAACAGCAGTGTTATATACAGTAAGTACCCCACAGACAAATCAGAACAAGTTTTCAGTGAAACCCAATCATAGTCTAACCTCTGCATAATATTTCTGCAAGCAAATCCAGATGAATGCTCAAACAACAGGTCTTCTGGAGAACCTCTTAGTTAGCCTGTAGCTGTAGCTATTGTTAGCCCTACTTAGAGTAGATCCACTGAAATGAATGGACATGAGTAAATTTGGCCCCTCAGTTTCAATGGCTAGTATTAGAGGGTTTCCTCCATCAAAGTATGAAGCCAGTGCATTAGGTATGCAACAGGGAAGACCATGGGCATAGCCAAGGAGGGCACAAAAGTCCTGCCCCCCCAACAAAAGTCCTGCACCCCCTAACAAAAATCCTGGCTATGCCCATGATCCTTCCATTTCTTTATTTCAGAACTCTAGGTGGTGCAAATATGTGGGCATACTGATAAAAACACACTGCTCATAAAGCCACCTTGAGACAATCACATCCCTTTTCTTGGCAAGGATTCTATCAGTATGTACATCTGAACCAGCTAATATTACTGGTGACTTTTTGAGAAGTGCTTAAAAAAAAAAATCAGTTTGCCCAATGGCACATATGTATTGGTCAAACTCTGCACCAAATGATTTTGATGCACCTCAAGATTGCTCGTTTTTAGTGTTTCATCAGTGCTGTCAGCCAGAAACCAAACTGTTATTGGGGTTGGGTGGGGACATCAGCTCCAGAACTATCCTAGCATTAGCGTGACTGCATTTAAACTTTAGCTGACACTACCAAAGGGGTTGTTGGCTGGGAGGAGAGGTGAGCACTGAGAAAAATAGGGGAAATGACTAAGAAAGAGAAAGAGAGCAGAAGAAGGTTTTGGAGGAGGAAAGCACCGTGGCAGTTCATGCCCATTGGGACTGTTGGGGCAGAAGGCTCCCAAAATAGATGGAGATAAAGCCAAAGAGAGGCAGAGCCCAAGATCCTCTTTGTTGAGTTCTGCAAATGCAACACTGAGACTAAGGAGGAGGAAGATGACAGGCAGGGCCATCTCTTGGACCAGAAGTATGTACGAAGGCAGGCAGGTGGGGAGTTGGCTGAGAGCACACTGAGGATGGTGAGGCAGTGCCCCATTTGCCTAAACAGACCAAACTCTGCATGGAAAAGATACACATGGAAGGGGAAAATAAGAATGGGAGGGGAGGGGAGCAGCATGAGAAATTGCAAAGGGAGTGATTACTCAACTGGAAATTGAGAGTGGGGAAGCAAGTGTTTGGACTCACCTGAATGGATGATTGAGACCTACAGCAGAACAAGGCAGGGAAGAGAGAAAGAAAGGAAATATTTAAAAGGGGAAAGTAGTGGACCATCCATTACTTGGAGGCTGTGAAGAATGGGTGCTGCAGTTAGGGGTGGACAAATCTGGCAGTTTCTATCATTAGGTTATCTGCAATGTTTATCTCCAGTAGAACCATTAGCATTTATGGAGGTGACTAACTTAGGTGCATTAATTTCATTGGGTCTACTCAACTAGAACCTAGTTGGAGGCATCCCGTTATTATTATTTGATGAAAAGAAGAAGTTGTCATGTGTTATTTGCCATTCCTGATGACCCTTATATCCTTCATTGTAAGTGGAGAGCTTGAATTTTTGAGTTATGCTGACTTTTAGCTCATGTAAACCTGCTTAGCGGAGACTGTCTCTTTCCCACATTCTGTACAGCACCCAGTGCAATAACAACTCTATTCAATCACAATTGTTTTATTTATTCAGCTTCTATGCTAAAGGAGCCTAGGCTCAGAAGAAAGGGGTGGGAGGGGATAATCTTTCCATTCTGGTCCCACATAATGTCAGCACCTATTAGCTAAATATCCATTCAGAAACAAGTACCAGTTAGTTCACCAAGCGAATCTCAATTTTCATTTCTCTCAGTTTCTCATATTTTTAATATTCAGTTCTCCATGTTTCCCTGTCAGTTTGCATTTTAAGAAAAGAAAAGAAAAAAAGAGTTCTCTAACAACAACAAAATCATTAGCATTTGGGTGAAAATTTCTCCTAATAAAAATATTTTGGTCTGCAATTTTCCTATAAAACATTTTTGTTTATTTTCAGTAATGTATACATTTCCAAACACACTTTTTCCTCGTTTGGCTGGAGACAAGGGTGAATTTTGAAGGACAGCTGTGTTTCAGTTCACATATTGTTTCAGGAAGTCCAAATAAGGGAGTTTCACAATAAGATACTATCTGCACTATACACTGAAAGTAGTGTCATGCCACTTTAAACATGCCCCCTAGGAATCCTGGGAACTGCATATTGTTAAGGGTACTGAGTAGGCTTGCCATATATCAAGTATTTCCCAGATATGCCTGGAATACTGCTGTCAGAAGCAGTGTCCAGGTGGAAATTGGCAAAAATGTCCGGGGAAATCTGGAAGTATGGCAACCCATGTCGGCAGTGTCATTTTTGCTTTGCCATTTTGCCATTTTTGCTCATTTTTCATTGCAATCTTGGCCCAAAGGTCCCCACCACCACCCCAACTTTTGTGTCCAGACTTTTATTTTTTGAAAAATGGCAGCCCTAGTACTGAGAGTTGTTAGGCAAAGCCAATTCCCTTCACAGAGCCACAATTCTCAGAATAGTTTAATGGTCAATCCCCATTTCCCCAAAGAACTCTGGGAATTATATCTCTGTGAGGGAAATAGGAATCTCCCCTCAGCTCCCAGACAGAGCAGGGATAGGTATAGGGTGAGAGATTTCTGTGATTGAGCTCACCCCACTCACTCTGTAAAAACTTTGTAGGAGGGGTGTGTCTGTATTAAGATCTTTGAAGCCTCTGTTGGCAATTATGAATCTCTTGCCTTGTTCATGTAACTTCGAATCTTGACTCCTGGACCTTGTGCTTCCTACTGAACCCGCACTAGTATGAGCCTAGATAAAAATCTCTTCCTTACTTTTCTGTCTCTAATAGTTGCTGTTGTATTTTAGATAGGTGCCTGGGGGTATGCATGCCACTGGTCCCTCAACTTGCTACTCAGGACTGATCCCTTCTCTTCTAGTTCCTGGCAGGTACATGAGGGTTGTGCTGGATGACTTGGGGCAGCCTAACCTCTAACATGCTGCATACAAAGAGTCATCAATGAGGTGGATCTGATGACTTCCAGGCTGCTGCAAAGCAGCCAAGCAGAGTGGAAGATTTCCATCCACTTTCTCCATGCCATGCACAATTTTTTACATTTCTATCATACCACCTCTTAATAATCACTTTTTTTTTGGTAAACTAAACAGCCTCAAATACTGTAACTTTATTCATAGGTGAGTTTCTATCCCCTTGATCATTTTGTTTGCCCTTTTCCAACTCTATAATATCCTGTTTGAAGTGACCATATTATCAGCTGCCCTAGGACTCAATCCTGCTTATATTAATTCCCTCAGCTAGCCCTTAATCCACCCACAGTGCTGTTGCCTTGGTCAGACTCCTACACTCTCTGCCTATTGTCCACTACCCCAACCACATTTGCAGGAATACATCCCTCCCATCTTCCCCTCCCCCAGATTTTCACATCCCCCCTACCCAAAAGGGCAGCAATCTCTTGATGGATTGATCTGTGAAAGGAAAGCAACGCCAGGATTGAATTAAATCAAAACATTCCACTCATACCACCTGAGAGCCTCAGTAGAGCAGAGATGCCTGGAGTGCAATCTGGGACGAGAAAGGCTGTGTGGGTTTTTCAGGGCCAAAAGGAGGAAAAGCTCCAAAGAGGCAAATGATGAAGGAAGGCATTGAGCCAAAGGGGATTGGTGTTGATTGCCTAGAAAGAACATGTGAATTAATAGCTGGGGATGAAGAAATCTGACAATTTTGGTTCCTCTCATTTTGCCAGTCTTACATTCGATTCTTCACATTTCCATACCAGTTTATGGTTTATTTTTTAAACTCCTGAAAATTCATTGGCATTCGAAATGGAATTTCTCCTGATTTTTTTGTATGCAGTTCTGCCTTCTTCTTCTTTTTTAAAAAAGTAACATTCCATAATATAATGCATCTTTGCGTAGTACTTCTATTAATATATGCACACTTTCTACTAGTACATGCATTTTTGTACACATTACTTGGGTGGAGAAGCGCACTGCAAAATTTGAAGGGGTTTGAATTTTGAAGAATAACTGTGTTTTGGTTCACATCTTGTGTAAATTAGGAAAGGTTGCCTTTAAATGTCAACTGGATCTCATTCGTCTCTCATGCCTGCTAACAGCAGAGTGTCTTTGGGCATATGCAAAGTATTTCCCTTTAAAACCACTGCAAGAAAATTCCGTCTGGGTGGATGTGTCAGATGCCACCCATGAAGGTGGCTCCTGATTATTGGTGACAAGACTGTGGTCTGCCCTTCCTGCCACAATCTCTTCTTCCTGTTCAGCCCCTCCCTCAAAGTGCTCCCCCTGCCTGATGAGACTCTGTGCTCCACTGGAGTGGCAGAGGAGGGAGATGGCAGATATGCTTCTCCCTCCTATCTAGAGTCACAAGGGGAGAGCCTCTCAAGCTGCAGAATTAGAGAGTGCTCTTGTATTTATGCCCTGCTTGCAAGTTTCCCACATACATCTGGTTAGCCACCGTTAGAACAAGCAAGTTGCAGGACTAAAAGTTTTCTCCTGCACTCAGAAGCAATTAATGAATGATCACACACCTTCAGGTCCCACAGCCAATATCATGGCACCTGCCAGCGCTGTCCTGGTGCATGTGCAACAACTATGTGCCAGGGTTGAGTCATAGGCGTAAGAACGTAAGAATAGCTCTTCTGGATAAGGCCCATTGCCCATCTAATCCAGCATCTAGTTCTCACATTTACTAACCAGTTGCCTCTGGGAAAGCTGGTGAGCAAGACCTGAGTACAACAGCACTCTCCCCTCCTGAAGTTTTCAGCAACTGACTTCCGGGTCAGCGCCATCGGTGAATGGCGGAGTTCCTCCGTCTGGAGGAACGGGCTCCGTGGAAACTGGGTCTTCCCGCCGCGGCGAAGGTGGGGACCCGCTAGAAATCCCAGGCGGAGGAAGCCTGGGAACGTGGGGTTTGGCAGGGCACCAGGAGCGCCCCCCTACTCGCAGGGAATCCCATTTAGGGGCTCCGGAGCGAAGTGGGGTGAGAAGCGCGGTGCTGCGAACTGACTGCTACTTTCACGGAGTGAAGCCGCACAGCCATTGCCGGAGAGTGCTGACTTTTTCCTGTGGACAATTGGATTTAAAACAAGTACCCATGAGTAGAAACGGAAAATTGGATCAAGAAATTTCTTAATTTGGTATCGAAGCGGGAAGGTTCAAAACAGGAAGTCCGCCTTCCGCTTTTTGTATATAGACTAAAGCAAAAACTCTGTAAGCTAAAGCCTGGAAAGCTGTCAAAAAAGTCTAAATTTCCTTCATTCAGAATTACTGAAACCCCCTTGGAAGTATGAGAAAGGGGGGGGACTTTGTTCAACTCTAGCAGGAGAGGGAGTGAAGAAGGATAAGTTTCCACTGTCTCTAACCTGGGAACGGGGTGTCAGAGACAGAAATTGTTGGAGAGGTTCATTGACTGTGAATGGAATATTTTGACAGATAGCTAAAGAAGAGAAACAAGCTGATTCCAATGTTGCCTTTTGCATCTTAAAGAAACAAAATATCTGAAAAATATCTGAAAAACGAAAGTAATTTTCCTTTGTTGGACTTGCCTAAAAAAATTGGATACAATTAGAAATTGCCTCCTCTCGAGGGAGCTTGTCAAATTGTTGCTGCAGTACATTTGAGGGCTCAACAGATGTGAGATTAAGAGCGTGGGAACAGTCTTTTCTGACCTTGACTAAAGATGAGCTGGGAGGAAGACTGGGTGCTTGCCTTATGCAAGACAAGTGCCTTGCTGGAACAGATGCATGAGAAGATGGACTTGATGAATGAGAAAATGGATTTGACTGTTGTGGTTAATAACTGTGGACAAACAGGGAATATTGATACAGAAATTATTCAGGGACCAACTCATGAATCTGTACTGACTGGGCAAGTGCAGAAGATAAATGAGGAGGATGCGGTTGCACCCCAAATAATACAAATGGAGAGTCCCGAGGCCCTACAGGAGCATGAGCCGCTGTTATTGAAGACTGAAGTTGGAGTGGGCCAGGGGGAGTCTGGAGCTGAGGAGGTTCCTAACGTTGGAGAGACCTTGGAATATGCTTTTAAATACTTTTTGGACTATATCGAGGACTGTGGGGAGTGGGACTGTGGGGAATGGGCGGGCTTGATGAAAGGAGATGGAGACAATTTTGGCTTGGAATCCCCCAGAGGCCTACTCCTCAATGAGAAAGGAAAGAAACTAAGAAAGAGACCAACAAAAGACAAGGAAAAGGGCAAGTATAAACAAGAAGAAGAAGAATTGCAGAAGGGACATGGAAGAGACTTAAGGGCCTTGGACATAAGGCTTCCAGGTTGATGGACTAGATGGAATGGACAGTAAGGACTGACACGATCCGAGTCCGAGAAGGGACGTTGGATGAAGATTGGAAGAAAATTTATAAAGAAAACTTTCTATTTAGGGAATTGGCTAAAAATTAATGAATATTAGGGGAAATGTTGGAATGAAACTATATGACTTTAGCAGAAATGATATCAGGAGTAATGTATATTTGATAACTAAGATTCAAGCTTTAAGGTATTTTAGGGTAAGATAAGGTAAAATAAATTAAGGTAATTTGAATAATAGAACATGGGGAAAGATGGAAAGGATTTGTTGAGCTAATTATTAGGTTAAATTAGGTTAGGATAATTTTTTTAACAAAAATTGAGAAAGATGGAAAGAATTTGCTGAAATAACTAATTAAACTAGAATACAAAAAGGGAGGTGTGAGGAAGTCAATGAAACAAGCAAATGGAAGTTTTAGATATGTAATTTGGGATCTGTGTTGTTTTCTTTTTTCTTTTTATCTTTTTGTTGTATTGTTGTATTGGTTTTTGTGTTTTTTCTTTTCTTTTTATGTATTATAGTGTTGTTTTTTAATGTTTCTTTTCCCCCCCTTTTTTCCTTATAATTCTGAAACTACTAATAAATATTTTTTTTTAAAAAAAGAAGTTTTCAGCAACTGGCATTCAGAAGCATACAGCCTCTTACTGTGAAGGCAGGATGTAGACATCATGTCTAGTAGCAACTGATAGCCTTTACTCCCAGTGAACCATTGCCTCTGAAGTTGTAGGCCAGTGTTGGGGAAACATTTCCAACCCAAAGTCCATATTCTCTTCTGGGGAACCTTCTAGGGGGCACATGATAGTAGTGGGTGGGGACATTGGCATAAAGTGGGTGGAGTAACACTGACAGGCTAGTTTCTACACACATATTTCTCCATCCTCCATCCAGACAAGCAAGAGAACTTATCAAAATTCAAAAACACTTTCCAGACAGGCAAGAAACACTCGGGGTACAAAGTAGGAAGAACCTATTGGCAGTTCCTCAGAATCTTAGAAGGATGGTTGACCTGAGAGAGGGCATTCTCTGTGGTAGCCCCTAAGTTGTGGAACTCCCTTCCCACAAAAGTATGCCTGGCACTTTCATTGCACAGCTTCTGGTAAATGCTGCAGATGCACCTCTTTGCCCTGGCTTTTGACACTTGATGTATATATTTTTAGGACCAGCCTTCTTTTTATTATTGTGCTTAAAGTTGTTTTAATATTGTAATCTTGAGTTTTAATGTTGGGACCTAAGGGTGAAGGGTAGATGATGGTGATGGTGATGGTGATGATGATGAGACTGTGAACTTGTCAGTGGCTCTGCACACCTCATGGAATGTTTTCTCTAATGTGTTAGTGTCTGCAACCTCAGCTTAGGGTTCTCTTTGGTACCACCCAACCTGTGGAAGGCTGTGCCACACAGCTAAGTCCAGCAACTTCACTGTGAGCTTTCCAGTGGCAGTGGTGGCAGTGGTGCATGTGTGCATGTTTTCCTCAGAAAGCTTTTAGCATGAGTTGGCAGGGTCTGAGTTGTATTGTTGTTTTCTACAACTAGGTTTTGGGTTTTGCTTTGCTTTTTCTTCTGCTTTTTGATGGCTGTTTTGTTTTGGCTCTGCTGGCTTTTAGCTGAGTTTGGTTATGCTTTCCAGACATGGGACTGTTCTTGGTTTTGGTTTCAAACTGTTGGTTTTATGGGTTTTCGAATCTGTCTGTATTTCCATTTGATGAAACAGGAAAATGTGACATGGATAAATCATGATGCCAGCAGGCCCTGATGATGGACTCAGCATCTCATTCTGTGTAACATGCTCCCATTTCTTTCACTCCCAGGACCAAACTACATATTACATGTGGAGTTGCATGTCAAACAAAGGTAAGAAAACAAGAGCCTGCTGGGTCAGGCCAAGACCCATCTAGTCCAGTATCTTGTTCTTACAGTTGTCCTCCAGGTGCCCTAATGGGAAGTCCACAAGCAGGACTTGAGCACAAGGGCTTTGACAAACCAGAGGATATCCAGAGGAAGGCAACCAGGTTGGTGGTCTAGAACCAAGTCCTATAAGGAATGGTTTAAAGAGAGGAGAAAAAATGAACCCAAAACTCTGAGTTCTTGCATCTGGCCTATAAGAAGTCCTTAGATACAAAGAGATTCTAGAAGGAACCTCAAATGGGTGATGACATTAAAGCTTGGGAACCAGGGAGAACTATAAATGCCTGCTTGGGAGGCACAGGAAGCTACACTTCCTCTGCTCCCTGTTAGTAAATGATATCCTTACGTATTACAGAGAGGACTCTCCTCTGTCACACAAGCATTCCCTACTGATGGTCCTGTTTCAGCCAGAAGGGTGGACCACATGACCTTTGGGTTCCCTCTGTTGCCTCAGTTCTACTCAGTAGTTTCCAAACTACCGTACTTCTGTTATTCCTATGATCACATAAACAGATCTGCAGGCAGCACTATGTTTTGTTTTCTCATCGTTGGCCAGGATTTTCCCCCTGCAGATTTTATATGAAGTCTTACAATGAGACAGTTTGAAATTTCTTTTGTCTATCCTGGGAGGCTAGACATTAAGTCAATGTATTTAGTCTGTGCTGCTTAATCTCCCCTCTAAAGTCAGGCGTGCTGCATTCTTTGTCATCATGGCCAGTTCTTTGTTCAATTGAAAAGTAGAGAAGCTATGCTGAAATAAACATTGCAAAACATATTGCCTACCCCTTGAAGCTGAGTCTATCCTAAACAGCAGTGACAACTGTTGACTTTCCTGGTCTTGACAATGCTCTGATTGGGTAGATAGGGGGAATGAGAGGCAACCTTATGGTATGAAAGGGTATATGTAAAGATGAAATCGAGTCAAGGCTAGCTGGTTACATTTGCAAAAGACACTGTAGGATGATGTTTTAAATGGGTATGGCTTTGCTAACCTTCAGATGTATAGATGGAAGGGATTTTTCCCTCCATGACATTTATCTATTTCTCCTCTGAAACATGAGCAATAATCAGAACTAGACAACATAAAGGACAGTCTTGACTGCTGAAACGTTATATAGGATTCGTTGATTGTAAACCATTAGAAAACAAATTCCAAGTCAGGGTATAATCATATGTATTGGGGCTAAAATTTCTCGGAAAATTCTGACCTTTGCTCTGAGAATTTTATTTTTTTGGGAAGAGGATTCCATTTCCCCCTCAAAAAACAAAAACAAAAAAACCTGTTGAAGAATTTCAATGTCACTCCTACTTCAGGAGGCTACTTGTTTAAACATTGCCACCCTCAACTTCTCTGAATAAGGATGGGTTGGGGAATTCTGGGTCCAGTTGGTTGGATCAGAGCTTAGTCACACTTAGTGAACCCATTGAATGGAATTAATTTAAGCCCCATTGACTGCGGTGAGTTTACTCTAATTATCTGGATCCAACCCAATATGTGTAATATTGTTGATGGAAGCAAGAGGTTTGGCCCAAATCTATCCATTTCTCATCTTAGCCCCTTGTTTCTGTTACACACACACACACACACACACACACACACACACACACACAGAGCCAGCATGAACTAACAATAGAGTTTCATTCACCATTAACAAACGGAAGATTTCTCAGAAGAGCATTTTTCTAGAATATTTTAGCCCTCTCCCCAACATTTGCAAAATTCATCTCCCTTCCCAGAGAACATAAAGGTAAAGGTAAAGGGACCCCTGACTATTAGGTCCAGCCATGACCGACTCTGGGATTGCGGTGCTCATCTCGCTTTATTGGCCAAGGGAGCCGGCGTTTGTCCGCAGACAGCTTCCAGGTCATGTGGCCAGCTGACTAAGCCGCTTCTGGTGAACCAGAGCAGCGCATGGAAACGCCGTTTACCTTCCCACTTGAGCGGTACCTATTTATCTACTTGCACTTTGATGTGCTTTCGAACTGCTAGGTCAGCAGGAGCAGGGACTGAGCAACAGGAGCTCACCCAATCACGGGGATTTGAACCGCTGACCTGTTGTGGGGATTTGAACTGCTGCTCCCCCCCCCCTTCCACTGGGATAATCAGCAGAGGACTAGGAAACAGATATTATAGAAAAGGAGAGGGTCAGGGATATGAAAGCAGGTTGGATCTTGGCAATATGGTGGCCTGTGCAATATGGCCAAAAGTTGACTTTGCTGCCCTAAGCAGCCCTTGCACTGCCTTCCCAAAGCTGTGTAAGGGATGTGCTGAGCTTAAGGAAGGAGGTGTGAGGGCTCTGGCAGGTCCTAGAGCCCTCCCAGCTCCTTTCCAAAGATGGGCAAGCACTAACCAGGCTTGGGGGAGGAGCAGACCTTGCCAGAGCCCTCATGACTCCTTCCCAAAGCAAGTGCTTACTGGGCTTTTTGGGAAGGAGGTGAAAATTTGCCCCCTCAGCTCAATGCGCTGTGTGGAGGAACTGGTTGTGCTGCCCTAAATCTGCCTCTGATAAAAGGATTTGCGGAACTAAGAAGGTCATTTGCCAGTGCACAGAGGAGGCTACATGAGGGTGGTTCAGAGGAGACCTCCTCCAAACCTGCAGTCACAAATAGGTATGGGGGAGAAAATTGGTTCTCTTTTTATTTAAAGGTAAACCTACCAACTTCAGATTTCCTGAAACATTATGAGCATTGAAACAAAGTCACCCTCCAAAATTCACACTTCTCTGAATTTTGCAATGCAGTTATTCCCTCCCCCACCCCACCCCCCCAGTAATGTGTATAAATGCATAAACTGTGCAAAGGAATGCATATGCTTGTGAAAATGCCATACAAAAATGCATTATATGGGGTAACTGCTTTATAGATGACCTGGATGACGGAATCAAGGAGATGCTCATCAAATCTGCAGATGACGTCAAATTGGGAGGTGCAGCTAATGCTATAGAAGACAAAATCAGGATTCAATATGACCTTAAAAAATTAGAGACCTGGGCTCAAACTAACAAAACGATTTTCAATAGGGACAAAGGTAAGGTTGGAGGGCCATCTGTCATCAATGCTTTAGTTGAGATTTCTGCATTGTAGGAGGCTGGACTAAATGACCCTTAGGGTCCTTTCCAACACTACAGTTCTATGATTCTATTAGTCTACCAAGGAATTTAGTGTGCCAATCATCTTATTCATACTCAGGGTAGAACCACTGAAATTAATGGACATGACTAACTTAGGTTTCTTAATTTCAGCGAGTTTCCTCTGAAAAAAACTTCATTGGATACAACCCATATTTTCCCACCCCTCAATGCTACTAACATTGCATTGTTCCCTGTTATCAGGGTTTTGGACTCCAACTCCCTTCACCCTCATCCAGAACTGAATACCATTTGCTGAAGAGCAACAATGGACTATTGCCTCCATGCCTTGCTTGTGAGTTTCCCAGGGGCACCTGGTTGGCCACAGTTGGAACACTAGATGGACCTTAGGTCTGATCTAGCAGGATTCTTCTTGTAACCTTAGAGTTGGGCTGAATGGAGGACTTTGTGAACCAAGAGGGGAGATATGACAGGAAGAAAGACCAGTAAGGGAAGGTTTTATCAAGCTATATAAGAGGTAGTCAGAGTGTATAGAGCAGGCATAGGCAAATTCGGCCCTCCAGATGCTTTGGGGCTACAACTCCCATCATCCCTAGCTAACAGGACCAGTGGTCAGGGATGATGGGAGTTGTAGTCCCAAAACATCTGGAGGGCCGAGTTTGCCTATGCCAGGTATAAAGGAAAAAAGGAACGGTCAACAAGGCAGGAGTGCCCCCAAACTTACAAGTCTGGGCAAAATAGGAAAAACTCTGACACCATCAGTTAATCCAGTAACCAATCTTATCCTGTTTAACTTTGTGGTCACTTTCAGCAAACACAATTTACAATTTCTTTTCTTTTTTTTAATTAATCAGTTGTTGTTATAATTATGTGCCATGTTTTACTCTTCTCAGTATTAGAAAAAGTTATCCATATTTAAGATGAAAAAGCAGCCAGGATCAGTAGGGTACAGGAAAGCGCATTCATTCATGGGACAAACTCCAACCTAGCAATAAGAAAACAAGCAAACACCTGAAACATAATAGCTGCACCCGTTTAAATTTCTGCTTAGTTTAGCAGATTTGGATGGTGTTTTGAACACCGTTGCAATAGGCAATAAGGGCCCCTTTACAATAGGTTGATGTTTCTGTTATGCAGGTTAATAAAACAGGGCATTCATTTGACTTTTCCAAAGATACACCCCACACGCTCATTTAATCCAAAGGTGGGCTATTGAACAGGAGTGTTTCATTAATGAATGGGTATTTTTCTGGACACTCTGGCCCAGGGATGGGGAGCCTGCAATATGTTGTTAGATTCCCACCAGCTCCAGCAAGCAAGGCTAGGGGTGGGGGTGGGAATTGCAGTCCATCAACATCTGGAGGACAACTTTCATCAGCTCCAGCATACATGGCCAATGACAAGGGATGATGGGAGTTGTAGTTCAGCAACATCCAAAAGGCCAAGGATTTCCTACACATGAGCTGATGTTAATATTTGCATAGCATCCAAAATCTTACAAAGCAAAAGAAGCACATTCTTGATTACTACATTGCCAAGCTACTACACATTCTGTCCCCTCATAATGACAGAACAGCTCATAAGAACAACAGACTTATCTAATCCAATCTCCCGTTTCACAGAATTGCCAAGCAATGCCTCTGAACCAGAGGCTGTTTATAGCCATCATAAAGTAGCCTCTGCTCCATTGCCTTCTGAAGCACAGAAATTATGTGGGTAGAGGATATGGGAATGAATGAGAAATTTTGTAGTGGCATTTTAAGATAATAGAACATCTAGCATGCACAAAATGTATCTGCCTCTTACCTATTGGCAGGTTATGACATATAAAGAAGAGGATGATGATTAATTGCATTTATATCCAAACATTTTCTCCCACATCTCATTTAAGCCACACAATAACCCTGTGAGGTTATTTAGGATGGGAGGCAATGACTGGCCCATGCTCACCCTGAGGGCTTCATGGCTGAGTGGGGAGTCAAATCCAGGTTTCCTAAGTCCTAGCCGAACACCCTAGACACTACACCAAACTGGCTTAGAACCACAATATTTTCTAGAATGCCTCTCCTAATATGAACCTAACTGGACCCTTAGTCCTCTAAGACTTTTCTACAAGTCTGAGGGAGGCTCAGAAGGTGGTAACATGGGAAAGAGGGTCTTTTCAGTTGTGGATCCCAGTTTGTAGAAATCTCACCCCGGAAAGATCCACCTGGCACCTTCATTGACATATTTTTGGGACCAGGTAAATACTTGTATTTTCCCAGGCCTTTTGATAAACTGAGACGGTCTTGTTCCGTTATTACTGGGACTTTTCTCTCTCTTTGCTGTATAATGTACAGTGGTACCTCGGGTTAAGAACTTAATTCGTTCCAGAGGTCCGTTCTTAACCTGAAACTGTTCTTAACCTGAGGTACCACTTTGGCTAATGGGGCTTCCCACTGCCGCCACGCCGCCACCATGCGATTTCTGTGCTCATCCTGAAGCAAAGTTCTTAACCCGAGGTACTATTTCTGAGTCAGCGGAGTCTGTAACCTGAAGCGTCTGTAACTGAAGCGTCTGTAACCTGAGGTACCACTGTATTTGTAGCTATGTTTTCTAATGTGTTGTGGATCATAGAATCATAGAATGAGTTGCAAGGGAACCCAAGGGTCATCTAGTCCAACCCCTTGCAATGCAGGAATCTCAACTAAAGCATCCATGACAGATAATAATAATAATAATAATAATAATAATAATAAATAATTTTATTTATACCCTGCCCTCCCCAGCCAGAGCCAGGCTCAGGACGGCTAATACCAGTAAAATTGCAATGAAAACATAATGGGGGGGCACCAATATAAAATACAGGTTAAAATGAAGTTTAAAATGCAGCCTCATTTTAAAAGTAGCCCATAGATCAAAACCACAAGGGGAGGGAAACATAAGGGTCAGACTGAGTCCAAACCAAAGGCCAGGCGGAACAGCTCTGTCTTGCAGGCCCTGTGGAAAGTTGTCAAGTCCCGCAGGGCCCTAGTCTCTTGTGACAGAGTATTCCACCAAATGCTGAAAAGGCCCTGGCCCTAGTTGAGACCAATCTAACCTCCTTGAGGCTCAGGACCGCCAAAGTGTTGTCATTTGTGGACCTTAAGGTCCTCCGCGGGGCATACTAGGAGAGGTGGTCCCGTAGGTACGTGGGCTTTAAAGGTCAAAACCACCTTAAACCTGACTCTGTACTCCACTGGGAGCCAGTGCAGTTGGCCATCCAACTTCTGCTTAAGATTTCCAATGAAGGAGTCAACTACCTTCTGAGGGAGTCTGTTTTACCGTTGAACAGCTCCTACTGTCAGAAAGTTTTTCCTGATGTCTAGTTGGAATATTCTTTCTTGCAACTTGAATCAATTGGTTTGGGTCCTACCCTCTGGAGCAGGAGAAAACAAGCTTGTTCCCTCTTCCATGTGACAGCCCTTAAGAAATTTGAAGGTGGCTATCATATCTCCTCTCAGCCTCCTCTTTTCCAGGCTAAGCATATGCAGCTCATTCAACTGTTCCTCATAAGGCTTGGTTTCCAGACCATTCCTGATTGCCCACCTCTGCATATGCTCCAGTTGTCAATATTCTTCTTAAATTGTGGTGCCCAGAACTGGACACAGTATTCCAGGTGTGGTCTAACTAAGGCAGAATAGAGTGGGACTATTACTTCATTTTACTGCTTTTGAATTATGGTGCTGGAGGAGACTCTTGAGAGTCCCATGGACTGCAAGAAGATCAAACCTATCCATTCTGAAGGAAATCAGCCCTGAGTGCTCACTGGAAGGACAGATCGTGAAGCTGAGACTCCAATACTTTGGCCACCTCATGAGAAGAGAAGACTCCCTGGAAAAGACCCTGATGTTGGGAAAGATGGAGGGCACAAGGAGAAGGGGACGACAGAGGACGAGATGGTTGGACAGTGTTCTCGAAGCTACCAGCATGAGTTTGACCAAACTACAGGAGGCAGTGGAAGACAGGAGTGCCTGGTGTGCTCTGGTCCATGGGGTCACAAAGAGTCGGACACAACTAAACAACAACAATTACTTCATTTGATCTGGACACTAGACTTCTGTTGATTCAGCCTAGAATAGCACTGGCTTTTTGGCTGCTGCATCACCCTGTTGACTCATGTTAAGCTTGTGGTCTGCCATGACCCCTAGATACTTTTCACATGCACTGCTAGTAAGCCAGGTGTCCCCTACCTTATATTTGTGCATCTGGTTCTTTCTGCCTAAAAAAAGTCTCTTGGACACCTGCAGACTAACAAGTCTGATTAACAGCAAGAATAATATTAGAGAAAAGCAGAAAAGGACAGAACTTTTATCTTTATATATGCTGACTGGGAAGTATTTACTCAAATGTAAATTTCACAGAATAGAAACCAATTAATCCCCCAGGCAGATCACCCCAAATAAATCCTCGTTAACTTCCACACACACGAGATCATCTTGAATCAGCTTTCTATTAATTCATCCCTAATCAAATGTGCTTTGATGTGAAAAATCAACACATCTTCCCTCAAACTAGATGCAAGCAACCTGGTAGGGCACCTAGGACAAAGGAGGAGACAAAGACCTCTCCCACAGTTAGCTGGGGGTTTGGGGATAGATTCTATTCAGTTCACATTTAAAGCTGAATCCACCTTATTTGCAGTTCCTGAAACAATATGCAAAAGAGAATGTAGTCATGCTTTGAAATTTACACTGTTCCAAATCTTTGCAGTACAGTTCTCCAACAAAGTAATGCATCCAAAATGTGTATACCAGGCAAAGTGTGTGTTAAAATATGCATATTAATGAAAATAGCATATAGAAATGTATTGTGTTGGGGGAAATTGCTTGCCAAGGGAGCCGCCGTTTGTCCGCAGACAGTTTTTTTGGGTCATGTGGCCAGCATGACTAAGCCCCTTCTGGCAAAACCAGAGCAGCACATGGAAACGCCATTTACCTTCCCGCTGGAGTGGTACCTATTTATCTACTTGCACTTTGACGTGCTTTCGAACTGCTAGATTGGCAGGAGCAGGGACCGAGCAACAGGAGCTTACCCCAGGGATTCAAACTGCCAACCTTTTGATTAACAAGCCCAAGAGGCTCAGTGGTTTAGACCACAGTGCCACCCGCGTCCCATTTAAACAGTATAAGAAAATACAAGTTAATCACAACAAAATAATATCATAGAAACAGAAGGCTACAGTCAACTATGTTCCCAGTGTAGAACCACTGAAATGAATGAACATGACTAATTTGAGCTGATTTATTTCCATGGGTCTATTTTGAGTAAGGTGTTTGTTGGTGGCAACCTAAAAACCAGCGTTGTAAAAACAGGAATCTACACACATGCCTCACTTGATTGTGCTTCACATGTATTGCTCCTTATGTAGATGTGGGTGCAGCTACAGGCAGCCTGGATACTTCTAGGGGAAAGAAGCCCCTGACCACCACTGCCCCACTTCTGGCCATGTGAGTGGAGCTGACATGGGCTGGACATGGATTTCCCCCCTCCTACAGCTGGGTGGGGACACGGGTGGTGCTGTGGGTTAAACCACAGAGCCTAGGATTTGCCGATCAGAAGGTTGGCGGTTTGAATCCCCGCGACAAGGTGAGCTCCCGTTGTTTGGTCCCTGCTCCTGCCAACCTAGCAGTTCGAAAGCACATCAAAGTGCAAGTAGATAAATAGGGACCGCTCCGGTGGGAAGGTAAACGGCGTTTCCGTGTGATGCTCTGGTTTGCCAGAAGCGGCTTAGTCATGCTGGCCACATGACCCAGAAGCTGTCTGCAGACAAACGCCGTCTCCCTCGGCCTATAGAGCGAGATGAGCGCGCAACCCCAGAGTCGGTCACGACTGGACCTAATGGTCAGGGGTTCCTTTACCTTTTTACAGCTGGGTGGGGAATTGGTTTAGTAGACTATGGTATAGTGTGAACATAACTTCTATAAGCACTGGGAAATTAAATATATATATATCTTGTGTTACTCACTTTATTGCTATATTAGCTTTATTGCGGTCCTCTGGAACTAAACCTGCAATATCTCCAAGGTATGCCTGTAGTTCATGGAAAGCCTTGGCAAAAAGGTTTGCTGTAGAATCATAGAAATGAAGAGTTATAAGGGACACTGAAGCTCATCTTTTCACTATGCCTGAAGCAATGAATAAATGATTCTTAACACATGGACAGTGCTGCACTAGAAACCCTATGTTGATCAATACTTTGGTGAGACACTTATGCCCTGTGGGATTGGGACCCTAGCGAGAGCACCCCTAGTGTGGCAGTGGAGCTGAGAAAAGTTCTTCCCTGAAGCCCTGCGGTTTCTGTTTCAGCATTTAGTTCAGAATCATGAGGACTGGAATGTTAGCTGGGCTGCAGTTCAGTAACAGAGCAGAAGCTTTGAATGGATAAGGTCCCAAATTCATTCCTACACCTCCAGGTGGGGTTGGGAAATAGCCTTTTCTGAATCTCTGGAGAGTTGCTGTCAGGCAGTGTATCCAACACTAATCTAGACTGGCCAATGGTCTAGCTCAGAACAAGTCAGTGGATACCTGTTTGTTTGTTTGTTTGTTTGCTTGCTTGCTTGCTTGCTTGCTTGTAAAACTGCCTCTGCATGAAATCTGCCTTTATGCTGAAGAGTCGGTGGAAGAAGATTGGAAAAAAAATTAAAGACTATTTACAGAAACACTGTAAAATTAATGAATGTTAGAAGGATGCTGGAATGAAGTTATATGGCTTTAGCAGAAATGTTATAAAGAATTAAGTAAAGATAGATTGTTAATGGGCTAAAGGGGAAAAAAATAAGGTTAGATTGTGTTAAGATAAATTATGGGACAAAAACTGAGAAAGATGGAAAGGATTTGCTGAAATAGCTAATTGAACTAGAATACAAAAAAAGGGAGGTGTGAGGAGGTCGTCGAAACAAGTAAATGAAAGATAAGATATGGAAATATTGGATGCGTTTTTAATTGTTTCTGTTTTTGTTTTTGTTCTGTTAAGATAAGTAGTGTTTTCTGTTTTATATGTATTGTATTGTATTGTTTTGCTTTGTTTATTTTTTTCTTCTTTCTAAACTCTTAATAAACATTTTTTTTTTAAAAAAGAAATCTGCCTTTATGCTGTACATAAAGACATTTAAAGTTACATTAAAATTTACTTATAGTTTTTTTAAAAAAACAACAACCCCAACATTACTTCAAAGCAGATATATTAAGTTACTTTGGACAAGTGGCATTGCATACAAAAATGTGCATTTTAGGGGGGGAAATGCACAGAAAAATGAGTACAGATTTTCATGTGTGCTGGTAGGGTGGAAGGCAGGGAGACCAACAGCAGATGGCACCAGAGCCGATGACAGGCAAAGTCAATTCTTTCTATGTTTGCCCCCATCTCCCTCTCTGCTGAGTTCTGCAAGGACAACACTCTGAGACTGAGGAGGAGGAAGTGGACAGGCAGGGTCATCTGCTGGGCTGATTGTTGGAAGGCAGGCAGAAGAGAGCAGGCTGAGGTTGGTGGGGCAATGCCCCATTTGCCCAAAAGAGCCAGCCTCCACTGCCCTATGCATGGAGCTGCTTCCCAGAACACCTGTGGAAGAGCTGTAGAGCATATGTGGTAGAGCATCTGCTTTGCATGAGTGTCTTCCACTAAACAGCTTGTATTCTCAAACAGAAGTCAATGCCACCTAACAATAAAACATAAAAATTCAAAATACAGCACAACTAAACAATAAATCAGCTCAGAAGAGCCCTGCTGGACCAGGTCAAAGCCTATCTAGTCTAGCACCCTGTTTTCACAGTGGCTAACCTATGGGAAACCCACAAGCAGGAAATGAGATCAACAGAATTTGTAGTTCCCCGCAAATGGCATTAATGCCTCTACCAGTAGGGTAGAATACTACCATTGTAGCTACTAGCCATTGATAGCTTGATCCTCTATGAATTTGTCTAATCCTCTTTTAAAGCCATCCAAGTTGGTGGTCATCATGACCTCTTGTGGTAACGGATTCCGTAGTTTAGCTGAACGCAGCACAAAGAAGTACTTTATCTTATCTGTCCTGAATTCGCCAACATTCTGCTTGAAAAGTGAAATACAGAAATAGAATATTAAAAGCCATTCAAATAATAAAAGCAGAATTTAAACATTTAAAATACAATTCAACAGACTTAAATTGGGAAGGCTTGGGAGAAAATAAAAGTTATGACTTATTTGTATTGAATTGGATTGTTATAAGATCTTGTGTATTTTGTTGTTTCTTCAGCTTGCAAACAGCCTTGCATCTAGCAATATAAAAAGGTCATGAATGGAATGGTATTGGGAAGAAATCAAGATGACAAACTTTTTTATAAAAGAATGGAAATGATTTGTGGAATATTTGCAAACAAATTGTAAACAGATAAGAACATTGGCAGAATTATTGTAACAACCTGCAGTTTTATAAGAGTATATATTTAAAGTAGATGAATAAATGAGCAAATTAAGTTAATTTGGATATACAGAAAATATCAAAAATAAATTTAAGGAACCACAGAAAGAGGGGGAAGGAAGTCAAGTTTTGAAATGTTAAAATGATTGTAAAAATGTATTGAAATGTATAAAACTGAAAATAATTAATCAAAAACTAACAAAAAAACCAACAAAGTGCATGTCTGACTATACTTTGCTTTCCCTCGTCTCTTTATCATGAAACTCAGGAGGACATGATCCTCCTCAGTTTCTGAGTACTTCCACTCTGTCAATCAGTTCCTCGCTGTTGCTGTCAACCAGGTCCAAGATGTACCCTGGTCCAGAACTGTTTAGCATTTTGTACACCAGTAGTAAAGCGGCTCAATAGAAATTTGGCAGACAGTAGAATGCTTTCAACTGAGGTGGCTCATGTTGCCAATAGGTTGCCCCAGAAACAAAGCTCTTACCATGTGAGTTAAAACACAGAGCTGCAAATTGCCCTGGGAGGGAGGGGGCACAGTGGACTCCCCCCATGAATCTGCTATCAATGTAAAGCAGTGACAGGGAGTTTGAAGCCCCATGGGTATTGGGGTAAATGGACCAGTCTCCACTTGTTGTACTGTAGCAACATTTGCCCTTGGTCCATCTGATATACCTATCTCAGTCTGCCCTTGGCCAGCTCCCACCTGCCTGCCCTTCTTACATCAAGTTAGTCCAATAGTGGTTGTCAGCTTCTTCCGCCTTAGCCTCAGTGTTGCTCTTGTAAGCAAGAAGCATGGGGACAAAAGATGAATTAGTTGGCTCCATATGTCATTGGCTCCTGGTCCACCTTCTACTTGGGCTTCCTACCTACTGCCCTGCCAGTCCCAACAGGCACCAGCCACCACTCACTGCAACTCCCATCTTGGCTATTGACTGAGCTGGCTGGGGTGATGCGATTTGGAGTCCAACAACATTTGCAGGGCCACACGTTCCCCATCCATGGTTTAAAAGCAAGAAAGAAATGTAAAAGGCAGCCCATTTGGGCCACCTTATAAAAACCTAAGTAAAAGGAGGAAAGTGGGGGGGGTGTTGCATAGGGTTTGTTTATTATTATTATTATTAAATAGATATTGATACAGAATAAAAGTCAGGGACCTTTAGGGACGCGGGTGGCGCTGTGGTCTAAACCACAGAGCCTAGGGCTTGCCAATCAGAAGGTCAGCGGTTTGAATCCCTGTGACGGGGTGAGCTCCCGTTTCTCAGTCCCTGCTCCTGTCAACCTAGCAGTTCAAAAGCACATCTAAGTGCAAGTAGATAAATAGGTACCACTCCAGCGGGAAGGTAAATGGCGTTTCCGTGCACTGCTCTGGTTCACCAGAAGTGGCTTGGTCATGCTGGCCACATGACCCAGAAACTGTACGCCGGCTCCCTCGGCCAATAAAGCGAGATGAGTGCCGCAACCCCAGAGTCATCCGCGACTGGACCTAATGATCAGGGGTCCCTTTACCTTTACCTAAAAGTCAAGTGCTTCACTCACTATAAACCTGCAGAGGTCAAGGTGAGTGATACTGAGATGTAGTTGAAGCCTTTGATCATGATCATGCTTTCTTCTCCACACCTCAGAGATGTGATTGAAGAAGGGAGCATCTTCGCTGTGATCCTCTCCTGACAGGGATGGGAGTTGTGTACACAAAAAACAACTGAAGCATTTTTTGAAGACACCCCCCCTTTTTTTAAAAGGAATTCTGGGAACTGTAGTTTACCACTCACGGTCGTTACAATTGTCAGCATCCTTATCAAACTACAGTTTCTAGGGTGTTGTGCATTGTGTGTATGCACCCCACTATTATAATCTATAAAGTAGCTTTATTGATTATAAAGTAGCTTGCACATTGAGACTTGCGCATTTGGTGCACATGTAGGCTTGCACATTTGGGGAGGTATCAGTCTGTGGGAAACGCTGGGCACAAGACTTTCGGGGCTATTAAAAATATAGCCAAACCAGCACCCCCATTTGCACAGAAGACCAGAGAGAATGATTTCTGAAGCAGAAAGTGAGACTGAGACTGATGGCAATCCGGTCTATATTTCCTAGAAGTGACAACGAAAAGCAAAACAAATCCCTTTCCAGACTGTCTGTGCTCTGGGGCTGCCTCTAGAAAGGTGTTATAGGGTTGCTGTTATCCTCCCCTAGGCCCCCCACACAGAGACACTCCGCCCCGGTTGAAGGGTAATTAATGGACACGTGAATTAACGAGATTGGGTGTGTGTGCCAAGATTCTATTCGTATGTTTTCTGAATGGGGTTGTAGCTGGTGCCTTTGAAAGACTTTCTCCCCTCTCTTTTCCACTTACAGTACTTAGGAGGAGGATTGGGAAATCCTCTTTGCTGCCATCAGGGGGAGCATTTGAGGTCTTTAAAGAAACATATATATATATATATATATACACACACAAAACAAAACAACAATCCCGCACCCCCAAAAAACGTCCCAGCTGAGAAACAGATCCACAAACGAATAAACGTTCAGTGTCTTACCTGTGGCTACCACTCCGCTTAACGGAAGCAGAGGAACTCAGGAGCTAAAGAACAAATTTGATATTTGAATTAAAAAACAACAACACAGTCTCCAACATCAGTGTTTTAGTTTTTCTGAATGAAAAGCACAAATTAAATCGATGAGAGATTTCTTTTTCTTGGGAGAAGGAGAACCGAAAAGGCAAACCCTCCGCACTTCCACTGGTTTTCCTTGCTCCAGCTTCTGGAAGGACAAACGGCTTTCCCCCTCTCCCTTTTTTCCCCCGGCGATCCGATGGGAAACCTTGGGTGCAACGCTCTGGGTTAGCTGCACCGTCTAGCTGCTCCGAGGGGGGACCACAAAAGGGGGCAGCTCTGGCTGGCGATTTCATAACTTTTAAAGGAAATAATATTGGTGGGGGGATTTAACACAGAGGGGAGAGGGAGAGGGAGAAAGAGAGAGCGCGCAAAAAAGAAAGAAAGAGAGAGAGAGAGAGAGAGAGAGAGAGAAAGAGAATCAAGTTTCAACACTCTTTATGCGGTGTAGGAAGAAATAATAATATGTATAAGAATGAGGTTCACCAGCAAAGTGCAAAGAGGTTCATGAGAAGGGGGTGGTTGGGGGTGCGAGAGAAGTGCCAGAAGGGTACAGCGCAGTGGTGTGCGTGAGTGTGTGGGGGGGTAGGAGTGTGTGCGTGCGTGTATTTTGGGACAGGTTTTAAAGCACCTCTGGTGGAAATTCACATTGGAGTATACTACCTTCACGTTGACTGCCCCTTTTAAATACGAATAAATAAGGGAAGTAACAGCGAAGGTGGTGCTGTAAGACCCCGCCGAAGTGCTCCAACCTATGTAGCTCTCTCTAACCCCCCACCTCGCTTACTTCAAAGTGATTGATTAGTCACGATCACTGCAGTTTGGGGGGAATCTCTCTGTCGAGGTGGAGCACCCTCCTCCCCAATAGATTTCTTGTTTACTCATCATCTTGGAGGGGGCAACTTCCCCCCACTCTTTCTCTTCCCCCCTTTCATTTAAGTGGAGAAGAAAGGAGGGGGAGAAGGGGGAGAAAGGGGGCTGTGGCTTACGTTATAAAGGAGGCACCAAAAAAGAAAGAGGGAGAGAGAGAAAAAAAATTAAATGAATTAGAGCATCTTTTGGGAAGGGGGAGGGAACCTCGTGTGTGCTCGAATCTTTGGAGCCGAAGCTGTTTCTTTTTAAAGAAGGAGGGAAAAGAGAAAAGGAGAAAGGGAGAGAGAGAGAGGGAGAGAGGGAAGGAGGAGGAGGAGGAGGAGAGGAGGAGGAGGCAGGAAGAAAACCGAGAGAGACGACAAGCTCTGAGTTTTTAAAAATCTCATTTTTATTTTGGTTTCAAAAGGTGAGGGGGGAGAAAGAGAAATCCTCAAAGCAAAAAAAAAAAAGAAAAAAGAAAAAAAAAGGGGGGGGGAGAAGCCACTGAGAAGGGTTATAAAAAAAGCGAGTCCCTCAGAAGAGTGAAGCGCAAAGCGAGGAGGAGCCCCAACCTGGCAGCACGCGAGGACTTCCAAGGGAGCAGGGTGGGGGGGAAGCCTGGAAATGCAGCGCCGGAGCGTCCTCCTGCCCTTTCTGCTGGTGTGTGCGGCCGCGGCGGCGGCAGCCCACGCCGGCGGCGCCGAGTGCGGGCTGGCCGAGCGCTCCGGCCGGGCTCGAAGGGACACCCGGCAGGCGGCGCAGCAGCAGCAGGCGGCGGCGGCGGCGCAGCAACACGCCGCTCTCCACTCGCCTTACCCCGCCCCGGGCACCTGCGCCACCAGGTTAGCCCGGGGTAGACGCTCCTCCGCGGGCGCGGGCGGGCCGGAGGCGCCGCGGGCTCCGCGCCGCAGGAGGCGAGCTCAGGAGGGCGGGGAGCAGCCGGCAGTCAGCCGAGCGCTCTATTTTCGCGGCGAGGGCGACCAGCTGCGGCTGAAGGCGGAGGTGGAGTTACCCCGGGATGCCTTCACGGTCCAAGCGTGGCTACGGCCCGAGGGCGGGCAGAAGACTCCGGCGGTCGTCGCAGGTAAGCAGGACTTCCTCTACTGGGGGCGTCCAGAGACACCTACCCCTTCACACACACTTGGGTTGAGGACTCCAGTTCTACTCCAGAGGAGATCCATTGGAACGGATGGGATTCAGTTAGGCATGACCATTCGTTCCACGGGGTCTATTCTGAGAAGAACCCATTGCAATTAATGTATTTTGTTAGATTTTTACGCATGGATTTCGAGACGTCTACTCTGAGTGAGACTGACGGGAGATCCAATCCTTTCAAATGAATGTACTTCAGCTGTATTCATTCGGGTCCACAGGTCTACTACGAGTGGAACTGGCGTTGGATCTTACCCGTTGCCCAAAGGAATTACGTGTTGAACGTTGGCGACGTTTAGACCACGTTTGTGCGTGCCACATCTGGACTTACTGTTCAACTCTGGTTGAATGCAAAGTGTACGGCGGGCGGGAGGAGGCTCTTGAGTGTTTATGTCGTGGTTTGTTGTTTCTTTAAAGCCACGTGCTGTTGTGTCTCCAGTATATGCATGCACGCCTGTCTGTCTCTTCTATTTTGTGAATGGCCGGAAACTTAGGAAGTTTGGGGAAAACCGCAGGAGGAAAGAAACCTATGCACAGGTACTGCTCACGGGATCCCCACAGACATCTGCTTTGCCACTTTGAGAAATGGATGATGGACTAGATCCAGCAGGCTAAATTCCCCCCCCCCCAAAAAAAAACCCTCTTCCTTGTGCTTACTTCCGAAGAAACGTGGCTAGTAGAAAAGCCCAGGGGCCAGCGAGCGAGCGAGGGATGAGATATGGTGGAGAAGGCGTTATGCGTCTCCCCTTTAGACAGGTTGATCCCGATCCTGCCTAAGAGCTGCCTTTTAATTGTGGTTTCATTCATTTTCGATGAGTTAACCACACGCGTTTAACGGTGCCTCCCTATCGGACTCCCCTACTTGAGAGTAAGCCCGCTGGTATGGGAAGGAAAGGAAACTTGCTTATTAGTCCACGTGAGTTGGAGCGTATTGTAAAAAGGCTTCAGTCCTAAGCACGGCTGCTTTGGCATAAGACTGCAATATCCTAGCCCCGCTGAATCTGAGCGTGAAGCCCACTGAATTCAATATGATTTACTCCAGAGTAGATGTGTTTGGGATTGTGCTGTAAACCCGCGGGATTTCTCCCTAAGTACACGTGCGCTGCAGTCAAGGAAAGCACGCTGATGTGGCAGGAAAAAGTTAGTCCTCCTCCTGTGTAAACCGTTTGAACTGGGTGGGCTTGCCTTCTAAGTAAAGCGTACACTGGCTCTGTCCTATAGGAATCCTTGGGTTGTACCCAATCTAAGTGCTACTCGGAGTAGACCAAGTGAAATGAATGAACCTAACTTAGTCATGTCCATGAATTTCAGTGGGTTTACTCTGCGTAAGACTAGCGTTGGATATAACCCAGTGAAGTTTTTACTGGATCCTGCTCATTTTTGTTCAAGAGCTCATTCCTCCCCTCACCAGTGAATTCATAATGGGACATTTAAAAAGAGAAATATTTCTCATTTGAATAGGATCATGGGAAAATGATGTCTCTTTAGACATGTACTCCAGTGGATTGGACAGGCAGCTTATCTTCCTCTCTTTAAAGGTTCTCACTTTCCAAATGTGTTGGAAAGCTTCCCTGCTTTACTTTTGCTATTTGATGTTAGAATAAGCATGTGGTTTCCTAAAGCAGTGCTTTTTAACTGTATAAAGTGCTGGCAGTTTTTAAAATAGTGATAACTCATGAGCGCTTGCAGTTCCCAAACCTCATCGCGCAACGGGGCAGAATATGTGAAGGATCTTTTTTTTCCCAAAAGCACACACATTTTTTCAGCATTTTTGAAATTCTTTCCAATATTGCAAATGTCAACAGCTGACTACAATATCATGTTGCACTATAAAAGTTTTGGCGCTCCCCCCCCCAAAAAAAAAATACTGTTGAACTGTAAGCTTTATTAATCATGAGGTCTTGGAACACGTGTCTTGTTTTTCATTCAACGAGGCCCCGGGAGAAGCTTGGACACATCCTGTACATATCCCTCTGTTCTTGGGAAGAGTAAAGAGAGAGAAATGGGGAA
The DNA here is from genome assembly GCF_964106645.2 of Podarcis pityusensis. Classification (NCBI taxonomy): domain Eukaryota; kingdom Metazoa; phylum Chordata; class Lepidosauria; order Squamata; family Lacertidae; genus Podarcis; species Podarcis pityusensis. The sequence goes on along the minus strand of NC_138044.1, from coordinate 7,807,519 downwards.
TATATTCTCTGGTGGAGTTGGACTTGAGAGGCTTGCCCTGTTCCCTAGAGATAGAGTATTGGGATATGAGTATGAAAGTCTGTGATTTGGAACACTTTTAATTTGTTTTATTACATTTTCATATTGACTATCCACCAAGGGGCTCAAGACAATATACATTGTTCTTCCTCCCCACTATTCAACTTTTATATCTACCGTATTTTTCGCTCTATAAGACGCACCAGACCACAAGACGCACCTAGTTTTTGAAGTAGGAAAACAAGAAAAAAAATATTCGGGATCTCAGAAGCCAGAACAGCAAGAGGGATCGCTGCGCAGTGAAAGCAGCAATCCCTCTTGCTGTTCTGGCTTCTGGGATAGCTGCGCAGCCTGCATTCGCTCCATAAGACGCACACACATTTCCCCTTACTTTTTAGCAGGGGAAAAGTGAGTCTTATAGAGCAAAAAATACGGTATACCTCTGTGAGGCTGATAAGGCTGAGAGATAGCAACATGCCCCAGTGAGCTTCATGCATGAGTGAGAACTTGAATCCAGGTCTTCCTTGCCTATTTTGACACTCTAACCAGTACACTATATTGCTTCTTCTTGGGGGAAGGGGGTCAGTAATGAGAGCCAGTAACGAGTTCTATTAAACCTGTGGCAGTACCCTGAGATACCACTGAGGAAGCCTCTGGTTCAAATAATTTACTGTGTTTTGCTGCATTCTTTACAACAACCTTGTAAGGTAGGCAAGAGTTTGTTACCCTTGTATTGCATATTTTTATTCCCACTCTCTCAGTCTTAGTTTACCCTCACCCTCACCCTCGCTTCTGCAATGTGACAATAAATAAATACTTCCCAGTGTTGCAGAGTTGTTGTAAGGACTATAGCAAAATGATATACATGAAAGAGTCTGCAGAGCTATGCAAATGTTAAATATAGCTTAAACTTTATTGTTATTACCTACCCATAGATCTCTTAAAGGAAAAAGGAGGGGATTCCCTTTCTCTCACACACTGTTCTGGCAGCAGATGCTTTTTCTCTCTCTTTTTTTCTGTCTCTGGGGCTGTTTTCTGTCATTCCTGCCACATTACAGTGTTTTTATTTCTTTATCTCGACTGCCCTATACTTGACCTACAAGATTGCTGTCACTCAGAGGAGTCTGTCCTGAAACAAAGAAAACAGAAGCCACAGCAAAAAAAGTGGATGGGGGGAGAGAGACTTTAACTCTCCTTCCACTTTCCCACTCAAGATGCCTTGTGCTGAGTCAGACAATTGGTCCACCTAGCTGAATATTGTCCACACAGACCAGCAGCTGCTGTCCAGGATTTTGAGAATGTGATGGTCCCGGCCCTACCTGGAGATGCTGGCAATTGAAGCTGGGGCCTTCTGCATGCAGGGCAGGTGCCTTGCCACTGAGCCACAGTCCTTCTTTCTGCCCCACTCTCACTTTTAAACTATGGATGTTTGAGAAATTTACCTGGCTCGCCTTTTAGTTGTGAACTGACCTAACTCACACTCTCTGAAACTGATCAGTGAAGTGAAACACAGCTATCCTTTGAAATTTGAACTGCTCTGAATTTTGTGGTGTTGTTCTTCAACCCCCATCCCCCACGCCCCCATATGTGTATGGTAAGGTGTACAGTCAGACAAAAGGCACATATTAGTCAAACTAGCATAAAAATGTGTACATCAAACAACACAGTGCACACAAATTGAGTGTATTAATTTTTATGTGGACTTTTTTGAGGCAGAAAAATGAGGAGCTTCAAGAAACCAAATGCTTTCTTTTAAAGCAGCTGGATCTGAGGGGAAAAGAATCCTGTAGGAGGTAACTTGCTGAAAATGTTGTGAGACTTTAGGTCCCATCAGCCCTGGCCAGCATGGACAAATTATTAAGGATGGTGGGAATCGTAGTCATACAGCAGCTAGTGGCCCCCATGTTCTCCCACCCTTCTGCTTTGTACACCAAATGGCCCCCATCTTGTGAAGAAAGAGAACAGGAGCAATCCTAAGTGAGGAAGATAATTTCAGCTGTAATCTTCCAATCGTTTTCCTTTGTTCATCAATGTTGTGACTTCTGGGTCTCAGGGATGCAACTGATCCTGTTTTATGAGATAGAAAACAGTGGAGTGCAAGCTTAGATACAGATATATAGACCAGTGGTGCAGAATGTTTTTCAGCACCACCTTGGCTGTTCCTAGTTAGTGAGACTCATCTAACAACATGAAATGGAGCTTTTAGTGTCGGTGGTCCAGTTCTGTGGAATGCTCCACCAGCAGAGATTTCACCAGGCTCTTTCTGTTTCAGCCTTTAAAACCTTTCTGAAAAATTTCCCTATGTTGCCAGGCTTATGGAGGCAATAAAGAAAACACCTTTCCATAACAGCTGTTGTCCTCTTGTTTTATATGTTTATGCGGTTGTTATTGTATATAGATACAGTTGTCCGAAACCTTTCTGATACCCCCCCCCCTTTTGTTGATATAACTATTTTTATAAATATATTATAACTTTTTTATATAAATGAAGAAATTTAATTGGATAACTGGAGAGTAGATCATGGCAGGAATGGTGAACCTTGAGATCCTCCCAATGGTTTTGCACATGAAGTGTGAGTTATAAGTAATGTAAATAAATAAATGCAGATAACATTTGCATTGGGAGCTATCTTTAACTTTTTTAAATGAAAGATTACATATTTAAGGGGGGGGGAAATAATTTGCTAATGGTAACATTCCTTTTCCATGGTGTTGGATTTTTATTTCCAAGAAATTCTGATTGATTGATTGATTGATTTTTAGAAACAACCCTTTAAGAAAGGAAGAATATATAATGGTTATATCTCTGATTTTAAACTTTTAAAATTCAAAATGGAGCAGGTGAAATATAAGAGATGTAGCTGAGATTCCTGCATCACAGAGGGTTGGACTAGATGACTGTTGTGGTCCCAATTCTACAGTTCTATGATTAACATTAGAACACTGATTACTACTTTGTTTCAGGCCAGCATGGAGTCTAAAACTAGCATTTTCCCTCTGTCAATAGTTTAGAAACGTTTACATTTTGTAACTAAGCAATGTTTTAGCTGCCTGTGCATCTTTTCTGGCTGTTGCATGGAAAAGCACATGAATCTGACCTTCAAAAGGGTTTTGTTATGACTTCCCAAATGCGTGGTCTGTCTCTATGCAGGGGAAATGGGATAGCTTGGAAAGAGCTTTTAAAAGGGGACATTTTGGGATTCACTGGAAGCGCATGTTTTTAAGGTTTTACTACCTATACTCCCAAGCTTTTCTTCGCTGCTTGCTTTGCTTTGTTAAATCTCTGCTGGGGCTCTCTCACCAAAGAGTGCTTGCCCCAGACTTGGGTCTTGGCTTCCATAATTCCAACAATGTAGACAAATGTTGAACTAGACGGGTGTATGATCTGCCTCTGTATAATGATCTGCCTTCTCAGTGGGAGGGCTGTAGCTCAGTGGTAGAGCTCCTGCTTTGCAGCAGAAGGCCCCCGTTCAAGCCCTGGAACCTCCAAGTAAAGTTGGGAGAGAGACTGCCTGAAGCCCTGGAGAGCCAAAGCCAATGAGAGGCAGTTGTTGTTGTTGTTGTTAGAAAAAGTACTGATTTACTGGTATTTCATTAAAAAAAATTAAAGTGGTTCACAGCTTATAATAAAAACCATGTATAAAGTTTAAAAACAGAAACCGATTAACCACTGTGGAGAGATGTATTTTAACTGCCTGCATAGGCCTGGAGGGCAGGTGGTGCAATGCAGCCCAGCTTGACTATGGTGGAAGAGTCACTCCATCAGCATTGGTGGTTTGCCTGCCCCAGGCACCAGCAACACATACTATGCTGCTGGAGGAAGGACTATAGCCCAGTGGTCAGGGCATCTGTTTTTTTGCCTCAACGTAATACTGGGAGTACAGTGGTACCTCGGGTTAAGTACTTAATTCATTCCGGAGGTCCGTACTTAACCTGAAACTGTTCTTAACCTGAAGCACCACTTTAGTTAATGGGGCCTCCTGCTGCCGCCACGCTGCCGGAGCACGATTTCGGTTCTCATCCTGAAGCAAAGTTCTTAACCTGAAGCACTATTTCTGGGTTAGCGGAGTCTGTAACCTGAAGTGTATGTAACCTGAGGTACCACTGTACCTCTTCCCGGGTACTCTTCCTGTTAGGACACACCTTCCCCTTTCTCCCACTGCCCTCCCCAAATATGTTCCAGAGCGCTGGTGAAACCCCAGAACAGATTTAGGGTGTGCACTGTGGAAGGAGGTGGGAAGTGTAAGTCCTTGCACTCACATTATCACTTAGTGCCATAGTGGACAGAACCATCCAAGTCTTAAACCCTGGGGGACTTCCAGTCATTGAAGATCATACTGAGCCAGATGGACTAATATTCAGGGTTAGTCCTACACCCTAATAGCAGTAACAAATAACTTTATGCTTGATGATTTGCTGCTTTTTCATGGCCACCCAAACCAAATCCCTGAGGCAGCCACCTGTGTGTTTCGCACCAGATCTTGGAGGCTTAGGTGACTGTCTTCTCCTAGCAACTTTGCCTCTTCCTTCCTCTTCTGTCTGGGCTTCAGAATAAGCATAGACATGGGATTTGGGGTGGGGGTGTACTTCTTAGGCCAAAATTGGATATAGATAGATATAGATATAGATGATATAGATATAGATATAGATGATATAGATATAGATATAGATATAGATATAGATATAGATATAGATATAGATATAGATATAGATATAGATATAGATGATATAGATATATTTAACAAAGATTCATTAAAAGCTAGGTGTAAAATCCAAAGTGCCAAAGATCCTTTTCTTCCCTGAAAGAAAGGATCACCCTCCTCCTTTCTTGGCCTTCGAGCATGTTTCCTTTGCTCCTCTGGAGTTGAAATTGTCCTTGCATCACCATCAGCTGCAGTGTGTGGTATGTGTGTGTGTGACTTTTCTAAAGAGCTAATTTTACAACACTATTAAAAGGGCTCGTCATCTCCCCAGGCCATCCCTCATCTAGGAGGGGGAGGTGGCCCTTGATGCAAAGGGCTGCCAGTTTTCACACTGCTTCAGAGAGAGAGAGAGAGACTTAGACTATTTCTGAACTCGTTTTGACTTTGGTGCTATCAGCTGCAGTGTTCAGCAAAGCAAAGCCCCCCTCCCTCCGTGTGTGTGTGTGTGTGTGTGTGTGTGTGTGTGAGAGAGAGAGAGAGAGAGAGAGAGAAAGTGTAGAATAGCCACATCAATGGCTCCCAACAGGTTTTGCCACTGGGTTGTGTGATAACTTTTGCAGATAGCCTGTGTGCAACAACACACTGGGTTTTATCGAGTGCTATCCTTAATCAGTGTAGATCCATTGGTGTTTAGACATGTATAAGGTTTCGTCTATATTAGACATTTAAAGCAGTATCGTACCACTTTAAGCAGGCATAGCCATCCTCTGGAGAAGCCATGCCATCAGTGGGAGGGTTGGGAAGCAGAGCTCACTCCATCGGATCCACTGTAACAGGCCAGCTCTATCAGGCCTCCTTTCCCCTCAGCTATTATCTGGGGGCAGTCATTCCGTCTGACTACCTCAGAGGGAGAGATTTAGAAGCAAGGCTCAGCTTTGTCAGAGGCCCAACTTCACCAGACATCTTCTGCCCCTGAACTATGCCGGTTGGACATTATAGGAACAACTGTTTAGAAATTGGTCCCTCAGTTTTGGTTTTCCTCTTCCTTCCCTGTTCCTTTTCCTTTGTGTGCCATGTTTTTGTGGATTGTAAGCCTGTCTTGTTTTGATTACATGTATGCCATTCTGGGAGTCTTTTTGGCTGAAGAGCAGGGTACAAATGTGCTAAATGCACTACAATAAACAATGCCCTAAATATATAATAAATAGCTTTCCCCAAAGAATTCTGGAGCTGAGATAAGGGTGCTGAAAGACCCAGAGTGGTTGAACAGTCAACCCATCTTCATAGGGCAGTCTGGCCATTGCCATTTTGTGAAGAAACAGCTTTCAACTTCAGTTCCTAGAATACTTTGCAGGAAGTCATGACTGTTTAAAGTGAAATGATACTGCTTTGAATTAATAATGCAGATGGGGGCCTAACTGGTCTACTCTGAGTAGGATTAGTATTGACTACAACTTATAGTCATGCTCATTAACTTCAGCGAGTCTACTCTGAGTAGGATTAGCACTGGACTCAGCCCACTGTGTCCCAAAGCATATGCCAAAAATGGAGTTTACACTACCACACCTCAGATGCTGCAAATCTATCTTGTTTTGGGGCTGCTGGAGCTGGGAAGTAAATGAGGTTGTTGGGGTTGTGGTTTTTTTTAAAGATCTACGCATCAAAATGTGAGTGGATCTTTTACATTCATTCAGTCTGTTTTCCAGATGTAAATGCCATTTCTGACATTGCAATGTGTTGTTCTTTTTGCTTCAGCAGTTATACATGAAAACACATACAAAACAAACAAAACCAGAGTTGGTTGCTCTCACCAGAAATAAATCCTTCTCGACTCTTAGTGCAATCAAGAGGGTAGTCCCTCAACAAACAAACAAACAAACAACCCCTCGTCTATGTGGTCTCCAGTCTTGGTGAAGTGATGGTTGACTCTTTAATGGGCAGAAGTGGAAAACAAAATTTGGATGAATGAGTTGAAGTGGAAAAGGCGTGTTTGCCAAGAGAAGCGAGAGTTTCTCTGTTGCTGCTGTTCACTGTCTCTCCATACTTTCCAGTTGCCAGGTTAAGGAACATGATCCTGAGTGACTGGAGCCCAGCTTGACAGGAAACGCCTCCGTTTTCCCAAACTTTCATTCTCTGATGAAAGCAAGGTTGCAGCAGGGTTCAAGATGAAAGGGGAGAGTGAGGTGAAGGGTTCCAGAGGTAGCACAGCAGAGCTCTCTTCAGATCGTGGCCTTTGTGCATATTAAACAGTTTTTGGAATGCTTAGCTTCTGAGTTTGGCCCGTTACTGGACAGGCACAGAAAGCACTCAGTACCTAGGCAATGACCTTTCAAGATTGACAGCCCTCAGTTCTGGTTAGGGACAGGGATGGGCAAATCTGTCAGTTGCTCTCAGTTGCTTCTTTTCACATCCATGTGTGGTGGTTTTTTTTTTTTTTTTTTTTTTTTAGAGTCTTCATGAAAATTCATCAGTGCAAATCTCTCAAAAAAGGCACATTTTTGCAAACAATTCCCCCCCAAATGTAATACTTTTCTCTCCATTATTTCCACCAATCATATGCATTTTATGTGCACCCTTTACTCTAGTATATACACATATACACATTACCTAGCTGGAGAATTGCACTGCAAAAGTCAGAGAAGTGAGAATGTTGAAGGACGGTTGCATTTTGGTTCACATATTATTTCAGAACATGTGGCTTAGGTAGGTCTGTCTTTAAATGCAAACAGATTTGATTTTTTTCACCATTCCTCATTAGTGGGATGAATGAATTGCCCCCCATTCCACTGATTTATTGCACCCACAACGCGGGTGGCGCTGTGGGTAAAACCTCAGCGCCTAGGGCTTGCCGATCGCATGGTCGGGGGTTCGAATCCCTGCAGCGGGGTGAGCTCCCGTCGTTCGGTCCCAGCTCCTGCCCACCTAGCAGTTCGAAAGCACCCTTAAGTGCAAGTAGATAAATAGGTACCGCTTTATAGCGGGAAGGTAAATGGCGTTCCATGTGCTGCTCTGGTGCTGGTTCGCCAGAGCAGCTTCGTCACGCTGGCCACGTGACCCGGAAGTGTCTGCGGACAGTGCTGGCTCCCGGCCTCTTAAGTGAGATGGGCGCACAACCCTAGAGTCTGTCAAGACTGGCCCGTACGGGCAGGGGTACCTTTACCTTTACCTTAAGTTCACTCTACTATATGTTCCATTTCTAAATGCCATTTTAACTGGAAGAATTTCTACAATTCATTCTGGAGCTGGAACATGCACCATCTGCAGCAGATTTCATTTATTTAATTTCATTTGATTCATTTGCATCTTTTATCTCAACCCCCCCCCCAAAAAAATCGCCAGTGGCACATGGGCATATTAACAAAACACTGCAGTATTAATGTGACTGTACATACAACTTCATTGTAATTCTTATTGCAAAGTGCTTTCCTTTTGAGCATCAGTAAAAACGCCACGCTAGAAGCTTCTTAATACGATGTATACTCTAGACCTGAGGCAAAATTTCTCAGAAGACACATTCAGAGATTTTTTCCTCATCCCACGTGCAGGATTGTCCACAAGGGAATGTGGCCCTTCACAAAAAAAGAGAAAGGGTGCCTACCCCTTCAATATGTGTTACAGACTGAAGTGATACAATCCAGACAAGGAATGGCCACATTGGTGAAAATTAGGACAGAATTATGGGGCAGTGCAGAAAAATGTCAAGACAGCATGGAGCATCAATTCATGCCACCTTTGGGCATCCATCTGTTTGCATCTTAATGTTCACATGTAGACAAAGAACTGAAGCAGGCTGAGTTCTAACGTGTAAGGTTTAGATTCAGTGATGTAGCACAAGGATGGGGAACCTCAGGTCTGGGGCCAAATGCAGCCTCCAGACCCCGCTGCCTGGCTCTTTGGATTTCCTTCAGACCAAATCTCCTCCCTAGCTATTCTCCCTCTCTCCAGGCTATACCCCTCCCAGGCCACACACATTCAACTGGCCAAGCTTTGTCCCCTCCCGAAGAGCTTTTGCCTGGCTAGAATGTGTTCTTCAAATCTGACCATGCCTCTTGCTTGCCTGGATTGAGAATAAAAAGGAATGGCCAAGTATGTGTAGAAACTAGTCTACTATACAAAGGTAAACTTGACATTAATTGCTGCACTGACTCATGCCTCAGGTCCCACCCACTGCTGGCTTGTGGCAGAAGGGAATATGTCCCTCTAACTTAAGGTTACCAGACGTCCCCGTTTCCTTTGGACAGGCCCTGGATTTACAAATCAGTCCCCCGACAAAATCCACCTATTTAGTAGGAAGTTGAAAAGTGTCCCTGGATTCATTGAAAAAATCTGGTAACCTTACTCTAACTAAAAAAAAGTTTCCTACTCCCTCATCTAGCACATTTGATTCTTGAAACAAGAAGTCCCTGCAACTTGCCAACCCAGTGCAACAGACTTTTCAATGCGGAAGACAAACAGCCTTAATTCTCTCTGAAATAATAAAAGGCATCTGTGATCTAAGTTGGAATTGTGCTCATTCCACAGGATGGGAAAACTGAGGTTGTGAGAGCTAGCAATTTGGCTCATAACCACCCTGTGCACTCATGGGTGGACATAGCAATATTTGAACCCTGGAACTTCAACATTTCCTAAGTCTGCTTTATCTAACCAGAGACTTTGGTGTGAGGTGTGAGGTATGAGGTGTGTTCTGCTGTTGTTTGATTAATATACCACCCTTCCTCCCAAAGGAGCCCAGGGTGTCAAACATGCAAGTGAGAAAACAATTAAAAGATGTAAAAACAATTCCAATACAGATTCAGATCAAAACATCAAAAAACAATTCCAATACAGATGCGGACTGGTAAAGATCTGGTTGACTTACACTTCTGCTATCCAAAATAATATATTTTTTAAAAAATAGTGTTTGCTTATCCCAAAATAAATTATTTCTCACCCAGTGTTAAAAATAAGGATATTTATTCAAGACACTTTGCCCAGCTGTATGATTTACGTGTGTAAGTTTTTGATTCATTCACTCCCACCCTTATCTCCCTTCCTTCCTTTACTTACTATCTGTGTGTCCTTGATTCCCTCCTGACATATCTGTCCTGATAGGCAGAATTTCCATCTGTTTGATTTAGCTTGACAAGCAAACAGAGAGGACCCGATAACCATAATCTCTGTGCAGTTCAATCCACCTTTTACTATGTGAGTGTAGCCACCATCCTAGACTCCAGAGGAGTTAAGACAAGCTCTTTGCAGAGGGGAACAGGGCTTTTGACTGGTTGGTTGATTGTCTTGAAGCAACAATTCATGGGTTTCACTTCTCAGTGCTGACTCCAACTCCCATCAGCGCCAGTTGTCATGGTGGAACTTCTGGAAAGAAGGGAAGGGAAAATCTGTCAATTTTTATTTCTCTTTCTTACAGTTGCGAAGTTCAGTTTTCTACAGTTCCACATCAGTTTGTGATCCTCCTGCAGATTCATGAGCTAAATTTTAGTGAGAAATTCTACTACACACATTTTTATATGCAGTCTTGCCAAATATACACATATTTCCAAAATAATTTTGCCTAATATAATGCACTTTTCTGTGTTGTTTTCACTAATCTATATGCACACTTTTAATACATGTATTTTGTACACATTAATTGCAATAACTCCCATGGTTATAGATGATGGGAGTTTGAGTCCAGCAGAGTGTGTGCGCAGGCCACAGGTCCTCTATGCCAGAGAGGTGTACATCTCACATCCTTCTCCACCTAAAAATGCCCGTTTCTCCAACACAACCTTTCTGGAGTTCTCTGTTCAAACGTTGCCCTGAACACACGTAGATGGTAGGGAAGCATAGGGAAACAGGAAGTAACTTTGTACTGAGTCAGTACCATTGGTCCTGCTAGCTCAGTATCAATCACACTGATTGGCATTGGCTCTTTGGGTTGTCAGGCCAGAGCTCTTTTGTAGCCCAACCTGAAGATTCCAGGGATTGAACCCGGGATCTTTTGTATGCAGTGTGGATGTTCTACCAAGCTTTTTACACATTGCCAACAAAGAGGAAAGGCATCACAGACAAAAAGAGGGTACCGTTTTGTGTGAAATTTTCATAAGCTAATGTTTATGTATAGTGGCAACTTTAGAATAATGACAATAGACTGAACTAGAAATCTAGGATATCACACCACAGTGTGGAAGACTGTGACCAGTGTGCCTGCTGAGTCTGCTGTCCAGATGCTAACTGTGGATGGGCAACATCAAGGCCTCTGCGTCTCACGCTTCTTTACCTTTTGTCTGGACTTCCATGAGACAGCCTTTCAAACTGAAGTGCATCCTCTCGAGAATAGGACACTTGGCTAGCTTTGCCTGCGGAAAGGTGATCAGCATTTCCACTTTTAGATTAGTCTAACAAGCTGGCTTGGCCTCCAGGGTTTTGTAGGGCCGGGTCTGTGGCAATGGGCTTGTGGAATCAGCTGACAATGCAAAAGCTTGAGGCTGTGTGCCAGCTGACTTCTTTTGTCCTGCAGCTGCAGTCCTAGGATTTATATGGCCTCGTCTGCCTGATCTTCTGGGGCCCCAGTGTGTTGGTGGCACAGAAGGCAAGATTCCAAAGACTGATTGAGACACAATCTGGCACAGTATCCCCAGATTCTCAACCCACTCATCCCCTGTTTTGGGGGAACAGTTATATCAAGGATAGCAACTGCTGTGCTTTGCAAAAAAAATGTCAAGCTTTTCTGCTCTTGGTGGGTTTTTCAGGCAGTTCACCATGGGTGGGGTCAGATCCAGGCAGAGAGAAAGAGAGAACAGGCCCCAAGGAGAATGTTTTGGCCTTGAAATGTCCCAACATAAAGTGGGGCCTTGAAATGTACATATTTTTGGCAATCTATAGTATCCTATAATGCACACCAAGGGCCTAGCTCTGCTCTCAATTACTCTGGATTTATAGGGAGTAGGGGGGAGGGATGAACCCATGGAACAAAGGTTAGTGGCGCTTCCCTGATGCGTGTGCGTGCGTAACTGTAAACTGAAATAGGCTCGAGATTTATGGGGATCGCCAGGGGAAATCAGTGTTGTGTGGAGGAGCGCCCTTGTCAGTCGGGCCGGGACCTCTGTTTGCTGTGGAGAATGATTTAATTTGGGTGTGTTGTGCTTTCAGCGGCTGGAAGCGGGAAACGCTTCTCCAAGATGGGCCTGTTTGCTTTTATACCTTCACCTATCGTATTCCTATTGGGCTTGTAAAAAAACAAAAATATACCCCTCCCCACCACACACAAAAAGACCAGGCAACGGACAAGTTATACAGTGAGTCCTTTGTGTGTCTGTGAGGAGAAACACACATGTGAAGCTTTTGCTCTAAGCTTGCTTTCTAACTCTGTTCGAAATTGCAGTCTCCAGGATTATTATCTCCGCTCCCATTTACAAACATGTACCACAGGGGAAATCCAGAAGGAAAGATGATGGTTAACAAAATGAAAACCACCACCCCTCTCCTTCTCTGGGTTTTTCAGTCAGTGGCTCTACAGGGTATTTCCAATAGTGCACCCATTCCCCCCAAGATTTCTCAGATGAAAACAGGGACATCCTATTCCATAATAATACAGGGTGATTCATAATGAAGTATACAGTTTTCATTTATAGCGAATGGAAACTGTATACTTCATTATGAATCACTATATATATATATATATATATATCCATACTCTCCAACATTTCTCTGATGAAAATAGGGGCATATTAAAAGCAGGACATTCTGTAATCAAATCAGAAACCAGGATGGCGTCTGCAAATCCAAAACTGTCCCTGGAAAATAGGGTCACTTGGAGGGTCTGTCCGCTTGTAGAAATCTGTTTGGCAGATCGTGACTATCTGCCTGTCTAAAGGTCTGTCTTGTGCATCTACCCTTCCATCATGTGGAAGGAGATTCTTAAGCATGTGCAGAAAATAGGGGGTGGGGGCTGACAACAACCCCCACCAAAGCTACCACTTAAAAATGATTTGAAAATCCAAGATAAGGGGTGTTTAATGCAACATGGAATCTGTGTACAGAAATATCTGACCTGTGCACTTGTACAGGAATTCACATATAATGTGTAAGCCTTGTTCAGATGTTACACTGAACACTGGCACAAGCTCTCTCTACACATGTGCAAGGGAACACTTGTTGATTTGTGTAGCTCAACTGTTGTGTTCACAGTCTATACACCAATTGAATATTACATGAAACTGAACTAGTGAGCAGTGATTTATGTACATAGATTATATACTCATTTAATGTAATGTGTGAACCCTCCTAACAGTTGGCTGTACAGATGAATAAGTGTGCATGCATTCAAACTTGTACGTGTGTAGAGACAACTTGTACCTGTGTTCAGTTTAACATGAACAACTGTCCAGATATCTCACCCCAAGTATTGGAGATAGATGAATCAGCCCATTTCTATTTGGGGTTAGTTTCACATGTACTCAATCATAGATCTGTTCCAATGCATTTTTGTAGGGTTTTAAAATTCACATTTAAATTGTACACACTTTCCCCTAACGTATGCCTTCAGTATACACAATATACTTTGTATGCCTTTCCCCCATTAAATACATGGGGTTGCATCCAACTAAGTTCTGCACAGAGTAGACCCACAAAAACTATTGGATCCAACTTAATCATGCCAATTAATTTCAGTAGCACTTGGTTGGATACGACCCATATTTTATACACATTTTAAAAATCAAAGCTTAATTGCACTTGAGTAATCCAGTTGAAAGATGTGTTCTAATTAGCATGCAAGTCTGTGACCAGCAAATTAGGTAGGTTGGCTTTAAAATGTGGACTGAACTTAGATATACAATACTCTGATAGGGGAGGCCTGTGATCTGTCATCTGGGCAGCCCAGAACCTCCATACACATTTCTCAGGTTTATGTCCCCGAAAGGTCACTTTGGTGCTACTAATACACTGGTTTGACTTCACCCCAAGAGTTGCACTCCATTGTTGCTTGAGACAGATGGATGCCAACAAAACTCCTTAGTGTCAGGCTCACAGATTCACAATGGAAAGCTATTTGGACTGAGTTACGCTTAGAGTCCACCTCTGTGAATATACGCAAAGCAGATTTAAAACTATTTCATAGGTGGCATTTCTGCCACCTCTCCTTTGTGTTGGAGAAGCTGTCCTATGAAAGGCAGCCTGTATCATTTATGGTGATCCTGCGAAAAAGCTTTTAATTTCTGGAGAGCAGTTTTTGCTACTGTAAGCAAGATTATGTAACAGTCTGTGGTATCTGACTCCACTCTAGCACTCTTCTATATCTTCAGAGAGGGAATGCGTGACTTCATAAAGATTTGGTTCTAAAACTGTTGCTGGCTGCTAAGCTCAAAGTAGCCTCCAACTGGAAAGATCCCATAAATCTCTCCATAAACGCATGGCATGCTAGGATCTGGTAATTAGTTTTAGATGAAAAGCCGACTCAGCGATTTAGAGAAACTTGGGGTGAAATTAAAACTGACAAATTTGCATCAATATGGTTTCAGTCACTAATATATGCAAACACAAAAGACAAAAACTTTCACTCACCTGTCTCCCAATTTTCTTTTTGGCACGATCCTTTTACCCCAAACCAATAACTGCAATAGCACATGCCTTTCAACAGTCAGATCTCTATGTATTTCCTGATTTGGCATATTCTTCCTTAACTGTTTTACATTTGTTCTATTACATTGTTATTTTTTGAAAAATTCAATAAAAATCCATTTTAAAAATGTGGGCAGAACAAATTCCTCCACAATTCCAACCAGGAACAGAGCCGATTTTTCTAGTTGCTACTAAATCACTTTTGGGAACATGATAAAGATGCTTTAAAAAATGTCCAGAAACATTGTGCTAGAGATGCAGCTTTTCTAGTTCCATAGTTGGATGGGACCCCAAAGAATCATCTAGTCCAACCCCTGCACTTGAAAGGAGTGGCAAAGATCAGCAGCTTACCTAATGGGCAGCTAGAATTAAGAAGTTTTAACCTTGATTCAATAATAAAATCATGTAAAGGTAAAGGGACCCCTGACCATTAGATACAGTCGTGGCCGACTCTGGGGTTGGGGTGCTCATCTCGCTCTATAGGCCGAGGGAGCTGGCGTACAGCTTCCGGGTCATGTGGCCAGCATGACTAAGCCGCTTCTGGCAAACCAGAGCAGCCCACGGAAACGCTGTTTACCTTCCTGTCGGAGCGGTACCTATTTATCTACTTGCACTATGACGTGCTTTCGTTCTGCTAGGTTGGCAGGAGCAGGGACCGAGCAATGGGAGCTCACCCTGTCGTGGGGATTCGAACTGCCGACCTTCTGATCGGCAAGTCCTAGGCTCTGTGGTTTAACCCACAGCGCCACCCGCATCCCCAATAAAATCATATAGCATCCAGCAAAATGCACTATAATTGCTACAATGGACACAAAAATATAAAGTGGTCCACCAAGACCCTAAACAATTTTCAAGTGGTTTATGTGGAGGGAGGGAGGACACTGAGCTGGGGCATTCCATGTTGCCTCAGCGTTATAGTTTCCAAACTGTGCTGTAAGGAACTTGGACTTTCTTTGGAATATTAGCTGTGGTAGGGCTGTAGCTGCTGGAGCCCACAGAGTGCCCAGAGCTGCTCCTCTGCCTTGTTTGTGGACAATTTTTTTTATGACCACCCAAAAAATGTTCTTTGATTAAAAGCTCAACAACTTTTGTTGAGCCACTGATCAGATCTTCACTTCATGAAATATGGCAACCCGACTTCTCATTCCCAGCCTGTTATGCGAATCTATAGGTTCTTCTTTGCCCCTTGTTTTCATTTACTAGCCTCTCACCCTGGTGTTCATTTGTCAATGGTTCTTCTTTTGCCGTCTCAGAAGATGATACAGGAAAAAAGAGGGGGATATTTTGTGGGAAGGCACATTTGTAAAGAAAAGAAAAGACCAAAACCCTGCAGAGCTACCCTAATATTATTCTGAAAAAGCCACTTTTAATAGCAAACATTGTTTGCATTTTCATTACCCTTGCCCAAACCAGCCATGTCCCATAGCAACACAGCCACAACTCCCGACGTACACCCAGCTCAGTTGCTCTGGTTTCCTTTCCATGCTACACTGCATAAGATTGCAGCGCATACCTAAGAAAACTCAAAGCTGCCTTATGTTGAGTCAGAGAGGGGTCTTCCCCAGTCCTGCTGAGAGTCTTTAACGAGAGACTGAAACTGTGACCTTCAGCTGGCAAAATTACATGATATTTATTTAAATATTTATTAGAAAATATAAGCAAGGTGGTGTGCAACTAGGAATGCAAGACGGAATTGTTTTGCATTCTGCCCTGCGTTCATCTCATTCATGTCATGTATATAAAAATAAATTTTGATGATATGCGAAGGAGCAGAGTAGCTTACAGCTAGGGAGCTAAGTAACTCTTCTAGGTGATTGATAGCTTCTTTGTAAAGACTATACATACAATGCCCAGACTCTTTATATTCAGAAGAACTTTACTTTCATAAACATATAACTGATAATAATATATTTACATTCAAACATGGGTACGTTCTCACTTGAATTGTAGATGGAAGACTTCTTCCTTAGACTTATAAATAAAAACTGTGGTGATACTTGCACCAGAGTTTTACCTCACTCAGGCCTTACAGCTTCTTATAAGAGGTTTTTACTTTCGCCTCAGCAGTATTTTCTCTGTTCCTTACAGAGAGCTACTGCACAGGTTTTTCCCAATTAATGTTTAGGGATCTTCCTCTGTATGTTTCACTTCAGACAGATCACACTGACACAACACTGCCCTCAGCAGTATCCAGAGAAGCCTCTCAGCAGCCATTCTCTCCCCCCCCCCCCTCCACACACAGAGAGAGGGCAGAGAGCAATTAAAAACAACAGTTACTGGAATAACAGTCACAACAGAATGAAATGCCTCTCTCATGTAACTCACAGTCAGATGAGAGCTACTACCAGAGGGGGGCGGATCCATGTTCACATAAGTAAACATTCCCATTTTAGGAAATTAAATAATTATCCTTAACAATTCATAGAATTTTTGAGTTGGAAGGGACCCCAAGGGTCATCTAGCTGAACCCCCTGCACTGCAGGGATCATAATTAATCATCTTAAAAACCCACAGTGAAGCTCTTACTGTCATAAAGTTCTTCATAATGCTTAATAGGAATCTCCTTTCTTGTCACTTGAATCTGTTGATTTGGGTCCTACCTTCTGGAGCAGGAGAAAACAAGGCTTGCTCCATCTTCCATGTCACAGCCCTTCAGTCGTTTGAAGATGGCTATCTTATTGCCTCTCAGTTTTCTATTCTCCAGGTTACTCAACACTGTTTCCTTTCGACTGCAATTCATCTAATGTCAAAAAAGAATGTCAGTCACTTTGCTGCCTGCTGTGACAAATTTAGGTCACTTACATGATTAAATATGTAAGTTATGTAAATTACATTGTCATTATGCTATTCCATCCTATAATTACAATGCAAAGGAAACACAATGCACATGGGAGGGGGGCTGCAATCAATTACGTATCATTTGCAAAGTGAAAGCAAAAGTGAGTACCAATGGTATACACTGGCTTGATTTCCATTCTGGAAATGGGAGGAATAACCAAAAAAAGAAGGGAATTTCCACTTTTTGTTTGGAATTATCCACCATCCCCATGTGCATCATAAAACACACAATGCAACAATAACATAAATGGACAAAAAAATATCAACAACTGCCTGGGCAGTATAATTTTTAACAGGTGTCAAAAAGAAGGCAGAGTGACTCCTGCCCAACTTCTGTTGAAGGTGAGAGCAGTTCGATCTTCAAACGGATGATCTCAGAAGGTCATGGACGCTCCTTCACTGGTTGGTTTTAAATAATGGTTGGATGGGCATTTTCCAGGGGTTCTTTAGTTGAGTTTGCCCTCAACCAGCCAACATCTACCTGCCTACTCACTTGCATACAATCTATGGGTGGAGACTGGCTGTCAGCCTCCTGAGTCTCAGTATTGACTTTGCAGAACTTATCAGAGGGAAAGATGGAGACAAAATAAGAATTAGTTCTCGCTGCATATCATTGGCTCCAGCTCTGCCAATCATTTGCTCTGGTTCCTCCTACTGTTAGCCTCCCTTCCTTCCGCCCCACCAAGTCCCAGTGGGCATGAGCCTCCATTGTCTTTAACTCTTTCTTGATAAACTTAGTTTATCCTTAAGCAGGAAACAGTGGACTTTCTGGCCCATGCAACACATTAGATTACCCAGAAAAGCAAGCTTTGGACCACAGGGTGAGTGAGGAGCATCAGTTTAACTTTGGGAGTCAGGAATGGTCTGAAAAGTGTCCCCACCACTCTCAACAAACCCACACCTGCCTACTTTTTCTTACAGCTAGTCCTACCTGCCAGCTTCCTCCTGCTTAGACTCAGTGTTGCACTTTAGGAACTAAGGAAGAGAAAGGTGTAGACAAGGCTAGAATTGTCTTCACCTATCATTGTATTTGGTTCCTCCTACCATAGAGGAACTCAAGCACCACCTAGTATTGGCCCCCTGCCTAATGCTGTACCGGTTCCAAAGTGACCATGGAAAGTCCACTCACAACTGTTTTATATGGAGCTGCTGTTTTTTGTGTGGGAAAGGTGGGTCTTGAATGCACTCTCTATTGGAGGGGATTATTTAGGGCCATTGTCAATTGCAATAACTCTTTTGCTCATAGGCCATAAGCTTCCCTGTGCGACCCTTGAGGCCACTTTACTGGTGTTAGCAATTATGCAGGTTGAATCTTTGCTTTGTTTACATTGACATTTTGAATTATTTAAGGGTCTTGTGGAAGAATGTGATAGGGAAGAAGGAAGGGAGGGAAATTGAGAGGCTAAGTTATACCACACACACACACACACACACACCACATACATATATACACATGCACACACACACACAAACAAACCACAATGGGTTCAAAGTCATCCGAGGAAATCTCTACCGAACTTGGGAAAGTGTTTGGGTGGATCCTCCTCGACTTTATCCAATTGCATGGAACATGGGAATACTTAACCCAAATCTGTCTCTTTTAATTATTTTCCTCTGGACAGATAAAAGCTTTCTATAGGTTCCTGTAGAATATTTGCGCTTTCAAGCGTTCCGCCGTGACTTTGATACTAAGCGATTAAAGCATGTGAGGAGAAAGAACACAGCCCCAACCTTTAACTCCTTGTTCATGGGCCTCTGACTGCCGCTTTGATTGTTGACCTAAATTCCCCTTTCATAACTAAGTCCTGTCACCTTTGGTTGTATTTTTCCAGCAAAGTGGGCAGTGACAACTTTCCAAAGTTATGGGGATAGTCCATCCCCCACTCTAACTTTTTCTTCCCAAGAATGCCTCCCCACTAATCTCGCCTCTCCACAACGCTCTTTGTATTTCCATCACCGCCCCTCCTTTGGTTCACTCTTAAAGGGTGATCTCCTAGCACAGTAACAAAACCAATAACTTGATGAAAAGTTTTATCAAAGATGAGGATTGCACCTGAAGGTGAAACAACAACAACAACAACAAAAATTTTATTATTTATACCCTGTCCATCTGGCTGGGTTGCCCCAGCCATTCTGGGTGGCTTCCAACACATATAAAAACATAATAAAACATCAAACATTAAAAACTTCCTTATACAGTACTGCCTTCAGATGTCTTCTAAAAGTTGTGTAGTTCTTTATTTCTTTGACATCTGATGGGAGGGCAGTCCACAGGGAAGGCGCCAGTGCCTAGAAGGCCCTCTGCCTGGTTCCCTGTAACCTCACTTCTCACAGTGAGGGAACCACCAGAACGCCCTCTGAGTTGGACCTCAGTGTCCAGACTGAACAGTGGGGGTGGAGATGCCATTTAGGGCTTCAACAGTTAGCATCAACAATTTGAACTGTGCTCAGAAAAGTACTGAGAGCCAGTGTAGATCCTTTAAGACCACTGTTATATGATCCCGGCATCTGCTCCCAGTCACCAGTCTAGCTGCCACATTCTGGATTAGTTATAGTTTCCGAATCACCTTCAAAGGTAGCCCCACATAAAGTGCATTGCAGTAGTCCAAGCAGGAGATAACTAGAGCATGTACTACACTGATGAGACAGTGCGCGGGCAAGTATGGTCCCAGCTAGCATACCAGATGGAGATAGTAGGCAGCCGCCCTGGACACAGAATTAACTTGCACCTCCATGGACAACTG
The DNA here is from genome assembly GCF_964106645.2 of Podarcis pityusensis. Lineage (NCBI taxonomy): Eukaryota > Metazoa > Chordata > Lepidosauria > Squamata > Lacertidae > Podarcis > Podarcis pityusensis. Next base: position 7,787,679 of record NC_138044.1, on the reverse strand, counting down.
TGAGTTCACAATACCTCCATGCTGCGCACCTGGTCTTTCAGATGTGCAGTTACCCCATTCAGGACCAGGGAGACCCCCATACTCACCTACCCCCTGTCCCTCAGAAACTGTACTTCTGTTTTCTCAGGATTCAACCTCAATCCGTTGACCATCCTCTACCCTCCAAGTGCCTCCAGACACTCACACAAGATCTTCACCGCCTTCTGGTTCTGATTTAAAAGGTAGAGCTGGGTATCATCCACATAATGTTGAACACCCAGTCCAAACCCCCTGATGATCTCTCCCAGCGGCTTTATATAGATGTTGAAAAGCAGGGGGGAGAAGACGGAACCCCGGGGCACCCCACAAGTGAGAGCCCAGGGGTCTGAACACTCATCCCTCAACACCACTTTCTGGACACGGCCCAGGAGTAAGGTGTGGAACCATTGCATAACAGTGCCCCCAGCTCCCAACCCCCCAGATGGTCCAGAAGGGTACCATGGCTGATGGTATCAAAAGTCACTGAGAGATCCAGCAGAACCAGGAAATAACTTTCAACTCAGTCCCTAGCCCACCAGAGATCTACAACCAGTGCAACCAAGACAATTTCAGTCCCATGGTAGGTCCTGAATCCTGACTGGAAGGTATCCAAATAGTCCACATCCTCAGGACATGGCTGGAATTTTTCAGCAACCACCTGTCCAATTACTTTGCTCAACCCCAGTAATAGATTATTTGAGACTGGGCAATAATTGGCCATAATGGCCAGGTCTAAAGATTTTTTTAAAGCAGTTTAATAACTGCTTCTTTAAGGGGGTCCAGGAAGACTCGCTTACAGAGGGAAGCATTCACCACCCCAGAGAGCACATTGCCCAGCCCAACTTGGCTCACTTTTATGAGTCAGAATGGACAAGGATCAAGCAGACAGGTGGTCAGTTTCACTCATCCAAGCAGCCTATCCACATCCTCCGAGGTAACAGGTTAATACTGATCCCACACAACTTGACTAGACAGAGCTGTGGCACTCTCCTGCCCTAGCCCTACCATACCTCTTTCCAAATTTGATCGATTTTATCTGCAAAAAACTTTGCAAGGAGATCTTTGAGTCCTTACCAGAACCTGATGGCAAAGGTGGTTCTGTTAGACTATGAACCACCTGAAAGAGTCTCCTGGTACTGTTTTCCACAGATGCCATAGAGGCAGTTTTTCGCCCTTGCTATAGCCACTTGGTAAACTTGACATTGAGCTCTATCCCATGTTCGGTCTGATTTGGAATGGGTTTTTCACCACTGGTGCTCTAGCCATAACAGTGATTGTTTCATCACCCTCAGCTCCAGGGGAAACCACCCTCAGCTCCAGGGGCCATCTGAGCTCCATGCAATCAGAGAGGATGCTTCAGAGCCAGATAGTTGATATCCCTGGTCAATGCCGCATTCCAACGGGCTTCCAGGAAATCAGCTGAGAGGCCATCAACATGGGATAATGTATCCCCTACCATTTGGACCATTCAAATTAGTCCCAACTCCCTGCAGAGGGGAAGGGTTGCACAGAAGTCTAGTTGCACCAGGAAGTGATCTGACCATGGCACTTCTTTTGTTCCACTGGAACTTAGTGTCAGACCACCCATGTGCACAGAGGTAAACACCATGTCTAAGGCATGTCCACAGCTATGAGTAGGGCCAGGTTTATTCAGGGACAGCCCCATGCAGGCCATGCTTTTCACAAAGTCCCGAGCAGCCCCTTGTAAGGTTGTGTTGGCATCAATGTTAAAATCACCTAGGACCACCAGACTAGGTGTCTCTAGGAGAACATCCACCACGACCTGAAGCAGCTCGGGCAGGTAATCCTTGATGCAGATGAAAGTTCGGTACACCAGTGGGAATCCTGTACTGCCCCTAAAAGAAAGTTATACTAAGTACATGATCTAATAACATCAAAAAGAACCCATATATTTAGCTCAATTTATCTGTTTTAATATGTGTAGAAAACATATACATCATTATTCACAGAATGGTCTAACATATATATTTAAATTTTAAGTAGGGGGTGGGTTACATATAAATAACTGATGTCTCAGGATATAATTTTTTGATTTAAAAAAATCGTTAAACACCACAAGCAACAAATAAAACCACACAAAGTTTTTTTCAGTTACAAGCATGTACAAAGCAAAACATAGTGCAGAAGCAAGAAAAGTATTCATCAATGTGATATTGTAAACACTCCGCTCTCATGCATGTGAAGGTTCTTATCACAGGAATCCTGTGCCTCATGCTTTACTCCTCTTACGGGGACCTCGGGGCCTCTCTGCACAGGGGTTTGAGAGACTGGGGGTGGAGAGTTTGCTGTCCCTTATTTATGAAGGAATAGAACAGAAACCAAGCCTCCTTAGACCTATCCCTTTTTGAGACTCCCCTTATAACTCTCTTTCTCTCCAGAAAGTAATCTGAGAGAGTTGTGTCCCAAATATAATTAATCCAGGTCTCCATTTGAGGCTCTGATTTGGCTTTCCAGTGACAAACAACAGCCAGTTGCACTGCTGCTAACAACAACAAAAACTAAGTCCCTGTGTTTAATTCTTGAGTTTGGGTCACTTTCCAGCCATAATAGAGCTAAGGATAGGTTAGACATCAATTCCTGGCCTGTGATGGAAGAGATACAGTTTCAGTGTGAATCACTTATATGATTAATAAATGGCCACCAGACAGTTTCAAAATCCTCAAGAGCAGCTTTACCTGTTTGTACCTTTAAATGATGTGCTAATTCCCACCCTACCCTCAATAAACGCTTTTTGCACCATGCCTCTCAAGTCAGATTATGTGCATCCTTCCGGTTGTGGGTGCTAACCAAAAATGCAATGATGAATCAGAGCCTTTGTGTGTAAATAACATGTTTGATCAGAAAATATGGAAAGAGGACACAACCCGGGAGTGGGACCTCAATCTCTGAAATAATACCAATTTCTCCTTGCCAAAGGTGTAGAGGAGGGGGCCATGGCCCAGGGTGCACATTTTGGGGGGGGGGCAATCAGGTGCCCCCATGACAGGCACGGAGCTCTGGCAGCTGAGGCGTGGCAGCAGACAGGTTGGTTTAGTGGTCAGGTGGATGGAGGCAGCGGGCAGAGAGCTTGTTGGAGGTGGGCTCTGTTCACCCACCATATGAGCTTTGCACACACACCCTTGGCATTCGCCCCTACCCCAGCTGTCCAGTCCACTGGGGGGGGGGTGCAACACTTGCCCCATCCTGGGTTCCAGCAACCCATGCTATGCCACTGCTCCTTGGACCAGTTTCCAGAATTTCTGCTTCTTTAAGGTGGCTCCAATCCACCTTTTCAGCAGCCAAGACTGCTGCTGCTGCTGCAGCAAGAAGCATGTCGGGGTGCAGCTGCTGTCACAGGGCCTAATGAGGGGCCTCTTGAGGCTCAGGAGCTTAAATAAGCACAGGGGAAGCAATTAAATGGAATGTGAAAAGTGGCTTCGTGGAGTGTGAAAGAGGAGCAGACGGGCTGTAGCTCAGCAGCAGAGAATTTGGCTTGCATGCAGAAAGTCCCAAATTCAATTCCCTGGCATCTCAAGGCAAGGCTAGGAGAGCCTCTGCATGAAAACCTGGATGAAAAACCCCACCCACTGCAGTAAAGTGGGGCCACGCTGCGCTGCCAGCCTGGGCATGCACTGGGGAGCCTGGCTGGCCAACTGCTTTGAAGGGTGCGTTCACAGTGCCCAGCAAGCCCAGCACTGCTTTGTGAGATTTGCAAAAGCAGTGAGGGGCTGGCAGGCGAGATGCCTGTTGCGTCCTTCTCAAGCCACCCTCCAGTGGCCACATCCAGTGCTAGATTACCAAATAGGCAGAGTAGATACCGTCCTATGGGCCCCACATCTTTTAGGGGCCCTGCAAGAACAGGTCAAAATAATGGTGATTTGATCTTGAAAGAAAACAACAAAAATGTATTAGAGATAATTTTTGAGGTGTGTGTGTGAGATTTCAATTGCCTAGGAGCCCCACAGGGTTTAATCTCACACTGGCCACGTTATCCCTAAATCCCTCATATCTCTCATTGAGATCCCTGGAGGTAGTCCTGGCACTAAGAAATCATAGCGCTGGAAGGGACCCAATTATGGCTCTGATAGAACTTACGAAACTATGATTGTACTGCCTGGAAAGGACATGTGGAGCTGGGGGACCTGATCCTGTACCTAGCACTAAGCCTCAATAGATAGCGAGTAGCCGCACTTGTCTGGTCCTCCATTGCAGTTTGGTTTTGAGCTTATTCTCCCTTAGAGCCCATGGACCACAGAGCATATAATGCACCACTGCTACAGAGCAGCCCCTCTGCCCTGCTTTACAGAGGTCTACCTAGTATATGAAGGGCTCTCCGGTCAATATAAAGGACACTAAGAAGGGAGAGAGCAATGCAGGGTGGGGGGTGTTCATCATTGAATTTCCTCAACAGTTAGCACCTGGGCAACTGACTTGAGTGAGCAAGCCAGGCAGCTGATTGCAGTTTTTCATCTAGTCCAACCCCGCTGCAATGCAGGAACCATGGACTTTTGTGGTGGTTTTTTGTTTTGTTGGTTTGGTGATATGTTAAAAAGGTAAAGGTAAAGGTACCCCTGCCCGTACGGGCCAGTCTTGACAGACTCTAGGGTTGTGCGCTCATCTCACTCTAGAGGCCGGGAGCCAGCGCTGTCTGCAGACACTTCCGGGTCACGTGGCCAGCGTGACGAAGCTGCTCTGGCGAACCAGCACCAGAGCAGCACACGGAACGCAGTTTACCTTCCCGCCGGAGCGGTACCTATTTATCTACTTGCACTTAAGGGTGTTTTCGAACTGCTAGGTGGGCAGGAGCTGGGACCGAACGACGGGAGCTCAGCCCGCCGTGGGGATTCGAACCGCCGACCATGCGATCGGCAAGTCCTAGGCGCTGAGGTTTTACCCACAGCGCCACCCGCGTCCCTCTTTTCAACATTTTGGTGATATGTTATGTTACCCTAAAAGTACATTGGGAAATGCCCCTGAGTGGTAAGAATGGAAGCAGTGGGCTCAGGTCTCCTTCCTGGTATGCCCCTTTTATACTTCTCTACCCACCCCAGGGTTGAACATGACTGGGGATGATGAGATCTCTTCTTCCCCCTCCTCTTTCTTACCTCCCCCGCTTTATGTTGCACATTTTTTGTTATCTAGTGTGGAAAACAAATTATGAGATCAATACCAGCACCCCAAATGCACACACAAACCCACACACCACCACCACCACTGGGTTGATTTTGGGCTAATTTTGGCCCTTTGAAACTGGAAATTAAAAACCACAAAATTCTTCTAGAACATAATCCAAAGGATCTACAAGTTGTGAAGCTGGTGGAAAAGAAATTCAATTCAGTTCACATGCAAAGGCAAACCTACCTCATTCATACTTTCTGGAACAATACATGAACCACAATGCGGCCAGCCTTTGAAATTTGCACTGCTCTGAATTTTGGAATGCAGTTTTCCAGCCCAGCAATGTGTACAAAAATGCATATGCTAGATTAAAGTGTGCTGTGCATACACATTCATACAGCAACATATAAACATAAAAACAACAACATAAAAATGTCTAATAAGTTTGGGGAAATTGCCTATTAAGATAAATTTGGACTAAAATGCTGATAAATTTCCATGAGGATTTTTTTTTTTTTTAATGGCAAACTAATGTGGAAATGTAAAGAACAGAACTTAAGTCTGTAAGGAAAGATGGAGTCTGAGAGAAACTGAAATTGTCAGCGAGAAGGCAACTGGTGTATGTCGAACCCTGCAGTTTTTTCATTTTTGTAGCTTCAGTAACCTTCCCATGCCTGATACACACTATGAGTTATATTCAGTGTCAGTTCTACTCAGAGGAGACCCACAGAAAGTAATGTACATTACTAACTTAGGGCCATTCATTTAAAGTAGTCTTCTCTGAGTCAAAATTAATTCAACTCTATCGAAATTAATGGGTTGTATACTGCCAAGTTCAACTCAGAGTATAACAATTTAAATGAGTGCACCTAAGTTAGCAATGTCCATCAGTGTCAGTGATCTACTCTGAGTAGGACTAAATTGGATACAGCCCATCAGTTTCAGTGGGCTGTATCCAACTACTCAGAGTAGACCCATTAAAAATAATGGAACTAAGTTAGCCTTGTTCATTATTTGCAGTGGGTGTACTCCGAGTCGGATACAGTGGATTGGATAACATTTTGGAATATATGCAGGTATGCATTTTTAAAAAAGTAATAAAATAGCAATCCAAAGAGTCTACCCCAGGAGTCAACAAACATTTTCAGCAGGGGGCCAGTCCACTGTCCCTCAGACCTTGTGGGGGGCTGGACTATATTTTGAAGGGGGTGGGTGAATGATGCAAGAGCACCACCAGCCCCGGTGGCTGCTTACCTGTGTCTTGCGAGCAGCAGGGGCTGGCAGCGGCAGCAGAGGGATGATGAGCAGTGCGCAAAAGGGCTCTGGAGAGGGGCTGCTTAAAATGGCAGCCACTCGAGCGCTGCTGCTGCTGGCACCGACAAAGCCCAGCCCCCTTCCTCCTCTAGGCAGGGCAGGGAGAAGCCCAGAGGAGGGAGGGAGCAGGCGCTGCCACCACTGCCGCCGTGTGAGGGAGAGGGAAAGAACGTGCACGCTGGCAATCCACGCGACAATTCCCAGACTATCCATGGGCCCGATCCAGAAGGCAATTGGGCCTGATCCGGCCCATGGACCTTAGTTTGCCTATCCATGATCTGCTACTTTGAATAGGACCAGTATTGGATACAAGCCTTAGCTTTAATTCAGATACCAGGACAAAGCCGCTTATCTGTCTCCCCTCCCCTCCTTGCACCATACTGATGACCAGCAGTCACAGTGTTCAGCTCCAATCTGGTCTTGAGTTGTGATTTAGCTTTGTTGTTTGTTAAAGTGTATGCACTTGACAGAGTAATAAGTACACTACCTAGCTGGCACCTCCCTTGCAAAGGCAAGAAGGGAAGGGACAAGAAAGAGCCCCTAGCAAAAATAACACTTCACAGAGCTGGTCTGGGAATGGGGGGGGGGGAGGGAGGAATTACTCTTCTGATAACCTTTGCTCAGCTGATGGTCTCCGAGTCCACAATTGTTGATAGAGAGGGATTGAGTGATTATGCTGAGAACACAAAGGGGCAGTGGGCTTCAGTTAAGGGAAGGATAGGGTGCAGAGGTGAGGGCTTAGTTGAGGGTGGGAGAGGGGTGGAAGAAGGAGAGCATGAGCCAGTTTAAGAAGAACCCTGCAGGATTAATCCAAAGACCCATCTAATCCAGTATCCTGTTCTCACAGTGGCCAACTCAGTCTCCTATGAAAAGCCTGCACCAGGACCTGAATGCAATCACCCTTTCTTTGCTTTTGTTCCCCATTCAACTGTTATTCAGAAGGACATTGACTCTGATTCTGGAGGTTAGATACAGTCATAATGGCTTGTAGCTGCCAAGAGACATAGCCATTAATTTGTAAATGTGGCACTAGTCTACCTTACACTGCCTTTTGAAGCAGAGAATCTGTCTGTCTGGTGGGGAGAATGAAGGGTAAGCTGTGCACTTTCAGTTTGTATCTATGCACATGGGTTTGCATAGGATATCCATAGAGTTGCCATATTTCAAAAAGTGAAAATCCAGACATTTAAGAAATTTCCACCCGGACACTTCATCTGACTGCCATATTCCGGCTATGTCCAGGAAATTCTGGACATATGACAACCCTAATATCCATGTCTTGTGGCTTTCTAGCAGATGTGTGCATTGATATTTTGATTTGCTTGCCAGGCATTATCTGGAGCCAACAACTCCATCCACTTCCCTCTCATTCATTTGTACACTAGGAACTTAGGAACCCCTCTTATACTGAGTCACACCATTGGTTCAATTAGCTTCGTATTGTCTATACTGACTGGCAGAGACTTTCCAGGATTTCAAGCAAGGAGCACCTCCCAGTCTTACCTGGGGATGCTAGGGATTGAAACTGGGACTTTGACATGCTCTAACCCCTGAACCACAGTCCCTTCTCTCTTGCATTTGGTTGCTCTGTAGCTGGTATTCATTGACATGCTTCTTCTGATACTAGAGGTAATATATGACTATTATAACTAGAAGGCCACTAAGAGTTTTATCCTCCGTGAGTTTGCCTAATATGGTTTTGAAATTTGGGTGGATTGGTGCAGAAATCCCATCTACCTTGAGTTGGTGTGCCCTCTGTAAGACATTTACACCAATTCCTTCCAAAATTGTACTGCACCAGCTGTTTATTGTGAAAAGACCCCAGATTTTCTTTCTGTTGCTATCTGATTACTTCTGATGCAATGTGGTTTCATCTGTTAAAGGAACTTAGATAAGCATACTTCTGTGGTACAGCCTTTTTTTTTAAGGTTTAGCAACCATGGACTGTTCCTTCTCAATCCGCCCCCCCTCCATGAACTCAGGGGATTTTAATTTTGTGTGGGTGCTAAGAATTAACAAATGCATGTGTTTTGTGAGGATTTGGTCCAAACTAGTGACGTCAAGCTTACAGTTCATGTGAAGTTAATGAGATTTCTTACTGTAATTTCACCACTAAGCAATTGCAAAGGATTTCTGGCCCCTAGACAAAGAATTGGGTGTCCCATTTACGTCATATGCCTCTAGAAGTTCTTGACCTTTTGCTGCAATATTGAAATGATTTCTCCCATTTATGGTCACGTGTTCACAAAAGGGTTCAGTGCTCCTTGTCTTCATGCCAACCGGTTTATTGTGAAAATTGCTGTCTTTTGTAGATCGATGTAAATTTTGTAAATTTTGTGCTGTCATCACTCATATTTACTTCTGTTTATCTCTCTCCTCTCTCTCTCTTTTTGTGGGGGGCACTTAGGACTATATGACAAATGTTCTTACACCACCCGTGACCGAGGATGGGTCCTGGGGATTAACACCATCAGTGACCAGGGGAATAGAGAACCCCGCTTTTTCTTTTCCTTGAAGACGGACCGTGCCCGGAAGGTTACCACCATCACAGATCATCGTAACTACCTCGCAAACCAGTGGGTTCACCTAGCTGTCACTTACGATGGACGCCTGATGAAACTCTATGTGAACGGTGCTCAAGTGGCTACCAGTGGGGAGCAGGTAGGGAACATCTTTAGCCCTTTGACCTTGAAATGCAAAGTTCTCATGCTTGGTGGGAATGCCCTGAATCAGAATTACCGAGGCTACGTAGAACATTTCAGCCTTTGGAGAACAGCCCGGTGTCAGAAGGAGATTCTGTCTGACATGGCCATGGTGACTCATGAAGCAGATGCTCCTCTACCTCAGCTCGTTTTTCAGGAGACTTTACTGAATGTGAAAAGCATCTGGTCTCCGATGAAAGACAGCCCTAGTCTTCCTCAGATCGAATTCACTTCCCACCCTGGCTACCTGCTGGATACAAGTCTTGATCCTCCACTATGTGGGCAAACTGTGTGTGACAACAAAGAGGTCATTGCCAGCTACAACAAGCTCCCAAACTTCCGTCACAAAAAGGTAGTCCGCTACCGAGTGGTGAATATCTATGATGACCACCATCACAACCCAACTGTTAGCCGTGAACAGATAGAATTTCAACACCAGCAACTGAATGATGCCTTCAGCCCTTACAACATCACATGGGAACTGGAGGTGCTGGAAGTAAAGAACTCTTCCCTCCGGCATCGCCTGATCCTGGCCAACTGTGAAATTAGCAAGATTGGAGATGACAGTTGTGACCCTGAGTGCAACCATACCTTAACCGGGTACGATGGAGGGGACTGCCGGCACATGCGACACTCGTCATTCAACAAGAAGAAGCAGAATGGTGTGTGCGACATGGATTGTAACTTTGAGAGGTACAGCTTTGATGGTGGGGATTGCTGTAACCCAGAGATAACTGATGTCACCAAGACATGCTTTGATCCAGACTCTCCTCACAGGTAGGCACACTGCTGAGCATATAAGGTCCTTCTAATCATACCAGGCCTGCCTATGTTCCCCTCATTCATATTCCCCTCACCCCAACACCTCTTCCCATGCCCACAACAATTCATATTGATTTAATGATTCTCTTTTAAACTGACTCATAATGAATCAAGTTTTAGAATGCACAAGGAAATGCATTTTGTGTTCCTAGCTCTCATTATCAGTCCGTTTAGTTGGGTTGGGTTGGGGTGATGAGCAGCTCAGAGGGCTGTTTTGCACACACTTGAAAACTTCCTTAAAGTTTCTTGGGAACTGGTGTACAAACCTGACATCTTCATGTGCCCATGATGGGGCCCTTAGAGTGGAGGAGATATATCTTGGCACAAATTAGAAGGGGCTTGGAGGGGGGGGCACAGATCTAAGGAGGTTTGGTTGAGGCAAGCCTGGGTTTATAATGAGTTTAAAAACTGAGGGTGAATTGTAGGTTTTGCCTTAGGACATGTATATAAATTTATTTCCCTGTACAGTCATATCTTGGGTTAAAGTCGCTTCAGGTTGAGCGTTTTCAGGTTACGCTCCGCGGCGACCCAGAAGTAACGGAACGCATTACTTCCGGGTTTCGTCGCTCACACATGCGCAGATGCTCAAAATGACATCATGTGCAGAAGCAGCAAGTTGCGACCCCCGCATGCGCAGACGCTGGTTTGTTCTACTCAGGATGCAAATGAGGCTCTGGAACGGATCCCATTTGCATCCAGAGGTACCACTGTATTTGTGTGGGATTTTGTATGACTTGTATAAGTGGGGTCAGCTGCTCTAGAAGCAGTTCTTTTTGACAGGGGCCATGGTGGACACTGCCAGAGGTGGTTCTGGGATGGGAGCAGTCAAGCGGTGTGGTCCTCTCTGTCTTGCCTCTCTCAGCCCAGTGGAAGTGCTGCTGATATAGGCAGGTTGGGGAAGGGAGGAAGCGTTCAGTAATGAGTCCCAGCTGAGGCTATGGGGTGGGCCTCACCATCTCACCTCTTTCTGATACAGCTGGCTGGAAAGCCACTTATTTGCAGGGGAGGCCTCTAATTGAGAGCGGTGCTTAATCAAGAAAACATGATGGTTTTTCTGCCTAGATTTAGAACCAGCAGGGTTTTGAAAAATATCTCCATCCTTGAGTTAAGAGTCACTTGGCGCTGTTTTATTTCACCTGCTCTCTAATACACACCCTTGTGCCTTGGCTAGAGGTATTCAATGAATATTATCTTCTTTGTGGACAGAACAGAATCGCTCCCCAGGGTGAGGGGATGTGTAACTTTTTATGAGTGTTTTATGCCAGCCATAAACTCAAACAGAATGTTAAAACATAAGCCATACAAAAGCTTTGACGAGCTTTCTCTTGCTCAGGAACAATCTCTCGGAAGAGTCATGTGAAGAGGGAGATTTGTATGAGGAGATGAATATGGAAAGGCTGTTTGTTTTCTTTGCAAGGCTTTGTCTTTAGCAATAACTGTCAGTTGGAAGTACACATGTATTTATTAGCCGATGTGAGCTTTAGCACAGCCTTGTAAATAAAGTCTTCAGAGAAGTTACTAGCCTGCAAAATGTTTTACTGGCCTGTGGAGGGCTGGAAGAGGATGGACAACGGGGGCTCTCCATTCATCTTCCAACTGTCTGCTGCCTTTCTTTTGCTGAGGACAGGAAAGGGGGAGAATTTGTTCCCTGATTGGCTTTTGTGCTGGACCCAAAGCAGTGATGGAGCAACCCATCTTTCCTCTGCCTTTTCACTTTCCATGTAGACCATGCAATTAACAAAAAAACAGAAGAAGAGCCTGCTGGATTAGAGCAAATAGCCCATCAAGTCCAGCATCCTGCAAACAGGGTCCAAGCAAAAAAGAACTCTCCCCTCCTGTGGTTTCCAGTAACTGGTATCCAGATATTGTTGGAAGCCCAGGGTCCTATGAGACCCAGCCAGCATGGCCAATTGTCACTGATGATGGGAGTTGGAGTCCATTAACCTCTGGAGGGCTGCAACTTCAGGATGGAGTGGGGGAAAGAAACTGAAATTGACAGAAATGCTCATTCCTAATTGTAGTAGACCTGCAAAATAAAAAGAAAAAAAAGAAAAGAAAAAAGTCTTGCAGGGCTTGCATGTACCCTACAGTTGGCATGATAAAATTTGGGCAAATTGTAAACTGAATCAAACTGTAACATGCAAGTTTAATGGGTTCTGATTTCCTCAGTGTGAACTTTTACCTCCTCTTTGATAGGTAAGTGGCATTTCCATCCCCCTTCTCAAGTTGGCAATTGTTTATGTTGTATGAGGAAGCTACAACCTGGGGACTGAATTGCAGCCCCCCAGGCTTCTCTACCTGGTCTTTGGGAACTCTCCCCAGGCCACCCACCTCACTGCCCCTGCTTTCCACCCTCCTTGAGTGTTTTTGCCTGGCTGGAATGTGTCCTCAAACTCTAATAATGTCTGGATGGTGGGTAGAGAGGGGTTTATACAGAAATTAGGCGACTGTACAAAGTGATGGTTTACATTCATTGTTCTGCCCACCCCTGGAATGTGACCCTTGCAAGGTCGCTCAGATGGAATGTGCCTCTCATGCTAAAGATAGGTTCCTCTGTTGTTTTGTTTTGATTCTGAGCCAGGAAGGTGCTTTACATCATGATGTCAGTCTTCAAGTCCGCCTTTCCCCATTTGCAGCTGTTAGCTTGAGCAGCCTGTGATTTTCGGCTACTAAGCAAGTGCTTGTGTTTTTTAATAGCCACACAAGGCAGCTATTAATAGATGGAGTTTACCAAAATATAGAACTGCCTAACACAGAAAAGGGAAACCTGAGGGATTAATGCCAGGAAAAATTCCATGCTGAATTCCTACCAAAAGATGTAGTAAAAATTAACTGCACAGAGGAAAGGGTGGAACCCGTTACTTGGACACTGATATGATTATTACTTTTTTAGTTGTTCTTTCACCCTCCCCCCCCCCCCACTGCATGTTAATGGTTTTGTTCAGCCCTAATCGGTGAGTCAGCTCCTTTTTAGAATAAAAATAAGGAAATGGTTGACAAAGAACCTGCTACAAAAATAGACTTTGGACAATTCAAGAGGTTTGTGAGGCAGCAAAAGGATTGTCCTAGAGAAATTGCAGGATCTCCTTCTGCAAGGAGTGTTCAGATTTAGGATTTTGTCCATAGTGAGGTGGCAGGGGGGAGGTCCCAATCTTTTAGCCAAGTAGAGCCAACTACCTTGCAAGATGGTCTGTTCCACTGCTTTGCCATTAGGAAGATCCTCTGAACATTTAGCTAAAGTCTGCTTCTGTGAAGCTCATGCCCACTGGTACTAACTACTATTGCCCTCTGAAGCGACAGAACAGTCTTATCCATTTTCTCCACGAACACCCTTCAGATATACAGTGGATGCTCGGGTTGCGAACGTGATACGTGCGGGATGCACGTTTGCACCCACAGCGTTTGCAACCCGTGTCTGCACGTTTGTGCATGCGCGGGTTGTGATTTGGCGCTTTTGCACATGTGCAAAGCACGATTTAGTGCTTCTGCACATGTGCAACTGCCGAAACCCGGAAGTAACCCGTTCCAGTACTTCTGGGTTTCAGTGGTCCGTAACCCAAAAAAACGCAACATGAAGCGGCTGTAAGCTGAGGTATGACTGTATAGATAATCTCTCTATTGGACTACTGTATTGCACTCTATGTAGGGCTTCCCTTGGAAGTTGCAGCTGAAGTGAAATGCTGTGATCAGGTTATTGAGTGGAACAGCTGGATGTGCACAAATTATACCTCTGCTGCACTGACCGCCAAACAGCCACTAGATCATGCTCAAAAGTGCACTGTTAACAGATAATCCAGGCAATCTGAAAGACCTCTTTCCCCTGCACAGACCTATTAAGTCACTTAGATCACCTGGGGAAATTCTGCTCATGGCATTGCACCCTACAGAAGATCATAGGACAGTGACTATAGAATGGGTATCTTTTGCTATTGTCCCTGTACTGTGGAATGCCCTTCCCTCTGTCGTTTACAACCATTTACAAACAGATACCTTGTAAAGATTAATATTTTTGCCCAGGCTTTCACTGGTTCCTAAGATTGGACCCTGAGTTCATGCCCTCCAACATTTCTCTAATGAAAATAGGGACATCCTATTCAATGATGATGATGGTGATTTTATTATTTATACCCTGTCAATCTGACTGGGTTTAACCAGCCACTCTGGGCGGCTTCCAACATATATAAAAACATAATAAAATATTAAACATTTTAAAAACTTCCCTGCACATGGCTGTTTTCAGGTGTTACTTATCTTCTTGACTCAGGGGTCGCATAATTCCATACCCTCCAACAATTCTCCAATGAAAATAGGGACATCCTAAGGAAAAGTGGGACATTCTAGGACCAAATCAGAAACTGGAATGGCTTCTGTAAATCTGTGACTGTCCCTAAAAAATAGGGACCATTGGAAGGTGTGTGAATTGTGTGTATGAATCCCCTGAGTCTCTCTCTTATTTGCTTTTATTTTTGTATGCTCTTTTAATGACTTTAGGCTATAGTTTTGTTTTAATGGATATTGTTTTTATATTGCACATAGTGTGCACCACTTAGAGGTTTATAACACAACAACAACACACAAAGTGGTTTAGAACTGCTTTTAAACAAACAAACAAACAAAGGCAGCCATGAAAGCTGAGATAAAAATGCCTGTGCTCCAATCCTGGAATTAATTTGATAAATGGTCCTAGTGCAGAACAAGAATTTTGAAGGAGTGGAATTCACTGGAGAGGAAACACATGAGATGATCAAGGCACAGAATGAGAGAAACCCTCTTCTGCCGGTCCTCAAGTTCCAAAAGTATATAGAATGAGATGAGAGGGTAACTCTTAAAATAAGCCAAGCATTTACATTTGCAATCAAAATTATTCCACCCCATTGCAAATCAAGTTTATTCTCAAAATTTACAGGTTTTCTGCTGTTTGAAAGGAGCAAATCCAACCAAAGCAATGAAAATAGCTCCACACAATGGATGCTTCAAGTGGTTTCCTCAAATTCAGTTGTAAATGCAACTTATAGTAAGACTGGAAAAGCCTGGCGAAGTGGCATTTTCAACTGAATTTCACCTGATTTGCAACAGGGGCTGAATAATTTCAAATGCATCTATATTCCTTGCACCAAGATCCCCCTGGCTGTGTTCCTTTTGCACAATGAGGTTAAAGCAGAAGCAGGGTTTAGCATCTATGATATTGTCATTTATGTGACACTGATCACAACCAGCCAGAGTGTTTGGGAAAGAACTTGTTTTGCTGTAAAGGTCATAACTGGAGAGAGAAGCCTTTTGCACTGCATGCAGAAGTATCCAGGTTTAGTTGCTGGCATCTTCAGGAGGGTTGCTAGCCACCATGGCTTAGTTCTGCCTTCACTGTTGGAGATTGTATGCCTCTGAATCACCAGCTGCTGGGAATTGCCAGTTACAAGTGGGGAGAGCACTCACGTCCTGTTTGTAGGATTCCCATAGGATGTGGGGTGAGATATGCCATTGACAAGATGCAGCAGGGTTCTTCTCATGCTCTTATGACACCCTAGAGAGCTAGAGTATGTAGTAACATAGAACACAGGGAGCTGTAGTTCAGCAGCCTCTGGGGGGACATCAGGTCGGGGAAGGCTGAATAAACATGTGTTCATCACTCACAGACAACAGCACCATTTGTCATGGTCTATGTGTCACATCACTTGGACACAATAGTCTGGGTTGACACAGGAAGATGCCTTATATTAAGTCAAACCAATGTACCATTTAGCTCAATATTGTCTACACTGACTGGCAGTGGCTTTCCATGATTTCAGGCAGCAGTCTATCTGAACCTTATATGGAGGTGTGAAGGACTGAATGTTTGGCCTTCTGCATACAGAGCAGATGCTCTACCCCTCAGCTACAGCCTACTCCACAACAAAGTTGTTGTAAGGTTTTATTCTTTGTGACTTTTCAGTACCACTCATCCAACAAATCCTTAGGTGGTTTTCAAAACATTAAAATTCAGTGAAAGAAAAAATACATCCACAAATAAATTAAAACTATATGAATGCAATAATTACTACCACCAACATAAAATCAGAAGAAATAATTATTACACCAACACAAGAAACATCAAATCTACATAAAACCAGCAGCAGGAAAAGCTCTAAGTGCTGGAGAACTGAAATGCACTAAAAATTACAATTAAGACTCATGCCTAGCCCTACACAATGCCAAGGGATGAATCAAACATCTTACAGGTTGAGTCCCCCTGAATCCAGTGCTGGGGATCCCTTTGAAGGGCCCTCCAGGTTGGTACCTGGTGATGAAAACTTGGAACCATCAGTTCTCAAAAGCATTGGTGCCAAAATCTTCAGGTTCAGGTTGAAGAACAACAGACACTGTATGCATCTATGGACCCAGAGTTGCTGGTCTGTTCAGAATTAAGCAATCCCTTATACTTCACTGCCAGCAGCTATGGCTTGGATGTACTTTTGAAGGGAAGCATCTATAAGGTCACCCTCCAGAGCCTCCAGGTACTGAAAACCACACAGGTCTCTGGCTCTTAATTGTACTGCCTTACCTAACTTTGTCTCTGGATTATGTTTCAACCTAGACCAATTGTCCGCACTTGAATTTGGCTTGTTTCAACTGGGCTGCATATGCAACCCTGCCTGCATCGGTGAGTTATAATGGTGAAGGGTTGTATCTTCTGTAATTGAGTCCCTAGCCCCTGCAGGCATCCATTGGAGCACCACAAAGACCTTGGAGTACAAGGTTCTCCCCTGGCACCCAAAGGATCACAATATCATACCCTCCAACATGTCCAGGCCCAAAACTGGGATGTGCTGCTGGGTGAGACATGTTACCCGCCCAGGACTACGGAGCCCCAAAGCATGCGTTTTTGCACTCTGCAATCTTGTGGAAGTTCATGATCTCACACGCACATGCTCTTGTGCTTTTTTAGGTGCCATACTCTCATATGAGAGCACAAAAATGGGATGTCCCTTTTTAATTGGCACAGTTGAGGGGTATTTACTAGATACATCTTGTCATAGTGTCAAAATCAACATCGTGACATAATATATTAAAATGTAGCTTATTCAGTTGACCACCAAGTCCAGTATGCACAAAATACAAATCCTATTTTGTCAGTGCCGTAATACATTCATTTCTAATTTCTTCATCTTCTCTTGTATTTTTCTGTCTGACGTATTCCTTAGAAGAGTGACATGAAATAATCTTCTAAGTATCTAATGAAGATGATAAAGTTGGTAGACAAAAGAAACTGGCACTGGTAGATGCTGGCACAGGTCTGTTTCAACATCTACCAGTGCCAGTTTCTTTTGTCTCTATCATCTTCATTAGACACTTAGAAGATTATTACACTATGAGAAGCTGTATCTAATTTTTGAGAAGTAGTTTCTAGTAAATAACTCTGCAGTTGTTATCATATAGCCTGTTACGTTCACGTGTTTTTTCAATTGGATTTGCGTAATATGGACATTCTGGTGGTTTTGTTTTTACAGTTGAGGGGTATGCAATATAAGCAGTAGACCTCCTCTCCCCTCAACTGTCACCTGGGGGCAGCCATTGCACCAGAGTCACTGGCAGAGCCAGGGCTCATTTCATCAGCTTTGCTGGAGCCCCAGCTCAACCAAGCACCTCCTGCCCCAAACTGTGCCAGCTGGTCATTCTAGGAACAGAAACTGGTGTCGCAATTTTGATTTTCCTCTTCCTTCCCTGTTCCTTTTCCCTTGTGATTGTGTGCCTTGCGGGTAAGGACTGTCTTGTTTTGACTGCAAGTAAGCTGCTCTGGGAGCCTTTCTGGTTGAACAGCAGGGTACGAATATACTAAACAAACAAACAAACAAACAAATAATAAAAAGGCAAGCCTTGTAGGGAGGACATTCCATAACTGTGAGCTCCAACACCAAAGAGCCACTCTGTGGCAATAATTAATAAATGATACTTATTTAATAATATAATATATATATAATATATATATAATATATATATATATATATAATATATATATATTATATATATAATAAGTAATAATAAGAGGGACTTTGGAAGGAAGGGTGTGATACGCATTTAATTGATAATAATAGATTATTAATAATAGATAATAACTGATAAATAATACTAATAAAGTAATAATGGTTACATGATATATCACATTTATCTAATTTAGTTACATATGCCAGTTTTTAAATTTTATCTGTATAGCATTAATATCTTTTTTCTGTATACCCCTTAGATTTTTTAATTTATCTCAGCAGTTTATTTAAAAAAATTCTTAAATAAGTATTAAGTGCTGTGCAGGACACAGAAATTATCAGCTCTGTGTCTCAAAGGAACCTTCACTCTGTTGTTGCTGCCAGTTTAAAGTCTCCTTGCATTTAGCCTAAAAACTGCTCGTCTGTGAACCTGCCTCAAAATGTACACTGGATCTAGTAAATACAAATGTCGGGGAGCGGGAGTTTGTCAGAGCAATAAGGAGGAAAATGTTTTGCTTTTGCAAACTTGGCTTCTGTAAATCTCCTGATGCTGTTCCTTTTATCTTTTGTGACTTTTTCTCCTTGTTACAAAGATTGGGTGTGCAGACTCTGGAAAAACATCAGGGTGCCAAGGGAATATCAGGTGGAGATGAGGGCGGATAACAGGCAAATGAGTGCAATTCTCCTGAAGGCTCGGGTTGTTGAAGAGACTCGTGCAAAACTCACCAGCATGTGTTAGGGATAGGGGAGAAATTTGGTTCCATGTGCATTTAAAGGCAAACCTCTCACTTTTCAAAGCAGTACAAGAACTGGAACAAAGCCATCCTTCTAAATTTACACCGCGTTGAATTTTGCGGTGCAGTTCTCCAGGCAAGCAAGGTGTACACAAATGCATATGCTAGTATAAAGGGTGCACAGAAATACATATATTCATAAAAAAATAACATGCAGAAGTGCATTATATTCAGCGAAATGGATTTGCAAAAATGTGGGTTTTAGGAGAAGTTTGCACTAGAAGGGGTGATGAATTTCCATGAGGACTTAAACAAAAACAAAAAATCACAAACTGATGTGGAAAGATGGAGAGCTGAGTTTTTGATTGGATAAATAAGAAACTGGGGAGGAATGAAGTTGACAGTATTACCCATCTCTAGCACACGCACCCTCTCAGGGGTCTTCTCTTCATCATGCCCTCAATCAGTGCTTTTCAAACGAGAGTCAGAAAACAAGAAAGTTGAGGCCGTATGTACATACTTTGCAAGGTATTTCCATTGATCTGGAGCAACCACTGAAAAATATTCTTCCTTTAGTACCTACCTATCTGCCTACAGACAGGCCCTCTGTGGCCAGTCTCAAAGCCCATAACTTATTTATACAATACAAAATTAATTGACTGGCAATCCAGGCCATGTGTGAATCCAAAGCCAAGAACTGGCAGTCAAGATCAAACGGCAGGACCTATGAACAAGCCAGGAGTCAGGACAGAAGACACATGGGAGCTCACATAGCCCTTGTTTGTCAAACAACAGTACAAAGCCCCCTTACAATCCTTTCTGCTCTGGAGGAGCCCATGGCCAGCCTGGATGGAGTTAGTCTGAAAGGGTTTTCACTGAGAATCTATAGTGCCGTGGGGCAGTGGTTAGCAAGGCCTGCTACGTTATGAGCTGTGATAGGCAAATCTTACTTCCATAGTCAAAATTATGTGACAGTGGGGAGGGGGTGGGGCAACACCAGGGAAAGACCAGGCCTTGCTTGCTCACTCCTGGAAGCATCTGGTTTGCATTGTAGAAAACAGGATAGTGGACCTTAGTAAAAGATTAGCAGGACTGATCTTTTAAGTTCTTCCATTCATCCTATGAAGTATGCATGGTGCTCCACAACAATGGGTTGCCATTTGATAAGACCTGTTATTTATCCTTTCTCCTCATGCTGACTGCCTCACCTAATACCATTTTTTTAAAAAAGGTCAGCAGTAATCTGGATTTGAACTTGGTGTCATTGCATGTTTTCTTCTAGGGCCTCTGCCAAAAGAATGGATTTTTTAGTTGCTCAAAGTTTGGGGCCAGGGGGGCAACAGACTTTGGAGGGGGAGTTTATTTTGGGCTCTGGTTGTTCTCCAATAGCAGTGGCAAGCCAGAAACTCTTGTAAGCACTGCCATTTGGGCTGGGGGGTGGAGCATTGTTCTCTCCCCCAGACCCTGAATCCAGCCACTTGTAACACTGAGAGTCTTCTCCTACTGTCTTGTGATTTATCTTTTCTCTGTGTTTGCTTCTGTTCTTCAAACAAAAATGGACAATGGATTAAAAATGGATTAATGAAGGGTTGTTTGTTGAAAACAAGCAACCTAGAATTCCCACATAAATGTCTAAGCATGAAAGTTGAGCATTAAGCAACATGTATATGCAAATTGGTGATGGGTGGTGGAGTGGGTGGGATTTGGTTCAGTTTGCATTTAAAAGATAACCCTACCTAATTTACAACAATTTCTGGAACAGTATACAAAATGAAATTCTTTGAAATTCACACTTCACTGAATTTTGCACTGCCATACTCCAGCCAAACAAGGTGTGCAAAAGTGCATATGCTAGGGTAAAATTAAAATGCACACATTACTGAAAATAACACACAAGAGTGCATTATATAAGGAGGCATTGCTTTGGGGGGGAGTGTATACAAGGCAAGACTGCATACAAGAATGTGAATATGAGGAAAAATTCACACTAAAATGCTAATGACTCTTCATGAGGACATCTAAAAAAATTGCATACATGTGGAGAATGGAACTTAAGAAAGAATGGGAAAATGTAAAACAGAGAGAAACCAAAACTGGCAGATCTGCCTCTGCCACACGCACTCCTCCCCAGTAATGCTTGCGGTAAGCAGAAGCAGGGTTTTTTCTCAGCTGGAACTCACAGGAACTGAGTTTTGGCACCTCTCAGGTGGGCACCATTGCCATTATTAAGAGAACAAGGGAGATGTTCATGGTGAGTTCCGGCACCTCTTTTTCTAGAAAAATAGCGCTGGGCAGGAGTGTTTGAATTATGGCGGGGAAGTGGCCCTCCATATGTTGTTGGCACTATCCCACCAGCTCAGTCTGCCAGTCTCCACCTGCCTGCCTTCATACTTGCAAACAGTCCATGCAGTTTCCTTTGCTGTCAGCCTCCTCCTCCTCAGTTCTCACTGTTGCCCTTGCAGAACTCAGCAGGTAGGCTGATGTTGGGCAGAAGCAGAATGCACTGGCTCTAGCAACACCCTTACCTTCAGCCCTACCAGTCCCAAGAGCACTAAGCTTACAATTGCATCCTTAACTATGCTGGCTGGATTGCGATTTCTGACTCAGATTTACCAAGCTCACCAGGGTCCCTTGAGAGACCAACCGTCATCAAGCCTTTGGTCACTGTGGAGGGAGGCTGGAAACAAGCAATGACAAAACCAAATTCCATGTGATTGTTTTTGGATTTGCTTTGATAAAGCAGTGCCATAGCTATGGGGGTGGTATGGCCGGGTTTTTTGCCCCAGGTGCAGCCTCCAGAGGGGCACCATTGAGGCTCCCAGCTTGTGTGTGTGTATGCAAATGTGTGCGGCGGGGGTGTGCCAAACACTTAGGTGAGATAAAGCCTAGTTTTGCCCCTGGATAAAGAGAGGTCAGGTTGTTTTACAAAGCTGTTCTGATGTTTCTTTGCTTTACCGTGTGATGAAAGGCTCCTTGGGAAAGCATTACTCAATTGACAGTGCAGTCCTTAGGCTTCCTCACTTGGGAGGAAATCTAATTGTGCTCAGTGGAGTTTACTGGGGCTGGGAGCCTTTTTGTTCAACTCAAGGCAACCTTCCAAGACCTACATTGCCAGGGGCAAAAATGGGCAGAGCAGTAAATGTAAGTTGTACCTTTGCCCAGTAGGTTTCTATCTGCATTGGAACATCCTTTCCTAGCCTCCATCTGGGCAAGCAAGAGACATTCTCAGGGTGCAAGGAGACATTCCAGCCAGGCAAAAGCAGGGTAAGTGGGTGTGGCCTGGGGAGAACCCTGAGAGCCAGATAGAGAGGTCTGGAGGGCCACATCCTCAGCCCTGAAACTAAGGGATGGAGAACTTGTCAGCCAGCATGCCCAGTTGCTTTGGACAATAGGGGTTGGAGTCAAACAATATTTGAGTCTGAGAAATAATGAATTAGCAAAACCCCACTGCATTTTTCCCCCTTCAAATTTTTAAGCTTAATTCAGCTACTGGGATTCAGAAACCTTTGCAAAGGAATGCAAATCACCCACAGATCTGCAAGTAGATCACTATCTCCCTCTGCCGTCTTGTCCCCCTCTGCTTTACGCTCTGCAGCGTGCAAAGGAGCATGTGGAACAGGTTGGTCTGGCTGAACACATTGCAGGGATGGGGGAAGAGGAACATGTGATTTGATGATGTGATATCAGCATCCCCAGTGGCCTCTGAGCAATCTGTAGAATTCCTTCCTTCCTTCCTTCCTTCCTTCCTTCCTTCCTTCCTTCCTTCCTTCTTTCCTCCCTCCCTCCCTCCTTCCCTCCCTCCCTCTCTCTCCACGCACCATACATTTAAAGCACATCCTTCCCCTTACAAAGAATCCTAGGAACCCTTCTCCCCACAACTATAGTTCCCAGCACCCTTTACAAACTGCAGTTTCCAAAATACTGGGGAGGGGCCTGGAACCCTGTGCTTTAAATGGATGTTGTGTACACAGCCTTTCTCTCTGCATCTGAAAGCAGCTCAAGCAGAGAAGACCTTTAACTGACATCACACTTACTCCAGTGTAAGGCAGTCTCCTGGCATTACGCAAATGTCCCATCTTAGGAAAAGTGCTATGTTGAGTTATCACTTGGTTTGGTTTGCGTTTGGGGGCATGAGTTCTGTTTTGAAATTATGCTCTTCCACCCTTCATGCAAACACGCCGTTTCCCTCCTCTCCCCCATTTCTGTTCTGAACTGCTGTTTCAGACTGCCAAGCTTAAGGAATGGAGCTTACTGGCCTTTACCAAAGAGATGCGTCAAGGAAACATTCTAATGACAGCTCAAAAAGGCTTTGATCCTCTTCCAGGACTGCACTC
The DNA here is from genome assembly GCF_964106645.2 of Podarcis pityusensis. NCBI lineage: Eukaryota > Metazoa > Chordata > Lepidosauria > Squamata > Lacertidae > Podarcis > Podarcis pityusensis. The sequence continues at coordinate 7,764,679 of NC_138044.1, read as the reverse complement.
ATGGCTTTGAAATGCGACTTTGGCAGCCCTTGAGTCTGGCTGCTTTGGTTCTCTTTGGCATCGGCCCATTTGAGTGACATTACATCCTCCATCACGGGACCCAAATAACCTTGAGAAGATGATGGGTGGCTCACAGACCATGCTGAAGAAGGGGGGCTTGAGGTGCCTACCAGCAGTTGTTTGGTGCTATGCTAGCAAACACAGTAACCGCAACATAAGAGGCTGAATGGAAGAGCACAACACTTGGCAGGCAAAAGGTCCCAGGTTCAGTGCCCGGCATCTCCAGGTTGTACTGGAAAAGCTCCCTATCTGAAAGCCTGGAGAGCCACTGCCATTCAGTGTTGGTTGTACTGAGCCAGGTGGGCTTTATATAAGGCAGCTTCCTGTGTTCTTTTTTTGAAATCATGAAGGCTTGATTCTTACTTCATTTCATGGAAAATACCATGGCTCCATAGAGCACTTGCTTTTTATAAAGAAAGTCCCTGATTCAATCTACAGAGAATAACTGCCTGTCAGTGTAGACAGTACTGAGCTACATGGACAAGGGATATCACTCAATATAAGGCAGCTTCCTATGTTTCTACACCTACTCTGAAATTCTCCCCCACTCATCTTCATTTATTTATCCCAGGTTCTAGGATAATGGGGGGGGGGGGGAGAGACTTTTCTATCCATACCATACTTCATTTTTAAACTGGTCTGCTTTTTTATAAACTGAAAAGCTTTTGATGTTGAAACCTGCTCAGACCACATGCTTAAACATCTATTTGTTTTACAAAAATGTGTCTACCACTTTCTCAACCATAACAGGTTACAAAACAGAACCACCCTTAAAAAATAGCTTTACAGTGGTACCTCAGGTTACAGACGCTTCAGGTTACAGACACTTCAGGTTACAGACTCCACTAACCCAGAAATAGTACCTCGGGTTAAGAACTTAGCTTCAGGATGAGAACAGAAATCGTGCGGCGGTGGCACGGCAGCAGCGGGAGGCCCCATTAGCTAAAGTGGTCCCTCAGGTTAAGAACAGTTTCAGGTTAAGAACGGACCTCCGGAACGAATTAAGTTCTTAACCCGAGGTACCACTGTATAGGCAGATGGTACAGACCAGGGCTGGGGCAACTTGATAAAGCCAGGGGACCAGATCCTTATCTTCTACACACACACACACACACACACACAAACACACAACTGGCCAAGTCTAGAAGGAAAGTAGGCCTGTGCACGTGTCAGTCACCTGATGCCAGAGGTAGTAAGCGATATGGCCTTGTGGGCTAAATGGCCTGTCGGCTGGATGTTCCCAACTGGTGATACAGGCCCTTACAGTGACAAATACTATAAAGTTGATACAGGTGTTGGAGAAGATATATGCATATATGTGTTTCAATATTGTTATCTTCCTGGTCTGAGGCAATTCTTGAGGCAAGAGAAAGAAGCTTCTCCCTTAACCTGTCTGCCTTCAGAATACTAGATGCTGCGCAGCTAGTACTGTCTTCCCTTTCAGGCAACTGTCCAGACAGCATCTGCCAGATGTGGCCAGGTTCTGGGGCGAAGGGGAATGGAGCAATAATTGCTGGTTTTGCCAGACATTCAGCACTCACAGATTGAGCCTACTGCATGTGATGCATGTTTATTTGCAAGCAAGTTGCACCGTGTTCTGTGAGGCTTATGCTGAGGTTAAGTCTGTGCAGAATAGTAGTCTGAGAGCAGCTCCTCCTCACCTGCTGGCCATCATTTCAGTGGCCCACCATTGCCATTTTCTTGCTGAAACACACTCTAAGCACTGCCTGTGGGCACTGTGTCTCATGTCTGGAACTCTATGCCACAATATGTGGCAATGACCACTAGCTTAGGTGGCTCTCAAATGGGACTGACTGAGGCTCCATCTGCACTATACATACAAAGCACTATTATACCACTTTAGGCAACCGTAGGCTCCCCCCCCCCGCGCAAGAATCCTGACAAGTAAGATTTTTTAAAGATGCTGAGGGTTTTTGGGATACCCCTATTCCATTCCCAAAGCTGCAGTCCCCTGAGCTGTTTAATAGTCAATCCCTTTTCCCAGGGAATTTGGGGGGTGTTAGCTTTGTGAGGGGAATAGGAGGTCTCCTAAACCCACTACAGTTCCCATAATCCTTTGGCAGAAGCAGTGACTGTTAAAGTGGTCTAATAGTGCTTTGTTGAAACTGTTAATAACATTTTTAAAAATAAAATAAAAATAATAGTGCTTTGAATGCATGGTATGGATATGGCCTTACTGAATATATAGAACACATCTGGAAACTCTTCAGTCAGTGCTTGAGTCCCACAAGGAAAAAGGTGGGGTATTAATAATAATAATCAGTGCTTTTTCCCCTAAGAGAAATGGTGCCAGTACTAATCATAATCCTCTCCCCGACCCCCACTGGCCTTTCCTCTCTCTCTCACATGTACTCTCTCGCCTGTCCCCCCTCGATTAATTAAAGCCCCACTTTGTGACCCCTCCCCCTTCTTCAACCTCCCCCCCTACTTTGCCCCATCTGCTCTTCACATCCACTCCTCCTGTCCTCTCCCTTCCCCTCCTCCCAGCCACCATCCACACCCTCTGTGCTCGACTCAACGGCTTGCCCCAACCACAGAATGGAGGATGGCGGCACTAGCAGCAGAGGCTTCTGCCTCCTCCCCTTCTCTTTCTCCCTTCCTCCGCTCCTCTGCCCCCATCCCACAGACATGGAAAGAGTGAGCAGAGATGAAAGGGACGTGGTGCTCGCGCTTACCTGGCTGCTCATGGCGCAGCGAGGCAGTGACATGGCAGTGCGTCCGGGGGAGAGCATGCATTGTGGGGGCAGCAGAAGGGGAACAGTGCAACCTGTTGACTGAGTGTGGCAACTACAGCTCTGAACAAGAGCCCTCTTTTTCTTGCCACTGCTGCTTCAACCTACCTTTTGCAACCCCCCTTTTAGCCACGGTTGCTTGCTTGTTCTCCTGACCCTCCGTTTACCTTATCACAATATTTTTTTTGGTGGGGGGGGGAGGTGATGGCACTGTGTACCACTAAGTACAGTAGTACCTCTGGTTGCAAACGGGATCCGTTCCAGAGGCCAGTTCGCAACATGAAAAGAACACAACCCACAGTGGCGTGTCTGCGCATGTGCAAGTTGTGATTCGCCACTTCTGCGCATGTGCGTGACGTCATTTTGCGCTTCTGAGTGAGCGGTGAAACCCGGAAGGAACCCTTTCTGGCTCTTCCAGGTCACCGCAGAATGTAACCTGAAAGAACGTAACATGAAGAGGATGTGACATGAGGTATGACTATACTGCCAGAAAAAAGCACTGATGGTGATGATGATGATAGCTGCCATTAGATTCATGGCAGATAGGCCTGTCAAGGGTTATTAGTCTTGACAGTGAACTAAAAACTCTGTTCAGAGCCAGCGGACATCTGCATACCTGGTTCGAGGGCAGAGGTGGTGGACAATGTTTTGACCCAAGAGACACATTCTTTTCTGGGCAATCTTTCAGGAGCCACATGCCAGAAACAGGCAGGGCCAGAGGCAAAGTGGATATGAGCAATGACTGTAAACTTTATCTTTGTATAGTAGACTAGTTTCTACACATGCTTTCTTTTTCTCTCTCAGACACCCCCCCCCCCTTCTGGGTTGGGTCACCAAGAGACATTAGTAGAGTGCAGCAAGGCAAAAACATTCAAAGGAGGGCGTGAAGCCAGAATCTTGATGGGTGTTGCTGGAGAGTGGGTATATGGGATAGGGAGGGTAGATAGAGATTTATGGAGGGCTGCTGTTGATGTCCAGGCCTGAAGTGCTGTACCTCTGTGCTAGGCAGCCAGAATGAAGGCCTTATGGGAGGTATCTGTGGGAAGCCAGATGTTGGATCAAATGGTCCATTGGTTGAACCAGAGTGGCTTTTTTTGCATTGTTCACATGTATGCCACATCTGGGGATGAAGCTGTGAAGGTGGAATGCAACATGGGCAGAGGTTTCAAATGGACACCTCAGGGAAACTGCTCTTCCTTTCATTCTTTATAAGATTTTTTTAAAGCCAATGCTCAAATATCAGCAGAAAAACCTATGTGTTTGTCACAGGTCACAGAGAGCACAGGGCGACAGTGGATATGAGAACTGGGTTAATCGTCACAGAGCAGCATCCTTCAGGATAGATCTGTGACTGCTTGTCTCAAGATAAACGTTTGGAAACAACCCCCACCCAAAACCAATGGTATCCCTGAGGAGATGGCTTTTCTCCATGATTCAGCAGAAGGAGGCTTGGGGACACCGAGCCTAGAGATATTTTGAAATCAATGACTTCTGTGAGAGACAGGGGGAGGAGAGAAACGATAATGCTATTGTGGAAACGCATGTCTGTTTTCCATTGGGGAGTCCTTGGGGGGATGAGTGGAAGCCTCTGGTCCTGAGCCAGCTCCCGTGGTCTCTCTTCCTTCTGGGAAGGGAATTTTCACAAAGAATTCAAGGAACCCAGCTCAGTGGAACAGAGGAGCAAACGGTTCATGAGAGCACCACGTGTAACAGGCGAAAACACATGCACAGCTTGCCAAGAGAGAGAGGTGGAAGAATCCAAATGTTTCCCATCCTTGGAGAATTTTTTGCCCTAGAGAGTGCAGCCCCCTTCATTAGTATGTTTTCCAGTTGCCCCATTTCAAACAAAACAAAATGGAAAAAATCAAATAAGCTTTGGGAAATTGTGCTGTCTTGCACAGTGTTCTATCTGGGAAGAGGCATTGTGCTTAAAAACAGAATCTGTCACACCTGGCTTCCAACCTGAATTTTGCAAGCCTGTATTTCTAGCATAGTTTCTGGGTCAGAACTCGTCATGACAAAATATGCTTTAGTGTCAGATTCTGAAGAAATAGTTCTGGATTTATTTATTTTCATCCAGACAAATGGAACTTTGCCAGAATTTTTTTTTTAAAAAATGGGTTGTTTTATTTCCCCCTCTCCTGTTTTTGTTTGTTTGTTTAATTTGCGAAATTGCACAATGGTTCAATGGGAATCTCCTAGGAAAACAGAAAGCTGCCTTATCCTGAATCAGACCATTGGTCCATCTAGCTCAATACACTGCCAGCTACTACACGGGTTGGCAGCTGTTTTCCAGGATTTCAGGCAGAGCTGTCACCCAGTCACAATTTCTCAGCTTAGTCTTATCTCACAGGGGGGCTGTGAGTATAAATTTGGGGTGAGGCGAGTGAGACATGCTTGCTGCCCTGAGCTCCTTCGAATGAAATGTGAGATAGAAGTGCCTACACTGGGAGGAGGTTGTGATGTGACAATGGATTATTTACTTTCCTGCTACAACCTACACAAACCCCTCAGTCTGAAACTGATACTCTCCTCCAGGGGCCTCTTACCAGGGGAGGTTTGGCAGGTTGTGACAAAAGAAAGGGCCTTTTCAGTGGTGACTCCCTGCTTGTGGGATGCTTTTCCCAGTAAGGCCCACCCGGCACTATCCTTAATGTACATTTATCACCAGGTAAATGTATCTCTTGTCATTTATCACCAGGTAAAATGTATCTCTTGTCCTAGACATTTCACTGATAAGAATGATTTTGCTGTTTATTGGTTGTGGCTTTTTGCTGTTGAATATTTTGCCTCTATTTCAGTAGGTCTGTTTTATGGGTTATTACATATGTTTTATTGTAATGTATTTCTCTTTTATTCTGATGTTATGATTATTTATTTATGAATCACTTCTCATGAGGCATTCTGAAGCAATATGTAATATAATTTTTTAAAATGGAAAACCATTGTGGGTTTTTTTTTAAAAAAAACACACAGTTAAAACAATTGCATATATTATGTATTATAATGTATTAAATGTCTATACCACTCTTCATCCGAGGATCAGAGGGCACGATTATATATCTATATCTATATCTATATCTATATCTATATCTATATCTATATCTATATCGATATCTATCGATATCGATATATAATATCTATAATTTTCCTTTGTTTTTTATTATTGTTAATTTCTGATAGTGCTGTGTTACTGTTAGTTGTAGAAAAGAAGTTAAACACAGAGGGGTTATGGTGAAAAGAAAGGGAGACAGTATGAGAGACAGGCAAGAATGGGTTTTCCTCAGGGTGTGAGGCTGAGGAAGGGGGAAAACCTCTCAGGTGAGAGCTGGGGAGATTCACCTCTTTGTATGTGGATTGAAGATTAGGGTAGAATTAGAATAGGGGGCTGTGTGTTTGTTGCTATTTCTATTGTCTTTCTCCTCTCTTTTCTTTTGTTTTTTCTCTTTCTTTCTTTCTTTCTTTTTTACTTCATTGCTTCTAGATATAATTTTATTATATTGTGAAAAAATAATAAAAATTTCTGGAAAAAATGCAGTTTATGTATGTGCTGTTGTGGTTTTAAACTGCAAGTCAGTGCAAGTCTAATACAGTTACTAACTGGGGTAAAGATTTTAATTTAGAAGGCTTGTAGGAACATCTTTAACAGGCACCAAAAATAAAATGGAAATAATTTTTTTGTTTCCAGAGGCTCTTTAAATGGCAAGTGAGTATTAAGCTGCATTTATCATTGTTGTTACAGTATACGATGCAAAACAACAGCAGTTCATTGTGAGAGTTTGATGGGCTCCTGTTGGTGCCACACGCTTCTTGAGTCTGAGCACAGAGTATCTGATACCCTCAGCAATCTCCCATGAGGTGCTTGTCTGCGTTGCTAATGAGGCATCAAGAGAGGAATGACAGGTTGATGTCCTTGTGCCCCTAAGACTAGCTTTGACTTTCTGGATATGTGTTTTATCCGCTTCTATTATTATTATTATGGGGGTGGGAGGATCCTTAATAAAATCTATGGGTCGTGACTCCCTCTAAGTTGAGCCAAATCACCCCCTCTGTAGCTTTCTAAAAGCAGTTGCTAAGAGAGCTGTCTCCAAAGGCATGAGAGTGGGGGGGGGCTTCCCTCCCTCCCTCCTTGCCTCCCCCCCCACCTTCTCCAGTAATTTGAGTCTTGGTTTCACCTCTACTGCAGGTTTCAAAATGCACTGTTACGTTACAGAACTAAGAGTGAGGGCTCAGCTGCATGATGATCACATTTTGAATTCTTGTGCTGAATTTCCATGTTCGACCAAGCGGGGATTTTTCATTGAGCAGGGATGTGGAAATAGCAATGGCTATGTTGTTTTGTTGTTTTCTCCCCCCCCCTTTTTTTTTTGTCCAAGTGTTAGAACACAATGCATTTAGCAGCAGAGAAGGGAGTGAGATGTAGGCAGCCCCAAAGAGCTGACCCCATTACACACTTAGCAATGAATGCATTGGAGGATGGGGATTGGGGCTTTGTGCCCGTGACATGCTCCCATCAGCACATTGCCCCAGCCCTGACAGGGCCAACTGCTGACAGCTGCCCTGGGTCAAGCAACCAGTGCCTGATAGCAAGCTGCCATTTTAATTTCCCACCATGCCTCCTAATGTAGCATTACACTTGGGCAGGTAACCCTCTTCCCTGACGGCTGCATTCTAAGGACCACATGCCAAGGGTGGGTGGGGCCAGGGGGAAAGGGGGAGGAGCAATGCATGTAACCTTTGTACAATAGGTCAACCACCACCACCACAAATCTTTATTATGGTCATTGACCAGTACAATAGGTCAGTCTCTATGCTCCATCTGGGCAAGCAAAAGGCATTACCAGAGTTCAATGACACATTCCAGTCTGGCAGAAACTAACAAGGAGGAGGGCACGAAGCAGGAAAAGTGAGGTCTATGGTTTGGTGAAAGTTCTGAAAGCCAGAGAAGTCAGGAAAGCCCCCAGGTTCTGAGGTTCCCCACCCTGCTCTAGTGCATTGTGGGTGCCCTGAAGTTGATGCTATATCATAGGACATTGTTAGAACATAAAGCAGTTTTAATTTCCCACATTACACATGCTGGCTGGAGGGCACTAGGTTGGTGTAGGGTGCCTGAACAACATCTTCATGCACACACCTGCACTGATGTGAGCTCTGTCCTTTTAGCTGGGAAGGCTGTGTTTTGCAATATTATCACTTAACACTGAGAAACACGCACATTAACTCTATTCAGATAATAAGATGAGCCTGTGGAGTTTAGGGCAAGTCAGGGAGCACGAACATGATCCCAATGCCATCCACTGCATGCATTCACAGAACATCAGGAAGGGGTTTTAGGGACCCAGATAGTCTTAGTGAGCTAATGCACAAAGACTGAGCTAGGAGCAAAGGGGGATCCCCCCAGGCTGAGTCATCTTTCCATTTATGAGATGGCAATTTCCCAAATGAGTCAGTGATCTGAGCCGCTGGTTGCATTCTGAAGTGGTATAGTGCCTATAGTCATTATGCAAAAAGAAATAGGTCTCAGTTAGCTTACTCAAAGTGACTGTGGGCAGGACTGTCAGTAATCACACAGTAGCCCTTGGCTCACAGTCACATCAGATCAGGGCAGGCTTATACATGACTAGATTCTCCTCCATCCTTTTAAATAAATAAATGAAATTTGTTTGTTTTTAACGTTCCATAAACAGAAAAGCAGCATGTCTGGGATAATTTTAGCTTGCGTCTCTTCTTCCTGATAAACTAGATTCTTTGTGAAAGTGTTTTCCTTCCTTCCTTCCTTCCTTCCTTCCTTCCTTCCTTCCTTCCTTCCTTTAAAATACCAGAGCATTCAATTTGTAGCCCAAGTACAGATTTACCTCTTCAGTGAGATTCAAGGTGACACAGCTGAAAGGTATGGGGTGATTTGAACCTGGAAACTCTGTGGCTCCTCTATGGGTGATTCTTCATCATTCCCATTGGCACTCCCGTTCTGCTCAAAATGTAGCCTTGTGGTTGTTGGATATTCCCAAAAGGGGGGGGGGGAGAGATGGGAAGAGGGTCTCACAATTCTACACCAGCCCAATACCCATTCTGATGTTAGCTCATATTCTGAGACTTTTGTCTGTTTTGAGGGGGTCACTTCTCATTTATGTGATATTTTCTCATCTTTCTTTCTGTTGCAGAGCTTATTTAGATGTCAAAGAACTTAAGAACAGGCTCCAACTGGATGGCTCAACACATCTCAACATCTTCTTTGCTAACAGCTCTGAAGAAGAGTTGGCAGGTGTAGCTACCTGGCCGTGGGACAAGGAAGCTTTGGTACACCTGGGTAAGTCACACCAGAAGAGCTCCACAATATCAGGTCAAACAACATCCTGTTCTCACAGTGGTCAGCCTGATGGCTCTGGGAAGTTCATAGGTAGACGACAAAGGCAACAGGCCTTTCTTACTGTTATGCATTAGAACATTAGAAAAGTCCTGCAGGATCGGGTCAATGGCCCAGTCTCGTCCAGCGTTCCATTCTCATGTTGGGCAATTATATGCCCTTAGGGGAGAGAAATGATACAGCCAATGCAAGAGAATTAGAATCAGAAAGCCTGGTAGGTTCTCTTGTAGATCTTTGGGCCCTTAGCCCATGAGTCTCAGGTTGGGAGTCCCAGCATTGCAGTTATCTGACCCAAGCATTGCTAGAGCTGGGATAATTAGCCAAATCATCTCCCTATGAACTTAAGCAGAGTTCTAGATCAGGCCAGAGGCTCATTTAATGCAGCATCCTTTCCTTGCTCAACTAGATGACCATGGGAAGCCCACAAGCAGCGCTTGAGCACAACAGCAATGCGTTCCTCACCTGTGATTCTCGGCAACTGAAGAGGCAGACCTTGAAAAGGGAGAATCTCCTCCCTGTGGACTGCTCCTTGTGGCAAAGAAGAAAGGACAGGATGCTGTTAACCTTTATCCTGATTTCTTATCATTTGCAGTCATAGTGTTAAGTAGTCCACCGAATAATAATAATAATAATAATAATAATAATAATAATAATAAAAACAATATTCACCATTCCTCGCTTCCTGGCTTACAACCAGGAAAATATTAGATTACAAACCCCAAACACTTTACAGTATTTCTCAAATGATGTCAAGACAAAAGTATTTCACCTTTTTCAAAGAAGTTGCTTCTGAGGGCATCTTCTCCACGTGTGGAATTTGCAAAGGTTTTTGAGTGAGGGAACACGTTGTTTTAGTGGGGGAGATGTAACATTGTAACCTTGCAATTGTTGCTCGCAATGTAGGCAGGCAGCTGATTTCCTTGTCCCACTTGGGTGTCCCTGAAGAGCTGTATGTCAGGCTGTAAGGTGGGAGCAGCCAATCATGGGCAGTCATAGACTGCTAGGTGGAAGTTGGAACTAGGTGAGAAGGCATGTCCTTAACTAACCTAGGGTTTGAGGATATGTGTCCATATTGGAGAAGCTAGTTGGTTGACTAAGAGCCTCAGTGGTGTCCTCTGGAGGCTTTACCCCGGGCAAAATTCCTGGCTAAATGCCCTTCGTTTCACCACTGGAAACCCCTAATGGATGTCACCTGGAGTTTCATGGTGGGGGAACAGCCAGATAGGGCCAGGCTAAAGCATCCAGTTTGTGGGTGGAGAAATGGCAGGGGAGTGGTTTTATCCAATTTTCAGAGGGTTAACAATTTGGGGGTGAGGAAAGCTCACCATCTCCAGAGGGCCTTTGGGCATATTCTCCTCCCTCTCCCTCTCTCTCTCCCTCTCCAAAGCCCCTGGGAATGACATGGCATGATGAAATGACATGATGGGGACTTCTGGAGGTGGGTAGGAATGGTCTGGAACCCTCACTCACAACAGCTGGCTTACAGTATTTAGACCCATCAAGTGATAAAGCATCCATGCTTAATGTTGAAAAATCCCTTTACAGGTGGTATCACAGGGTCAGCTAAGGAAAGACTGCAAAAATGACTCTATTAAGGGGGAGAGGGATAAGTCCTTCTGAATTATTTATATCCTGCTTTTATATAGCTCCCAACCCTGTATGATAATCAGCTTCATGGCTGAGTGGGCATTAGAACCCTGCTCTCCCAAGTTCTGGTCCAGAACTCTAAGCACTACACCATACCGCCTCCAGTGGTGTGTGGGGGAAAGGCTAAGTAAACTTCAGTGTGTGCTGATTAACTTAGAAAAAGCATACTGGGTCAGCGATCAGGGATGATGGGACAAACATAGGAATCTGCTTTATGCAAAAGCAAAACATTGGTCCACCTAGCTCAGTGCTGCCTACACTGACTGGCAGTGGCTCAAGCCACAGCTTCTCTCAGTCCTGAGGGATGGGTCATTGTTCAGTGGTGGAGCATCTGCTTTGCCTGCAGAAGGTCCCAGGTTCAATCACCAGCAGCTCCAGATAAGGCAGAGAGAGACACCCTGGATAGCCACTGCTAGTCAGCATAGTTAATTCTGAGCTAGATGTACCAGTAGTCTGACTTAGGAAAATAGGACGCTACCAGCGCCTTACACTAACTCATCAGCTGCAACACAACTCCTTTCATGCTATGTATTATTATGCCTCCTACATTTTCAGTAATGCACTAAAGCACTAAACCAGGAATGAAAGAAACTCTCATTTTTGCCTGGGTGTGAAAGAGAAGCTGGCCCCCCACCTGGGCAAACTTCAGAGGCAGAGCACCACTCACAGAGGCGTAGCGTAGGGGTACATGGGGGCTGTGGCCCTGCGTGCAATTTTGTGAGGGGATACAAACAGGTGCCTTCATTGGAGCCCGGCTCTGTGCAAGAAGGAGCTGTGCCTTTTTGCTCATGCCTGACCCTAGGGGAGGAGAGCAGGAGAGTGGGCAGAAACAATGCTGCCCACTGTCTTCAGTTGCAGGGTGCCTTGCACATGGCTGCAGCTGCTCTGCTGCCAGGTCAGGCCTGCCCTGCCCACAGAGGGCAGGAGGAGAGTGGGTGGCAGCTTCCCTTCCCCTCTCCTCCCTTGGACTGTGGTGCATGGGATGGTATCCTCCATGCCTCCCTTGGGGGAGCCCCACAAGCCCACCCCTGGCAGCAAGGGCATATGCTCTGCTGCTGACTTGTCACTTCCAGGGATCCTTCCATCATCTGCATTTTCTCACTTCCCCAAGATCCTTCTGGGCAGTAATAGATGTAGCATCTCACTTCTGTCAGTTGGGATGCATTGGAAGGCAGAGAGGATGTGGGCCACCAGACGGAACTCTGCAAACAGGTGGTGTGATTCCCCCCCCCCACCTGCCCCATCACATCCTTGAATCTTACCTCTCTGAAAATCAGCCATAAATATGCCCCCAATTATTCACCTGCAAGTGTGGAGGAGGGCTTTTTGTTTTGGCCTTTGCTCTTTCAGAGGAGTAGCCTTCAGGAGTAGGTGTCAGGTTTGTAGAACTAAAAAGGAGGGATGTAGGTCAATGTTAGAGTACCTGCTTTGCATGCAGAAGGTTCTAGATCCAATCTCTAGTGTCTCCCGGTAGGGCTAGGAGAGAGCCACATCTAGAACCCTGGAAAGCCACTGCCCATCTGTGCAGACAATCCTGAGCTAGAGGGACCAATGGTTCTGGTTCAGTGTAAGGCAGTCTCTTCTCTTCTTAATGGCCATAGCTCAGTGATAAGGGAACATCAGATATTGGGAGATGAAGAAGACTTCAGCCTGAGATATTTGGGGACCATGGGCTCATCCACACTTACCTTTGTTCCACATTTCTATGCACAGGTCTAGGATTTCCAGGTCCATGCCCAAGTGCTTGTTTTTTTTTTTTGCCCTGGACACTTTCCCTATAAAAACCTGCTGTTTACTGCTAAATCAGAACAAACGGCAATTTCAGTGTTAAAGAGCAAGGGGGAAGTGGTGGGCCAAAAAAAAAGAAAAAGAAAAAGCATTGGGATGTGGACTGGGAAAGCAAGGGCCCATGCCTAGAAAGCATGGGGCAAAAGGTAAGTGTGGATGAGCCCAATACTGGCTTGGGTGGAACAGCGATCTGCGTCAGTAGAAGCTGCTTCACATAGAAAGAGACAAAGTCAGAGACAGAAGTATGAGGAGGGTCCTGGGGAACCACTCCCCCAGGAGAGTACATAATGTTGAGCTTGTTGGACCAGTGGTCAGATTCAGTGTAAGATGCTTCATTTGTACCAACAGGGAGTGAGGGGAGAGAGGGCTTGACAAATGAATGGAAGACTTTGGGGAGCCATTGTCCCAATGGCATAGACAATACTGCATTGGTTGGACCTGTGGTCTGACTCAGTATATAACACTTTATTTGGGAGAAGAGAAAGAGGTGAGTTTGAGAGATGCTTGGGAGAGTCAAAAGACTGTCATGAAAGGAGATGTGGAAGACCTCTTCCTTAGACTCTAAAGAATCACTGTCCCAGCAAAATAGACAATTCTGAGCCAATTGGTCTAGCTTGACCAGTGGGCTGACTTGATATAAGGTGCTTTGTACGTACAAGCACAAGCACACACAGAGAGATGAGCTTGAACGGGAGAGCTGAAGGGCTGGCATGCAGCTTGGGAACAGAAGCAGGCTTTTTTAATTCAGATAACTAGATTTTTTGGCTAATTGGTGTTGTACTCTCCTGTAGCACCTCCTGCTGGACCAGTCATAGGTATTTTCCACTGTCTCTTCTCTTGATTTCAACTAATCTCTTAATGGTCCAAAGCAGCATCTTTTAATACCTTGGATTCAGTTTCTTTGGGGGGTTTTTCTATATAAAAGTGAGTGCAAGAGTAATCATCACAATAAAATATAATCAGTGGACAGTCTGAAGTTGACTCACACACACACCCCCATAAGGCAAAAGGAGAAAAAATTAATTTCCTGTTTTAAAAGCCCTCACTGCCCACCTTTTCTCCTTCAGCAAGAACTTTGCTGCTTAATCTTTCTATACTCTTTTTCTTTCTATAAATCCAATATGTATTTAATAAGAAAAAATAAGATGAAATATGCACCACTGTCCGGATCTTAGCTTTGGAATATAGATCATCTGGTCGAGGGAAACTATCTTTTTGGTGGGGAGATTGCAATTGATTTAGACTCTTGACAACTGTGAAAAATATACATAACCTCCACCAAAAGAAGGGGGGGGGTCTAAAAAGGGAATAAATAAGAAAATCAAGCAACCTGCACAGTTGCCTTTAGCCCTGATGAAATTGAGCCAGCCTGTATTGTGATTTTTATCTCCTCACTTAGGGAGTGTTTTTCCAATATATCTAGTGATGGGGTGGGGAGGAATGGTAGGGAGATAAGCTTTGAGATGGGTTTGCAGCAAAATAATCAACATGGATTCTCTCTTGCTGCTATTCATTCACACACACTGTCTAGTGGCAGCACCAAAGGAACAGCACATTGGGCACCTGCCAAGGCTCACACCTCAGCAAGGACCTCACTGTTGACCACTAGAGTCCCTTGACTGTCCTACTCCTACTCACAGTTGTCAACTGTTCACTTTCCCTATCCAAAGGTGTAATGGAATCATAGCATTCTGGACTAGATGAGCTATTGTACAGTTTGAGCTCGCTCCTCTTACATTCTGATGTTCTTACGGCTGGAAAAATGAGAAGCTTATATTGACAGATCCACCAATCCTTTATCTGAGAAGTCTGTATTTTCTAGTACCTGGCAAAACACTGTCTCTGTTGTTTTAATGTATACTTATAATAGAATCATAGAATTGTGGAGTTGGAAGGGACCCCAAGGGTCATCTAGTCCCACCCTGTGCAATGCAGGAATATCAACTAAACCATCCATGACAGATGTCCATCCAATCTCTTATTAAAAACCTCAGAGAGAGGAGAGTCCATACCTCCCAAGGGAGACTGTTTCACTTTTGAAGAGCTCTTGCTGTCAGAAATTTCTTCCTAATGTTTAGTTGGAATCTGCTTCCTTGTAACCTGAAGCCATTGGTTTGAATCCTACCTTCCAGAGCGGGGGAAAAACCAAGCGTGCTCCATCTTCCATGGGACAGCCCTTGAGGTGGCTATCATATCTCCTTTCAGTCTCCTCTTTTCCAGGCTAAACATACCCAGCTCCTTCTCATTAGGCTTAGTTTCCAGTCCCATGATCATCTTGCTTGCCCTCCTCTGCACACATTCCAGCTTGTCAACATCCTTCTTAAATTGTGGTGTCTGGAACTGGACACAGTATTCCAGGTGTAGTCTGACCAAGGCAGAATAGAGTGATACTATTACTTCCCTTGATCTGGACCTTATACAGTGGATGCTCGGGTTGCGAACGTCAACCATGCGGGATGCACATTCGCAACCTGCAGGGTTCGCAGCCCGTGTCTGTGCACGCATGGGTTGCAATTTGGCGCTTCTGCAATGAGAAGCTGCAATGAGCTAAGTTTGACTCCTGCTGGTTGCTAACTTATTATTGATTAAAGCATTCCTCCCCACCCAGCTTTTCACCTAATTGCCTATGCAATTTTTCCAATGTTAAACCTCTCACAAAGTCCCTATTTGCCCCATGCAGGGACATTTACTGGTTGCTCATATGTTGCCTGCAGAGTTTTTCCCAATAGCAGCTTTTGGAGGGTGGGGCAGTAAAGTGGATTGAGAAAATGGCGCTGGAGATAGGGTTTAAAAAGGCCCACCCCAATGATCACCTTTTCTTGAATTGAATTCTCTTGCAGCCATTATTATTGTTACAAACCAAATAAGGGAGTGACCATGACTCTTCTGTGTCTCATCTAGCACAGTTGTAACACTAAAATTAATGGGTATGCTAGGGCTTTTTTCCCCAGCTGGAACTCACCAGAACTCAGTTCCACTTTCTTTCAGGTGGGTGCCATTGCCATTTGAGAGAATAAAGGAGGCATTCATAGTGAGTTCCAGCACCTCTTTTTCTAGAAACATAGCACTGGGGATGACTTATCCTAAGATAAATCTGCCTTGTTTTGCTTGCCCACAGAAGAACATAATAAGAGCCCTGTTAGATCACACCAAATGTCAATGTAGTCTAGGATTTTTTCTCCCAGCAGTGACCAACCAGATGCATCTGGGAAGTCCACAGGGAGAGTGTGAAGCTCATAGCCCTCCCCTGTTGTTTATGCCCCAGCAACTAGCATTCAGTGAAAATATACTTTCTCTGAACACCATGCCTATGTTCTCTCTCCACTGATGGAAGCGGTATGCTCTGCATACCAGTTGATGGTAATCACAAATGGGGAGAGACTGTTTCATTCAGATCCTTTTTGTGGGCTTTTCACTGGGGCACCTGTGTGGCCACTGTGAGAACAAGATGTTGGACTAGATGGACCTTTGTTCTGATCCAGCCAGGCTCCTCTTCTGTTTATACAGAGGTACCTCGGGTTCAGAACTTACCGTTCTGGAGGTCCGTTCTTAACCTAAAACTGTTCTTAACCCGAGGTACCACTTTAGCTAATGGAGCCTCCTGCTGCCGCCGCCGCACAATTTCTGTTCTCATCCTGAAGCGAAGTTCTTAACCTAAGGTACTATTTCTGGGTTAGAGGAGTCTGTAACCTGAAGCATCTGTAACCTGAAGTGTCTGTAACCCGAGGTACCACTATATATTCATATTGACTAATAACCTTTGAGAGACTTACCTTCTCCATGAATTTGCCCCACCCCCTTTGAAAGCCATTTATTGGTGGTCCTTCACTGAGTTCTGCTCCTACTCTCCTGCTATCACAGAATTATAGAGCTGGAATCATAGTGTATGAATCATAGTGTGTAAATAATGAATCATAGCGTATGAATCATAGCGCTCAAATGATTCCATCGCAGGGAATCATAGGGGTGGAAGGGACTTCAAAGGTCATAGTTGGCCGTGCAACCTCTGCTTATAAACCTTCCATGTAGGAGATAGCGTCACCTTTCAAGTCCGTCTGCCCTACTGTTGAACAGCTTGTACCATCAAGAAGTTCTTCCTAATGCTTAGTCATAATCCCGCTTTTTATAATTTGTGGGTCCATTATTTCAGTTCCTGGTCTCTTGCACAACAGAAATGAAATTTGCTCCACTATTATTTTGACAGCCCTTCAGATATTTGAGCATGATTATCATAGCCACATCTTAATCACCTCCAGGCTAAACAAACCCAACTCCATAATCCTTTCCTCATTGGTGTTCTGGGCCATGAGGGCAAAAGTAGCACTGCCTCACCAACCCCAGTAAGGCCCCAGCTGCCTGCCTTCTTGCATACAGCCATTCAGGGGCTGGCTCTGTCTGTCATCGGTTGTGGCTCCACCTCCCATTGGCTTCCCCACCTTCCACTCTACCAGCCCCAATGGGAAACAGCCATTGCATGATGTTTCTGGATATAGGAGTATAAAAGCAACTATCTCTCTTTCTTTACAGGGGGAATTGTGCTGAATCCTTCCTTCTATGGCATAGCGGGACACACCCATACAATGATCCATGAAATAGGGCACAGTCTGGGCCTCTACCACGTCTTCCGAGGAATCTCCGAGATCCTCTCCTGCAACGATCCATGCATGGAAACAGAACCTTCCTTTGAGACCGGTGACCTTTGCCATGACACAAATCCAGCTCCAAAACACAAGACCTGTGGTGATCCAGCCCCTGGGAATGACATGTGTGGTTTCCGTAGCTTCCAGGACACTCCATTTAACAATTTTATGAGCTACACAGGTACTCTGCCCTCCCTTCCTAGCCTTCTACTAGAGTTGACCTTTTTTCAAAATGTTGATAGCAAGCTTTAGAGTTTCTTATTCAGGCTTCAGGTTTTTTGCAGCAAAGGTGAAACTTACGTGTTCAGGTTGACACCAGTCAGTTAAACACTTTCTAGAACATATGAGACAGAGAACCAGTGCAATTATGTTTCATTTGATGAGCTGGGCTTCAAAAATGTTGATAGCACATGTGTTCTAAATGTACTTACTAGGAAATAATCTCCACTGAAAACCTTGAGACTTAATTCTGACTTAGACAAGTATAGGATAGAGATGAGGAGAAACTTGAAAAAGTTTGCATTTAGAGGTGAACCTAACTAATTCACACTTTCCAAAACAATGCAGTATGTGGGGGTAGTCATAGGTTTGAATCCTGCAACTGCAGCAGTGGGCCTTGGCCTTGGACTGTGGGGATGGAAGAGAGGAAGGGGGCTGCTGGGGAGCACATGGTTGCTGCTGAATGGAGAATAGATTAACTGGAGAGGAAGGCCTCCAGAGATACTGTGGAGCAGGAGCATGTGGGGGGACGGACCTGGGATGAGGCCTGTCCTGCTCCTTTTGATCCTTGCCACTTTTACTCAGGGCAGCTATAAGAAAATGTTCTCTAAGCAAAGTCAGAACAGAACAAGATGCAAGTGAGTTCCTTTATTTGTCCCAGTGGCCAAGACAGTGATGACCAAACAGGACCGCACAGGCTACTATCTGTTTGGAAAGATTATATTGAATACTCACAGTGTATTTAATCATTGGTCCAAGCCAATTTTAAGGGGAATAAAAGCTGTATCCATCAAAAACTGTTCATGAACTGAATATTCAGGAACGAAAGGTTTGACTCAAAGAAAATGGGTAAGAGCAGTTTTTTTAAAAAAAAATTAATTTGTTTGCGGGAGGTTATTATTTTGTTGTTTCTGTTTTAGCTACTTATCTGTGCTTTTGGCTTACATTTTTATCTTGTGAACTGCTTGAAATCTTTTGGTGAAGGACACTAAAAAAAATAAAAAAAAAATAATAAATGCACAAACCGAGAAGCAGCCTTCCTTCAAAATTCACCCTTCTCATTTTGCAATGCAGTTCTCCAGCCAAGTCAAAATGCATATACTAGAGTAAAGTGTGTTTAAAAATGCATATATTGGTGATAATAACATACACATATGCATTAAACTGGAGGAAATGGCATATAAAATGTGTATATTAGGAGAAATGTACACTAAGGTGCTGATGCATTTTCATTAGGGATTTTTAATTTTAAAAAAATCAGGACACTAATATGATTAACAATGAGAACTGAATTTAAGATTGGAAAAGTGAGAATCTGAAGGAAATTAAAATTTGCCATTCCCCACCTAGTATAGGATCATGCCAACCTCTCTTGCCCAGGTTTCTGATTTTGCAGCAGTGGCACTGATGACTACATGTTCTGGTTTATGCCTGCCCATCTGAATTCAGCACCTTTTAGAACAAAGGAATGAATAAAGCAAGGGCTTTCTAATCCATCGAGCAAAGGGAAGTGTGGATGATCATAAATCCCTTCTTCATCTAGAAGCTTGTCCACTTCCCTCGCCCCACTTTTCTGCCCATCCAAACTGCATTCCTTTGGGTAAACTTAGCTGAGAGAAATGCATGAAGTAGGCAAGGCTACAAGAAGTCATGTGGCACTTACAAGGAGGGCTTTCCTCCCATCATCCCAATACTTTTGATTGGACCCTCCCATCTCATATTGTGTGATTGGCAGCAGATGTGAGTTTAAATTAGGGTTAGGGCTCTCATTGCCTTCAAGATGTTGCTGGATTACAACCTCCTGGCATCCCTGACCATTGGCCATACTAGCTTGGTGCTGATGGGAGTTGGTGTTGTACGACATCTGGAGGACCACAGATTGTCTATCCTGCATTTAAATGAAGAGCTTTGCAAGCAGTGCCTCTAATTTGCTCTGAAATTTCCCTTCCAGATCACTAGGTGGTAAAGAGAAAGGATAAATAAGTCTTGTGATCCAGTATTTAGTTTTCCTTTCTCTCATTTTTCCTTTCATCAGTTGAGGCTGCTACTGGTCAGCTCTTTCTCCTGGAATGCCAGGGAAGCTTGCAGTGTTACTCAGGAGAGCTTATAGAGCAGCCATGTTCACAGTTTAACTCTTTTTTATTTAACTCTTCCCCCCTCCCATCCCCTCTCTCCTCTCTTTCACATGTGCAACATTGTGTGACTTGTTTCCACCCTGCCTTATCCCCTCAGATGATGACTGCACCAACTCCTTCACACCCAACCAGGTGGCAAGGATGCACTGCTACCTGGACCTCGTGTATCAGAGCTGGCAACCTGTCAAGAAGCCTGCCCCCATTGCTATCACACCACAGATCGTGGACCGAATGGGGACCTTCATCACCTTGGAGTGGTTTCCACCCATAGACAGGCACTTCTTTGAAAGGTGAATTGGTGGGGACAATGCACATCTGTTTGTCTGACTTTGAAAGGTGGGGATGGCAAATGGCAGTGGAGAAGCAATTAGTTGTTCAGATTAAGGTTATAGTTGGGGGGCTCATATAACTGGGCTAAAATCCCCTGCTCTCTTTCTTTTCTCCCTGAGAAAAGAAGACACTATCTTTTTTGCTAGTTTCTGGGATGGGGGGGGGGGAGAGGTTTTTCTGGCCCACTGGTCTAAGTAGGTCTAGGAAGCATCTTAATTTGGCTGTTTCTTCCCTGCAAGCCATGCCCTCCTGCCCTTTGCTTGACAATATATATAACGTCAGGCATGGGGCAAGTAAATACATAATTCCATTCCAAATGCAAAGTATACAGGTGCCTATATGATTACCTCACATGGTGTAGCAGTTAGGACATGGGAGACCAGGGTTCAGATCCTCACTTGGCCATGAAGCTCACTGGGTAACCTTGGGCTACTCAATGCCTCTCTGCCTAATCTACCTTGCAGAGCTATTGTGGGATTAAAATGAGGAAGGGGAGAACCATGTGTGCCACTTTGGTTTCCTTAGGGAAAAAAAGTGTATCATTAAATAAATAATAAAATAAAATAAAATAAGCTTCTAGAGTAGCTTCCTCAGAACCTGCTGCAACTTAGCTGTGGGGAGAGCCTGTTTGGTCCCAGCTTCAAGCTGCTGCCTCTGACAGTTCTTTTTTTTTTCTTTCTTCCTTATAAGAGGCAGCGATTGCCACCAACTTTGATGGCTTTAAAAGAAAATTACACAAATTCATGGAGGACAAGGCTATCAATGGCTATTAGCCACGGTGGCTATGTTCTACCTCCTCTGACAGAGGCATCATGACTGAATATCAGTTGCTGGAAACAGCAGGAGGAGAGAAGGCTCTTGAATCCTGCTTGTGGGTTTCCCACAGGCATCTGGTCGGCCACTGCGAGAACAAATGCTGGACTAGATGGACCATTGGCCTTAAGCCATCAAGCTTGTCTTAATTACTCTGCTTCCTTCACTTGATCCCCTGCCTTGTGGCAGCAGGGAAGGAAACAGAGGTGACGGCACACGCTTCCAGATTCCCAGCAGGGATGTGATTCTATTTGTGTCCATTTCTGCTGGCATGGTGGCCCTGCCAGCAGGGGTCATGGAGGGAAGCCATAGAGATAGGCTCTTGGTCCTTTGGTGAGTGCTTAAGCTGGGCACTCAGATAAGCACAATCCTATTTTGGTCAACCTTCAGGATGCTTCTCTATCCCTATCATGGTATCACAGGGATTACCAACTTTTGTTGCAGAGGGAGGAGGGTGTCAGTGGACACATTTGGAATTTTGAGAAAGTGTAAAAAGAAAAAGAGCAGACAAAGAGGAACAGAATGGTAAAGGCATGCCACTCCCCAATCAGCTGCCCCATCAATGGGCTAAGAGACATTTGTGTCAGCCACTATCACCCTTCGCTTAGAGGTGTCCAGTCCTGGCATCCAATAAAATGTGGGCATCTCTAAGTGGTGGTGAGGGGATTTGATGCAGGAGAAGCTGATACGGTTTCTTAAGTGACCTTTTTGGAGACCTTTTGTGGGAGGCATAGACAGTACTGGGGCACACATGCTAGCACCCCTAGATGCCATTGGTAACCCCTCCTATATGGTCTATGCAGTATTTATGATTGAACTGCATAGTCCCAAGGAAATGCTTGGAATCATTCATATGAGAAAAAGACTTTGGGTTGTGCCCAGTGCTAGAGTAGATTCGTTGAAATTGATTTATATGACTAAGCTAGGCACATTAATTTCAGTGGGTTTCCTCTGAGTGGATCTTAGCTTAATACAATCCTTTATGTCTAAAGTGGCCTTTGGTTTTCCCTGCCTTCACCACTATTCCCCACCGCCACCATCTTTTCTCTCTCTTTCTAAAAGGGTAAATTAAGTTCTTGCAATATGTATTTAATTTATATTTCATAAAGCAGTTATTGTATGTTAAATAAATTCCATCTGCCTATTAAAAACATACTGATACAAGGTTAATTGTTATGTAACAAAATACGTCTCTCTGACATACGTCTTCAACCTCAATCAGTATGTTTTTAATAACCCCTGGCTAGTTTGTACTTAAGTAACACACAATGGCTGGCCTGTTCGATCTAGGATTTCATAACACAGTGATCATACCCTAAGTCAACACTAGATTTCTTTGACAAACCCTTCCATTGGGGTTTCAGTAGTATGGAATTGGCATAACTTGTGGATATCTAAGAAGACATTGTCCAGTAGTTATGTCATCATTTTCTCAGTTTCTCAAGCCTAGGATAAATAAATCTTACCGAGTTTTTTAAAATTTTATTTTAAAGGCAGAACAGGGAAATTCCTCAGACTCTTGTTCTGAATTAATAATTGATGCCTTGGTCAGTTCCTGTCGCTTTATCGCTGATCTAAGACAGTGGAATGGTCTCTCTATGTAGCCCTCCAAACTCTCCTCAGGCCCTGCCTCACACCAACCCTACTTCATTCCCTCCTTGGGTGTTCTTTTGCTTAGCTCAGAACTCCGGTCATGCCTCTTGCTTGCCCTGATGGAGGACATGCCATTGCAATCTTTTTATTTGCATGCTGGCTTTCCACAAAAAGAATTGTGTTCAAAGCAGCCATGGCAAAGAATGCCAGAATAGATCACAACGCTAACACCATTGCAATAACAATTTAATAACAAGTAAATGGTTTAACACAATTAAAAAGGAGGAAATGTAACAACATTAATAACAATAAATAATGATATAACAATAAAACCAACATTTTTGTACTAGAAATGTAACAAGATTGCACTGACGACATTACACCTCTTTGCGAGAGCAGAAATAACGAGGGACACACTGGTCCTAGAAACATGATGTTGCTCATGGTCCCTCTCCTCCAGTAACTTGCAAAGTCAGGGAGTGGTGTAGCAGGGAACTTCCTTCACATGATGCTGCTCAGAAAAGTACGTGTAATTGTGTGTAGAAAGTAGTCTGCTGTACAGAGATTGAATTACATTCATTGATGCACCTGCTTTCATCTGGCCCCATCTACCACTGGCATGTGGTCCTTGGAAAGTTGCCCAGAAGGGAATTCTCAGAATTCAGGGGCACATTCCAGCCAGGCAAGACTACTTGGGGTACAAAGCAGGGCCAGCAAGATGTGTTACCTGGAGAGAGTTCTGAGGTCTAGATATAGAGGCCTGGAGGGCCACATTTGTCCCCCCAGGTCTGATGCTCTAAAGCAGGGGTGAGCAAACTTTTTCAGGAGGTGGCCGGTCCACTGTCCCTCAGACCTTCTGGGGGGCCGGACCCAACGCCTCCCGAAAGCACCCCACCACACGAAAGGCCCCCCCCCACCTATGCCACTCGTGCCACAGCCACCAACTCTGCTTCGTCTTCAGCAGCATTGGCGTCCTCTGTCTTAGCAGGGCACAGAGCCCGTGCTGCTGGCCTGGGCGGCGGAGGCAGCCTCTGTGCCACTTCCGCTTCCTTCCTGCTCGGCCGCTTCCTCCCGCTTGGCCACCTTAGTGGGAAGGAAGGGGCGGTACCCAGAGGCATCTGTGGCTTTTGATGGGCTGCAGGAGCTTCCTGCAGCCAATCAGAAGCCGTGCCGCATCACGGAAATCAGTCTCTGCATGGCGAGGTCTCTGCGCCGCGCCTGTATAGCTCAGGGACTGACTGAGCGGGTGGCAGGGTCCGCAAGGTTCGCGGGCCGGATTAACAAGCCTGGTGAGCCGTATCTGGCCCGCAGGCCTTAGTTTGATGACCTCTGCCCTAAAGCCCTGAATCTCTGTGGTTCAATGGGTCAGTGCATCTGGCTGTTAGCCGGAAGGTTGATGTTTTGAGCCCACTCAGGGACAGCTGTGGGCAGGATTCCTGCATCATAGGGGGTTGGACTAGCTGATCCTCAGGGTCTCTTCTAACTCTACAGTTCTATTATTATAATGAACTGATCTGGTAGCAGGGGGTGAGGCACTGCACAGATGCTCTCAGAAAGCAGGTGTTGTATGCTAGAGTCTTAAAATGAATGTGAACTTGGGCTGCCAAGTAAGCACAAGTAAATACTGGAGCAGACCTGATAATTGCTATATGTAATAGATTATCAAGTTGAGCATGCAGAGACACCCATAGAGGCCTTGAAGTTTATGCATTTCCCCACATGCTGCACGGGCAGCCGTTTGGGGCAAGGTGCCCAGGGCCCCATTCTCCAGAATGAACAGGTGGGTCCTCAGCACAGCCAGATGGGCTTACTAAAATTTGATTTGGCGTCACAGATGTTGCCGTGTAAATGGGGTGGAAGTGGGGGGTTGGAGTTTAGGTCCATTAAGTACAGAATCAAAAATGACTTGATGGTGCTGCTGTTCACATCACACTCACCACTTGTCATAATGAAGCATTTTCTTGGATTCAAATAAATATGAAAAAGGAGCAGAAATAGAAGACTCCCCCCCCAACCCATTCGTTTCCTGACTGCATCAAAGCAGTTTTTAATCTCGTTATCCCCAGCCATTGCAATTACTCAATATGCATCGGACTGACACAGGCAGATATTTTTGACGGGCGTGACTGCGGAGTCCCATTTGAGCAAGAGAGACGCTCTCCATCACCCAGGTGGCTGTCATTTCCGCAGTTCCAGCGATCGCTATCTCTTTAATTCTTCCACAATGGCAGTGATTTGTGCGGTACAAACTTCTTGATCTAAGGAGGCGATTGGGAAGCCCTCTTGGACGTTCATGTGACTGGCTTGCTGGCTTTTAATTTCCCTTGCAAATGCCTGCGTCTCTAGCGCATAAGGAAGGGACCCAGAGCTTCCAAAGTAGTGAAATATACCCCATTCCTCTCATTTTCGAAGTTGCACTTCAAGTCTCCATGCTTTGAATGGAAAGGCAATTCCTTTAATGAGCACGAGGTGTCCTTTCCAAATGTGTGTTCGGAGGCAAATTGCTTGATGAAACCAAAACTTGTTTTGCAGTTCTTTAAGAGCATGTCCAGAAAGGTATGACTGATGCTTTCTAAAGGAAGGAACCTAACTTACCTGGGATTGGTATCAGATAGGCCCCAATTTAGTAATATTTTTTTAGAAAGCTAACAAGCACCAAAGGTGCAGGCATAAGGTTAAAAGAAGCTTGCAAACCTTGGTTTACGGGGCAGTCCTGGTTAGTGCCCACCCCAAGGTACACATGACCATAATACTAGGGGTGTGTAAATAGAAGCTCTCTAGTTGTTGCTGGACTACAGCTCCCATCATCTCTCAGCACTGGCTGCGCTGGGGGAAGTTGGATTCCAAGCACAGAGAAATTTATATGGAAGGGCAAATTGCATCTTTTCTGCCTCTTTCTCTGGTGTGCCATATCAAGAGGCGAGGTGGGAGGGTTAAGTGATCTTCAACTTGTTATCTTATCCCATTTTATTCCATTGAATTCAACTGTTACTAAGTTGGTGCGTTTTCTTTCTTTTTCTTATTTCCTGGCCTCCTAGAGAAGTGGGATCAGCCTGTGATCTCTGCGTGGAAGGCAGGACCCTTGTGCAGTATGCATTCAGAGCCTCATCACCGATGCCATGTGACCCGTCCGGACACTGGAGTCCCCGTGAAGCAGAAGGTGACCTCACTCTGGGGGAAGGGAAATGGACAAGAAGCAAAGTGGAGGGTGGTTGTGACAACAGTGAAGGAGGAAGGAAGAGAAGACCAAGCAAGAGAACAAGAAAAATGAAAAAATTATATAGTTTGAATGATAGCAGAGAAGTTCATAATTAGCACAAATTTGCCTTGCTTATACAGTAGTGCTTGACTGTCTCGTGAGACAAGGACCATTGCTTCCCAGACACGAAGCGGTGGTGATGTTTACTTAGTTTTGTTTGAGCCAAGATTAGTGTCCAGGACTCTCAGCAAGATTCTTAAATCAATTTAATATAGTGCAACCAACATCATGAATGTAAAGTTGTCAGGGAAGGAAGGTTACCCCCCCCACACACACATGCACAGATGTAAATAAGCATAACTGACAAGTCATTTCTATGTCCAAACTGAAATACAGAGTTGTGTGTATGTATTGCCCATTGCTAAATAATATTCAAGGTATGTCAAAATTTCATCTCACACTTTTACCGGTCGGCGGTTCGAATCCCCACGACAGGGTGAGCTCCCATTGCTCGGTCCCAGCTCCTGTCAACCTAGCAGTTCAAAAGCACGTCAAAGTGCAAGTAGATAATTAGTTATCACTCTGGTGGGAAGGTAAACAGTGTTTCCGTGCGCTGCTCTGGTTTCGCCAGAAGTGGCTTAGTCATGCTGGCCACATGACCCAGAAGCTGTACGCCGGCTCCCTCGACCTGTAAAGCGAGATGAGCGCCGCAACCCCAGAGTCGTTCGCAACTGGACTTAATTGTCAGGGGTCCCTTTACCTTTACCTTTATGTCTCCTATTAATGTGTATGGGGAGAGGATTTTGGCCCATCTGTAATATAATTAGCACCCCCACCATTGTTTGATTTGAACAGCTGCTGCTTTCAGAAAGTCAGAAAAGTTTTGTGACTGCTGTATGTTTTCCACTTGTTGCTTACTTTACTAAACTGTAGGAGATAGTTGACGGTTCCCCTGCTTTTAACTGTTTTTTTTTTAAGCTTCACACACATATATAGCAAGTACAAATATACCAATACCTCCCAGCCTAGTAGTACTCTCTATTGTAGAGTTGGAAGGGACATCAAAGGTAATTTAGTCCAAATCTAACCAATAATTCCTGCAGTGCAGGAATTATTGGTTAGATTTGGTTTAGAAGAGGGGGAAATACTAGATATGGTAAAATAAAATAGTTCTCTGTATGTCTAGATACAGGTTTGGAGCAAGTATTCTTTGTTGAGAGAGCCCCAGTAGAGATTTAAAGTAACAAAATATGCAGCAAAGTAAAACATGGGGTTGTAGGCTATTAGACCTTTAAAATATCCCCTTCTAAGTCACTTCCAAACCTCCCCACTTCCATTCGCATAGAAAGAAACCACATGTTTGGAAAGTTAAAAAAGGTTTACAAACTTTTCAAAGGTCAGGTTCATGTACTTTTCCATATGGCAGCAAGAAAAGACAGGTAATATACCTTAAGTATAAGGATAGGAGTTTATAAATTATTTGTATAGAAATACAAAGATGGCTTGCTTAAGCCACGTGGTCTAAACTTGGAGCATCCAGTGAACCAAATGAAGCTTTCACTTCTTAGAAGAATATCAGCGGTCAAAATTAATATCTTACCGAAAATGATCTTTTCGTTCCAAGCTCTACCAGTGATTAAAGGCACCAGCTATTTTAAACAATGGGGAAATTACATTACTAATTTCATATGGCGGGGGGGGGGGTGAGAGAGAGAGAACGGGACGACAGGATTAAATATAAAATATTAATTGATGCAAAGCACAGGGGGGATTTGGGCTCCTAGACCTGAAAATGTACCATGTCTTTGTTGGATGAAAGACTGGGTGGAGCTGAAAAACATAAGCATCCTGGATCTAGAAGGATTTGATCTGAAGTACGGATGGCAAGCCTACCTATATTACGACAAAGCCAAGGCCCACAAGGGATTTCACAATCATGTGATCAGAAAAAGCTTCTACAGTGTCTGGGGGGAAACAAAGAGCACATTGGTGGATAGCTCCCATTGAGCAGTGGCAATAAAAAAACAAACATGAACAAGATCTGGGGCACATATAAGGACCTCCTTGAGCAGAGGGAGGGCAGTTTAGGATTAAAGAGAAGAGAAGAGGTACAAAATTGGGTTTCAGACTGGTTCCAATACTTTCAACTAAATGAGGTCTTTAGGAAGGGCAAAGAAAATGGCTTTCTGGAAGGGAGTTCAGAATTTAAGAAAGGAATATTGGAAAGCAATCCAAAATTAATATCTAAACTCTATAAAATCTTTCTGGGGTAGGAAACAAAAGACAAAATGGTTAAGACTGCAATGATGCATTGGGCCATAGATATGGACCACAATATAAAAATCTCAGCGTAGGAAAAATTTTGGGATAAAACAATGAACTTTTCAGCTTGCAACTTGATAAAGGAAAATATAGTAAAAAATGGCCTAAAGGTGGTACATGACACCCTTCAAATTGGTTTAAATGTATGAAAGTAGCTCTAAACTCTGTCCGAAATGTGCAGAGGTTGAGGAATCCTTCATTCATATGAGGTGGCACAGTAAGTATGCCCAAGTGTACTGGGAGATGGTCTACAATTAACTCAAAAAAATCCTTAAAATTACATGTCCAAAAAACCTTGAAGACCTCTTACTAGCAATCGTTAGCAACAAGATCTCCAAAATGGCACACAGCATCTTTCTCTATGCAACAGTGGCAGCCAGAGTAGTTTATGCTAGAAGTTGGATGAAAAAAAACCAATTCCATTGAAAGACCAATGGCTGTATAAATTGTTAGAATTTGCTAAACTTTCCAACTTAACAGCCAAAATAAAAGATCAAGATGAAAAAAAGACGAAGGGTGAATAGGACCCTTTTGGGGAATACTGAAATCAATCTAAAAGTAGGGGTGATCTTATGACGAATTGCCAAAAACAAAGAGAGGCAACAAGGGGAACAGTAGGGTGGAATAAAAAACTGATATGCAGCTTAGCTAGGAATACCAAGAACGCCACGGAAGGTTAGGTTGGCAAGTCAGTATAGAAATTATGTTGGATGGTGAAATATGATGTGTAAACATGACAACTGGAAAATGCATAAATAATAAATAAATTTAAAAAGAAAATAACATAAAACCAACCATATTATTTTATGTTATTTTCACTAATATATGCAGTTTTAGGTACACTTTCCCTTTATGTACTCATTTTTATTCCTTTTAGTTTGTCTGGGAACCACATCACATAATTCAGGGAGCTATGAAGACTGCCTGCTTTTCAGTTCATGTACGATTTTGGAAAGGGTGAATTAGTAGGTTTTTTAAAAATAAAATGCAAACAGAATCAAAATTGCCCCCCTCCCTACATTGTTGTAATGGATTTCTTTTTTTGAAAAAAAATATTGATTGTCCAAAATCGTTCCAATAACAGCCTCATTATAACAATATCAAATTTATCCAATTAATACAATTATTAATGTCAATTATTCAAATGTCAAATTATACAATTTAATTAAACTGGCCCCCTCACATGCTATAGTTGATGAGTTCATTCTTCTATATTTTTTCTGTGTTCCAAAATTTTAATAATTTTCATTCCATTCCAGATTTTTGCGGTTTCAATTTGTGTTGTTATAATAGGTAATTTATAAAGTTTCAAGTGAGGAACTTTAGCTGTAATCCTTATTCTTTCCTGCATGTGACAATTTTTTCCATGATGTTTTCACATCCATATATGCATATATCCTGCAGCTGTTGATGATTCCCGTCATGTCTCAGGAGACGCTGTTATCTCACAGTTTCCAAAAGTCATTGCATCGCTTCGTCCATTGATTCGGCTTCCAGTAAGCAAACTGTCTTTGCCATTTTTCCAGCCTAGGAAGAACGGTCTGAATCTGGACTGCAGATAGTTAATCCAAAAACTTCTATTCTCGCAGCTGGTAGACTTCTTTCCTCTCTGCTGCTGATTTATGGCCATTTATCCTTATCTCAAACATATTCCTTTGTGGATAATGAAGGTTAGGGAAGATTTTGCTCTATATTTTCAAAGCATAGCATTTCTTCCCCCCTTCCCTCTCAGTTCCAATTTTGTTAAAATCCATATTATATTCCAATTTCTTCCATCTTCACTTGTGCAGATATTATATAATAAAACTTGCATTCGGGGGTGGGGGTGCTGTTGTTGTTGCCTTATCATAAATATAGAGAAAAACCTTAAGTAAGCAAACCATGGGCTCCCCTCCCCCCCCCCATTGTCTCTTTCACCGAATGAAATCTGCTCTCAATCCAAAACGTTTACATCTTTGTACCTGGGTTGTTTTTGCAGTTTCTTATCTCAACCTCTCTGGCACGTGCCTGTAGTTTACTCCAGTTAAGTCCAATTAACAGGATAACCTGTGCTTCCAGGAACGGGATTGGGAGGGGGTCACGGCACCTGGAGTGCTCCATGGTCTTAATGCCTTTGCCTGCCCTCGCGTTCCATGGGGAAGCGAGTGCCAGACCACCAGGCAAACTGTGCATGAGAGCCTGGTTCCTCTTCCAACCAAAGAGGAATGCAGATAATGAAATTCCCCCATCATTATCTGATTTTCTCCATCTGTCTCTCTCCCATTCCTGGAGAGAAAGACTCCATTCCTGGCACACTGGAAACAGGAAGCCCTGTAATGGTTTTCTTTTCGTTGGCATTGGCTGGGAATATGGTCAGTCCACTGGGAGCCATGTGTCCTTCCATTTGTACATTAGATCCTTGTGCATCTTGGCTAGTGAAATCAGCAAAAGCTGAGCTGGGTATTTGGACCTCAGAGGTTGTTGATGCCTTCTTGGGGGAAGATGTGGTCCTCACTTGTCAGAAAGATGTGCTGGTGAAACCACTTTTGAATAATCCAAATTAGAATCCCAGAATAATGAGCAACTACCACATGGTTTGAAATATATTTTTGGGGGGTGCTAGAGTGGGTGTTGGCTTTTCAGCTTCAGGTGGTCCTGGACTGGATCCATTCCAGCTTAGTTTCAGGATGTATTTTTGGGACAGAAACAGACTTGGTAGCCCTGAAAGATGACTTATGTGACAGCTTAGGCTAGGGGAGTGCCCGGACTTCTCAGCAGTTTTTGATACAATGGACCATTGTATCCTTCTGGACTGCTGCTCTTGATTTGGCTTCGGAAGCCCTGTCTCCCCTGTTCTGAGCTACAAATGATTTTGCAGGTGCCTTCTTCCCTCATCAACTCTCTTCTGATTCACAAAGCAAACCTTATTGATTTCCCTCACATATCAACACAGGCAGCTTTCTTCCGCCTGCTCTGCCCAAACCCACTTTTGCTTTTGCAATGCAAATTTTATCGATTTAGTAGATCTAAGCATAGCTTTCTTCCCAACAATGCTTGCTCAGTTCTGAGGGTTTTTTTAAAATGGAGAGGGCAACCCTGACCCACACAGCAGAGGACACACATGAGGTGATGTTTTCTGTGTGGGGAAAGGGGCACGTCTCCCCCCAATTTCCTGCTGTAGTTGGTTCTAGGGTTCGATCCCTGGCATCTCCAGGTAGAGCTGGGGAAAACTCTTGGTCTGAAATCCTGTAGAGCTGCTGCCAGTCAGTGTAGACTGTACTGAGCTAGATAGACCAATGGGCTGTCTGATAGGAAGATTCTTACATTTCAAAAGGCCTTTCTCATTGCTGCTGCTGTTAGTAGTATTAATAACAGTAATAGTATTTTAAAAGAGATTTTGAACTGCTTTCTTGTAGGGTATGCAATGTTACCTTAATTTGGCCAAGAATATCCTTTGTATCTCAATAGTCCATGTTTTGTTCCTCCCACTTCTTGGCTGTGAATAAAGGTTTCACACAGATATTGTATGCTGTTGGTCTCAAAAAAACAACTAAACTCTGGACAACGTTTCCAGCAAACTAGTTTTTGGAAGAAACTGATTTTCTGGATCCATTTCAATCAGGGTTTAGGTCCGGTTTTAGCACAGAAACTGCTTTGGTCACCCTGTATGATGACCTCTTATTGAGAGAGCGACAAGGGAAACATGTCCCTGTTAATTCTTCTCGACCTCTCAACACCTTTCAGTACCATTGACCATGGTATCCTTCTGGAGTGACTGTCTGAACTAGGGGTGGGTGACACCGCTTTGTGGTGGTTCCAGTCCTACTTGGATGGTTTCCAGAAGGTGTTGCTTGGGGAATGCTTTTCAGTCCCATGGAACCTTCAATGTGTGGTTCCAGAGGGCTCAATCCTATTCCCCATGTTGTTTAACATCTACATGAAACTCTTTTAAAAGCAGGAGTGATGAAGTCATCTGCTGGAGCACAAGGGCAATTGATGGACACCTCTTTTTCTGGCAAAGTGAATGAAGTGATAGCGAGGAATTACAGTATGGTCCTTTCCTTTCATGGATGGTTTGCCTTTCTAATAAAAAGCTTAAGGTTTCATTTCACCTGCTGAATGATGTTTTCTTGAAGTTCAGTGGGTGGTATTCAGCTGAGCTTTATTCCCATTGAAATTAATTAATGTCATTAAGTTAGCACCATCCATTTTAGTGGGTCTATTCTGAATAAAACTAAGTTGAATACCACCCAATGTGTTTTACAAGTTTAACATACACTGTGATTGGGAGCAGGGGTGGTCTTCCAGGTGCTACAACTCCCATCATCCTTGACCATTGGCCATGCTGGTTGGGCTGTTGGGAGTTGGAGTCCAGCAACATCTGGAAGCCATGGGCTCCTCATCCCTGCTTTGCAAATTTACCTGGGATTAAATCCATTGAGCTCAAAGGAGCCTGCTCCTAGTGGACCCACATAGTATTGCACTATAAGACAGTTGAAGCTCAGAGCTCCCACAGTGGGAGGCAGAACACTTGAAAAATCTGTGGCCCTCTGGATGTTGTTGGGGTGCAACTCCCATCATCCCTACTATTGGCCATACAGTCTAGAGCTGATGGGAGCTGGAGTCCAACAACATCCACAGGACCACACATTCCCCATCTGTGGCACTGGAGATGTGGTACAGCCCCAAACACAGACCTTTTCAGTGAGGAATAGGTCTAACTAGTTTGGCATGGCATGAGCCTTCATAAGGAATAGTGATCCTGCTCCAAATAAATCGAGTCACTGTTGCATGCTATCTCTTTGTGACCAAGCCTTCACTGCCTCATTCATATTTTGCAAAAAGAAAAGAAAAGCAAATGTGAGAAGATAACATTTCCTTTCCACTGTTGTATTTGGCTGCATTGTCCTTTTCCACTTGTTTCAGTTTAATGTTGTTTTTATCTGCTTGTTACCAATCCTTTGCTACCTTCTGTTGCATTTTCTTATTGCACTCCAGTTTTTTTAGCTTTGGAAGGGCAGGAGAGACAAATGATGGAAGGGTGAGGGACACATCAGGGTAATCTATGAAAAATCATGCACGGTCGTGGAAAAAGTGAACAGGAGGGATGGGGGAGAAATTTTGTTTTGTTACTCCCTAATTTTCTCTTCCCATAACAGTATGTGAACTGAAACACCACAGTCACGCTTTGAAACTCACACTTCTCCAAATTTTGCAAAACAATTCTCCAGTCAAACAGTGTTTACAATTAACTCCCCACCAGTTCTAAAGACCAGTGATTGTTTCATCAGACAAAGGCCTGGCTATAGAGGAACATTTCTTCCATGTGCCTAAAGATATGTAACAAAGGCACCTGGTGAGCCGCCCTGGGGAGAGCATTCCACCTACAGGGAGCTACCACAGAAAAGTCTTTTTCTTGTGTTACCACCCTCCAGACCCCTCGTGGAGGGGGCACATGAAGAAGGGTCTCAAGCGGTGTTACTGAAAACCAGATATGAAAGTGAATTGGGTTAGAGGAGGAATTCAGTTCAGTTCGTGTTTCAGTACAAAACCTCCTAACAGAAATGCAGCTAGCCTATGACACTGGATGTGCATATTTTTATGGCCCACTTTATTTCTGTAATTATAAATTGTTTTAAACTGTTTCTGTTATTCTGTTCTAATGTTGTGTTTTAATTTGTAACCTGCCCTGGGACCTTAGGATGAAGGGGAAGAAAATAAATTTAATAATAATAATAATAAATAATATGTACAGATTAACAAAAATAGCATACATAATAAATTATATTCTGCATGCAGAAAAGTATATATTAAGAGAAATTCACACTAAAGTGCTGATGAATTTTCACAATGACTTTTTATTGAAAACTGATCCAGAAATGAGGAGAACTGAACTGTTTGGAAATATGAGAATTTGAGAAAAACTGAAATTGACTGGCTTCTCCTTCCCTAGTGGATAGAGAGGTTTTTCTTCCCATGAAATAACACAATACTTGAGGTTGTCCAAGGAAATTGATGGGCAAAGGAAAGAAGCTTGTAGCCCATCAGGGTCCCATGTAAATTCTTCTTTATACAACATATAAATTACATTGTGGAAACTGAAATTTCAGGTTTCCAATTTTATAAGACCTGTGCAATGTTGAGGTGTCGTCTTCAACTTTACATTTTCTTTATGCTTTCAAGGTCCCCCTGATGTGGAACAGCCGTGCAAGGCCAGTGTTAGAACTTGGAGCCCCAATTCAGCAGTCATCAAGCAAACCATCCCTCCTGCCTGTCCCGAACCCCAGGGCTGCTACCTGGAGCTAGAGTTTCAGTACCCGGTAATCCCAGAGTCTCTGACCATATGGGTGACTTATGTCTCTGATGACTGGCATTTCAGTGAAGCGGTGAATGACATCAAACTCTTAATGGTCAGTGGGCGGAACATATCCCTTGGCCCTCAGAACTTCTTCTGTGATGTCCCCATGACCATCAGGCTGGACTCCAAGAAGGTGAATGAAGAAGTTTGTGGCATCCAAATCTACACTTTGGATGAGCAGCTGGAGATTGATGCCGCCATGATAAGCTCGGTCCCTCAGAGCAAGCAGTGTGCCAACTGCCGACCTATCTGGTACAAAGTAGCCCGGGACCCTCCCTTTCAGAAGGGCTCTCCATTCATCATCTCAGACCTCAGCCGGAAATTCATGGACACGTAAGTACTGTTAGCTCAAAGGCAAACAACTCTTGATTTTATCTGTTGGCACAAAGCTTTGATCTGAGAACACTTCAGAAATGTGTGATTGTGGTCACCACAAGCAGGACCTGCAACAAAATGTTATAGCACTCCTGTTCAGTGTTCCACCCACCTGGACATGCCCTGTTCTAGGATACTCCATGAATTCCTCCTCCCATCTTTTTGTGCTCACCCAGTCCTCATTGTGCTGTTTGGATTCCACCCCCTTCATTTACAATGTTATTTTTTCATACTTCAGCAAACCTTCTGTTCCCCCAAAACCTGCTGACACTTCCCTCCTCTGCACAAATGATGTTGGTTTATCTATGTAAGGAGCCACACTTCGAGAAATGAATTATATTATTATAAGCAGTGAAATGTACTCCACCAGGCATCCCTATGTGGCCCTCAGAATTCCCCCCATTTGAATGGAATGAGTGTGTGTAAGAACTAGCCTTCTGTGCAAAGGTAGAATTTACATGCTTTGTTCCATCCACTTTTGCCTCTGTCCCCCGTCTGCCACTGGCCAAAAGGGAATTTGGCTCTCAGGCTAAAAAAAAGTGGCTTCCCCACCACTGGAATATATTATGGTAATAATTGCAAGCCAGTTTTCTGCTTGAAGAATACCATGTGACTTGCATCAAGAGACGCAATGAAGAATGGCATTCTGAGGACCTGTTTGAAGGACAGGGTAGGCATATCTTCGATAAACAAGTATGGTATGATCTAAGCTGGGAAGTAGCTGGGATCCAGTGAGAATATTGGATGTTAATGATGCCATAGGGTTATACCCAAATTTGATTGGTGCAGAAGCACCAGAACAGTTAAAATTTCTCCTTGTCCTATCTACAATTTCCCTGATAGTACATACCAACATCTATACATTTCCTACAATGTCAACAGGGAGGAGGGTTAAACCTCCCTCTCCAAAAGCTATTCCTCCAATCAAATTCACAGCCCCTCCCCCTGCCCCAGTAGTTTCCTTTAGGGGAGGAAATGAGTATGCTTGTACGGTGTCAGATTCTGTGCTTTGTGATAAATTCTTCTGAGGCAGAGAGCATGTCCATCAGGCCACTCTCCAGATGGCCTGTTTGGTGGGCATTTGTCATGATTTGTTTGTGCAAATTTTGAAGGGACATTAGAAGACTGTTTACTGAGCATTCATTCTGATTTTTTGTGGGGAGATTATATGTCTTTTTAAAAAAAAAAACAAAAAAAACTTTTTTATGTCTCAGTTTCTAAAAATACATATGGCAAGCAATCTCCATAGCCCCCCCCCCCACAAAGAAACATTCCATGCATATGCAGTCAAACAGTGAGTTTGTAAGCAGTTTTGAACTGATTACAATAGTTGGGTATTTTCTGCTCTCTGTCTTAACAGATTGTCTCAGAGTGAGCCGTGGGTGAGAGGACAACATTGTCCTTTCCAGCGTACTGAATAAACACATGTAATACAGTTTCAAAATCATCTTTGGTCTTTGCATTCTGAGCATTGTAGAATGCTTCATTGGTTTCTGCATAAGGGCTAGATTCCATATTCTAATTCCACAGTGCCTCTAGAGTTAAGTTGGTAGCTATTTTCTAATACTGTATTAATATATTATATGACTTTTGCCAAGTAATCATCCCACCGCCCCCTTTAAAGTACATTTTCCTGACACTTTCCTTATTGCCAAAAGTACACACACACACACACACACACACACACACACACACAATTTGGGTGGGGGGAGTGGAGTTGTTGCGCAGGACTGCCAAATCAACTGAGCAACCTGCACTTGCTGGTATGTGATTGAATCCCACCCATAAATTGCAAAAGTCTGGAAGTACCCTATGCCTCAAAAAGCCCCTTTCATGTTAAATCCATCAGGGGTTACTGAACCAAGATCTGAAGTACACCAAATTTCAGCTGTGTGCCCTTCAGCCAGTGGCATGGCTCCTTGCTGTGTAGTTTGCAGCTGCAAGCCAGCGCTGAAAGGTTGGAGCAAAGTGCCCTTGGAGAGGCCACAGTCAAGTCTGCCTCTTGCTGACTTGCATTTGGCTCTGGGTCAAACCTCTGTGCACAGAGGCTTGAGATAACATGACCCCCTGCTTTGGGCAAAAAGAAGCATGATCTCCAATCTCCACTGAATGTGGTCAATTTGCTAGAGCTCATCCCCACAGCTGCCTCTTGCTATTGCATTCCTTCCCACTCATCCATCTCCAGAATCTGTCAGTCTGTCTTCTTGTTTTCCCCCCTGAAGCCCTGCTAGCCAGAGAAACATTCTGACTCTCAAACATTCAGATGTGGCTGCCAGGTCCACCTGCTGGGGGCTGGGGATTAAAGTACATTTAATGGCATGCAGCCCCACCCAAAATGAAACACAGAGCTTTGAGGAGATCTTAGCGCTGCTTCTTTTCATAGGAACATAAGAAGATATCTTATACAAGGCTGGGCCACCAGAACCATCGTATCTAGCACTGTCTATTCTAGCGTGGGGAACCTTTTCCCCCCTGTTGGGGGTCATGTTCCCTTGGGGAAAATCTCTTGGGGGCCACATATGGGTGGTGGGTGGGAACAGAGTCATAAGGGGGCAGGGCATCCCATTCTTCCCCCTCTGCCACCATTTCCTCTCTTTTCTGCCCCTCTATCTTGCCACCCCCACACTCTTTTTGCCATCCCTTCTCTCCCTTTGCCCTCTCCCTTTCCACCACCTGCCTCCCCATTCTTTCATTTTTTTCCTGCTAGTGTATTCTTTCCTTCTTTTTTCTGCCACCCACTTCTCTCTTTCCCCCCCTCTTACTTCATTTCTTTTGGGGGAAGGGCTGGAGCTACTGGCAGAACATATTTCTATGTGGGGAGTCCCTCAATCCTCAGCATCTCTCATGTAGGACTGTGATTATTTTCCCCCATCTGAAACCCAGAAAAGCCACTGCTACTCAGTCAAAGCAATACTTTGTTAGATGGACCAATGGGTCTGATTCAGTATAAGGCAGCTTCTTCTTAGAGAAAGGGCTGTAATTCATAGGTACAACATCTGCTTTGCATCCAGGTAGGGCCTGGAGTTTCCCTGTTTGAAACCCTTTGGAGAGTTGCTGCCAGTCAACGTAGACCAGAGCTACATGGACCCAATGGTCTAACTCACTGTAAAACTGCTCCCCATGTTCCTTCATCCCTTGCTTCATTCAGGCAACCCCATTCATGCCTTGACCTAGAACAAGTCCTGCAGATCCTGATTTGTGTCTGGAGCAGAGTGCAATTGGTTGCTGTGAGTTGTTGTTGTTGGGTTTTTTTTTTGGGGGGGTGGGTTTGAGGCCAGTTGTAAATGTGATGGTAACAGTGGAGATTAAGTCAAGACACAAAGTCCCTCCCAAGGGAAACATTGTGGAGCATCCTTTTGGAAGAGACACCTTATTTAACTTTCTACATGCAGCTCTGTCCCTCCCAAGGTAGAACAGATGTTTCTTCTTTTCTGATCTCTAACCTTGGTAAATCACCACCCACAGGGTGGGCTCAAGATGTTTTAGCACTCTAGACAAAACACCCCAATGCCCCTCCCCAATGTTGCCTAACGCCGCAGATCCGGGTCCCCAATCCCTCCCTGCCCTTGCTGCCAGGCCTATGCTGCTTCTAGACCTGTCAAGGCAACTGTACCCTCACCTGCAGCTGCGCCTCTGCTACCACCGTGACAATGGCAAGGGCAACAGGGCTGTGTTGGCAGTGTGGGTGAAGACCTGGCAGGGCCGACAAGAGTGCAGTGGTGGGGGAGAGGCACATGGATCTGCCTCCTGAAGCAAATGGCTTCACTTCACCTATTGGACAGGCCACCCCTGACCTTCCCTATTTCCCAGCCCTGCTAACTGGGGGGCAAGAACCTTCTTAAAATGTTATTAGTGTGACTTTCTCCCTCTGTTGTCAGTAGTTCAGTCTTCACACAGTGCATGGTTCTTGACACAGTGAATGGGCAAATGTTGCACTGCCTGGCAAACCTTGGTCTGCCCTCAGCTACTCATCACCTGCCTGCCTTATTTTTTTCCAGCCAGTCCAGAGGGTGGCAGTGGCTGCTGGCTTCCTCTTCATTATTCCCCTTAAAGAGATTAGCAAAACTAAATTTAGTTGGCCCTTGCTTTCATTGGCTCTGGCTTAGCTGAAAGGCCTTTGCTCAGCAACGGAGCACTTGCTTTGCATCTGTAAGGTACCAGGCTCAATCCCCAGCTTCTCAAGGGAGGTCTGGGAGAGACTCATGCATAAAACCCCGGAGAGCCGGTGCCAGCCAGGGTAGACAAAACTGAGCCAGCTTTCTTTGTATTCCTAATGTTTGGTCTCCCTGCCTTCTGCCCCTACCAGTCCCAACCACTACACAGTTCAAAGCTAAATGCTGGGATTTGCTGCCACAAGATTTGCAAAGCACCACCGACTGGGACAGCGTCAAAAGGGAACTAGGAAAAATCACAGATGATCAATGGGCTTGTGGGCTTCCCAGACTCATCTGGGACCAGTTGACCTGTGGGATTGCCTTACCCCATATGTGCCACTTCCCTGTTTTGATGTCTGCAACTGGCACTGTTGCAGGAAACTAACACCATAGTTTCCACATCGAAATGCATAGCTGGCCCCTGAGATCCCAGCCAACCCCACAGACCTGTGGCTTTCCGCAGAGATCATGGCTGCATGTGGCCTGTTTTGCCCTCCTGTCCATCATTCACAGGAGACTGTAAAATCCAGACATGGCTGTGTTAGTTTGATGCCCCTCTTGTGGGTCCAAATGCTCTTTGGCACTCTTGCCTTTTAAATCAACTTCATAGTGAAAAGAGGAGTGGGATGTGCATTTGTCTGGGTTGCAGGGGCAGAGAAATTGTTGTGTGTCTTTTGCACCTGTTCCCTCTCTAGCCTTGTCCAAATAAGTGAAAATGCAGCTGAAATAACAGGAGAGCAGAATAGCCGTCTGAGTTTTGACATCTCTCCTTTGTTTACTGCATACTGCACTACTACCCTGTACCTCCAATACACGCAGAGCTTAGACTTCTGATTCAGACAAGGATTCCCTACATTATCCAAATCAAGCTTCTCACAGCCTTTTGGCATTTTGTTTTAAACACACACACACACACCCCAGAGAGAGAGAGAGAGAGAGAGAGAGAGAAGAAGAAGAAGAAGAAGAAGAAGAAGAAGAAGAAGAAGAAGAAGAAGAAGAAGACAAAAACAGAAAAATAGACCTAAAGAGGTGAGGGCGGTCCCTAATTCATGTGTCCTAGAATCACCCTTCCCTCATTCAGGGATTGTAAGAAGTGTTTTGTTTTTGATACACTTCAAAGGACCAGTGGGAACACAGAAAATCCTCCCTGGAAATCCACAACTGCTACTGGCCTTACCCAACTAAGCTATTCTCAGAGTATTTATATATTTAAATGGTGGAGTTGGGGGGGGGAGGTTAGGGGGGTGACCATATAACAAGGTTGTGTAAAATATAAAAACATCATAGAATCATAGAATTGTATAATTAGAAGGGACCGCAAGAGTCATCTAGTCTTTTAATGCAGGAATCACATCCTATACTACAGTAGTACATTAGTACAACATCAATACTGTACTACATTAACATAAATAGAAACATCAATAAAGACTGGTTGGTTGAAAAAGAAAGAATCACATTGCAAAGGCATGTCGGAAAAGAACAATTTCTAAAAGACATCTAAAATAAACGGGATGACTAATGCAGTAATTCTACTGGCAGGGAGTTCCACAGGGCAGGGCCTGCCACAGTAAAGACTTGTCTCCTAGTAAAGACTGACCAAGTCTTGGATTTCAGTTGTAGTGTCACATAGTGATCAGATAGTCCTTAAGGTACTTTGGACACCAGTTGTGTAGGGCTTTATGAATTAGCACAAGATTATTGAGCCTGGCCTGTTAAAATCATTGAAGTTAATAAACCTAAGTTTCTCATGTACATTAATGCTAATGTGAGTATGAGTATGAGTAACATTTAAACCTATCTAATTAGAAATAATACCATCCTTTGAAATTTGCACTTTTTGCAGTTTTGCAATGCAGTTTTCCAGTCATCTAGTTTGTACAGAAATGCATCTACTAGGATAATGTGGGCATAGAAATGGATGCATTTGTGAAAGTCACTTACAAAAATGCAACATAAGATCACTTTCAAAGTTGTGTACATTGCATACAAAAATTGCATATAAAAATGTGTACATTAGGAGACATTCATGCTAAAATGCTGATGAGTTTTCTGGACTTAAACAAAAAGCATGAACAAACTGCTTTGGAAATGTAGAGAACTGAATTTAAGATTTGAAAAGTGAGAAACCGAGATAATACAAAATTGGCAGATTATTCCATCCCCCGCATATTGGCTATTTACCCATTGATGTCGAAAACCCCACTCCCGACAGCCACACGCATACTGTTATTTTAAAGGAAAAAACCAGGGATGTTAAGTCAAGGATGGGGGACCTGCCTCACCACCCAATATTTTTTGGTCTTCAACTCGCATCAGTTTAAGTCAGCATGGTCAGGGACAATGGGATTTGAAATTCACTAGCATCTGAAGGGTCCCAATCCCTGTGACACAGAAACCTGTCAATTTCAGTTTCTCTCTCACACTTTCCCCCCCCAAATTAAATTTAGTTCTTGAGGGAGTCAGCATGGCAGAGGCAAATAGCACATCCTCCTTGCTGGTAATATGTTTCCCAGGCATTGTGCATTATGTGCCCACAAAGTTCTTCCCAAATTCTGAATCCCAGAATCCTTTGCTTGTTGCCTGCCACACTGGTTGATTGGGAGGCACATTTTAATCTGCATTGAAGCTTTACTTGGTTCATCACCCTGGTTACCTGATTAAAACTTAGTAGTACCAGTTTGTGTGTTTGAGGGAGGTGTTAGTAACGCAAGAGAGCCTTGATTTAAGGACCCATTGGAAAGATTTCAAAAAGAAGGAAGAGCGGTTGGCGTTTTGTTATTTGTGGATTGATCAACAGATGTCCAGCAAGAAAGGAGACCTTTCCAGTAACCCATTTATATGGAAGTCAGAACAATCATTATCCCCTAAGTCAGTGTTCCAAAAGCCCATTAAAAGACAGGGGATATAGATCTTAAAACACCAACTTGCTTATGCCCTTAACTTTGAAGCAGGCTCATACACTAAAGCAGGAACAGGAATGCATCAGGCTCG
This sequence comes from Podarcis pityusensis, assembly GCF_964106645.2. Lineage (NCBI taxonomy): Eukaryota > Metazoa > Chordata > Lepidosauria > Squamata > Lacertidae > Podarcis > Podarcis pityusensis. The sequence goes on along the minus strand of NC_138044.1, from coordinate 7,722,959 downwards.
GTGGAGAGTGCATTTTGGCTATTGCTGTGCTCTCTGTCCCTGGTGGCTGGTGCCCATTGGGACTGGTAGATGAGAAGGCAGAGAGGTCAATAATAGGTGGAGCCAGAGCCAATGGCAGGCAAAGCCAACTAGTTTATTTATTTATTAAATTTGTATACTGCCTTTCATCATAAGATCTCAGGGCAGTTCACAGAATAAAATACAAGATAAAAACACAAGTAAATAATTAAAACAGTTAAACAATAACCTCCACTTCCCACAGGTACATATTAAAAAGCTGTAGAATATTAATCAGCAAAAGGCCTGGATGAAGAGGAACATATTTGCCTAGCACCTAAAAATATATAATGAAGGTACCAGTCAAACGTCCCAGGAGAGAACAGGGAGAGCTAGTACAGAAGTCAGTACAGAAAATGTGCCTTCTTGTGTTATCACCCTCCAGATGTCTCATGGAGGAGGCACACAAAGGGCCTCAGATGATGAACACAGAGTCTGGGTGAGAGGCGGTCCTTGAGGTATTGTGGTCCTGAGCCATTTAAGGCTTTATAGGTCAAAACCAGCACTCTGAATTGGGCCTACAAGCTAATTGGCAGCCAGTGCAGTCAGGCCAGGATCAGTGTAATAATATGCTACAACCGTCTTGTCCCAGTGAGCAGCCTGGCTGTCAAATTCTGCACCTGCTGAAGCTTCTGAACCATCTTCAGAGGCAGCTGTATGTATAACATGCTGCAGTAATCTAACCTTGAGGTTACCAGAGCATAGACAACAGTAGTTAAGCTATCCCTGTCCAGATAGGGGTGCAGCTGGGCCACCAGCCAAAGCTGATGGAAGGCACTCCGGGCCACTGAGGCCACCTGAGCCTTGAGCAACAGCAAAGGATCCAGAAGTACCCCCAAGCTACGTACCCGCTCCTTTAGAGGGAGTCTAACCCCATCAAGAGCAGGCAACCTCCCACCCAACTGGTCTAGGAAACCACCCACTAACAGTGTATCAGTCTTGGTTGGAAGGAAGAAGGCAGGCAAGTGGGGACTGGCTGCAGGCAGACTGAAGTTGGTGAGGCAATGCCCCATTTGCCCTAGTAGACCAGCCTCCGCTGCTCTCCGTTAGAGAAAGGGGCATAGTAAGCAGAGGGATAAAAGCGCCGTACACTCCCTGAGCCCAGAGTCTCTGATGCAGGCTGGAAGCCTGAACGCAAAATTGAACGCAACTTTGACCCTGTAATGACATTTTCCCCAGATGCAGAAAAGAATGGAGCAACACTTGTTCGTTGTTAACAATATTGTGAGTGCTCATGCCACTTCTCTGATAGGTGAGATTCTCCAAACAGCACAGCATGAATGTGGTTTTGCTTTCTTTTGCAAGGCGGCCACTGTGGTGAGACACTCCCCTGCTTTCAATGCTTTTGGTGTTTGCAAAAGTTTTGAGGAGGACATTCTACTTCACTTATGTGCGTCCCATAACTTCCAGATGAAATCCTGTGACATTTCATACTACAAATATTTCAGGGCAGGGGGTTGTCCCGCTTTTGTTGCAATGGTGCCCCTCTTGATAGTGATAGTGTGGGAACACTGGGGAAGTATCACAGGACAACAAGTAAAGCAGAATGACATGTGGATGGTCCAGTATGAATCCACCACAAACACATCATTATTGCATCAGTGTCATGGTGCAAACAAACAAGCAAAAACAGTCTGGAGGGTCCCTGATTTTATTTACAAATATACAGTTATGTGAGTGTTGTGTCGGTGGAGGCACAAGAGTCCATGGCTTCCACATCAGAACACTAAAAAGTACCAGCCACCGTCCCAGAATGCTGCTAGCTTACAGAGCTGAAATGTGACTCTGTCTCACTTCTCTTTCCCCCTCTTTGACAAACTACAGTTTGTTCCTCTACACAGACACCTGGTTTATACCATCCTTGCACAGGACTGGGAGGAGATAAGAACATTTCATATTGGGTATCTCCTAGGCATTGTGAAGGCTTGAGTTGGGTGGGGAACCTCAGGCCTGGAGGATTAATGTGGCCCTCCAAGCCTCTCTATCTGGCCCTTAGGACTCTTTCCCTCCTTTCCAGGCTTCACCTAACACTGCTCCTTGAGTGTTTTTTGGCTGGCTGGAATGTGTCTTTGAACTGTGATAGTGCCTCTTGCTTCTTTGTGTGGATGTGCACTGAGAACTACTGATTTTTCCATGGCTGCAATGTAAAGCAGGGGCTCTCTGACATTTCAGACCTTCTTGCATGCAATGCATGTGCTCTGTTACTGAACTTTCAGCTTTCCTGAAGGAATTCCACAAACAGCAGATCGCATGCTTGGATCCCACAGACTGGTGTGTTTCCTTTTGCCCTGTAAAGAAGTAATGGCACTCTGTCACTGATCACAAGCCTGCAAGAGATGCTAATCTGTAAATCTGGTGGTACATGCTCATTAGGAAAACAAAAAAATCGGAACTGAATCTTAGAACCTGTTTTTAAGCCCCATCTCTGGGGTGCTTGCTTTGGCTGAGTGTGCAGTGGATGGATGTTAACAAAATCAGGTCTATTAATTGTGCCAGAAAGGTTAAGATGGCTAGGTCAAGTGGAATGATTAGATGATGGAAGTCTACTGAAAAAGTTATGTCAGGAATTCAGCTGGAAGGAGACCAATAAGTGGACTATACAATGTTTAGAAGACATCTGAAGGCAGCCCTGTATAGGGAAGTTTTTAATAGTTGATGTTTTATTGCACTTTTATATTTGTTGGAAGCCGCCCGGAGTGGCTAGGGCAACCCAGTCAGATGGATGGGGTGCAAATAATAAAGTTATTGTTGTTGTTAAAAAGACAGTGGATGATTTGGAGGAGCCATGAGCAGTAAAAATGAGAAAAATTCACAGAAAGCAATCATGGAAGATAATTTTAAATTTAAATGCTATATTTGTGATGAGAGGAAGGGAAAATATCATTTTGATTTTTGGGTTGTATCCAGTGTTAGCACTACTCTAAGTAGACCCATTGAAATTAATGGGCAACACCAAATTAGAGTCATTAATTTTAATGGGTGTACGCTGAGTAGAACTTAGTTGGACCCATCCCTTTGTATTGATGGTGACCACACATAGCAGGTGCAAGGTATCTTTGGCCCCTCTAGATGTTGCTGAACTACAACTGTGATGCCCACCCATCCATGCTGGGACTCATGGGAGTTATAGCTCTTCTTCTTCTATTTAAATAAATAATCTTTATTAATTTAAATTACATACTTATACAAAGAATTTACAGTCTCATACTACAAAAAGAGAATTAAAGAAAAAACAATTAAGAAAAAAGAAAAGAAGAAAATACAGAAAAAAAGAAAGAAGAAAAAGCAAATTTATATACATAAAAAACTTAATCTTCCTAATTAATACAATGAAACACTTAAATAAAAAATGCTTCCAACAAAACAAGTCTTCCAATCATTCTCATTGTACTGTTTATACTGTTGTTTTTTCCGCACAGTTTTATATTCATTAATATTGTTCCCATCTACTCCACAAACGGGGAGTTATAGTTCAATAACATCCAGAGTGCCAAAGGTTCCCCTAAGCTGATATACGCACTTAGTCTTTCTAAGGAGGGACAAGCAATTGCAAGGGATAGAATACATTTCTTCTCACTTTCCTACTTGGAAGCCAGCCCTCCCCCACAATCAATGTAATGGGCTTGCCCTGCCATCTAAGACTTAGGAACATAGGAAACTACCTTGGTATAAGTCAGACCATTAGAACCCCTGTTTTGTGTGCTGAAGGTCCCTGGTTCAATCCCCATCTAGGTAGGATTGAGGGAGACTCTTGTCTGCAATCAGGCACACCATCTATGTGGGACCCGAGCCCCTCCCAATTTTCAATGTAGGGGCTAGGGCCCCCAAAGTTCTGCAGTGGCTGCCACACACACTGCACAACATGTCAGCATACTCCACGATGTGTGAGAGTGACGGCAGCATGCCGTGGGGTGTGCTCATGTCATGTGGGCATATCACGGAGCATGCATGCACGGTGTAGTGATGGTGCACGGCCACGAGCCCCCCCCCAATCGTGCCAAACTGATGTGCCACACAGCATCAGTCTAGTGATAGGGCCGGCCCTGGATCATCTCTTGGAGAAAGGTTGCATCTGCCATATGATTCATTAAAAAATTCCCTCTGGCTCACAAATGGCCAATAGGTACTGGTTCAGCTGAAGGGGCATCCTTACCCATTTTACCCTGTGTGGCTGAATATGTTCATAAAGTATTATCCATCTCTCTCTCTCTCTCTCTCTCTCTCTCTCTCTGTACATCAGATTGCAAGATACAATGCACATCTTTTTTTAAGAAAGAAGAGCAATTCTGCTGTGCAAACAATATCATTGTTAAAGAGCTATTAGTTTTGCTGTAATAAAAACATTTTAGCAGATAGCGATGGATCTCTCTATTACTGCAATCCATGCACTTTGTCCCAGTTTCCTTTTGTCTAGGAGACAATTTACAATTTTATTACTCTCTGCTGCATCTCAAATTCATTCTTTCTTTGGCAGAAACAGATCAGAAGGAGATACTCTGGCTTCATATAAAAACATAAATACCCACCAATTGGGAAATTGTCATTTAGAGTTAGCCATAAACATTTCATTCATGTTGGCTCAGCCCTGCTGTAATGCTAATGGTGTGAGCTTTTCTAGTCATCTGTTTTGCTAGATTCATTCTACACCGAGGAGGGAAAATAAGTTCAGCTTCCTTCTGTTGCCACATGTTTTAATAAGAAGAACAGTAGTATGATAGGATTGAAGGGGCTGTAGCTCAGTGGCAGAGCATCTGCTTTGCATGCAGGAGGTGCCACATCCAAGCCCCAACATCTCCAGGGAGAGCTGGACCCTTCCCAGTGCCAGTCAGTGTAAACAATACTGAACCAGATGAATCAATAGTTGAATTCAGTATAAGGCAGCTACCTAATATTACTATGCTTCTGTGAAAGGTCTTGTAGTCCAACCTCCTGTTTGGTGTCAGGCATCCAGAGTAAGAACATCCCTGATGGATGGCCACTCCAAACTTGCTGGAAGACCTCCAGCAAGGGCAAGCCCACCTGCCCTGGAAATTGTTTCTGATGGCAAACTGCTCTTGTCATCAAGAAGTTTCTCTCAATATTCCATCCAAATCTCTCCTCCTGTAAGTTCAGCCCTTTGCCATGTGATAGCCCTTCAGGTCCTAGAAGAACGTATTCAGTGTTAGTCATACTCAGTGTAGATGTATAGTCTTGTTAATTTCAGTGGGTCTGCTCTGAGTAAAACTTAGCCCTCATCTGCTCTATACATTTAAAGCAGTAGCATACTACAGTGGTACCTCTGGTTGCGAACAGGATCCATTCTGGAGCCCCGTTTGCAACATGAGCAGAACGCAACCTGCGTCTGCGTGTCTGTGCGTGTGTGGTTGCGATTCGCCTCTTCTGTGCATGCACGTGATGTCATTTTTTGTGTCTGCACATGCGCGAGTGGCGAAACTCAGAAGTAACCCCTTCCGGCACTTCCCGGTCGCCGTGGGACGCAACCTGAAAACCCGCAACCTGAAAACCCGCAACCTGAAGCAAACGTAACAAGAAGTATGACTGTACTTTAAACAGTCATGACTTCCCCCAAATAATGCTGGGAACTATTCCCCTCACAGAGCCGCAATTCCTGCAATTCATCTGGTTCCTGGAGTGGTTCAGCAATCAATCCTGAGAGGCCTGCATAGAAATTGCATTTAAAAAACCCTCTGAAATTGAAATTTACAGATTTGCCCGAATGTCCAGTGATGGTAGAGTTGGAGGCCTTGGTATGAGAATCAGGATGCCCCAAATGTCTTTGTTTACACCTGTGATATGTTAGAGGGCATGAGGACAATGAGATTTTCCAGGAAATTGTATTCTGCACCTAGTATTATATGTTGAGACTATCCTACACTTTAATGCCTGGCTAATGTCTCCTTCCTTATCTTGCAGTGAAATACAAGCAGGCATCTTATACACTTACTGGGTTTCAGTAATTTCTGGGATGGAAGAGAGCGAAACATCCCCACCACTCACCTATGTCCATGGAAGCGGCTACTGTGGAGATGGGATTATCCAGAAGTAAGTGCATGGTGCTTTTAAATTGATTTGATGACACATCTAGGGATGTGAACATCTGTAGCCCATCAAATGCTGCTAGAGTACAACTCTCATCATCTCATCAGAGTTGGCTGCATTGGCCTGAGTGTTGCCTCTGGTGAGCAGGCTAATCCCTAGTTTAAGGCATAATGAAGGTGTGAAGGGGTACCTTGAACATTATCTAGTCCAAGCACCTACTGATACAAGAATGAGACATTGGGGTCATAAGAGATAGCTCAGTGAAGATGTTGACCCAGTTTGCAGCAGCTGTGCAAATTCCATGCTAGGGATCATTAGATAATGAAAATAAAACTGCTGATACAATATTGCCATTATTCAAATCTATGGTGTGGGCGCATTTGGGGTGCAGTATACAGTTCTGGTTGCCTCACCTGAAAAAAGGGTATTGTAGAGTTGGGAAAAGGTTCAGAAAAGGGCAACCAAAATGATCAATCATTACCATGAGGAAAGGTTGCAGATGGAATCTGGGTATTGGGATCTATGAGCAAAAATCTGGACTGTAAAAGTGATTACTAAAGGTTGCATAACTTGTCCCCCAGTTGATCTACGGTGCTGAAATGGTTGTGCATGCTTTTAAAAGAGCATTCATGTTTTCTTTATGCTACATATAGACTTTCGTTGTACACTAAAGTGTTTTGAGGTCTACTACTAGGATTGGAGGGGAAATAAATTCATTTCACAATTGAAGACTAACTTACCCAATTCACACTTTCAGAAATAATATGTGAACCCAAGCACAGCCAGCTTTCGATATCCACACTTCTCCAAATTTCACAGTGCAGTTCTCGCACTGTGCCCGACCCCCGTTCTACCATTCTCATCATGTGTTGAGTGATGTTTGGGCGTCACTTCTGGGTTCAGCATCATGCGTGCATGTGCGATCACACGTCTTTCAGGCAGGGGTGAAACTAGGCTTTTTTCACCTGGGTCAAAGACCCAGTTTGGCCCTTTACTCATTTGCACACACACACACACACACAAAAACAACAACAGGCTGGGAGCCTCAATGGTGCCCCTCTGGGGGCTTCACCTAGAGCAAAAAACCTGACTAGCCCCTCCCTGCCATTAACTACAGCTCTGATTTCATGCATGTGTTAATCTGTTGTTGCCTGTATACTAGGAAGAAGTATGCACAAAATGAACATATAATACAAAAATGCATATTGGGGAGAATTGTAAACAGATGTGGAAATATTGAAAACTTAAGAGTGTAAAAAGGAGAAACTGAATTTGACAGATTTGCCGATCCTTACAAATGTTTTAATTTTTCTTACTTTCCCTCAATATACATTTCACTTTATCAGCCTGTAATGGGAGAAGGAAGTAGAAGAGGCAGAAGGGGTTATTTGGACCATCACAGCATTTATTTCCCCCCATTTTTTTATCTTGCTCTCAGGGACCTCGGGGAAGAGTGTGATGACATGAACAAGGTCAATGGAGATGGATGTTCCCTCTTTTGCCGTCAAGAGTTGTCCTTCAATTGCATCGGTAAGTGTCTTTGGCATGGCATGGCTAGTGGCATAACTATTCTGGCTACCAATCAGCTGTGGGGTGAGGGTGGGGAGTTTATTGGTATGGATATGTTGAGGCTATCTTGCTTTTTCTGTGACTTTTCTTGTTTTCATTGGGGATGAATTTTGTGAGTTGTTGGTTTGCCGATTTTGGATTTTATGAACTTGGTATTTTTTGGTGGCTGTTACATGTATCTTGTGTTGCATGTATCTTTGGTTGTGAGCATCATAAGCTCCTTTTTAAAGCTTCTTTTTTGAAAAAACCACAACAACCCAAGACTATAAAAATGTGTATTTTTAATGAGTGGTTGAGTTAATAACTTAAAAACCAGGGAGAGGTAGCAGGAGTGCTTATGCACTGTCCTGACACCAGAGACTAGATGCTTGGACAGAAGAGCAAACTCTCGAGTCTTGAGCTTTATAGGGCCTGGTTGATCAAGATTGGTCTGTAGGGTCAGCTGATGAAATTTTCAGGCAAGCTTAGATGGCACCCTTGAGGCACAATACTCAGTTGGCCAGGCTTGCAGTGATAACTGTCAGAGCCAAATTGCTTGCAGTCCAGGTTCAGTATCTCTGTTTCCTTGTATCATATGTGTTTATGCTTTGCACATGTTCCCTGCGGCTAATGTGTGCAAAAAGGTGAAGAAGAAAAAAAACCCTGGCTTCATTGGACGCCCTGAGTTCTAGTATTACAAGAAAGGGAGAAAAACTCCTCTCTATCCTTTTTCTCCATGTCATGCATAATGTAATGCACTTCTATAAAGAGTCCCCTTACTTGCCTTTTCTCAAAACTACAAAGTCCCCAATTCTGTAATCTTTCCCCCTATGGAAGTTGCTCCAACCCTTTGATCAGCCAGGACAACACACACACACTACCGTATTCAAAGTGCAATCTCATTGTGGATTTGTATAATGGCACTATGATATCTGCAGTCCCTAAACTTCTCTTCTTTGCATAGAAAGGGGGTTTATTTATTTCATGGCCATTGGCCTCCATTTATCTGTCTCAGGAATTGTGAACCTGTGGCCTTCCATGCAAAGGGTCCCATCACTTCTGACCACTGGTCAAGTTGGATGGGGCTCATGGGAGTTTGAGTTCAACAACATCTGGAGTGTCACAGGTTCACCAACCTTCATCTATCTTATCCATCTCCAAATCATCTGCCACAATAAATCTGTCTATCATTTAGGTACTACTGGTCCATGAGTGTAGTTAGGGGGAAGCAGGGGGGGCAGCTGCCCCCCCATCAAGTAAATGCATAACTGAAAGTAGAAATAATCAAGACTATTTGAAATACTCACTGAGGTCACTTGGATGATGTTGTGCATTCTAGTCATGCAACTGGCAACCCAACTGAGTGAAAGGTGTGGCTTCCATGAACGGACCAATCGTGTCGCAGGTAGTTCAGTTCTGGAAACTGAGTCCAAACCTCAGAGTGCAAACCTGCTGGGCCTGTCTATAAATGACTGGAACTTTTCCACAGGCTATTTATATTGCAGAAAGCCCTCAGACCTCAGTCGATTATCTAGTTCAATTTAGGCAAGTTCACAGTTTGGATCGGTGCGGAGTTCATAGCTAACGTTTGCTGTGAGCCAGGGTTTTATTTAAATATACTGTAGTATCCTGGCTGCCATCGGTGTTCTAACTCCAACCTAGTCAGCCATACCTAGGACACATCAATTTTTTTGAAATGAATACAGGAAAGTTCTTGAGTTTTTGTAAGTTTTAAGACTTCAGCTCTGAAGCTGAAATACAATGCACCATGTGGAAGGAGAAGAAACTCAACAAAGAGCAGTTAGAAGAGCTGAACATAGCAGACCTAGTAAAAGAGGCAGAAATCTTTTACCCTGCCACAAAAAGGCTCTGCCCATCTCTCTTGCTCAGCCCTAGGGTGGTCATTCAATACTTTGTGGAGAATAAAGACTCAGCTAAGGTCGACCATGACAGGGGAGCGTCTCAAGGGGCTATGCTTACTCAGTGTGCACAGAAAAACTGCATTCGGAAAAAAGAGGAATTCGAGAAGGAAGTGCTGTAAAGGTCTCCACCAAATCCAAGAAAACTTGTTTTAGTGTGTGTGTGTGTGTGTGTGTGTGTGTATATATATATATATATATATAACACAAGATAAGATAAAAAGGTGTGTTCTTTGTAATTTTGCAAAATATACTTGTTAACCTCATGAACGGTACTCCCGGTGTTAATTTTTTATTTAAATTCCTAGTTTTCAAATGGCTGAAGTTTTGACAGATTTTTCTAAGCACTTGGGGTTAAAAGAAAGTAATTTCAAACAGCTGTTGTTGAGACATTTCATTCTGAATCTGCTACCTGAGGAAGAGCAGTTGTACAGCAAACAATACTTCTTCCCAGATGACTCTGGGCATTATATCTCTGGGAGAAGAATGCTTTAATTGAGATTCCTTCATTGCAGGGGGTTGGACTAGATGACCCTTAGGTACCCTTTCAAACTCTACAAATCTATGATTCTATGAATGCCTATAGATAACAGAATTCTTTTTAGAATGCCTCAAATATGTGACAAGAAAAGATGTAATCCTAGTGATTGGATGAACTTCTCTGACTATGTTGTGTGTGTGTGTGAGAGAGAGAGAGAGAGAGAGAGAGGGAATGAATTGAAATGAGCAGCTATATGGAAAGAGATGTTGGAAGCAAAGCTTTCTTAGGAAGAGAAACAGAATTGCTATCTCCACCTCTTCCTTTCTTTGGCTGGGTTTCTACATGTACCATTCTTCTGATAGGCAGAAATCCAGCAGGTGGGGAGGATGTGAGTCATCGAAATTAATGTGCATTGCTTAGATCCATAAATTTCACTGGGTCTACTCTGTTAGTATGACTAGCATTGGAAACAACTCATTGTGATGGATTTCTTTGAAGCCATTTCTGCACTATATAAAGTAATTTTTAGCCTCAATTACCACCCCTATTGTCCCATCTTTTGCCTGACCTGTCCCTTATTTTACCCAACCAAAGTAGCAACCCTATGTCTCTCTCTCAGCATCTGTTGAAGCTGAGTATCATAGATATCCCTCTAGACTTTGACCTCCGCAGCACATTTAACTAAGATGGGGTAGCCAATATGGTACCTTCCAGAAGTCACTGGACTACAGCTTCTATAATCTCTGCCCAGTCCAACAACATCTCGAGAGGACCATGCAGTGGTTATTTCTGAGCTAAGGTTTCAGTCTCGCTAAATTAATTAGAACTATTTTAAGCACACTTAAGAATTGTTGTGTTAGAGGACTATATCATAGCAGTCTGGACCTGAAGAGACCTAGCCCTGAGATTTAGCTCCTAATTAATTAATTGATTGATTGATTTGTATACCACTCTTCACCTGAAGATCACTTCAAGGGCAGTTCACAACATAAAAATGCAAAAGGAGAACACAAAATACAATTTAATAATAAAGAAATAAAGGAGCACTAGATTCCTATACAAAGGAACTGACTAAGGAAAGCTTAAGGAAGTCCTCTCTTATGGGCTGAAAGGAAGTCTTAAAAGAAATTAGAGCGCAGGTAGCCAACAGGTATCCCTCCCTATGGTTTTTAATTCAATGGAATCCAGAGATCAAATATCTGTTTTGCCTGCAGTTCAAGCCTTTTTAGCTGAGCTACCCTTTGTGTCCAAGGCCCTCTGAAACAGATGTGCAGAGCAGGGTGGGGTGGGGGTAGCTTTGGGAAGCCTGTGATCTGAAAGGGCTGCTTGCAAGCAGAGGAGAGAGGGTGAAGAATAAGCCTTTGGGAGCCAAAATGGGCCCAGCTGAAGAAGGTGACACCTTCTTTGAGATGCTAATAAGTGCCCTTGAAGAGGAATCAAAGGTACTTTATCCTTTCCTTTCAAGGGCTATAATTGCTTAACCAGATCTCTTTTGCAAGGCTTGCTGTGCCTTGATTAGCGAGGATTGCTGGACACAAAAGCTGGTCAATGTTGAAGCCATCAAGAGGCCTGTAGGTTTGCAGAGCCAAAGACTTTACCAGTTGATTATATATACTTGTGCATCCCATTTATAAGAGTTATATCCCTTCTAACTGGAGCAAAGAAATCCATGGTGACAGAACATCTGCCTTTCATGCTACCATAAATTTGTTTATTATAGTTAAAAAGGTACCTTGAAGGTCTTATTGTTATTAGTTGTTTTTTACTCAAAATTTGGCATTATTCAATCCACATTCAATAGAATAATTTTTTACATTTTGACTTCCCATCCTTAATGTCTGTGATGCTCCTGTTGTATTCCTTTATCTGTTGCCATAACTGCCATTCATTTTCTATTGCATTATAACTTATATTGAAATCATTTATTTATTATCCTTCCCTTGCCTATTATTAAACTCTTGCTTGTGATTTCATTTGACTGTAGTTTTTTCTTAAATAGTCCAAAAAGAACCTCCACTCTTTTTAAATTCATTGTGTATCATTTCCCAGAAGCCTGTTGCCTTTCTACAAGTCCACCACATATGAAAAAGGACCCTTCTGTCTGTTTGCATTCCCAACATTTTTTTTTTGATGCAGTCTTATACATTTTGGCTAATTTATTTGGTGTTAAATGCCATCTATATATCATTTTCATATATTTTTCCTTTATTGAATAGCCAGCAGTAAATGTCATCTCTATTTCCCATAACTTTCCACATGCTGCCGTCTCAATATTGTGCCCCACACATGTTGCCCGTTGTATCATTGCTGATTTGACCAACTCATCTTTCATCTCCTATTCTAACCAAGGGTTGCCATGCATCCCAGAAAACCTGGACATGTACGGGATTTAAATGTCAAAAATAGCATCTGGGTGGATTTTTGCATTTCGAAGGAAATGTCTGGGTTTGGGGGGTTTTAATTAAATTTATTATTATTATTATTATGGTGTTCCCTGGAAGCGGAAGCGCCACAGTGGGGTCTGGTCCGCCTGTACACCGGTGCCATGTCCGCCACCCCTGCCTTCGCTGCGGCAGAGGCGGTGTGGTCGCCTGCACCACAGCTGCCAACTCCGTCTGCACAGCGCTGCCACCTTGGGGGAGCGCAAGGAGACCATTGCAACATCCACTGCGGCCTCTGCCGCCCACGCAGCAACACCACGGCCATTGCCTCTGAGGAGCACCATTGCAGCCCACGCCAGCCAATTTAAAAATTAAATCCCAAGGAGAAGCAGGTGCCCTTGTGGATCTGGGGGCTGCCTGCCTCCCGATCTGGCTTGCCTTGCTTTCCCAAGCAGCCCACCACTCCACCCTTCTCTCTCCCCTTTCTACTTGGAATCGCTTAAGATCATGGGTAGGCAACCTAAGGCCCGGGGGCTGTATCTGGCCCAACTGCCTTCTAAATCCGGCCCGCGGACGGTCCGGGAATCAGCGTGTTTTTACATGAGTAGAATGTGTCCTTTTATTTAAAATGCATCTCTGGGTTAATTCTGGGATAGGAATTCGTTCACTCCCCCCCCCAAAAAAAAATATAGTCCAGCCCCCCACAAGGTCTGAGGGACAGTGGACCGGAACCCTGCTGAAAAAGTTTGCTGACCCTTGCTTAAGATCCTTGCACTGGAATGGAAAGAGAGTGGGGAAAGAGATTGTGTGTGCTCATGGAATCAGGCTTTTCCTACAGAACTGAAGTGAATAAATCTTATATCAGTGGTGTCCAAACCTTTTTCAAAGAGGGCCAGATCTGATGAAGTGAAGGGCCGACCAAAGTTAGGATTAGGCCCCTGAAACGGACTTTGGACATGCCTGTTTTATACTAACCCCGCCACCCTAACACAGTGTGTGGGCATGTATAACCTTGGTTTTTAAATGGTGCGGGGGTTGGCTGGAAGGCTGAGGTGGGGGACAGGCAAGCCCAGCATATTTAGGGTGGTGGGGTGTGTGGGCGCGTGACTTCGCTGTGAGCGAAGAGGGGGACAGTGCATTTCCAAAGGTTTTTCATGCAGCTCCAGACCCCTGTGCAAACCTGCCTCACGTGGTTAGGGTCCAAAATGGAAGCTCAGCTGCTTCCTGCTGAAGAGGCACTCCCCGGCCACCAGGTTTTGGGGTTGGTGAGTTGAGAGGGGTTGTGTGTGTTTGTGTGTGTGCTTCTCTCCCTCCTTTGATTGGCAGCAAAGTCTTGCTTCTTGACTGGCAGCATATGAGAAGAGTATATTCCTGGCAGGGGAATCACTGCTGAGGGTATTTGTTTGAGTGCAATGTGTTAAATTGGTTGCATAAAACACTCCGATTCTGACATAAAAGTACTCTTTAGAAAATGGACAGTACAGCAAAATATATGTTACAACAAAAATAAAATGGAGTCCACTCTCTACCTCCTCTCAGCCTTCCCCAGTGCCAATAACAAGCTGCTCAGAGGGAAAAGAGAAGTGGTGTCCTGTGAGCCAGATGAGGTTTAAAAACATCCACCCCACTCTTACCCACTTGGGAATGGGGTGCCAAAACCATACCAGTATCTCATTGCATCAGCACTGTTGAGAAGAGGCTCTTAAGAAAGGTGAAAGGGGGCTGCTCCTTCAGCCAACCAGCTGGCAGATCCCCACCACTCCCCACTATTAATATTGACACTATTATGCCCCCCTTTTAAATCTGGGGAGGACAGCAGCCCCTTCTTTCTCCTGTTTCCCCTTTGCCTGTCTTTTTTTTTAAAAGATTGCTTTTCCTCAGAATATACCTCTCTAGCACCTCTTTGCTATTGATATTATTCTGTTTTGATTAGCAACAGTCAGTTTTCATTGATGAAATAGGTGATCAAGATGCTGTTTCTGATCCACAACCCAGCTAAGTTTAAAAGGGTTTTTTGTTTTTTTTTAGAGAGAGTTACATTCTACTTCTATCTATATGTCTGTGCAAATCTAGGATATTGGCCAGTACATAACTTAACCTGGTATGTTTAAAAAAAAAAGGGGGGGGGAGGTTTCACACACACACTTGTGTGAGTGTATATATTGAAGGTTACTAGCATGGGAGTCATAATAACATCTTAATGATTGCAGGAGAGGGGTGGGATTTGGACACGTGTGTGTGTGTGTGTGTGTGTGTGTGTGTGTGTGTGTTCCACAGCAGCAGTGTGACTTATTCACACATGCTTTTATTGCAGGCTTTACTGTTATAATAGTGGTGTTCTTTTGCAGCTGAAAGCCTAGAGGGGAGAGTATCTTAAGATCAGATTTTGGAGGGGAGGGGTGCAGAAGGAAGGGAGAAAGAATTGCTTAGCTAAATGTAGATTTATTACTATTATTTAATGGCTGGATCAGAGCAAGGTGCATCTAGTCCAAGGTGGATTCTGTTCAGGATTCGAGTCCAGAATCCGCCTGCTGGGTGCTTTTAGGAAGCTGCAGAGCAGGGCACTAAAAGAGTGGCATAATGGCCTTCTCTTGGTGCTTCTCCCCCAGCACCTGGAATTCCAAGGAATGCTGCTCCTGTATATGGAGGCTCGGTTTGCTATAATGGCTAATAGGCCTCTCCTCCATGGATAGCGTGTGTGGTTTCTATATTTTTCTAAAGCTGGAAAGGCTTTTGACAGCCACTTGTCAAAAGGGCAAATGTCTGGCACTGGCTCGCCGAAAAGTTGTTCACTCATTTCCTGCAGTCCACTTCTCTCTATTGCAATTTGAACAAAAAGTTACTCTGTGCGTGTTCAGAGGCCTGCTCCTTTCTCTGTTCTTGTAATCACAGCACGCTGTGGCTGCTGCCAACCCATGCTGAGGAAAGCGAAGCTCTACAGCTTGGGGTTGTTTCCTGAAAAAAGCGCAACAATTTCAGTGATTTCCAGGCAACCCTGTTCTAACAGCTTATTATACATTTTCGAAATCAGTTTTTCTTTACCCTCTAACAGTTTTACTTAAAATTCAGATTTTTGTTCTGAAAAACCAAGTATCTTATTTTCTTATATAAGTCATTTATTTGGTGATGTTGGAGCCATCCCACCACCCATTTCTGGATTTTTTTTCCAATTCATAACCTTCAGATAATTTTAATATATCTCTATATGCACCCCAATCTCCTTCCATATTCTTCTGAAAACATGCCTTTATTGGAGATAACCGCAATGGTGCTTTTCTTTCAAGTACATTTTTATACTGAAACTGCATATTATATAAACTTCTCCTTATAACATGATCTAAAAAAAATCTTTGTGGACCTTAATCTTCTCATACCATAAATAGACATGGCACCCAAACCTTCCACCATAACCTTCAAGGTCCAGCAATTTAGTTTCTTTCCATATCAGCCATTCCCGGTGTAACCAACTCAAACACGGTGCTTCATAATACAGTTTTAAATCCGGTAAGGAGAATTCATCTCTTTCTTTAAAATCTGTTAATATTTTAGATTTAATCCTAGGGTTTCCCCCGCTGCCAGATAATTATTTTTGTCATTGTTTGAAGCAGTTCATGTTACTTATTATTGGAATAGTTTAAAAAGAAAACACATCTTAGGTAATACATTCATTTTTATAGCTGATATTCTTTCCATCAATGAAACTTTCATTCTTTCCCACCTAAGTAAACCAGTTTTCATACTGTTCCACACTTTAACATAATTATTTTGATACAACATTGCATTTTTATTTTTTACCCATATACAAAGCTATTTCACCTTTCCCCCCACCTTTATACCCATCTCTTCTTGTAAGTTTTCTTTCTTATGCCAATCCATATTTTTAACTATCATTTTAGTTTTATCCTTCTTTACATAAAAACCGGCTAATTCACCATACTGTTTTATCATTTCAAAATACTTTCATTGCATTATCCAAGGGGTTATCCACAAAAAACCTATGTCATCTGCAGATGCCCTTAATTTATTACACTGTTGTGTTATGGTCTTATTCTTCTTGTTTTATTTACCCACATTTTCTAAAAATTGGTACTCAGAGCGATTTACCGCAGAATAACAGTCCGAAGGCAACAACAGAATAACCACAATGCATAATGAACATAACAATGCCATTTGCAATACTAAATCAATAATGAAATCATTAATAACTGTTGTTGATAAATTATTGACAAATCATCTAAAATACACCCATAAAAACAAATGAACTCAGAGCATGCCAAGAGGCCAGTTAATATCCCAATATAGCTGTAAAGATAATGACAGTAGTAACTTGAATAATCTTATGTAAACTGCCTGTGAAGTCAGCCTGAAAAGCGGTGTATAAAATACTGTAAGTAAACGAATAAATAAACTGCAACTAGCAGATTTCTCTTCAGCAGACAGTTTTGCAATAGGGGCCCCAGTGTTGTGTGTGCCAATTCTGGCAGCATAACTTTGCAAGGTTTCTGAGCTGAGGGGATGCAACGTGGACAATTTATTGTTTCCCTTTTCTCATATCCAGACTCCTTGGTTTATGGCAATACAAGTTGAAAAATCCCATTGGGTAATAACATGTAGCTTTACAGCCTGTTCTAACAAAATCCAAAGCTTGCCAGTCTTTTGGCACAACCTTTCCATCAAAATCAATCAAGTGGTTCTCTTTTTGGCCCATTCATACTCACATTCAGTTACCATCAGCTGTTGACTGCTGTAAGACACTACTGTGCCCTGCATCATAGACTGTTAACATAGGGCAAATAGAAAGAGGGTGAAATAGCTTGAAGTAACATTTGACCTCAGAACCGCTTTTGCTTAAAGGAGCTCTAGTTCTCAGAATGTTGCCTGCTACTACTCAATGATTAATGTATGTTATTGTTGCTCTAGCACTGCGGACATAATAAAACAAAACAACATATTTATTATTTTATTTATATATGTTTATTATATTAATACACCACTGCTTCCTTCAAGGAGCTCAAGGTGGTGTATGTGGATCTCCTCATCCCCACTTGGTCCTCATGGCAACCTTGTGAGGTAGGTTTGGATGAGAGATGCTGCATACCCGCCAACATTTCTCTCTTGGAAATAGGGACGTCCCATTTCACAATGATAATTTTACTATTTATACGCTACACATCTTACTGGGTTGCCCCAGCTACTCTGGGCAGCTTCCAACATATATGAAAACATAATAAAACATTAAACATTAAGAAACCTCTATAAAGGATTGCCTTCAGATGGCTTGGTGGTTGAATAACTCCATACCCTCCAACATTTCTGCAATGAAAATAGGAGCAGCCTAAGGAAAAGTGGGACATTCCAGGATCAAATCAGAAACTGGGACAACTTCTCTAAATCAGGGACGTCCCTGGAAATTAGGGACACTTGGAGAGGCTGATGCTGAGGCAATGAGCTTCCTGGCTGGGTGGGGATTCAAACCCTGGTCTCCCAGGTCCTAGTCCAACCCTCTAACCATTACACCATACTGAATCCACATTTTCATCTAGTCCAACCCATTGGTTCAGTGCAAGTAGAAACAACAGCATCCCTGGCAGGTGGTCATCCAGCCTCTGCTTAAATACCTCAGACTGCTCCACAGCTTGTCCCATTAGGAAGCTTCTAATGTTTAGCTCAGGGATGGGGAACAGGATGTTGTTAGACTACAAGTCCTATCATCCCTGACCATTAGTCATTCTCTCTGGGGCTGCTGGGAGTTGGGGTTCAAATGCATCCCGGGGGGAGGTACACAGGTTCCCCACCCATGGTTTAGATGATACTGTCTCTCTGTAACTAGCACTAGTAGCGCCCTCCGAAGGAACCGATAGCTAGTATCCTCCAGCTTCTGTGTGACTACTACTGCTGCCTTTTATTAATAACCGTGGTAAAGCATCTGCTTTGCCTCTTGAAAGTCCCATCTTCAATCTCTGGCATCTCTTTTGTGATGCTGTTTTCACTTCTGCTGCTCAGTCACTTGTTGCTTTCCCTGCTGGTTGGATATGAGTTTGTTCTTTTGTCTGGGATAAGGACTGTTCCACCTGATCCTATGAGCCTTTGGTTTTTATATCTAAATCCCTGGCTTCAGTGTTACGGATAAGGTGAGATGGTTGAAGAACGTACCTGTGTGTGGGTTTCCCTAAGCTAATTAGCCAGCTAGAATCCCCCTTGCTTGGAAGAGTACAGGGGAAGGGGGCGGGTGGGTTGCATTAGCAGCTGGAAATAACCCCTTGTTTCCCTCCTGGACCAATGCGGCATGAAGTGTTCCTCCTTTGCGATCTTCGCCACCTTCTTTCTTTTAGAATTGGCTCACATGCAGCAAAGATCCCTTCCAACCGACCTGTTCACAGAGTATTCGCCACAGTTTGTTTACAGGGAGGTTCGACAATCCAGTGACATCATCTGTTTGTTGAGCTTTTATCCGGATTCGCTGGCAGAGAGGTTAGACAATGCTGCTTCGAGCAAATGTCACCCTGCTCTTTCCCAGTGTATTTTCCAATCTTTTATCACAAAAAACAAGCAACCCCCCCCCCCCCGATATTCCAGAGCTCCAAATCGACTTTAATTCTGCAGCTGGACTTTTGTTATGTGAGTGAATCCCTCTGGAAATCGCAACAGTGTGGAAGTACTCTAAGTTATACTCAGTTAAGAGCCATTGAAATGAATAGACCTAAGTTTGTCATGGCCATTAATGCCAGTGGGCCAACTCTGAGTAGGACTAATATTGGCTCCAACCTATCATGTTGGGCTGTATTCAGCTAAGACCTACTCAGAGCGGACCCACTAAAATCAATGAACTTAAGTTAATCATAACTGTTAACTTCAATGAGTCAAAAATAAACCCACTGAAATTAAGAGATTTGTCAGTCATGTCCATTGTTTCCAATGGGTCTGCTCTGAGTAAGACTAATATTGGAGGCAACCCATCAGGCTGTATTCAACCAAGTTTTGTCCATTGAAATTAAGTTATCTTAGTCACCCATGTGAATTGTTTTCGATGGGTCTGTTCTGAGTAGGTCTAGCACAGAACACAACCCATACTCTGTGTGTGTGAGAGAGAGAGAGAGGAAAGAGAGAGAGCTGTGTGATGCTCTTTCCTTGCCCAGACATGTCCATACTTTTATCTCCACCACAGTCTGCTCTTGAGGCTTCCACTCATTTGCCTGTAACTCAATTAACTGCCTCTTTTGTTTTCTCCTGGCTTCCTCCCCAGCCCACCCCAGCCTCCTCTTAATCAGATAAGGCCTGGACCAATCTGCTTAGGCCATGGGAGGTAAGAAGAGGGGTGTTGGAGGATGAAGGGGGAAAGAAAGAAAGAAAGAAAGAAAGAAAGGAGGGAGGGAGAGAGGGGGAGGATCTGTGTGGTCTCTTCTGTCAGGCTGTCCTGGCCTCTTTGGAAAACAACGGCAACACAAACATAAAGCCCAGATAAGGGATAATAAGATTGTTTTATTTCTCTCTGATGCTCTAGCAAATGCGAAGGTGGCTAGGATGGAGTAAATGAAATAATTTGGTTTTGGCATCTGACTGCATGCTGCTTTCACACACTGCCTGAGATGCTCTGCTGAACCATGTGTGATTCGGCTCTCCTCGCAGGATCTGATAGCAGAGCAGAAGTTTGCTGTGAAGAGAGATTACTGTGAGGTGGGGCAGCAGTACAGTTGTACCTTGGAAGATGAACGGAATCTGTCCCGGAAGTCCATTTGACTTCCAAAACATTCGGAAACAAAAGCACGGCTTCTGATTGGCTGCAGGAAGGTCCTGCAGCCAATTGGAAGGCGCACTGGACATTTGGCTGCTGAAAATCATTCAAAAATCTTAACACTCACTTCTGGGTTTCGATCGTTCAGGAGCCGGTTTGTTTGGGAGCCAAGACATTTGAGATCCAAGGTACGGCTGTACTGGTTTTATTGCTTCACCACCACCACCCCCTCCACAAATATCTCATACCTACAAATTGCAAGAACAGATATTCCAACTAAATGTTCAGAATAACTTTCTCATGATGAGAGCTGTCTGACAGTAGAGTGGGCTCCCTCTCACTCACTGGAGGTATTCAAACTGAGGTTGGGTGGATTCTTTAGCTGTGGTTCCTGCACTGCGGGGAGTTGGACTAGATGACTCAGGAGCCAAGCCCATGGCTCTTCCCTTCCCCATACACACACACAGTTTGGAATGTGTGGGGTATCTTCACACCACAGATGAACACTTGCTTCCTTCTCACTAGCAATAGGCCACTGTCAAAGGGGTAGTGTAGTGCAATGGTTAAAGAGTTGGGAACCCCCTCAAACATGTAGTTTTCTTCCATGATAGTAAGGGTGGGGAATCTTTTTCAGCTTGAGGGACTCTTTCCATTGTGGGAAACCATGCAAGAGCCACATGTCTGATACTGAGGGGACTTAAGTTGGTAGGACAGAGGTGGTTGCCTTAAGTGAACTTACCTTGGAGTTGCAGTTACCCTGGATGGCACTGTAAATCCGAATCAAGCCCAATAGTTTTAAAGAGCCTCTTTCAAAGCAGTGGAAGAAGAAAGGTGTGACAAACTTCTCTTGGGAAGTAACCTAGTGGCTACCATGTTCTAATCTAGGCCCTTTCCCTTGTCCCCACTGACCACACTTCTGCAGATGGCTGGACAATGAAGAGAGGTTCAGAACCGAGCCAAAATCTCAAACATGTTAAGAACATAAGAGCCCTGCTGGATCAGGCCCATCTAAGTCCATTGTCCTTTTCTCCCATTGGCCAAGCAAGTTGAGAAACCCACAAGCAGGACCTGAGCATAAATTGTGATTCCCAGTGGCTAGTACTCCAGGATTTCAGTATGGGGACATTTGCAGCGCTGCATAGAGAGACCAGAAATTGTGCCTGGAACCTTCTATGTGTGAAGCAGCTGGCCTGCTCATTTGTGAAGTCTGAGTCCAAATGATGACTTTAACTCAGGCCTCCCCATCTTGAGCAGGAGACATCCTGTATACTGCATCATGCTGGATCCCATTGTGGCCCTCGTTGTGGTACTTGGGGAGGGAAGGTGAACCACATTAAAAGTGTGTGGATTGTCTCTTTCTTAACACCTCTGCTGGTGCCCCTTTGAAGATGCTTCTTCCAAAAAGCTTTTCTCTGAGTGGGGCCTCACTGCCTCTCCCACCCTTACTTCTGTGAGTTCAAACCATCCCACCAGTTCTCTTCTCTTTAATAAATCAGAGCTCCTTCTGCCCCTGCTAATCTCATTGTTTTGGTAGACAGCAGTGCATTCAGGGAAATGATTAATATTCATGAGCTTTGCAAGCTCTGTTTAGGAGAAGATCCTCTGGGGAAGCTAAAATGTTAAGTGAGTGACACAAACCTAATTTTATACATCTCCCCCCCTTCCTTTTGCTCCCCCTCCCCGCACACTCCTCCCTTTGTCATGGAGGTAATGTGCTTAAAATAAATTGATGGATGACCATCCATATTCATTATGACCATGCTTCTCTTCGTCTTCCCCATTCCTTACGCCCTGCAGAGAAACCAGTGTCCAAAAGCCAACTCTCTATCCCTGCACATCACTTATTGTGAATTCCTTCTCCTCCTCAGAATAGTAAGCAGGGCTTTTCTGAACAACTGCTTCCTTTGTCAAAACAATTGAAAGGTAGTGGTTTGTGTGTAGGGATCTTTCCAGACTGTCTCTATTTTCTAGTAGGATTAAGTTGCATACTAGCAAATTTAGGTTGTGCTATTAAACTTGATTTGGACTTCTTGAACAATAGCGCCTTCCCGACCCTCAACCCTCAGATAAATAAATAACTTTTTTTGCGATAAGCAAAGTGATGAGTAATAGCACTGCGAAGTGTCGAGGTGTCCTTTTGCTTTACACAATGTTAGTTGATATTCCCACAAACAACTCATAATGGATGCTTATTAAATTACCCAGTGCATGTGATAATTAAGAAGCGGCTTAGTCATGCTGGCCACATGACCCGGAAGCTGTACACTGGCTCCCTCGGCCAATAAAGCGAGATGAGCGTCGCAACCCCAGAGTCGGTCACGACTGGACCTAATGGTCAGGGGTCCCTTTACCTTTACCTTTTTATCCATCATTTTAGATGTACCTGCAACACCCCAGTTTCTCATACAAAGGATCCATTTGTGAGCATCAACCCCCTCCACTCTTGCACAGCCTGTTCTCTTAGTGGCCATGTAGATGCCTATGGGGATCTGAGTGCAACAGCAGCACCTCTCCCACTTGTGTGATTCCCAGCAACTCTCATTCAGAGGCATGCTGCTTCTGACAGTGGAGACAGATCACAGACATTGTGGCTAGTAGCCCCTGATAGCCGCATCCTACATGGGTTGGTCTAATCCTCTTTGAAAGCTCTTCAAGCTGGTGGCCATTGCTATCTCTTCTGGGAGCCAATGCAATGGTTGTGTGAAGCCAATGCAATGGTTGTGTGAGCCAATGCAACACTGTGTGAAGAAGTGCTTTGTTTTGCTGGTTCTGAACCTTCCAGCACCCAGCTTCATTGGATGCCCCTGAGTTCTAATATTACATGAGAGAGGGAGAGTGGGGGGGCACCTTCTCTATGTCCGTGAGGCGAAGCAGTGGGAGACCCAAGACTGAATATACTTTTTTTTTTTTTTTTTTTTTTTTGCAGTTGGCAGAGGGACTAAACTGCAAAGGCCAGCTTAGTCCAAGAATCTGTTACTCAGAAACAACACGTGTGCATTTTTGTTCATTGTTTTTTTAAAAAAACAAAAGTTGGACATGTCATTATACGGTACAAGGCCTGTTGACATTGGCATGGTCCCTAAGTAAACAGGCTTGCTTAAAAATACCCTTCTCCCCACCCTCCCTTCTCTAATTTTGCCTGGCCTTTTTTCCTTTTCTTTAAAGAGTAGCTATTGTAGATGCCAGCAGCTTCATTCCAAACTGAAAGCAGGCTGCAGGGCTGTGTGTCTACGCTTCTCTACCCAGTCGGTTTTGTGCAATTTGAGCCCCGGGTGGGGGATTTTGCCCTGGTTGCCAAATGAGGTAGATTACCTTTGAGTTTTTGTTTGGTTCTTTATGTGCAATCTGATAAAAGGCTGTCCATCACAGACAAAATCATTATTGTTGTGGTTAATAAATAATGATAAAATAATAATAATAATGGCCCTTGCAAATACAGTGGAGAATGAAGGAAAGAGACATTGTTAGTTGACATCAGCAGTAGATGTATTCCATCAGTCCTGATTTAAGTAGATAGATTAATCTAAGCTGTCCATATGTCTGAGCGAGATTGACTATTATTATTTTTGTTTATTAGATTTCTACCCCACTTTTCCTCCAAGGAGGTCAAGGTGCAGTTTTCCTCCACCCTGTTTTGTCCTCATAACAACCTCAAGAGAACTAAACATTCAGAAGAACCTACCATACTTGTGCAAACTGTTTGCTAGTGGTGGTGCTGGTGGGGGGACTTTCTGTTGCTAGAGTTGTTTAAAAGCTGCCTATGGGGGAAGTTAGAGTTTCTTTTATTTAGAAGACATTTTTCTAAAATGCCTGCATTTTGGATGTGTTAAAACACATCCAACTAAAATGCACTTTATGTGTATGTCCTGTTTATAAATATAAATATATATTTATATATAAATATAAATAAAATAAAAAAAAAAATATAATGTGCCAAACTGGAAAAAAAGAATACAGTGGTGTAGTGGTTATAGTGTTGGACTAAGACTAGGGAGACCAGGGTTGAAATCCCCACTTAACCTTGGGCCAGTCACTCACTGGACTACCTGACAGGGTAGTTGTGGTGATAAAATGAGGAGGAGGAGAGCTATACATGCCACCTTGAGCTCTTTGGAGGAAAGAGGGTATATAAATGCAATAAATAAATAAAATAAATTATCAGATATACCCATGTGTGCCAAAGTAACAGTCACAGATCTGTGTCAATGATATACCTTCCTTCTCTTCAACAATGATCATCTGGGTCATTTGGCTAGGAATGGGATCTCTAGTAAGTGCCAAAGAAGACTTTAGATTAAACTCAGGCCAAAGACTGAGTGTGGGGGCAGGAGAACAGGTGTAGGAAACCGTTATTTGAAGGATAGCTGAAAAAAACACAGTTCAACACCACATCTGCTGTTTCTGAGAATGAGGCCAAAGACTTATCAGTGTTTAATATAGCCAAGTTCTGGTTTATTATAAGAAATATTTTTTAAAAAATAAAAAAACCACCCTCATAAGCCAATTACAAGTATGCCCCGCCCAATTTATAAAGAGGATATAAAGCAGGCTTCTTTTAGTCTAACATCTGTCTCAGTACTCTTAAAGGCCAAGCCTTCTTACCAGTGAAGACATTTCTCTCTCCTGATACAAGTTAGACCCTTGGGAATTCATATGCTGTGTTTATTCCACCAAACATCACAACTCCAAGATTGCATTTTTAATATGTATTCCCCCCTTCTCACCGTGAACTATTCAGCAAGCTCCTGCCTTCCATAGTTATGCCTATTATTTTTCCCAGGGCAAGCTGAGTAACAGCCTAATAGGCTGTGTACCAGTTGCTGACAACAAGGGATGGGTGCTACTGTCGTACAGTGGTGGGGAGCCTTTTTCAGCCTGAGAGGCACATTCTGATCAGGACAACCTTCCAGAGACCACACCCCAGTGGTGGCTTTGTATAGTAGGCCAGCTTCTTCACATGGCACCAGTGTGCCTGCCAGTACCTCTTAAGGGTAAAGGTACCCCGGCCGTTAGGTCCTGTTGCGAACGACTCTGGAGTTGTGCACTCATCACACTCTATAGGCTGAGGGAGCTGGCGTTTGTCCGCAGACAGCTTCCGCATCATGTGGCCAGCAGGACTAAGCCACTTCTGGTGAACCAGAGCAGCACACAGAAACACCATTTAACTTCCCACCGTAGTGGTACCTATTTATCTACTTGCACTTTGACGTGCTTTCGAACTGCTAGGTTGGCAGGAGCTGGGACCGAGCAACGGGAGCTTACCCCGTCGTGGGGAATCGAACCACCAACCTTCTGATTGGCTAGTCCTAGGCTCAGTGATTTAGACCACAGTGCCACCTGCCTCCCTACCTCTTATGGCACCCTAAAAAGTTCTCATTAAATATTCCCCCAAAATCTACAGCCTGCTCTCACTGTTGCCAGTGGCTTAGCATCTCCTACATTGAGACTACCATGCCACACTCCCACAGCATTCAGGGATATGCCACCACACACTTACTGTAGCCATTTTGTGACTGGTGCCCATGGCATGTTATCAGAATTCCAAATGCACACATTCACACATGCCTCTCTATCTTCCGTGCAGCCAACAAAAGACATTATTAGAGATCAAGGACATGTTGCAGCCAGGCAAATGTGCTTGGGGCAGGAGGCATGCCCTGTGAAGGGTGTGGCAAGGGAAGAGTTCTGAGGGCTAGATAGGGATGCTTGGAGGGCTGCTTTCATGCCCTGACCTGAAGTTCCCCACCCTGATGCGGTACCTTGCTTGTGGGCTTCCTGGCGGCACTGCATTGGCCACTGTAGCAAAAGGGATAATAGACAAAATGAATCTTTGGTCTGATCTAGCACTGGTCTTCTTCAGTGGTTTTCAGTCCATGTTGACCTCTCAAAACTTCTAAAATTGACAGGCATCTTTTGTAAATGCATTTGTGCCGCAAACTGCTAAGATGGATCTGGTACCCAGTTCCCTAGGGCTGGATACAGTGGAATATGGTTCATGAGCGTATACTTTGTTCTTTGCTCATAGTACCTGTTTTCCATACTCCTGGCCATCTTTATTGTCCTCTTCTGCACACATTGTCAACATGTTTCTTAAATTGTGGTGCCCAGAAATAGACTCCAGAGTAGAATAATAGTGGGACTCTTGCTTCTTCTGTCCTGGAAGTATGGTTCTCTCAATGTACTCTGAAACCACACTTGCCCTTTTTGCAGTTGTTGGAATTTGACCAGCTTGTGATGGATGTCAACCCCAATATCCCTTTCATTTTTCACGCCAAATTATCTGTACCTCTTTGTAGATATTCACATTTGTATCTATTGAATTTCATTTAATGTGCATTTTCACATTGTAAGAGATGTACTTTGGACATTCCATCTTGGGCACTAAAACATTTGATGATGGTCCTCCTGCTCTCCTTAGAAGGGCAGCTTGATATATATATATATATTTTGTAGTATCCTGCCAATGTTAAGAACATATCTTCCCTTAAAAAGAAGAATAAGATGAATGCAGTAGTTAAACCACATTTCTCCATGATTCTTCCATGAAACCAATGGAACACCTAATCTTTTCCTGGCTCTCATTACCAATGTCATTGGGGCTGGCCAAAAAGGTAATGGAGGGCAGGGCATGCCGACTCGGTACAGCAGAGCTGGAATCTGAGAAGGGGCATGCTCGCTGTCTGGGCTGCGTTCAGTGAGCTTTTTTTAAATCAACTGTGCAATCTCTGTTTTAATTCAGACTTCTCTGTCTCTCTGTTCCTCTCATCCCTTGGGCCTTTCAGACTCAGAGCAGACAGATTTATTGGGGTCTTAAACATAATCAGGAACAAATTAGCCTCCATACAGATCACATACTGGCTTGCACTATTTGAAAGATTTCCTCTCCATGCAAGTATGAATTAACTCATCACATTGGATCAGGCCCATGTCCTCTCTTTATCCCAAGCATATGATTTTATCAGAGGCCTACTATTTTTTATCATCACATGGGGAAGCCACTGAGCATGATATGAAACTTGGGATTATTTTTCAGTGCATTTCAGTGCAAAGGGGGATCTGTCTTCATATATGGGTGGGCATCTGGTTAGCCCAGGGGCAGCTGACATGGTGCCCTCCAGAAGATGTTGGACTACAACTTCCATCATACCTGACCATTGGCCATACTGAGTAGGGCTTATGGGAATTGGAGTGCAACCACTTCAGGAATATGCCTTGCCAACATATGCAAGTGGACAGTTGCCAAGAAAGTCCAACTCAGTCATGCTTGACTTGAAAATAGGAAACGTCTAACAAAAAACAAGAGATACATAAAAATGGAATTTGGAAGGGAAAGTCAAGAGGGTCCAAATTCTTCAGAAAGCTCAGCTGGAATGTATACAAGAAAACAACCACTAAGGCCAAGATTATGCCAGTGTGGTTCATGAGCAGTCAAGGAAGCTATGGAAGCAAGAAGGCTTCCTTTATGGAAGTACTGCCTAAATATGGAAAACAGAAAGGAACACAGACTTTGATGAAAGAAATGCAAGCAGCATGTGATGTGCAAAAAATAAGCTGAGGAGTACACTGCTAAAAAAAAAAGCACATTAAATCAACAATAAAATTACTTCATAAATATTAGAAACAGGAAAACAGCTAGGGAGATGTTTGGACCTTTGAATGACAAGGGAATTGAAGGTGAGCTAAAGGAGTGAAAGGAAATTTCAGAGATGCCAAATAAATTATTCCCATCTGCTGTACTGTAGAAGATAAAGGGCAGATCTTTTTGCCTTGACTAACTTTCTCAGGAAGGAAGTCTGAGGGAGAAAGGCAAAAGGTGGTAACAGGAGGTGATGTTCTAGAATTTGTTGACAAATGAAAATGAACAAGTCACCAGGTCCAGATGGCAGCTGCCCAAGAGTTCCTAAATAACTCAAATTCTTAGGGACAAGTTCCAGAAGATCAGCAATTTAAGCTTCCATTCCTGAAAATGGGAAAGTGTCAAATTTGACACTCCATATATATATATAGAGAGAGAGAGAGAGAGAGAGAGAGAGAGAGAGAGAGAGAGGGGAATCCAGGAAATTACAACTCAGTTAGTTAATCTCTGTTCTAGGAACACTAGTGGAAATTTTTACTAAAGATAAAACTACCAAGCATATGGTAGAACAGCTAAGACACAGCTACTCGATGACTATATACTATCATAGAATTATAGAGCTGGAAGGGCAATCAAGTCCAATCTCCTGCAATGCAGGAATCTCAACTAAAGCAACCATGACAGATGGCACCCAACCTCTGCTTGAAAGAGAAGAGTCTACCACCTCTTGTAGGAATCTGTTCCTCTGTCAAACAGCTCTTACCATCAGAAGGTTCTTCCTGATGTTTAGTCGGAATCTCCTTTTTTGTAACTTGAGCTCGTTAGTTCAGGTCCTACCCCCAGAGCAGGAGAAAACAAGCTTGTTCCATCTTCGATGTGACAGCCCTATCTCCAGTACTAGAGGCAGAATGCCTCTGGATAACAACTATTGCAATCATCTTCTGCTTGTAGGCACCTGTTTGGCCACTGTGGGGACAGGATGGTGGACTAGATGGGCCTTTGGTTTTTAATCTTCTTATGAGCTAGCTGGGAGGTAGCCATTGTGGTGCCCTCCAGATTCCATTGGGCTCTAACTCCCATCAGCCACAGCCAGCAGTGATTAACAGTGTAGTTAAAGAACATCTGGAATAACATGTTAGCACTAGGAAGGGGGAGAAAGTTGGTTTAGTTTTCGTTTTAATGCAAAACACTAATTAGCCATTTCCAAATCAATATGTAAGCTAAAACAGAAGTTTCCTTTGAAATTTGTACATCTCCAAATGCTGCAATGCAGTTCTCCAAGCAAATAATGAATACAAAATTGTGTATATTATGGGAAAGTGTACATAAAAATGCACTCAATAGTGAAAATAACATTAAAAATGCTTAAAATTAGTGGCAATTCCCTGAAATAAATGTATACTTTAGGGGAAATTTCATACAAACGGGTAAGTAAAATGCTGATTAATTTTTATAAGCACAATTTTTCTACATATAAAAAATGCAAACTTATGGAGAAGTGTGGAGAATATGTGGAAACATGTGAAACTGGGGGGTGGGGCAAGACCTGAGATTGATTTATTTGTCCTTTTCCTAGCTAAGGCAATATTTTTCCTCCCCTAATATGTATTTCAATTGATATATAACAAAACACTCTCTTGCCTTATAAATCATTGAAGAACAGAGTATTGTTGGTATGTCTAGAGCATGGTGGTCTTTTTTTCGTGTGACCCCTGAAAGAAACTTTGCCACGGTCAGTGTAATATCATTTGACCTATCCCCCAGAAGGTATTTAATATGGGAGGCTTCAGATTTCCCTGGCAAATTTGCTAGTAAGGGTTTGATCAGTTGGTCCCTTGCTTGCTCGTACTTCTCACAATGCAGTAGTAGGATATGGTTCATGCATTCGACATCCTGAGAACATAAACAAAGCCTTTTATGATAGGGGATGCCTCTTAGTCTACCATTTAAAACTTCCAATGGAAATACCTTTAATCTAGGTTTGGTAAATAAACGCCGATAGGTTTCCTAAGACATGAGGCTAACTGAAAGTTGTGCCCGTATTGGATTCCAGCTGCAATCAGCCCACAGATAACATTGGATCTGGATTGCAGGTCGCTTTGTAAGATGTCCCAAAACCTTTGCCTCAGGGATACAAGGGCAGTATCGTCGCCCATTTGATACAAATAAGATTGGATTTGGGACACAATTTGGAAACTGTAGTAAAGACCGAAGAAACTTTGCCTGGAACCCATCTAACTTAGGAAATAAGCCATTGTACCAGACGTTTGAAGCGTAGAAAAGTTGGGAGACAGATTTTGCAATAAAAAAAACCTTATGGCTGATGGAACCAAATGTCCACCCCTTATAAAGAAGAAAGAAGAAATGGAGTATAGCAAGTTTGCTTATCTCCGCCTTTTGGTACGCAATCTGCCAGTGGCAATTCCAGTATTTTGAGTGGCCTTGGTTTCTAATCTTCTATAGGCAGCATGTTGCAAGCTTGTCCCTGTTTGTCTTTGATACATTGCAGGGAAGGTATGATTGGACTGATTCAGATACAGTACAGTGGTACCTCGGTTTAAGAACAGTCCAGTTTAAGAACAATTCGGTTTACAAACTCCGCAAAACCAGAAATAGTGTCCCTGTTTGAGAACTTTACCTTGGTCTACGAATGGAATCCGAATGGTGGAAGGGCACTGGTGGTGGGAGGCCTCATTAGGGAAAGTGCACCTTGGTTTAAGAATGGTTTTGGTATAAGAACGGACTTCCGGAACGGATCAAGTTCATAAACTGAGGTACCAGTGTACTTCCACTTGACTTTCTCACTTGAGTTTCTGGGTGAATTATAACTTCTGCATTATCTAGTCTATGAATGAACTGATTTAGATGTGATCTAGTTCATGTAATTGGCTGTTGTGTGAATTTGGGCTGTGTGTGTGTGTGTGCGCGTGTGTTAGAGGACAAATAACTACGGCTTGATCCAGATTAAGACCTTGGTGAGGGGACATAGATGGGTTTTTATAAAGTATTTGCTTCCTACCAGACTGTTGCCCCTGCCCCTGGCCTGTTATTTGCATGGAAATAAAAGTTCTCATTGACACCAACTGGAATTCCCAGCCCTGCTGTAAACAGCAAGTGTGTGGTTCAAGTCCACCCAGGGACAGCTGTGGGCGGGATTCCTGCATTGCAGGGAGCTGGGTTCAAGGTATTCAGGTTGAGACCAAGCAGAAGGGGACAAAGGATGAATGCCTTTTACCCCTCCACACAAGATCCTGTTCTCTTTCTCACACAAACCTTTAAAAAACAACACCTTGCTGATCAGGGGAATGGAATCATATCTAGTTTGGACTCTCAGAACAATCGCTTCTGGTGGTTCCAAGGGATGGATTTTGAATAATTTCATTGTGCATCCATGCAACTTGGCACAGGAAACCCCAAAATCCACATGGTTCAAGGAATTCAGTCTCCATTGCTGGTATATCCAGGGCCAGGCCAGAGACAGCTGGGAGGTGTGGCAGATCTGCCCTATGAGGAACTAGCGAGATGAGCACCACAACTCCAGAGTCGCCCACGACTGGACTTAACTGACAGGGGTCCTTTACCTTTACCTGGAGTCATCCTAGGAATCTTGGGACCATCTGCATACAAAGCAGATACTTTCCCACTGAGTATGTAAGGAAAAGGATTTACAAGGGGGAAGAAAATCAGGGGTGGTAAGTAAGGGACAGCTAGAGAACAACCTGCAGTGGAAGTTCTGCTCCTTTAAAGACACAGGAAGACACTCTCTGCCCTCCTCCCCAGCATTGGGTTATCCCCATAGAGCAGAGGTAGGCAACCTAAGGCCTGGGGGCCAGATCCGGCCGAATCGCCTTCTCAATCCAGCCTGCGGATGGTCCGGGAATCAGCGTGTTTTTACATGAGTAGAATGTGTCCTTTTATTTAAAATTCATCTCTGGGTTATTTGTGGGGCCTGCCTGGTGTTTTTACATGAGTAGAATGTGTGCTTTTATTTAAAATGCATCTGTGGGTTATTTGTGGGGCATAGGAATTTGTTCATAGTTTTTTTCAAAATATAGTCTGACCCACCACATGGTCTGAGGGATGGTGGACCGGCCCACGGCTGAAAAGGTTGCTGACCCCTGCCATAGAGAGTCACTCCATCTCCCTCTGACTTTTGATCCCTCTAGTTCAGATTAGTGTCTCATTGACTGGCACAAAAAGATGTTTCTTCAGTTGCAAGGGACACCCCCTCCCTTCCCTTCTGCTACTGCCCATGCCAAATATGCCGTGAGTTGGTAAACAGAGGCCTCCAGTCTCTGGAGCTGTTCCTTTGGAAGTGCTTGTCCTTGCTAAACTCAGTGTTTCGCAAGTGTCATTTAAGAACAAAATAGTGAACAACACCAGGGGCCTGGAGCCTCTCTTGCACTGGCAGGAGGCCACTGAAATCAGCTGGGCTCTGCCAGCAGTTAATTTGCTTCATTGCTCTTTTTCTATTCCTGTGCAGAGGGTTGTTTCTTTGTTTTTTATTATGTTTATTTTTGTTTACTTATACAGTTTTACACTGGTTCTAGTCAGGTGTGTGTATGTGTGTGTGTATGTGGGAGAGAAATAGGCACATGGATAGATGTAGGCAAACCACCAGATATAAAATATCCTGGGATTTCTTTTAGGGGTGGTGGTGGGAAGCTGCCTTATACGCAATCAACTCATTGGTCCATCTTGCTCAGAATTGTCTGCATTGACTGGAAGCAGATCTCTCATTTTTCTGGCTGCAGTCCTGTCAAGAGAGGCCAAGGGTTGGACCTGGGACTTTCTGCATGCAAATCAAATGCTCTGTCACCGTACTGCCTCCCTTAATGTATAACATAGCACATTTAAAACAGTAAACCACAAGAGGTAGTAGTAGTAGCAACTACCTTTGTTTAGATGTAAGCCATAACAAAGAAAATGACATTCAGAGCTGAGCCACAAACTGGGCCCTTGCCTTGCAAGGAAAGGTGTCCTGGATTCAGTCTGCGGCATCTCCAGCTGAAACAGCCCTTTAAAGGGCTGTTGAGCCATGGAAAGAGTCAGCCAGGATCTGGAGAGAGCGGTGGGGTGAGGCAGACACCAAAGTGTGTGGAATTTGCAGGATTGCATAGATCTTTGTGTCCCTTTCTCTACCCCAAGACACCCACCCACGTATGAAGCAGAAGAGGGAAGTTAGTCATGCCCATGAATTTCAATGTGTCTACTCTGAACAGGACTAACATTTGATTTTGTAAGGATTTTTTTTAACGATAGGAGGATATGGAAAGTATTAAATCTGTGAAAGCTGTAAGGGAACCTTTTACAACAACAACAAGTTGAAAATAAATAAAGGAATGAAGGAGGGATGGGGAGATATGGAGGAAGGAAGAAGTGAGAGTATGGCTCAATCATGATCTTTCATGATTTGTAGGATCATCTGAATTGGAATGTGGGACATTTTTCATCGTGAGGGCTGCACTCCCTCCTGGGCAATTTGTCAAGGGTCATGTGTTAGTGATGAGCAGGTTCTACAGCTTCTACAAACACACCCACCCCACTCTATCCTTTGTCCAGACAAGCAAGAGGCATTGCCAGAGCTCAAGAAACACAGCCACTCAGAAACACACAGGGTGCAAAGTGAGGGTTGTGACTTAGAGAGAGAAGGTGTGGCTAGGATGTGGCTAGGAATGGATGTGGCCTGTGGGTAGTTCTGAGGGCCACATGTGGACACCAGGCCTGAGGTTCCCCGATCTAAATTGAACCACTCTCTAGGGGCACTCCCTGCAAGGAAACTGGAACAAACTTTGTGATCTTATCCTCAAATTACCTGATAACTCTGAATTGTACAAGAGGTAAGGGACCTCATGCAACTATTCCAACGGTAGTTCAGTGGTCTATTTTTAAGTGTAAATGCACTGAGAGTTGTTGGTAGATTTCTGAAAACATGCACATTTTACAAACAAGCTATGATACATATGTTAGCAATTCCCAGGCTCCCTCATTGTCCTCTGTCAGCTCAAGTGTTTGACAAGAAGTGAGTGTGTGTGAAAGGGTGGGTGAGGGAGTATTATGAAAGCCAGACTTTGACGGAAGCAAGAGCACATCATTCCCATTTTTTTTATAATTTGCATAATTTATTCTAAAGGGCAAAAGCTATGGTTTTCTGAGGGCATCATTCCCATTTGCTCATTAGGTCAAAGTACACAGTGCTTACTGGACTCGGTTATTGAGAAATGGCTTTTCCATCCTTCTTGACTTCCCTTCCCCTCCTGTTCTCTCTTACTGCAGATGAACCGAGCAGGTGCTACTTCCATGATGGTGACGGCGTGTGCGAAGAGTTTGAGCAGATGACTAGCATCATAGACTGTGGAGTCTATACACCCAAAGGCTTTGTCGACCAGTGGGCGTCTAACGTGTCGGTCTCACATCATGATGAGCGATGCCCAGAATTGGTTGTGATAGGTCAGCCAGCAGCCAATCAAGTAAGGAAAGTAGATGGTCATTGGTTAAAGTGTTAAGCGGTGCATCCAAGCCAATGGGATGTTTTACTATTTTTTTGTGGGGGGAGGATTAAGTCGCATTTCAGTAGCACAGCTCATGCTTTGCACACAAAGAGCTCCAGGATGAATCCCCGCCATCTCCACATAAAGGATTTTTATTTATTTATTGCATTTATCCATTTTTTTTTCTGCCAAAAGCTCAGTGGTGTACATGATTTCTGTGAGGTAGGTTAGGTTAAGAGGCAGTGACTGGTCCAGGCTCACCCAGTGATCCATTACAGCACACTGGAAGCAGGGCTGAGAAAATGTTACCTGAGACCAGTGGAGGCTGGTGCTTATTGGGACTGGTGGGGCAAAAGATGATTGAGCGTCTGGTCACTGAACAACTCCAACACATCTGGATGATGCAGACCATTTGGATCCCTTCCACTCAGGATTCCGGACCCAACATGGGACTGAAACTGCCTTGGTCATGCTGGTTGATTATCTCCGGCAGGCTAGAGACAGAGGTGAAAACTCTTTCCTGGTTCTGCTGGATCTCTCAGCTGCTTTTGATACCATTGACCATGGTATCCTTCTGGACTGTCTAGACGAGTTGGGAGCTGAGGACACTGTTATACAGTGGTTCCGATCCTTCCTCCTGGGCCGTGTCCAGAAAGTGGTGATGGGGGGGGGTGTTCGGATCCCTGGGTGTTCACTTGTGGGGTGTCTCAGGGTATGGTCCTCTCCCCCAGGCTTTTCAACATCTACAGGAAGGTGCTCGGAGAGATCATCAGGGAGTTTGGGCTGGGCGTTCACCAGTATGTGAATGATACCCAGTTATACCCACCTGGGTATCATTTGTATACCCATGCAAATGATACTCAGCTTTAAATCAGAACCAGTGACGGCAGTGAATGTCATGTGTGAGTGTTTGGAGGCATTTGAAGGATGGATTGAGGTAGAATCCTGACAAGACAAAAGTACTGTTTTGGGGGGACAGAGCAGCTCTCTGGTTCTCAGCAGAGCATCTTTCCATCAGCTCACCATCTGGTCCTTTGAAACAGACATTGTCAAGGATCGAACACAGTGCTTTCCCCTCCAGGGGTATTCAAGAGTACACAGTACTGGCACCTCATTTTGTTGTTGTTAAGAAGTGTGACACTAACAATTTCATGATAAGTACTGACACCTATTTTTCTTGGGTGGAAGCACTAATTGAACCTATGATATTCTACCTGCAAAACATGTGTTTTACCACTCAGCTATGGTTTCTCTTATGTTTGTAAGATCATGCAGCTGCCTTGATTGCAAAATAGCGTTTCTTCTCCCAACTGACCTCCAGGGCCCCACTGGTTATTACTTTGCAAACCACAAGAGTATCTTTCCCCACCCCCATAACCACTGGAATCATTCCCTCCATAAATACATAAGCAAAGCATTGTGTGGGTTGGTGGTGGTGGGGTTTTAATGGAAACTTCTATCAACATTATGCTGCCTTCTTCTCCTGAATCAGAGTATTGGTCCAGGTAGATCTGGGGTAAGAAAACTGGCCTTCCAAATTCCCTCCAGTCACTGATCTTATCCAATGTCCTATACAGTGGTACCTCTAGATACGAATGGGATCCGTTCCGGAGCCCCGTTCGCATCTAGAGGTAAATGTAACTAGCGACAACACGCCTGTGCATGCGTGCATCGCTTTTCACCGCTTCTGCGCATGCGCGTGACGTCATTTTGAGTGTCTGCGCATGCGCAAGCGGCAAAACCCGGAAGTAACGCGCTCCGTGCACAACTCGAAACATATTTAACTCGAGGTATGACTGTATATTGCAACAGTTTACTAGATGCCCCTGCTGGATGGTCCAACAGGAAATGAAAGCAATGGTCCTTCTTCAATTATTTGTCACTCAACTACTAAGGCAACATTTTTGAAAACTTATATTCAGAGGTGCATTGCCTCTAAACATGGCATCTTCCTTTCCCCACATCTTATCATTATTACTATTAAAGTTTATTTTTATCCTGCTTTCCAGCTCAAGGGCATCCAAAGTAGTGCACGACATATATCAAAATACAATAAAAACTATGAAACAGTACTAAGTCAAAATAAAGGGAGCCAAACCCACAGAGCCAGGGGACAAAAATAACAGCTTCAATTGTCATAAAAGCATGATAGGAAAGTTGATTGTTTGTAGCAGAGGTGGGGAACTTCAGACCCAGGGGAAGAATGTGGCCCATGAGGCCTCTCTGCCTGGTCCTCAGAGCTCTTGCTGGCCCTGTTCTGTACTCTGAATGTGTTTGCCTGGCTGGAATGTATCCTTGGACTCTACTAATGCCTCTTGTTTGCTGAATGGGGGATTAGAGAGGGGGGTCTGTGCAAGCTAGCGTACTGTACAAAGGTAACCATTACATTTGCCACTCCACGAATTTTCACCTCTGCCTGCCCATCCTTGGCATGTGACTTCCAGAAGGAAATGTGGTCCTTAGACTGAAGAAATGCCCCATCCTTGCTGGACATCAAAAACAAGACAGGGAGAGGGTCAAACCATGCCTCCCAAGGGAGGGAATTTAGCTTCGTTATCTCTTAATTTATCTCCCTAAGCAATCCAAATCTAGATTATTTCAGTGTACAGTGGTGCCTCGCAAGACGAAAAGAATCCGTTCCGCGAGTCTCTTCGTCTTGCGGGTTTTTTCGTCTTATGAAGCAAGCCCATTAGAGGTTTAGCGGCTTAGCGCTACAGTATTAGCGGCTTAGCCGGCTTAAAGATCAGCTGATAAGCGGCTTAGCATCAGCTGTTAAGCGGCTTAAAGATCAGCTGATAAGCGGCTTAGCATCAGCTGTTAAGCGGCTTAAAGATCAGCTGATAAGCGGCTTAGCATCAGCTGTTAAGCGGCTTAAAGATCAGCTGATAAGCAGCTTAGCCATCAGCTGATAAGCGGTTTAGCGGCTTGGGAAAAAGGGGGGGAAAAGGAAAAAAACCCTGCTGGAACTCGCAAGACATTTTCGTCTTGCGAAGCAAGCACATAGGAAAGCACCTCCAAAACGGAAAACCCTTTCGTCTAGCGGGTTTTCCGTCTTGCGAGGCATTCGTCTTGCGGGGCACCACTGTATGTGGAATGTGTGTGTGTGAGTGTGTTGGGTCTCAGGAGTTTTTGATAAATTCAGTCTTTGTGAATTCTGATATGAGCTGGCTGATTCTCACATTCCATACTAACATGCAAATCAGAACATAGTTATCCTTCAGTTTTGTTTTGTTTTGTTTTGTTTTGTTTGCTGTTTGTTTGTTCCCTTGGCAAACAAGGTGAGGTGTACAGTCCAATGATGAACAAGCTCAGTGGGTAATAGTGGCCTAGTCATCCACTCTCTCAGTTGCCTCACAGGATTGTTGTAAGGATGACAGCCTCCTTCCCCAAGCTCCATGGAGGAAGGGCAGAATGAAAACACAACACAACTGACCAAATCAATGAAGATAATAATGGCAAAAAGTTTCAAGTCATCAGGCTTCATAGTTGTTTTTTTTACAAAAGGAAATGAGCTCTTTACCATAAAAATCATATTTTTGACAGTCTGATTATCATTAAAATATGAATTTTAAGGAATAGTTTCCAGCAACATTTGTTGAATATAAGAATGGGACAGGGAACTTAAGACCTGGGAGTCAAGTGCAGCCATCCAAACCTCTCTATCTGGCCCTTGAGATTATCCCCAGACTACACCCTTTACCAGCCCTGATCTATGCCTGGCTGGATTGCACCCTTGAACTGTGAAGATGCTTGCCTGGATAGAGATACAAATTTGTAAAGAAAAAGGAAAAAGCCAATTCTGATTCTTCCATGACTGTTGGGGAACAGGTTGTCTCCAATGTTAGTGCTACTCAGTAGAACTAATGAGATTGATGAACGTGACCAACATAATTGCAATGGGTCTCTTTTATAATAGAACTGATTTGGATACAACCCATCTGTTCCTACACCCACTTTATTTATATATTTATTTGCCCCTGGCTCCTATCCACCACTGGCCTGTGGCCCTCAGGCTAAAAAATGTCCCCCAACCCTGTTTTAAGAGGACTTTGGCATCCTAGTAAACTGTGCTTCAGATGTCAGCCTTGGTGTCACTGAATAAAGATAATAGGGCTTTCTTCGGGGGTGGGGGGAGACAGACAAGATATAAATGTATTTGCACTTAGTGCCAGGGAAATGCTGCATCAAATGAGGAGGAAACGACTTCTAACAATGATAGTTAAATTCAGCTTGTGCCCTGCAAGGAAAGATACATATTTTTGGCTGCTACTGGAACTCTCTCCCCTTCTCCATATTCACCCGATCCATCTGACTCAAGCCTTCGACGGGCCAATGGAACGCCACTTAGCCAAGATTCCATCCTCCGTGTGCCTTGGCTTGCTCTGCATTGCAGCTCTGGACTCTTAAAAAAGCAGAGTGGCGGGGCAGCTGGGGGAGAGAAAAGAAATGAAAGCAAGCCAGTTACGAGGTACTAACTCATAAAGTATTATGAGGAAACCTATTACAAAGTTCCAGCTGTCTAGCTAACCCAGGCTCCTTCAGGGTAAATGTTGAGCCTGGGCAGAGAACTACAGTGTCCCTAGATAAGGACTATCACCTGTGGACAGCCCCCCCCATACTTATTCTCCAAGGAGCTCATGGTGGTTTCCATGGTTATGTGTAAAAGGTCATAGCTCAGTGGTAGAACATCTGCTTTGCATGCAGAAGGTCCCAGGTTCAATCTCTGACATCTCCAGGGAGGGCTGGGAAAGGCTTCCTCCTAGCTCAGTTGGTACAGCATGAGACTATTGATGCCAGGCTTGTGCGTTCGAGCCCCACATTGGGTTAAAAATTCCTGCATTGCAGGGTGTTACAGTAGATGACCCCCATAGCCCTTCCAACTCTACAGTTCTATGATTCTGAAACCCTGGAGAGCTGCTGCCAGTCAATACGAGCTAGAAGGATCAGTGGTCTGAACTTGGATAACAGGACGTTCCTTTCTATCCTCTCCACAGTAGGTTTTAGGGAGAGACAGTGTGACCAGGGGCAGAGGAAGCGGGTGCGGTGCGGGCAGGTTCCCCTGGGTGTCACCACTGGGGGGGTGACAAAATGCCGGGCGGCACTCACCGTGGTTCCTGCAGCGTGCCTGAGCCACACGTCTCTCCTGGGAGTGACGCAGCCCCAAATGGTCCGCCCACCGCCTCCTCCTCAGCTGTAGGGCGGCTGAGTGGGAGGAGGCATGCAAACTTCTTAGAGGCCCCATGGAGCATCCTGCCCCAGCTGGCCTCGCCCCCGTGGGCGGCTGGCCCCACCCCAGGGTGCAGGGCATGCGTGCTGCCCCAGGCGCCCAATCGGCTTGCTCCGCCGCTGAGTTTGACTGGCCTGCGTCTAACCCAGCAGTATTCATGGCCAAGGGAGGATTTGCACCCTGGTCTCCTAGCGCAACACACTCTGCTGTGTTACTTGTTATGCATTCCTTTAAAGCACTGGATGTTTTTGCTCTAGTTTCATAAACCATACTTTGTGAAGCAGGAGGTTATTCTTGCTGCAGTGCATTCCTCCTCCTTTGCAAAAATAAATAAATTGTAATTGCCGTAACTAAATAACAGATTCAATGTTGCAAATGTAAAACGAAAGCATGAACATTAACACACTGTGGAGCACAGAACCTGTCATGCCACACACTATGAAGCTGGTGGACAGCAGGTTAAGAACACAAGATTACTCAGCACATAGCCCACTGACGTATGAGTGGATCCAGAAGAGGCCACTTTTCCCCTCAAACCTGCATCTGGCCCTTGAATGGCCTCTTTATACCATGTCCAGGCATTGGTGGCCACCTAGGTTAGTATGTATGGCTGATGAACTTCAGACAGCTTGGTGGATCACATGTTGCTCAAGGCTTCTCTAACATTAAATCAGTTTATTCAAGAAAATACTGTTTAAAGCTCCAGAAGCTGGGCTATAAATAACTAAGGAATTTACATGTGTTTTTGGTGCGTGTTTAAAATAAAATGTCAACAACAGCAGCAGTGGCAAAATTAAAGCTAGAGAGAAGGTGTGAAGCTATAGGGAGATCCAGGGAGAGATTATTTCTGCAGCGTAAGAGGGAATGCCCTTGGCTCCTGCAAGGGAAGTTGTAACGAGAGGTTCCTCAGGCATGCCAAAGTGGAGACATCCCAGTTCTCAGCAAGGTCACTCCAAAGGAAGCAAATGGCTTCTCAATCATAGCAGGCAAATTTTCTTCTCTTCCTCTCCCTGGTTTGAAAACATTGTATTCATTGGCAGTGCCAATCCTTTAGGGGATTCTCTTCTAGAGGCCTATTTTACTCATTGAAATGAAACTGTGGCACAGAAATGGGGATTCTCCGCTAACATAAAAACCATTTCCAGATAGTGGAAGCACCACTGAATATTGGGGTTGAAATAAGTTTAGGCCACTTTTTTTTTTTTTTAAGGAAGTGCATCACAAAAGGAGAGGATGCCAATTTGCATAAAATTTGCACATGCTAATTTACATGTAACTGTGCAGATTTGGAAATAATTATGATAGTTAAAAGAGAAATACAAAATAGGTTTTACATAAATTTGCATATGCTGATTTATATGATTCATAGAATGCAAATGTATACAATTACTATAATTTAAAGCTAAATATAGCATATCTCTCCCTAGTGGGGCAGGCTGTGAACAGTGACTTGACCTGTTGTCCTGGTATTAAACAATGACAGACGCCTTCAAGGCCCCTGGTCTCCTTTTCTAATGCCTTTTAAGTTTTTGGTTTTTTTTAAACCATCTGTCTTTGTTTAGTCTAAGGGCTGCTGTTGTGACCCATGACTGGTAGTGTGTTCCAACCCACCAGTTGAGGACAAGCGGGCTAGAAGACTGCTTCAAATCACAGGAGTGTCTACCATAAGTTGAGCTGGTTGCTCCTCTAGGTTAGAATCAGAGGCTGCATGGCTACCAAGAGAAAGCTGAAATCCCAGCGTAGCCACCATGGCTACTTGATAGTGCAGTATTATTTACACTGAATGGCTGTGGGTCTCTGGGATTTCACGCTGGTGACATTCCCAAGCCTACCTGGAGATGCCAGGGACTGAACCTGGGACCTTCTGCATGCAAAGCAGATGCTGTATCACTGAGCTTTGGTCTTCCGCCCTGTTAGGAACCCTGTACAGTTTGCACCACAACAATCAAGTTGCGGGGGGGGGGGGGCATTCACAGTGCTGCTCCCCCCTCCATATGTTTCCTCTTTCTTCTCCTCCTCCATGTTGCCCCTTGTAGAACTCAGTAAGTAGGAAGAAGGAAACAAAGCCAGCATTAGTTATCTCTGTCTCTCAGTGACTCTGGCACCACCCACTATTGGGCTCCTTGCCTTCTGCCCTACCAGTCCCCAAAGGGCACCAGCCACCACAGCAATCAAAGGAACTCCCAGCCACACCCACCCTAGAGTGACACCTTCTTCTTTATCTTTTGAATGAATCTCCTCTTTTACTCTCACTCAAGAGTCCATGCAGATAAGTAAGGGGAAGAATGAAGTGAGGGTTAGCACACTCTGTTCCCTCTCTGTGTGTTTGGGTGCACAATTCAGAAAAATAGATAAAAGAAACAGATGCAGACAGCACGGCAGCCATCCAGGTTTGAAACCAAGTTTGCCTTGACCTTTTTTTCTGAGATGCAAATCAAGTTTGTTTGTTTTTTTAGTCTTTTTAAAGAAACAAATGAACTTTGAGGTGTTACAAAATCATTTCAATCTTATTGGTTTCCAAAGGCTCCCCACCCCCACCCCCCAACATTGTTGAGAACATTGTAATAGGGCCGGCCTAAGACAGGATGATACATTTAAGTACCTGAGACAAAAGAACCAAATCATGGTTCAAATAATGGGAGTGGGGCAGAGTGTTCTGTTATC
This sequence comes from Podarcis pityusensis, assembly GCF_964106645.2. Lineage (NCBI taxonomy): Eukaryota > Metazoa > Chordata > Lepidosauria > Squamata > Lacertidae > Podarcis > Podarcis pityusensis. The sequence continues at coordinate 7,680,844 of NC_138044.1, read as the reverse complement.
TCTCCAGTCAAAACACACAGACATCACCTGAGCTACTGGTATTCAAAAGCATTACTGCCTCTGATCATGGAGACAGAGCACAGCCATTTAGTGTATTTTTGGTCTTTGTTGGAAGCTGCCCAGAGTGGCTGGGGAAACCCAGCCAGATGGGCAGGGTGCAAATAATAAATTATTATTATTATTATTATCATCATCATCATTATCATCATCATCATCACAGCTGGTAGCCATTGATAGTCGTCTCCTCCTCCTCCTCCTCCTCCTCCTCCTCGAATCTGTCTATTCCTCTTTTAAAGCCATCCAAGTTGGTGGCCACCTCTGCGTCCTGTGGGAATGAGTTCCATAGTTCAACTGGGCGCTGTGTAAATAAATTATTTTATCTGTCCTGGATTTTCCAACATTCAGCATCATTGGATGTCCATGAGATCTCATGTGAGGAGAAATAGGTATCTGGTTAGTCACTGTGAGAATGCTGGACTAGATGGGGCCTTTTATCTGTTCCAGTGGTTTGCTGTTCTTGAATGGCTGAAAACTGTGTTGGGGTGGGTTATGCCTGTGGGCCAGACATGTGTGCCTCCCACCCTGCTGACCATATCTGCACCAGACTGAAGAAGAAAGAAATTGTATTGATTAAAAGCATAAAATAATAATCCCTGCACACAGAAAATCTTAGACTCAAAACCTTTTCCCTTGCATATTAGCATTTTATGTGTAGGGATAGATAGATAGATAGATAGATAGATAGATAGATAGATAGATAGATAGATAGTGTGGCAGAACATTATATCAAGTGATAAGTCCCTGCACTGAGAACTCAGCCTTGCTTTCATGCTTGGAGCTGTCCCTGGATCTCAAGGAATGGAAATCTCATGAGCCATACTGATACTATTCTATGACCAGCCAGAATCTGGGGCCTCTTCAGAGCAAGACACATAATAACCACCCTAAGAACTGTACTGGCATGACCTTCCTACCTGTTCCCATTCTCACCTACAAATAAGGGCTTTGTATGTGTGTTTGTGTCATGGCTGAGATTGGCTGCAAACTGAGAGTCTCCCTGGGCACAGATGGAAACACTGGCACAGTGCATTCCCTGCAGTAGTGGTGAGAGAAGACAAACCATCCTGTTCCAAGGAGTACATGTGTGATGTGGTGGGTAGAAAGAAATTTTAATGGGTGCTAATCTGGAAGGAAGGAGGAAATGAGAAGGGGTCACTGTCTTTCTCCACACAAAGGAACACTTGAATAATGACCTTATATAGTGCGGCTGTGTTGTTCCTGTGTGACAAGACAGACTAGTTGATAGTGATTAATCTAATTTGCTTCAGAGAGTATGGATGGCAGGAGGAAGGAGAGAGATGAATTCTTGGAGTGGATGGGGGGATATCTCAGATGAGGGACAGGGCAGGAAAAGAAACAATTGGTTCAGTTTGCATTTTAATGCAAAACTCCTTACTTCACCATTTCCAAAACAATATGCACAGGAAAACACAGCCACCCTCTTAAATGTCACAATTCTCTGAATTTTGAAGTGCAGTTCTCCGATAAATAACGTTTATAGGAATTCACATATGAAAGTATGCATTTCAGTGCATATATGCCTGAAAATAGCACAGAAAGTGTGATGTATTAATGAAAGCAGTGTATAAAAATATATGAGGAAAAATAATTTGCAAAAATGTGTTTGTTTGAGGAAAATGCATACAAAAGTGTATATATTAGGAGAAATTAATACTCAGATTTAGACCCATTTTCATGAGGACCTTTTATTTAAAAAGAATTGCAAACTGATGCCAAAATGTGAAGTATGGAACAGGAGATGGGGAATTATGAGTTAGTGATAGGAACCAAAACTGACAGATGCTTTCTTCCCTACTGTAGCAGATCCCACCCTTGCCACCAATTAATATGTAGCAGACTCACCCACTAACTGCCCCCAGTTAAATATGGCGCTTTTCCAGGTAGAAGCTAACTTATTATTTAAACTTTATATAAGGATGTCACAGGCTTAAGCACAGTAGTATATGCACAGCTTTTCTTAAGCTTCCGTTGCTAAAGATCTGTTACTACACTTCGGGTAGATGTTCAGGTTTCTAGAATGGGTGGTAAAATGCTTAACTCAGTTTCTGTTACTTCATTCTCGTTCCCTTACTTAGTTATGGCAGGCATTACAGTTAAATACTTTTGACACAGCACAACTTCCTTCACAGACTTCACAGTTTTGGGACTACAACTCCCATCATTCCTAGCTAACAGGACCAGTAGGGATGGGAATTGTAGTCCCAAAACATTTGGAGGGCTGAGTTTGCCTATGCCTGCTCCTCAGAGCAGATGTTCAACTCAAATCGGAACCAGTTCTCCCTCAGTCAAATCCTATCCTAATCCCTATCTCTGTCCCCGTCTCTCAAACTAAACCCTGTTGCAAATCAAGCCCTATCTCTCAGCTCGGCTCAAACCCTGTCTAACTCTCTCAAAAACCGCTCCTTTTATTCTCCATCCCAAAGTGCTGCTCCTCCCCCTTTTTTGCTAGCTGACTTTTGTACCAATCGGAGAGAGGCTGCAGCCCTCTGGTGGAATTCTGAGGGACTACACCACCAGACCCCAGCTTTTGGGCTGCAGTTCAGTGGCAGAGCATCTGCCTTGCACACAGAATCAGCAGTTCAGTCCCCAGCATATCCAGGGCACACAGGGGAGAGACCTCTGCCTGAATCCCCAGAGAGCTGCTACCAGTTAGGGTAGACCATGCTGAGCTAGAGGGAGCTACGTAGATGGTCTAAGGCACCTTCCTGTGTTGGGCAGGGTCAGTAAAACCAAACAGCCACTCAGTTCTGTGCGAGGAGCAGCCAATCTTTTTTGATGTCAAGGCTGGCATTCGCTCATGGTAAACTGGTCAAGTGCTGTATATTAGTGGTGGGTGGAGCCAAAGGTGAAAGTGAGTGTGGGCACCTCTGTCTGCCCCCTGCTGCTCCCCAGCAGACATTCATTTTTAAGAGAGGGGAAGAAATTCAACTGGTGATGCTTCTGGTGGTGTATTATACTTTAATAAACTTGCTAGTCACTTGTTACATTAAAAGATCTCCCACATATTTTAAAACACAAAGATGAGTAAAAAAATTCATTCTAAACACATTTACAGAGAAAACACATGCAATTAATGAAAAATATACGCAAAGCATCCCACAATAGCAACAGAAAGCTTCAGGATAATGAGAATATTCACCCAATCATTTTCTCTCTCACCCAGGCATATACACACTGTCCCTCTTTCATTAATCTGTCATCCAGTCACATACACAAACACATAAACAGAGTCTCCCCCACCTTCACCATCAGCTTCTCTCTGTTGCTCACTTTGGGAGCCCCAGACTCTACTCTCTCCCATCCGTTTCAAAAAGAAAGACAGACATTTCCCAGGGATTAATCTTAAAATGGCCAAAGTGAATGCCTGTTCGGAATGAGGGCAGTGCTGATCTTGGGAGCATTGCCTTCCCTCTCATTTGGCTTCATTTCCCCTCTGTCATTTATTTGATAGCTGCACTGTGTTGCCATGTCCTCAGCACATGGCACCCATATGATTTTTCCTGGGAATTCTCTGTTTGCATACCTCTTCCGGGTTAGGGGGAACCACCTTGGCATCTAGTGCCATACCCAAGGCCCCTCAAACTCTTGCAGTCAGCACTAACCCTCTAATCTACCTGCTAATGCTGAAAAATGTAGGGATAACTCCCCTGATGCTAGCTAGTTTCTTCCATCTCCATTCCGGATGAAACAATTGCTCAAAAAGTTGCCCAAGAAGGTGCCTCTGATGTTTGTGCATTGAAGAACTGTGGCTTCCCCCACCTCCACTCACCTCTTACTAAAACATAAACAAACAAGCTCCAAGACATGCCACTGTGTAGCTTCACCAGAGTTTGCACAATTCATCTTGCAACAAAGCCTTAAGCAACAACAACAAAGATCCCTTCCTTCTTGCCTGCATGCCACCAGCCAATCAAGCTAGGATAAAAAATATGCTAGCAGGCTCTACTTGATTGACTTCAAACCACAATAATGAGAGGAAGATGGCAACAATGAGGGAGTGTAGCCGTGGTGGTTCCAGAACAGGGCCAGCCATAGCCTTCTCTGTATAATTTGGTTTCGTGTTCTGTACAAGAAAACATGTCAAATATGAGAACAGCACTCCAAGATTGTAATGTTATTGCAAAGCCACAAATACACAGACATGCAAGTCTGTATTCTCTGGCATAATGGAATGTCATCCTCAAAGCCACATGTTCATTTTCTTCAAGCCTGGAAGTTCAGCTTCTCAAGTCAGCAGTGGAGGGCACTTAAAAAAAACCCCAACAACTCACGCTCAGTAATGAAGGCTCCTTTGTTTTATTGTCCACACTGCTGTAAGAAATATTTTCATACTTGACCGTCTTGGCAATGGAGATTGCAGAAATATATTTTATGATCTACTCACCTGCCCTGTTCATTGTCATTGGCGAACTCAGGGTGTATCTTTAAGGACAGCATAAGAACCTGAGAAAAGTATTCAGAAATATTCTGAAACATGGCTATCTCCAGCTGCAAAGGCAGAGCATAGCCAACATGGCTAGCAGCCATAAATAGCTCTCTCCTTCGCCATGAATTTGTCTAATACTCCTTTAAAGCTATCTAGGTTGGTGGCCATCACTTCTTCCTAGTTCATAGTTCATAGTTTAACCAAACCCTGCATTAAGAAGTACTTTATTTTATCTGTCCCGAACCTCCCAGTATTCAGCTGCACTGGAAGCTTCAGTCATTCCTTCTTCCTAAAATTTCTCCTCTCTAGCTTTCAAGGCCAAGAGGCATTGCCCAAGTTCAAGTACACCTTCCAGCCAGGCAAAAGCTATCATGAACCACATAGAGATGGGGGTAGTCAGGCAAGAGGAGGGGTAGGAGGTGCTAAAGTCTGATAATCCCAAGGAAGGTCCTAGTGAGTTGGGACAGGCTCCAGACCCAAGGGGTCTCAGAATTGGTAGAGAGAGCAGCTGTGGGTCCTGAGAATTCAGATTTGGATCCTGGGGAAGGATCAAACAGGATGTGGGGGAAGAGTCCAGCTCTTTCACCATTAGATACTTCCAGTCAGGTTCCACTCATGCTGGAGCTGCCTCTTCTGCTTCCTTCTGCCTATGAGTGGCCACCCTTAAGTTTGGTTCTGGGCCAGCACAAGTGCAAACAGGCCATGCAAGCCAAACCCACTTGGAGGAGCACCCATTTGCTTGCCCATCCTAAAGATGCCTCTCGCTTGCCACACTAAAGCTCTGACCAGCCTACTCTTTAAAAGTAAGGTGCAGGGGCATGTCACTCGTTGGATCAAGATATTAGCTTTCCTAGCCATGCAATCCACCTGACATGCCTTTTAACCCTTGCCTTACTTACATACCATACTGATTTGAACATTAAAGATTTAGGCAGAAACCATAACCCGAGTTTGGTACTGCTTGAGCCCTCTGCCCCCAAGCTCCTGAATCCTCCTCTTTTCCTAACAGGTCCTGCCAGCCTTGCCCTGTTCTGGATGGCACCATGGGACCCATGACACACAGCCACCCACTAGACTGGTTGCACATAAGAAGGGAAGTGTGTTGGTTCTGGCTGAGGGCATTCGGCAGTTGGTTGATCAGTGTCCCATCCACTTTAATGAGCCTTTCCTATGAGCCTTTCAAAGGAAACACATCCTCCTGGATTAGGCCATCAGTCAATTTATCCCTATCTTGCCTACTCTGCACTGACTGTCCAAAAGACCTGAGATGCAGGCCTTTCCCAGATCCTGTGGCATTTTGCATGCAAGGCACATGCTGAACCATTGAAGCACATCTCCTAAAACAAGGATGGGGAACCTGCAACCTCCAGAGGTTGCTGGATTACAACACCTGATCATTTCTGACCATCGGGCATGTTGGCTGGAGCTGATGGGAGTTTGAGGATTCCCCTCCCATTATCCAAATACTCCTTTTGATTTCCCCCTCCTGTCTCATATTATATGTGATTGGGGGCAAGCATGGGTTTAAATGGGGGGTGAGGACACCTGTGGTCCTCCAGATGTTGCTGGATTGCAATGCCCCATCATCCCTGCTGCTTCAGAGCTCATGTAGCTGGAGGGCTACCCAGGTTCTCTACCCCTGCCCTAGAGTAGTCAGACCACATCATCTTCCACCCTTGAGTCTTCAGTGCTCTGAGCACCCCTGGCAGGTACTTCTTTTGCTTTTTAAGTACAGTAATCGACCAAGTGAAAGATTGTCAGATTAGGAAAATGGGAAGTTGCCTTATGCCAAGTCAGCCTAATAGTAACATTAGCTCTATATTGTCTACACTGACTGGCAGCAGCTCTCCAGGATTTCAGGTAGGGTTCTCTCCTTGCCCTACTTAGAGATGTCAGGGATTGAACTGAGTACCTTCCTCATTCAAAGCAGGTGCTCTGCCTTCTGAGCAACAGCCCTTCCCCAAAACAACATAGGAAGTTGTCTTATGCCCAGTCAGTCCATTGATCTCTCTAGATCAATAGTGTTTACACTGGTTTGCAGGGGCACTCCAGAGTTGGAGACATTCCCAGTCCTATCTGGAGATGATGGGTTTTGAACCTGGGACATACTTTGTGCAGAGCACATGCTATACCACTGAGCTATGACTGTTGTCTGTGGGGTTGGGTTGCAGGAAAACTGTACTTGGATGCAGATGAAGCTAGCTCATGTGCCAAAGGAAGTAGACTTGCCGCTGTTTTAGGGAGAGCCTGTGAGCTGGATGGTCTAGCCTCTTGAGCTGGAGTGTATTTATGTGGTGGAGGTTTTGTTACTCAGCACTTTTACAATGACAGCTGTGGAAAAGAGTATTTTTTTTCTGATTTGCACACCACTACAAGGCCCTGTGCCTGGTATTCACAGAGAGGGGAGGGGAGGAAAACCCACATCAAACCACAACAAATGCTTAATTCTAAAGTCTTATGCATCGAAATGTAGTTTGATAATTAGATAGGAGAAGGGACACCATCACAGACAGAAACATCCAACTTCTTTCTTTCTATCTCTATGTGTCTGTCTCATACAATATAATGCCACGCATAGTAAAAGGGACCCCTGACCATTAGGTCCAGTCGTGGCCGACTCTGGGGTTGCGGCGTTTATCTTGCTTTATTGGCCAGGGGAGCCAGCGTACAGCTTTCAGGTCATGTGGCCAGCATGACTAAGCCACTTCTGGCGAACTAGAGCAGTGCACAGAAACGCTGTTTACCTTCCCGCCGGATCAGTACCTATTTATCTACTTGCACTTTGACGTGCTTTCGAACTGCTAGGTTGGCAGGAGCTGGGACCAAGCAAAGGGAACTCACCCCGTCGTGGGGATTCGAACCGCCGACCTTCTGATCAGCAAGTCCTAGGCTCTGTGGTTTAACCCACAGTGCCACCCATGTCCCTACAAATGCCATGCATGTTTACTCACAGATAAGTCTCCTATATCCTAAAGGACCAAAGGAACTACTTTCCAAAAACAAATGAATGTCCCCACCATTTGAAACAATTGTTTTAGCCATATGCCAATTCATGTTGAATCCAGCTCAAGAGGAACTGGTTCTTCCTATTTGCAGCAGAAGCCTGTTGTAAGAATGCTGATTGGCTTGCCCTTGTGGCAGTCACAGTCACTTTCCCTCTGGCCTGCACTTCCCAGCTGGCTGTGCAGAGTGCTGACTGACTAGCCCTTGTGGCAATCACTGGGTCACCTTCCTTCCCCTTGTGCTTCTCAGTTGACTGTGCAGTCTTGGTTGGCTAGCCCTTGGGGAAATTGCAAAGCCACACTTCCTCCCTGCTTCCCAACCAACTGAGCAGAGTCCTGGTTGGCTGGCCTTTACCTTTGTGGCAATCAAGGAGCCTCCCTCCGCCTCAATGTTTTAATTTTAAAAAGGAGCTGTTTTAAAAGAAAGGCACCAAGTAACCATGCCAGGTGCCTGCTTGGTTTTTGAAGATAAACCTGGCCAGAGAATGAAGGAGAAGCAAAAATCTGCATTGAATTTGGATTCAGACACATATGTTTGTAGAGAACTGAATGAAGAAGGAGGCAGAGTTCACCCATTGGCTCCTGGAGGACTGCACATTGGTTGCTGGTGCCTATTGGGATTGTTAAAACAGACGGTAGGTGGAGCCCAACGGTAGGTGGAGCCAGCGCCAATGGCAGTCAGAGCTAACTCATTCTAGCTTTCCCCCCATCCTCCTTCCCCCTGCTGAGTTCTGCAAGGGCAACACTTAAGACTGAGGATGAAGAAGCTGCCAGGCAATGCCGCCCCCTGGACTGCTTGCAAGTAAGAAGGCAGGTAGGCAGGAGCTGGTTGAGGACAGATTAAGGTTGGTGGGACAGGGCATCCATATATTGTTAAAGTAGTACTCTAAGAACATAAGAGGAGCCTGCTTGATCAGGCCAATGGCCCGTCTAGTCCAGCATCCTGTCCTCAGAGTGGCCAATCAGATGCCTCAGTAGAAAACCCACAAGAAGGATTTGGAGCACAAGAGTACTCTCCCCTCCTGTGGTTTCCAGCAACTGGCATCAACTTTGGTGGCCACCAGTCTCCTGTGACAGTGAGTTTCATAGTTTCACTGTGCACTGCATGAAGACATACTTTCTATATCTGTCTTGAACCTTCTAACACTCAGCTCCACTCTTTTCCAACTCATCACACTATCCATAAGAGCAGAGAAGGAGGGGAAGTCAGTATCCTCCCATCCACTTATCATCTAATCCACTTCACAAGAGAATGTCAAACTCGCTCTCTAGTTTATGCAGTGCATTTTATTTGGGTATTAACCATACTGGACGCATTAAAAATGGTTGTTGGTTTCCTCAGGCATTACTCACCGGGTATGAGAAAGTTCTGTTCTTTCGACACACAGCTCTGTTTGAAGTGAAAAATTGTTCTCTTGACCTTTCTTGAATGAGAAAGTGTGGTCAGAGCTGGTATTTGCTGCTTGTGCAGCTGTTTACAACAGCCGACGCCTCTTGCCCAGGAATCTCCAGTGAAAATATTGGGGGGGGGGGTCTTAACACGGATCCAGACGGTACGGGAAGGTCAGCAATAAGTTTTGGAGGGAGGATGGGGTAGACAGATGGGTGGATATGGGGCTTGATTTCAGCATTGCCAAAACTGGCAACCATCAGAGTATAGGAAATCCGTCACAACCATGGTCCTAGGACAGGGAGGTGGAAAATTGAGGTTTTCTCTCCATCTACTGTTGCCTGCTAACAGAGCATTTCATTATGGACCTGGCTCAGTTGAGAGTGGTTGAATCCAGCTTCCATAAATGAGATACTGCTGCTTTCCTGGCAGGACTTTTGCAACCATCATTAATCCACTCAGTCAGTATTCTGCCTATGCTTCCACTCTTGGTCAGACACCCCTTTCCCCCCATGCAGATGTTACTGGAGGGTTCAGCTGTGAACTATGTTTTTCTCCCCTATGGGCATGGCAGTTTTGCTACTGCTATAACCACCTGTTTGATGGTGTCCAGACAATATCACCTGCATTTACCTATGCCATTGTGAAATACTACATTGTTATTTTTATTATTACATTTATATTCCACTTTTCCATCAGAGAGCTCAAGGTAGCATGCACAGATCTACCCCACCCCAGTTTCATCCTCACAACAACCATAGGCCATGCTGGCTGGGGCTGAAGGGAGCTGAAGTACAGCAACATCTGGAGGTTCCCAACCCTTTGTTTATGAGTATTCCATGGCCATTGAACATGCCCAGTCCGCATCAGGCTGTTTCAAGATTGCCCTCCCTCAGGCTGGTAAATTCCAGAAACACCCAAAGGGCCACAGGTTCCCCATCTCTGATTTAAATCCACTCACTTCCATGAGAGGTGGAATTTGCCACTGTGATTTGCTTCTCTCAAACTCCTTTCTCTGTTATTCTCTGCTACTGAGATCTAGCACATCATTTTATTTTGTTGGAGCACAATCATCCTGTCCTTGCCTCAATGGACCAAAGGGTTGGATGTTCCTTCTCCAGAACTTCACCCTGTTTGCCAAGGAGCTGTGTGCAATTCAGCTGGCATCCGCCAGCTTGTGGATGTACATGGAAACTTGATCCTGCTCGCTTGTCCAAGTGGAAGAAAGCCATTATTTACACTTCATTCACAAGAATGGTCCCCACTAGGGCAATCTCAAGCAGGAAAAAGGAACAGATGACACAACTTCTTTTGAGCACAACAGATTTGCCTTCCAAAGTACCAGGCTTAAATAAACAGTGGCCTTGTGACATCCAATGTTAAATATAGCAACTGATTGCAAAATGTCCTCATGTACTGGGCAAGCTTGTACTTTCTGTTTGACCTGCGTATCTTTGTCAAGCCTTACGGTTCCCCAAGTACCATTTGGGCCTCTGCAGTGGATTTAGAAAACAGGAACATAAAATAAGCCTTGTTGGATCAAACCAAACTGTTAAAGGGATAGAGACACAGCAACCCTCCAGAAATTGTTGGATTGCCACTCCCATCATCCCTGACTTGTTCTCCATGTTGGCTGAAGCTTATGGGACTTGGAGTCCAACAACAACTGGAAAGCCACAGATTCACCATCATTGACTTGGTCAGTATAGCAGCAGTGAGGAACATGTAGGGAAGCAGTAGTTTCCTTGCCATCCTGTGTTAATTGCAACCAGCACTGTTTCCATTCTATTCCTGTTAGCTTCTGAAACCTTGCTGCCCAATATTACATAAATTAATGTAATTAATTACGCAATTAATTTCCAGCAGAAGGGAAATGTCATGAACAGCACAGAAAATAAGGTAATTATTTGTGTGATATTTGTGGGCTAAAAAGAAAATCAATAGCAAATATTTGTTTACATGATTTCTGTTTCTGACCTCAGATGAACAAGCAGATTGTGGAAATTGCCACTCCTGTTCCTAATTGAATTCTCTGCCATCCCTAGCTCCACCTCCCATCATCCCCAGGCCATGCTGGCTGGGTTGGGTGGAAGTTGGAGAGCCCTAAATCACTATCCTTAATTGCTGTGTCATGCATAGTGCATTTGTCAGAGTCTGGTCCTGCATAGCTGAAAGGTATGGCCCTCTGCTTGCTGTTGGACACAAATTCCGATCAGCCTCAGTCAGCATGGCTAATGGTCAAGGATGAGGGGAGTTCTAGTCCAGCAACATATGGAGGGTCCCAGTTTTCCCATCCCTGATCTAGTCCAATAACTTGTTTCCAACAGTTGCTAATATGTTCTACCATGTTTATGCCAAATCTGCATGTGCAGGGACAAGAATTAAGATTCAAATGAATTGAAATCTGCAGCAAACTGGTGCAATCTCCAATGCTGGGACTCATTATTAGAAAGCCAGAAATCAAGATGAACAGAATGCAGGGCCCAGTGAACACACGGAATATAGTAAAGGCACAGGGCAAGTGACAATCTGCTCATAGATTGTACAGTGGCAGAGTTGACTCCTAAAAAAAAAGTAACTTCCCATGGGTCACCCTTTGTTTGGCAAGCTGCATTTGATTGCACATTTGCTTGTGAGCTGCTGATGTCATCCTCAGGACCAGAGTCAAAGAGAACGTGTTGGCTCAGAGAATTGGCTCAGTAGCTGAACAGGATGACCTTGTTCATAATACTGCGCAGGAGGCAGGAGGGTTTCCAAATCTTTGCACCAAATCAACTTCTTTAGGCTGTATCCTGGGACTAAGCCCTGTTGAATACACAGGGATCCGCTTCTGAGTAATCATGCATAGGATTACACTGGTGAAATTGAAGTCTACGTGGTTGCTCCTGGACAAAGGAGGAGTGGAACTCCATATAAAATTAGCCCATTGGTTCAATGTGGAAAAGTCTCCTTTTGGCTGAGCCACAGCAGTCGCCTCCAGATGACCTGCTTATTGAGCATTCATCCTGATTTATTTATACAGTCTTTGTAGGGAGGTCAGACAAGACTGGCTATTTATTGCACTTTCATTGTGATTTGTTTGTGGGGAGGTCATCTGAGGTTCCATCAAGCAACTGTGATCCATTACATTTCCTTATCACTTTTCTTACTGCAAAAAGTCCGAAATGGGTGGAGGGGGAGGGGAGCAGATTAGATGCACCAGAATGACAAATCAGCTTTCATTCTGTGAATTGAATTTGCTGGCATTTGATTGAATCTCACCTGAAAATAGCAACAGACTGGAAGCGCTCAGTGTCTGTGTGGATCAATAATTGGGGTTTTTATTTGTTTGTTTTCTTACTAGCATGGGAGGCAAATGCTTTCCCCCAAAAGTTAGCAATCACAATGAGGCTTGTATTTATTCCCCATCCCTTTAAATTGCTTGAGCCATCCCCATTTGGGATGGCTTGGCAAGGATTGTTTGTCAAGTTGGTTGACAGATTGAGCTGCACACTTGAAGGACATCCAGAATGTTCTCAGTTGAAGCCAGCTTAAAATTCACATGATCCGGTTAGGGGTAGTTTAGGGATATGGTTCAGTTTCAATTTCAGTTTCTCTCAGTTTCTCAATCTTCCAGTATTAAATTCTCAACATTTGCACATCAGTTTGCTAATTCTTTTTTAAAAAATGTCCTCACCAACATTTTAGCCTGAATTTATTCTAATGTACACTTCCCCCCCCCCCCAAAGCAATTTCCTATGAAACTGTGAATTAAGTAGGGTTGCCTTTGAATGGAAATGATATTTCTCCCTGTCTTTATTTATCAGGTAGCCTTATTTACTATGGGCAGCCCCTATTTTCTACTCCCTGTCCTTGGTAAATCTCTGCTTCCAGTTTATCTTCAGCCGTTTGTTTATTTCAGGGACATACACCCATCCCACTTCAATAAATTCCAAGGGTAGCTTACAATGATTTCAATTCACAATAAAAACTAATTAGATTGCAGACATTAAAACACCACAATGGAAAAGAACAACAGGAAAGCTGTTGGCAGGAACAGCAGTAACTTAAAAGCAGCACAAGGCTCCCAAAAAACTTATGCCTTTGGGAGATGCCTTGCAAAATAGTTGATGTGACTTTCACAGAGATGTCCAGTCTCTAGCAGTTAACAGTGCTGTCCTATACATATAGGAACATAGAATGCTGTCTTAGAATGACTCAGACCATTGGTCTATCCAACTCAGTATTATCTACACTGACTGGCAGCAGCTCTCCAGGGTTTCAGGCAGAGAATCTTTCTTAGCCCTACCTAGAAATGCTGGGGATTGAACTTGGGGCCTTCTGCATGCAAAGCAGGTGCTGTGCCACTGAGCCAAAGCTGTTCCCTTGGAACTCTTAGTTGGTGGGCAAGCATGCATGGTATCACCAGAGCACCTCCATGGGATTTCATGTGCATGGTCACACATGGTCCCGCTGCACATGAAGTTAGTCACATTAGATATCAGCAAGAAATGCAGTGCTGCTTGCACTTTCATAAAAATGACACCACAGCTAATTCACAGTTATCAAACCAATAAACAAACAAAAAGGTAGCCAGCCTTCTGAATTCACACTTCTCTGAATTTTGCAGTGCTCCAACCAAGAAATGTGAACAATAATGCATATATCAGTGGAAAGTGTGCATAGAAATGAAAAGAGATGGCAGAGGAGATGTGATAGCCTTCAAATATCTGAAGGGCTGTCACATGGAAGGTAGAGCAAGCTTGTTTTGTGAGGGTAGATGGAACCAATCAATTCAAATGGAAAGGAGATTCCAACTAAACATCAGGAAGAACTTTCTGAGGGAAAGAACCTCAGAAGGTGGTAGACTCTTATTCATTGGAGGCATTTAAGCAGAGGTTGGATGGTCATCTGCCAGGAATTCTTCAGCAGTTATTCCTGCATTGCAAGGAGCTGGACTAGATGAAATTAACATGCAGAAATGCATTGTATCAGGGGTGCCAACTTGAATAAAATATTGTGGGGGTCCGGGTAATTGATCACACGACACAGTGAATCCAAACCATTTGAATGGAAATACCCCTTAACTTTGTGGGGACTTGGCTCCCTCAAATATTTTGTTGTGGGGGCTGAAGCCCCCATGGCCCCTACGAGTTGGCTCCTATGCATTGTATTAAGGATAATGCTTTGCAAAATTGGGTATCTTCGTCAACGCAGCAAACAAAAATGCATTTGTTAAGAGAAATGTGCACTCAAAGTGCTGGTAATCTTCAGGATTTTTTATTTCTTTAATTTTTTTGGCTGCAGTAATGCGGAGACCGGAATATATGATTGCAAAAAAGAAAAGAAAAGAGAGAAAGAAGAAATTAGAATTGACAGATCTGCCCATTCCTAAGTCTTCCACAGGGGTGGAGAAGACAAGCAGCAACATTCTGCACTGGAATGCCTCCGTCTCACAGAACTTGAAGAAAGGGGGGCAGTTCTCCAGTGGCAGAAGTGGTGGGTGCCGCCTTGGGCACCTCTGCAGCCTTAGGTAGCTGCTTCATCTCATCTCATGGGCAGACTGGCTGTGCTTGCAGAACAGACATGTTGCAGGCTAGAATGGGAGCTTGCCTGCTTATTTATTTATTTGTGTATTTATTTCCTGCAAGATGTGCATCAGCTGTATGGTCTGCTGTTAGCATTTTGAGACGTGTACATATTGTCACCCCACCCTCGCCTCCCCCACCCCAGGCATGAAGTCGCATTGCATTGGAATTGGCTCTACGCAGGTCAGGGACACTTTGTATGGGGAGGGGGCAGTGGGGGAAAGAGCATGAGTTGTGCACAACTGCTATATCACTTTCCCTCTTTACCCGCACCCCACCCGGACACATTCCTGGGGCCTGTGGGGCGATAGAAAGAAAGCTCAGAGAGTAGGAGCTACTTTTTGTGGAGGGGGGGGAGTGGAGAGAGTTGACATGTTGCCTTATCATTAGCAAATGCTGGGCTAAGTGAGTCAAAGGGAAACCTCATGGCATCCCCCTGGGGTTGGAAACATAATCTGTGCCTCCCTCTGCCCTCGTTCACTCTGTCTCCTGCTCTCCACACACACACGCCCGCCCGCCCGCCTCGCACACATACATACAGTGTGTGGGTGGAAGGAGGACAGGGCTGGATTTAGAACCCACTGAAAAGGCAGAGACAATGTTAGATGCCTCTAATTGAAAGCAGCTTTGGAGGGAGAAGTTTGATGCAAGATGCCAGGAAAACAGGCGCAGAGGCTTCCAGTTGAGAGGAGTAGAAGGCAAATTTGTCATCTGGCATCACATGGACAAGTAGGGAGAAAGAACCCTGTAAGGCTTAGTTGCCCAGGAGTCCAAAGGGCCACCCATGATAACCTTCCCGAGTAATTGAGACCCTTCTCCCAATTTGGCACTCCTAGTGGTGCAGAGCCTAGGACTTGCCGATCAGAAGGTCAGCAGTTCAAATCCCCGTGATGGGATAAGCTCCCGTTGCTCGGTCCCTGCTCCTGTCAACCTAGAAGTTCAAAAGCACGTCAAAGTGCAAGTAGATAAATAGGTACCGCTTCAGCGGGAAGGTAAATGGTGTTTCCATGCGCTGCTCTGGTTCGCCAGAAGCAGCTTAGTCATGCTGGCCACATGACCCAGAAGCTGTACGCCAGCTCCCTCGGCCAATAAAGCGAGATGAGCGCTGCAACACCAGAGTCGGTCATGACTGAACCTAATGGTCAGGGGTCCCTTTACCTTTACCTTTACCTTTAGTGGTGCAGCATTAAAACTGCTGGTGCATTTTTGCAGTGCTAGGCAGGGTCTGGTCTGGTTTCAAATTGGATGGGGAACAGTGTGTTGAGATTCCTGCACTGCAGGAGGTTGGACTAAATGACCATGGGTGTCCCTTCCAACTCTACAGTTCTGTGATTCTATGATCTACAAGGGCTGTAGCTCAGGGGCAGAACATCCACTTTGCATGTAGAAGGACCCAGGTTCAATCCCTGAAACCCTGGAGAGTGGCCGCCATATGGTGAAGACAATACCTAGCAGAGGGTAAAAGAGAATGCATCCTTAATACAGTGTTAGGTTCTGCCCACTGCCTCATATGTGGTCAGCTGTATTTTTACCCTTCGATAAACAAGTGCCCCCATCTCTGGTAAGTGTAGGTAATGCTTCAGTAAAAATGTTCTGAGAACATCTGAGATAGGTAACAGTATTTATGGTATTCTTTCTGCTTGTTTGTTTGTTTGTTTGTTTGTTGTTTGTTTTCTGTACCATTGATAGTTTAATTAGCCAAAGGCCTGGGAGAAGAGTGATGTTTTTGCCTGGTGCCTAAAGATATGTAACAATGGTACCAGGTAAGCCTCCCTGCAGAGAGCATTTCATAAGTGGGGGGCCACCACAAAAAGGCCCATTCTAGTAAACATGTTATATAATTATGAGACTGTCAATGGCCATAGCATTATTCCTGGCTATATTCTCCCTCTACTGTCAGAGGCAGCATGGCTCTGAATACTGGTTGCTGGAAATCATAAGTGGGCAATTGTACTCATGTCCTGACCTAAGCATAACATTCAATCATTTCATGGAGAGAGAGAGAGAGACCAACTCTTGCAGTAAACAGCTTTTTCAACTCTACATCAGAGAATTTTGGACAACGGATAGAGATGCTTGTCTCTTCAAGGTTGCTTTGCATGCTTCTGGGCTGATTAAAGACCCTGGTTACCCTGTACCAAGTTAACAAGAAACATCCCCATGGTTCCAAGCCACTGTTTTAAGATATGTTAATTATCTTAATGACTTACAGGCTGATTCCTAGACCACAACCGGGGTGCTCCACCATCAAAGATGAGGTGTCAACCAGCAAGATGGCACCCCATTTATAGGTTTTGGCCAATGTTAGTCCTACTCAGAGTAGACCCATTGACGTTAATGGGCAAATCTAATTTAGACCTTTTGATGTAGGTGAGTATCCTCTGAGTAGAACTAGGTTAGATGTGACCCACTTTGGAAGTTGAGCTCAGCAGATTCCTCACCCATCCGTACCTGGGAAGGTTTGCTTTTCCAGCATTTCAGTGTCCCTAATTTTTCAGTATTTTGATCAGTGCCAGGGCAATTGGGAGCTGATATTTTAATTTTGAGCACCTTCACATGATCCAAACAACATCAAAGCCATGGTTGTTGGTGGTAGATGAGCCTAACATTCTCCTTTCCCTTCCTTCCCCCACAACAAACACTCTGTGAGGTGAGTGAGGCTGAGAGGCTTCAGAGAAGTGTGACTGGCCCAAGGTCACCCAGCAGCTGCATGTGGAGGAGCGGGGAAGCGAACCCAGTTCACCAGACTACAAGTCTACTGCTCCTAACCACTACACAACACTGGCTTGGCTCCCTCTTGGGTCGATTTTTGTTCTTAAAAAAGGATTGGGCAGATTCTTAGAGGACACAGCTATCAATGGCTGCGAGTCATGATGACTATCATCTTCATTCACTGTTAGAGGCAGTATATCTCTGAATACAGGTGTGTATCTTTGAATATAGGCGTGCACAGCACATTTTGTTAGGGTGTGCACCATGTGAAATTCTTTTTTAAGGCAAACATTAATTGAATATATACTCATATTCAATCATAAAGGGGATTGTTTTTATTCATCCAATAAACTAAAGAAACTAAAACTTAACTATTTTTTTTAATGACTAACTAAACTTTGCTTTAAAAATACAAACTTAAAAAATGAGATAGAAAATACCAAAATTTTGCTGTAATGAAAACAGACAAAGATACAGTCAGTTTTTATTATCTTTATATTTAACTAGATACAGTGGTACCTCTGGTTACGTATTTAATTCATTCCAGAGGTCTGTTCTTAAGCTGAAACTGTTCTTAACCTGAAGCACCACTTTAGCTAATGGGGCCTCTTCCTGCCGCTGCGCCACTGCTGCATGATTTCTGTTCTCATCCTGAAGCAAAGTTCTTAACCCGAGGTACTATTTCTGGGTTAGAGGAGTCTGTAACCTGAAGCGTATGTAACCTGAAGCATATGTAACTTGAGGTACCACTGTAATGAGCTAACCCAAACTTGCCAGTTTAGGATTTCTTCATCTTCCTGTCCTAGAGAATGACTTCCTCCTTCTCACTTACTGCTACCACTGCAGCCCATTACTCTCTGCCCCGGCTGCTTCCAAAGACAGATGCAAGCAGAAGCTACATATCTGTTTCAGACCCACACCACCCATTTTTTTTCCTGCCTGCATCTCTCTCTGCTTCCTCCCTCCCTTACAACTTTGCGTCTCCCCTACCACTGCTTCCCCACAGGTTGTGGCAGCTGAGGGAGCAGTATTGCTACTTCATACTCTTTCCTCGTTGCCACAATCCCTCCTTCTTCTTTTTTTAAACATTAAGCTGTGCACATGTCTATGCTTCTGAAAAATCAGTTGCAGGGAATTTCAGATGAACAGAGTGCTGTTGTGCTCAGGGTTTGCTTGTAGGTTCCCCAGAGGCATCTGACTGGCCACTGTGAGAACAGGATGAACTAGATGGGTCATTGGCCTCCCCCAGCAGAGCGCTCCTTATGAGTATTCAGTTGAAATGGAGACACCAGTTTTGGGCAATACCTATTTTTGCCTTAACATGAAGTTGGTTGCTCCTTGTTGGTTTCCTTGTGTTACAGTTGCTTTGAGGGTGGATCTGGAGAATAAGCCTCTTATTGGCTTCTAGCCACATTGGCTATGTTCTTCCTCCACTGCCAGAGTTGCTATGGAACACAAGTAGGGTAAGTGCTGTTGCACTCAGGTTCTGTGGATGGGCTTCCCACAGGTACCTGGTTGGTCACTTTGAGAACAGGATGCTAGACTAGATGTGCTGTTGGCCTGATCTAGCAGGGCTTTCCTTATGTTCTTTTGACCTCCACTTCCCACAAGATGGAGAGTGATAAGGGTGGACATTAGTGTCTCCAACCCACTCTTGCTTCTTGTGTTTTGGTTTTACACACAGCAGAACACCTGTGTAGAACTGAAGCTATGAAGAAATCATGATTCCATGGTAAATAAGTCAGATGGTTCCAAATACCTCATGTTGGCAATTAATAACAGTGGCTTGGCTAACCACTGCTGGAAATGTCTAAACCAGACATATATGCAATGTGGCTATCTCAGGTTTGGGACTTGGCATTAATGGACAGATTGTCTGAAAGTTACAAGGGCAGACAATGACCAAACAAAAAGGCAATTTTCAGAAGAAATGATGTGACCTTATTAAACAGTAACAAATCATAGAAACAAAGGAAGCTGCCTTCTACTGAGTCAGAGCAATGATGCACGAACAAAGTCAGGCAACAGTTCTCTAAGGTTTCGGACAGAGGTCTCCTCTGGTCTTCCTGGAGATGTTGGGAATTGAATCTGGGATGTTTTGCATGCAAAGGCAGATGCTATGACACTGACTTGTAGCTTCCCATGGTACAGCCTTTCAGATCCAGAAACAGAACTTTAAAAGGGCCCTACCAACCAGATTCCCTCCTCTGTGTTTTAAGATTTCTGCTTCTGGGTTTCAGACAGAACCCAGGAAAAATGCTGAGGTGGGGTTTTTTTTTGGGGGGGGGGGAGTAGCAGCAGCAAAAATAAAAACATAGATATTTTAAATTATCAGAGCTTTCCTGAACCTCAACAATGGTTTGTTTTGGGTTTGGCTCAAGTTTTTTAGTGGAGGTTTGGGTCAGCTTTTAATATCGTTTCTCACTCATCCATTAAGCGACACATGAACTATGCCAAACCCCAACTCTCCCATTCCTCTCTGTGTTCTTGGGGGCCAAGTGGGTTTCAGAGAGAGAGAGGAGAGGAGAGGAGAGGAGAAGAGAAGAGAAAGGAAGAGAAGAGAAGAGTCACGCCACAATGTCCATAGAATTCCAGAAAGGCTGTCCATTTGTGTCAGCCATATAAACTGCAGATGTGGGTAAGATAAATCCCCTAACTGGATAGGTATTTAAGAAAGAAAGAAAGAAAGAAAGAAAGAAAGAAAGAAAGAAAGAAAGCATCCATTCTCCCCAATGAGAGGCAGCCTGCTGAAAATGCAAGAAAGGAGAATTGCAAAATGATACATGTCGAATTGCTGGAATGAATTTCAAATGCCAAAGATAGTTTATGTAAAGTCCTGCACTGTTGTAAAATGTAACCCTATCCACTGGCAAGCCTTGTTGAGGTTCGGTTCCAGTCAAGGTTTTCTTTTTCCTTCCTCCCGCTGCCTCCTTATTTTTAAACAAAACTGAAAAACTTCTTCCAGCCCATTAAAGTTGATTTATGTTTTGCCCGTAGATTCCTTTGCTCTCAGCCTTTGGGGATTCAAATTAGAGAAATCATTACCTCACTTTTGGCCAATCCAGCATCTCTGTTTCCAAATATGTGGAGCGCTACTTTTGCATTGCTTTGACTTTTTTCCTCCTGGACATAAGGGAACTATTCTTACTTGAGCCACTGTGGAACTCATTTGCCATCGACATCACCCCTGTCTTGAAAATATCCCCACGGAAGCTTCTCTGCTTACCATGTTTTCTTTAATACAACAGTGTGAGAATACAGGAGGAAGCTTAGAAGCTGCAAAGCTGGAAATATCTGGGAGAAGCCTGAAGGGGAGCTGATGGGCAATGCCTTGGGCCAAGGGTGGGGAAGCCATGGACCTCCAGATGTTGCTGGACTGTAACTCCCACCATCATTGATCATTGGCCATGCTGGCTGCTGGGACTGCTGGGAGTTGAAGTCCAACAATCAGAGGGACAGAGGAGGAAAACCTGTCTCCCTACATGCTTTGCTGGGCTCCACCTCCCATCATCCCTGACTACTAGTCATGCTGGCTTCTGGTGTTGGGTGGGAGTTACAGTCTAACCCAGGGGTTGTCAAGCTCATCCCTACCTCCCACTAGTGGGCGTTTCAGGATTCTAGGTGGGCAGTAGGGGGTTCTATGGCACAGGCTGAACCCTCCTTCCCTTGAGCACTGATGGGCAGTAAGGAAATTTTGCCATCAAGAAAGATGCATTAGTGGGCAGTAGGTATAAAGAGGTTGACTACCTCAGGTCTAACCACAGATAGAAGGCAATAGCTTCAGTGGTGCTTTCACCCATGCTTTCAGTGGTGCAAAAGTGCCACAAATAGACCTAGACAGGCAAGGCCCTTGCTTCATCCAACCAGGGTAGCTGTAGTCCAGCCTAGATTGCAGATCAGTTTCATAGATCTATGGACTATGGCATTGTAGGTGGGAGCTGAGCTTGGCCCCTCCTGCAAAGTAACACCACCATCCACTGCTCACCACTGAGAAGCATCCGGGGATCTTGCAGGGAGGGCAGGAAATAACATTGTGGCCAGATTGGGCCAGCAATGGGCCCCTTTGAACCCCTGAGGCCCTTGACCAATGCTTAATCTGGTCAACTATTGGTGCCTGGCCTGTGGACAGGGGCAAGAAGACCAGAGGGGGCACTGGTTATACCACCAAGTTAGGCTTACATTCTCTCTTCTGAGACTGTCCTTTGCTTTACTACAACTCACCCTATTTACCATGGCTAGTCCACATTTGTTTGTTTGTTTATCCCCTGTTGCCTGGTAAATAAACTGTTTAACAGACTGCCTTTGTTGATGGTAGACTCATCTTGGTTAGAGGTTTTTGAGGAGAGACTGAATGGGCCATCTATCAGGGATGTTGTAGCGGCAGATTTCCTGCATCTGCTGGGTGCTGGACTAGATAAACACTTTCCAACTCTGTGATTCTGTTTGTTTATGACATGTATATCATGCTTTTCCTCCAAGCATCTCAATGCAGTGTATATGATTTTCCACCCCCCACTCTACTTTATCCTCACCACAGCCTGTCAGGTAGATTAGACTGAAAGAATAATGACTGGCCAAAGATCCCCAGTGAGTTTGTCCAAATGGAGATTTGAACCTGGAGCTCACTAACTCACAGCCCAGCAATCTATCCACTACACCACACTGGCTCCATTTTTATTGTTTTGTGCTTGAGAGATGCTTTGTGCATTTGTTTTGCAACTCATTCCTCCATAATCTCCATAAACATAAGAAATAACTTTCTGATTGTAAGCGCCGTTCAATAGTAGAACAGTCTCCCTCAGAAGGTAGTGGGCTCTCCTTCCTTGGAGGTTTTTAATCTGAGGTTGGATGGCCCATCTGTCATGGATGCTTTAGCTGAGATTCCAGCATTGCACGGGGTTGGACTAGATGACCCTTGGGTCCCTTCCAACTCTAAAATTCTGTGATAACCAGCTTTAGTTTAATTGTCTTATTCCCCCAACAAATATTAACAAAGAAATGTATAAAGAACTTATCCTTTTCTTATTGCACCAGGGGAAGACAATCTGATGCACTCCAGATGCTTTGGACTACAGCTCCCATCATCCCTGACCATTGGCTATTTTGACTTGGACTGATGGAGTTGTCCCCAATGTCTGAAGGGTGCCACATTGGCTACTCAAGAATTTTATAGACTCTACCATGACTTTTTATAGAGCTCAGTTCGACTTCATGCTGATTCTCCTTCTTCTTTTCTCTTAGGTGTGCCGAACCAAAGCGAATGACTTCAGTGATGGAATATCTCAGCATGCTTGGTACCCATGCACTGCCAACAACACCCAGACTGTTTTCTGGCTCAAGGTAAGATATTGCGTGGGGTGGAGAGAAAGAAGGAGAGATAGAGAAAGAGAAACTATTCACTGAAGTTTTGTAAAATTTCCAAGTTACAAACAGATACGAAGTCCAGAAAAGGGAGGGGGGGTTGATACATTTTGATTTCTCAGTTTTCCATGTTTGTTCAATTTTTACATTTCTGCATAATTTCATTTTTTTTTAAAAAAAGAAGCCTTCATGAAAATTCACCGTTGTGTTGTTGTTTTTTGCAAATTTCTCCTAAAATACACATCTTTGTGAGCAATTTTGCCTGATGTGCTAATCTTCGCCATCAATTGTCACTGGTATAGTGCCTCTGTAAACCATAATGTATACTGCTTTATGGCACACAATGTAAACTTCGTGGTGCCATTTACAATCAAGTGGTATAAATACACCATAGGTGCTATTTTCTCCAACACTTATATTTTTTATGCACTTTTTTCTCTGATGTACACATCTTGGCACTTTATTGGGCTGAGGAACTACATCCCCAAATCCTGGGAACTGCAAATTTTGAAGGACGGCTTGTGCCTCATTTGACATATTGTTTTAAAAATTGCATGTTGGGTAGGGTTTACATTAAAATCTGAACCAAAATTAATTTTTCTTCCATCCCGCACACTCATTACATACACATGTCTTTCCTTTCCCTATGCCCTTTCTTCCTCCCAGAAACAGTTTCTCTATGGGTGGAACAACATAATTTAGTGTAAGCATTGTCATGTTCATAACGCATCTATTATCACCCATGTGTCATAAATCAACAATCCATTGGCCTCAGACACCACCAGTGTTGTTGGCAATCACAAGTTAGCTGGGAGAGTTGTTTTTGTGGTGGTGAGGCAGCTGGTTGTCCACTGTGAAACCTGGGTGCTGGAGTAGATGGGCCTTTGGCCTCATCCAGCAGGACTCTTCTTGCATTCTTCATAACAAAGAATGGAAGAAGAAAAAGAGAGGAAGAGGAGATGAAAGAGGGAGGGGGAAATAAGTTCATTTCCCCGTCAGCTATAAAGCATTTCCCTTAGTTAAGGCACACTTTGGCAATTCACTGGTCAAGAAGAAATAATATATTTTACAAAAAAAAAAAAAAAAGTTATTAAGAACTAACCCCCTCTAAGAAAATACACATATTTCTCGTTTTGTAATGAAGGCATATTATCCTGAGATGGCAAGGACTGAACATGAGCAAATTGGGTTCAGATTACCTTAAGGACAACCATATTGCCCAGCTTGATCACTGAGGTCTTCCAGAGAAATTCTGGCCTTAACCAGAAGTTGGGCATTTGGTGTCATCAGTCCCATACTGTGGAACTCTCTCCCAACAGAAACTCAGCAGGCATCCTCACTTTTGATTTTCAGGCATCTCTTGAAGACTTTTGTTGTTGTTGTTAATGCTGACAGGCTTATTCAGAAGTTTACAGTTTTCTGGGGTTGCCATTCATTTTAATGATGGTTCTATATTGCTTCTAAATGTTTTCTTTGATTGGTTGCTTTTACATTGCTGTACATCACCCTTTTGCTTTGTGGGAGAATGATATGCAATTGCATACATATACCGTATTTTTCACTCTATAGGATGCACCAGACCATAAGACGCACCTAGTTTTTGGAGAAGGAAAACAAGAAAAAAAATATTCTGAATCCCAGAAGCCAGAACAGCAAGAGGGATCGCTGTGCAGTGAAAGCAGCAATTCCTCTTGCTGTTTTGGCTTTTGTGATAGCTGCACAGCCTGCATTCGCTCCATAAGATGCACACACATTTCCGCTTACTTTTTAGGAGGGAAAAATTGAGTCTTATAGAGCAAAAATACGGTATATATATATATATATATATATATATATATATATATATATATACCGGTAAAAGAAAGAACATATTCACATAGTACATAGTTACACAATAGAACTCACTCCTATCAGAGACAGGGATAGCCACCAACTTGGATGAATTTTAAAGAGGATTAGACACATTCATGGAGGAGGAGAGGACTATTGATGGCTCCTAGCCAGGATGGCTCTGCTCTGCCTCCACAGTTGGTGGCAGTAATGCTTCTGAAAACCAGTTGCAGGAAGCTACAGAGGGGAGAGTGCGCTCATGCTCAAGTCCTGCTTGCAGGTTTCCCAGAGGGATCTGCTTGACCGAGAACAGGATTTTGGATTAGATGGGCCGTTGGCCTGATCAGGCATGCCTACCATGTTCTCGGCCACTGAGCTATAACCCATCCCTACATACACTTTTAAGTTTCAGCCAGCAATTGTTTTGCTTCAAGAGGGGCCACACAGGAAACCAGCAAGTCCTGTATCTTGGTGTTCTTCTTCCTTCTCTCTCCAGGCTTCCTTTTCACAACCAATGGTTGCTGCCGCTGTTATAATCCACTTGGTTGCAGATGGGACCGAAGATCTCGATCAGCAGGAGACCATTTCTGTTCAACTGGTTGACACCAAAGACCAGAGCCATGACCTTGGTAAGAATCCCTCTGCCTGTTTGACTATTGTCCTTCATAGGATAAAATAGAAGTCCTGGTTGCACTATCATAAAAGCCATTGTTTCAGAGTGCTCCAGATAGTATTTTTACATTTGTATGTTTTAAAGTATGGTTGATAAATTTTTTTTTGATGCTACTGTTTCATCCTTTGTAAACATCTTAGAGCAGGAGTCGGCAACCTAAGGCCCATGGGCCACAAGCGTCCCATGGGAGTTGTTTTACTGGCCCAGCTTCTGCCTTCTGGAAGAAGGTATAGGGTTATAAAGGCCAGGACTAGCCGCCTGAAAAACAGTTTCTACGCTAATGCAATTCTGGTTCTAAACGCAGCATAAGGGGTCTCTGTAGTATAGTGTATCTTAAAATGGTTTTTTTGAGTTTTTAGGGGTTTTTGAATGTTTTATGTAGTTTTGTAGTAGTTTTATGTAGTTTGTATGTAGTTTTATGTAGTTTTGTGGTAGTTTTATGTAGTTTTGTAGTAGTTTTATGTAGTTTTGTGGTAGTTTTATGTAGTTTTTATGTAGTTTTATGTAGTTTTCAATTTCATTGTTCTGCAAGGGACAATGACAATAAAGATATCGTATATTGTATATCCATGAGCCCTGAACAGAGCTGCCTGCTTGGTGAGTCCCTGCGTGCTGCGCTAAAGCAGCGCAGCGCGGCATGGGGAATTGCTTTTGCGGCACCAGAAATCGCATCTGCACAGAGGCAGCCGCCGGAAATTGCAGGCATGCGCACTCATGCTGTCCGCGATCCAGTCCACGGAGGGGGTTCCATGGCAGTGAACCGGCCCAGGCAAGGTAAGCCTTGCCGGCGCCCTAGAAATCCCCCCCTCAATCAAACGGCATATAAATTTAATAAAATAAACTGATTTGATTTGTAATATTTCTATGCTGCTTTTCATTCAAAAAAATTGCAAAATAGCTTACAAAGAATAAATAACATATTAAAGGTAAAGGGGCCCCTGACCATTAGGTCCAGTCGTGACCGACTCTGGGGTTGCGGCGCTCATCTCGCTTTATTGACTAAGGAAGCCGGCGTACAGCTTCCGGGTCATGTGACCAGCATGACTAAGCTGCTTCTGGCGAGCCAGAGCAGCGCACGGAAATGCCGTTTACCTTCCCACCAGAGACCTATTTATCTACTTGCACTTTGACATGCTTTCGAACTGCTAGGTTGGCAGGAGCAGGGACCGAGCAACGGGAGCTCACCCCATCGTGGGGATTCAAACCACCGACCTTCTGATCGGCAAGTCCTAGGCTCAGTGGTTTAACCCACAGCACCACCCGCGTCCCTTAAATAACATATTAGAATGTCACAAAACAGCATAATCATATAGAATAATTAACAAATCATCAGTAAAACAATTACAATCTATAAAACACTATTAACGAAACAACTAGACCACTGTATTTTAATATTTTGCTGGAAGCCGCCCAGAGTGGCTGGGGAAACTCAGCCATATGGGCTGGGTATAAATAATAAATTATTATTATTATTACTAGTAGTAGTACTAAATAAAGTAAATAAATGGGCATTCACTGAATATTTTAAGGGGGCTGGGAACACCTACAGAACCCTCCTTCATATTATTTCATGGGACTAGGGAAAGTTGGCAGTACTTTCTGCTGCTGTACTTTAGCTAGAATCTGTACATCACAGATGGTGGCTGGTAATCCACTGGGACGGAGAGGGTGGAAGGCAGAGGGACCTACGGCAGGTTGATTCAGGCACATGAGCAGATGGAGCCAATTAATTCTAGCTTTGGCCCCATTCTCCTTCCTCTTGAAGGAACAAACACTGAGATAGAAGTGGAGCAGGGAGGTGGCAGACAGGGCCATGCCTCATGTATGTGAGAAGGCAGGTAGGTGGAGGCTGGTTCAGGATGGTGGGGCAGCGCCCCATTTGCTCTGATGGACCATCCTCCACTGTCACTTTGTGAAACTGTTGGAGGGAAGTGGTTATTTATCTATTTTATTTATTTCACCCCACCTGTGAATCTCTTCCTATGAAATTGTCTCAGAGAGATTTAACAGTAAAAACTTCAGCAATAAAAGCATATGTAAAGCAATTTCATATACATGAAAGCAATTCAGATAAATTCATCTATGAAACCAATTTCAAATCTGAGACAGGCTGGATTAAAAAACAAACAAACCCTCTCCACTTAAAAGGTTTTCTGAGGTTTTAAATGGTCTGCTTTCGAATTATTGGGGTTTTAAATTGTTGAGGTTTAATTTGCATTTTTAATTGCCTGTGTTGTATATTTTTATCATCATAAGCTGCTTTGAGACCTAGATGGTGAAAATCTAGGTTGGAAAAGCAAGGTCAGAAAGATAAGAGAGACAGTGCTTGTCTGATATGTAATGGGAGGCAGTTTCAAAGGGTTGGGGCTACCACACTTAAGGCATTATTCCTATATCATATGGAATGGATTTCTTGATGTGGTAGAATCAGGAGGAGCCTCACTCTTGAAGAGTCAGTTGAGTATACAATGGGTGAGGCAATATTTTAGGTATTCTGATCCAAACCTGACAACTAATTATATTACTATACCAATTGCATACATGAATGCATGATGGATAGCTTGCATTATATGTTCGTTTTTAGCGGATTTGGGGAACAGAGCTTGTCCATACAATCATAATAACTTCTTCAAACCTGAATAAGAAAGCAGAAAAGTGTCTGAAGTAATTTCTACTTAGGTCTTTTAGCAGAGCGTGAAGCCCTGCTTTTCCAAAATTGTTTGGAAGCAGAATTAAAACTATGTTTCCACATGGCAGTTGATATAAACACTATATTGTCTCCGGCAATGCTCTTGTAATACTTATTCTGGACTAGTCCTGTTCAGTGAAGATCCTATGCAATTTTAATTAGAAGATTCGGTCTCCAGATTCTGACTCTAATTGCTTTCCATTCAGCTTGCTAGCAGCTCTGTACTACATCTGTTATTTAGTCAGTTCATGTTCAATGGTGGGGAAGAGAGCTTTAATTGATGGTTTTCTCTAAATTTCTGACTGTGAAATATATTTTATTCATTTAAGGCATTTGCTACCATCTTTCATAGAATCATAGAACTGTAGTTTGAAGGGGGTTCGAAGGGACCTCAACCACTGCAATGCACAAATCTCAACTATCGCATCCATGATAGATGGCCATTCAATCTCTGCGTAAAACTTCAAAGAGAGGAGAATCTGCAACCTACCAAGGGACACTATTCCACCGTTGAACAGCTCTTACTATCAGAAAGTTCTTCCTAATGTTTAGTTGGAATCTGTTTTCTTGTAACTTGAAGCCACTGGTTTGAATCCTACCCTCCAGAGCAGGGAAAAAACAAGCTTGTTCCCTCTTCTGTGTGACAGCCCTTAAGATATTTGAAGATGGCTATCATATCTCCTCTCAGTCTCCTCTTTTCCAGGCTAAACGTACCCAGCTCCTTCAACCGTTCCTCATAAGGCTTGGTTTCCAGACCCTTACTCATCTTCGTTGCCCTCCTCTGCACATGTTCCAGCTTGTCAACATCCTTCTCAAATTGGACACAGTATTCCAGTCTGAGCAAGGCAGAATAGAGTGGGACTATTACTTGGCTTGATCTGGACACTAATTTTGTTGGTTGATACAGTCTAGAACAGCATTAGCCTTTTTTTGCTGCAGCAACACACTGTAGACTCATTTTAAGCTTGTGGTCCATCAAGACCCTCAGATCCTTTTCACAAGTGCTGCTAGTAAGCCAGATGTCCCCATCCTATATTTGTGCATCTGCTTCTTCCTGCCTAAGTGCAGAACCTGGTATTTTCCCCTATTGAAATTCATTTTGTTACCTTGGACCCAGTTCTCCAAACTGTTAAGGTCATTTTGAATTCTGATTCTGTCTTCTGTGGCATTAGCTACCCCTCCTAATTTTGTGTCATCTGCAAATTTGATGAGCATCCCCTTAATCCCTTCATCCAATAAGTTGAACAACAATGGGCCCAGGACAGAACACTGCAGCAGCTTTCATATGATATATCTCATGGCACTCCACAATAAGAATTTACAGTAAAATAACTAATATAATTAAAATAGTACAAATTCTCCTACAACCTGCAATTTTTAAAAATAGAACTACATTACAAAAAATAAATTCATAATGAAAGGAAAACTGTTCTGCAAGTTCCTGTCTCTATCGTGGTCTAATTAAGAGGCAATTCAGTAAAGTCATGTTCTTGCTGAATAGAGGCAGAAGCTGCAAGCTTCTACATAAAGTTACAGTAGCCCTGAAAAGACCAAAAAGTATTTTCACTGAGCGGACAGGCACTGCAGGTGCACTTTAAATCCTAAAAATCATCAGTAAAAGGGAGGGAGAATAAATCAGTGAAATGTGTCTGTATGGCAACAGCATTGTTCTGAATTCCTATCTAGATACCTGATTTGAACGAAGTATTTGATCACAGTCAAACTTCCACTCAGTTATCGAGGATTCCTCCCTATCTCGTCTCACATTGCTCAGGGGTGCTGCCCTCCATGTATAAGGGAGGGCAGCCTTAAACTGAATCAGACCACTGGTCCATTAAGCTCTGTATTGCCTACTGTTAATGATAGCAACTATCCAGGGATTCCGACAGGGGACATTCCCAGCCTTGACTGACTGATGCCAAAGATTGAATCAAGGACCTTCTGCAAGCAAAGCAGATGCTCTATCACTAAACTACAGTTCTTCCCCTTTACATTGCTGCTGCTGCTATTACAATTACTATTATTTACTGCTTAATGGCAAAATAGGTTTTCAAGTGGTTTACGAAGTCTAAAAGCAATTTATGCCCACATTAAAATATGATCAAAATACACGAGTAAAGCAATACAACAATTTTTAAAAGGGCCTCTTGTATATTATCAGCTTGGAGGGGGAAGCTTATGGAGCTTCATGAGGCAGGAGGGAAGAGGGCAATTTTCCCAACTTCCATGAACATTCATAAGTTATTTTAGGATCAAAACCTCATGCGTTGTCTACATATAAATGTGCAGCATCTTTTTTTATTTTTTTTGCAAAATGCTCAAGGAGTTTTGTACACACAAAAATCCTTCGGGCATCCCTGCAAAGTTTCAGTTGCCAGGTAAAAATTGTCTTATGAGAAAACCAGATTAATTATTCAAAATATTTTGGGGTCCATTCTTTGTCCAAAGTCATCAGAGGTGGCATGTAACACTTTTTTTTTTTAACAAAAGTTTTAATTGCTAATATATTCCTCACCCAATCAAGGTCAAATTGATTTTTTTAATTGATTACTGATTTACGTGTCAATGAGTCATAGATCTCATACCACAGATAGAACTTCTGTAGCAGGAACATTAATATATATATATATATATATATAATTCTTCTCATACACCACAAATGCTCCTCTAATGTTGTTATTATCTGATATTTTGATCTTAATTTTGAAATTTGGGATGTTGTGTGATTTGTTTGTTTGTTTGTTTGTTTAGTGATCCGCTTTGAGACACATGTGGAAAGTAGGGTATAAATTCTGTAAGTGAATAAAATAAATAAATAAAGGAAAACAAAACAACAATTTAAAACTCTTCTCTCTCTCCCCCCCCCTTCCTTCCTCCATCACCCCTTACCTCTTTTGTTGACAGGAATCCATGGCTTGAGCTGCAGGAAAAACCCTTTGATTATCCCTGTCATTCATGACCTTAGCCAACATTTCTACCATACCCAGGCCATCCTGATCACCTTCAGCTCTCCGTTCGTGGCCATCTCTGGGGTGGCCTTGCGCTCCTTCCAAAACTTTGACCCCATCACCGTCAGCAGTTGCCAAAGCGGACAGACCTATAGCCCGGCTGAGCAGAGGTGAGTCCTTTCTTCTCTCCCCACCCCGCCTCTCTCACCCTCCCGTGTCTTTACCACCCATAGACTTCCAGCCTCTGTAGGCCTGATCAAGGGGATAATAAGAAGCAGGAGTAGAAAAGCTGTGCCTGACCTTTGGCATTGCCAGCAGAATCCATGGAGTTTCCCAGTGAATGGGAGCAGACGGGGCATTTAACCCACATGGGAAAATGTCAGTAGATTATTTCCACCTCCTTTGTCTCTCCTCGGCTTTCATGGTCCAGCTTCAATCTATGCTAGGAAAATCCTGGAATAGAAGTCGCAACTCAAAGAGGGCAGGCTCTCTCTGCATGAAAGAAAGAAAGAAAGAAAGAAAGAAAGAAAGAAAGAAAGAAAAAAAGAAAGAAAGACCTTGATCCATTCTAACACAATCTTGCACCCCACTTCCAGTAGCTGTACATAATTCTTTTCACTTCCAATTTATTTTCACAGCAGTGTGTGTGTGTTTGTGTGTGTGTGTGTGTAGGATCAGTGGAGACCTGAGTTTGAAATCTACATTTATCTATATAGCTCACTGGGTGGGCTTGGGCATAACAGACCCTCCAAGCATTCCTATTTTCCAGGGACAGTCCTGAATTCACAGAAGCTGTCCTGGTTTTTTATTTGATCTCGGAATATCCCGCTTTTCCTTATGATGTCCCTGTTCTCATCAGAGGAATGTTGGAGGGTATGGAGCTATGCGACCCCTGAACCAAGGAGATAAGTAACTAACTATAAACCTTTGGAAGACATCTGAAGGCAGCCCTGTATGGGGAGGTGTTTGCTGGGGCAACCCAGTCAGATGGGTGGTTGTTGTTGTTGTTGTTGTTGTTGACACCCCCATTTTAATTGGAAAAATGTTGTAGGGTATGGTATAAACACAGTATGGTCTTGCACAGCACCTAATCTGACATTTAAAGCTCTTTGTGGCTTGGAATCAGCGAGTAAGTGAAGGGCCTCTCTTCTCCCCAACGTTCTTCCCATATACCATAGGTGTTGGAACCTCTGGGGCCCTCTGGGTGTTGCTGTGCCACACCTTCCATCAGTCTCACTCAGCAAGGCCATGAGAGTTGTAGGGCAGCAACATCCTGAGCAGAGACAGGGAGCCTCCAGCCCAAATGCAACTCTTCTGGCCTCTCTCTGTCTGGCCCTTGGGACCTTCTCCAGGCCACTCCTCCCTCTCTGCAGACCACACGCCTCACACCCAGGGTTTACTTTCCTTTTTTCTTTTGGCCTGGATGGCCACTATTTTAATGCCTATTGGTTGCATAGATGGAGGATGGGGGGGGCAGGGTGCTAAGAAACTACTCTACTGTACAAATATAAAATTAATTGTTGCACTCATTTTTGACTTTGGACTAGGGGTGGGTGATCTGTTTGATTCAGTTTCAGTTAAAGTGAATCTGCTAAACACATGCTTTTTGAAACACAATGGAAACTGAAACAGGGCTATCCTTCGAAATTCACACTTCTCTGAATTTTGCAATGTATCTTTCAGCCAAGTGAAGTGTGCAAATGTACACATACTAAGACAGTGTTCCTGAAAATGCACATGTTAGTGAGAATAATATACAAAAATTGTGTTATATTAAGGGAAATCATTTTGCAGCAATGTGCATACTGAGGAAAATTTATACAAAAAAAGTGTATATTATGAGAAAATTGCACTATTATGCTGATGGATTTTTCACAATGAATTATTGTTTTAAAAATATAAATAAATTGCAAACTGGTGGGAAAATGTGGAGAAGTCAATTTAATTTAATGAGATCTTTGTTGATATTTCCACAGCAGTTTGCCGTTTTCTTTTCTTTTATATTTTAAAAAGTCCAGTGGAAATTCGCCAGTATTTTAGTGCAAATTTATCTAAATATGCAGATTTTTGTATGGAAGTTTGCCTAATGTATACATTTTTGCACAGCAATTTCCTTCAATATAATGCATCTTTCTATCCCATTTTCATTGATATGTACATTTATTCGTACTTTAACTTTGTAGAGGCTTTACTGTACTTTGCTGTTACTTACTGTGACAACTTCATGGTGAGTACTGGCACCTATTTTTCTAGGAAAAAAGCACTGACCAAAGGTACCTATCATAACAGCCTTAAAAATTAAAATACCCTCTTTCATGCTTTTGCCAAAGGCAATTTTGTGTATATTTTGTACAGTGTTTATTGACGTATATAGGTGATGTTCAAAAGCATAAAAAACAATAAAATCCTATTTTTTTTTAGTTTTCAGATGTGGATTGGAATTATTATTTTTAAGTCAGTTATCATCTCCTATTTAATCCTTTTTCTCGAGCGATTGCATCGATTTGCCAAACCGTAAGAAAGGTGTCCTCTTGCAGAGATTCAGAGATAGTTCCATCAAAGCACTGGTTGTTACAAGAATATGGTATCATCATTATTATTTAAAGAAGAATTCTGTACCCTTTTGAAAAACACACACACACCTTCTGCAAAAAAATGGCTTCAGAATTTTGTAGAAGTGTGGCCTTGATTTTTTGCCCTACGAATTAAAACCCTTCAGTTGCCTCCCACCTTTTACCGCATTGGCACTGATTCATCACAAAGTGTATGCTTGAATGCCGTGATAAGAATTTCCGCTCCAACATTTTAAGCTCATAAGAGCTTAAAGGGAAGGCGGAGAAGCAAACTGAACATGTGATTCTGCCACTACCACCCACCATCCCTTCGCCAGTGCTTTCAGACATTGCTCTGCAGCAATGGGTCTTTCTCTGTCTCTGTCTCCTCCTGCCTTGGGACTTGGCCAGACGTCCATAAACTGGACCTCTCATTTGAAACTTGATCCGGCTGTTCACTGGGCTTCTGAGCTTACTCATCTCATTTCAACACAGTGATCAGAAGCCTTGTATCTAGGTCAGAGCATGTTGTCTGCATTGATTTTTATTTTATTTTATTATTTTATTTTATTTTATTTTATTGATATGGGTGCAACTATCTTGGTCTTCTTGATCTAATAAAAGGAGTAAATAGGTCTACCCCAAGTAGACCTATTGAAATAGGTGGTTAAAACTAGAGGAAGAAGAACCTGCTAGATCAAACCAAAGGCTTGTCTTGCCCCACATTTTGTCCCCTCCATAGCCACCCAAATTCCTAAGGGAAAGTGTCATGGCTCAGTGGGACAGCATCTGCCTTGCAAGTGGAATGTCCCAGGTTCAAACCCCTGCCGGAACTCACCATGAATGCCTCGCTTGTTCTCTTATAATGGCAATGGTACCCACCTTAGAGGTGCTGGAACTGAGTTCTGGTGAGTTTCCGCTGAAAAAAAGCTCTGAACAGAGGAAATGCATAGCTATCATAACTAGTACACTTTATCATCTGTATAATTGTTCACTTCCTTGTTAAATCCATCCAAGTTGGTGGATATCATCACACCTTACGTTAGCGAAATCCCATGTGGAGACACTTTTGAAATTTGCCAATGCCACGCTGGGCTCCTAAAGGTGTGCGTGCTGAAAGCTCAGTCAACATTCTAGGTGAAGGGTCCAAGAGTCCCACTTCTCCCCAAAGCAATGACACTTACAATTTATTTATTTTTTTAAGGTAAAGGGTGACTTGCTTTCTATTCTCATTCTTCCCCGTCCTCCCCCTTCCCCACTTACTTTTGCTTTTCTTTTGCTCTGAGTTTTCTACTGTATCCCCACAGACAGATAGCCTGTGTTTTCCTTGCTGTGTAATTATGTCACTGCTCTGCATACTTTGCAGTTGGAAGAAAGTACACTTGCTTTTCCTGGTTCCACTAAACCTTGTTTTATTGCCATCCACCTTGCCAGGCCAGCCAAGAGCTGGCTTCTGCCAGGTGGACTGTGTTATCACCCTCTTCAAGTTACATCTGTGCAGGTGTTGGTGGGAGGGCCTGCGCATGGATGTAAAGCACTCCCTGTAAGAGTAGATTTGGTTCCTGTGTTTGATTTTGTGCCACATATGAAGGGGATACCTGTCACCTCAAAAGAGCCTCTCAGCTTCTCGAATTCAATCACTAGCTGCAAAACAGCAGCCTCTTAGTGTTTATCAATACACTTCCAAAATCTTGTGCCTTTTGCGCATCCTGTGACCCAACCCGTCTTATCAATTTTTGTTCTTTTCATTTTCTCATTTTTCCAATTATAAATTCAGTGCAGCCCATTTACACATCATCTTGCAAATTCTTCTTCTTCTTAACAAAATGCATCAAAGTGTGTATACATGTTTTATGTTTTACACAAAACGCACCAAAAAACCCATGTGTTTCTCTTACTATGCATAGTTCTGCCCATTTTTGCAAGAAATTTCTGTAGGTTAATATAGAGCATTTCTGCACATCATTTTCACTTAATTTGTGTGTGCTGTCCCCCCCCCCCCAAATATACGGGTTTTTGTACACATTTTGTTTCTCTTGGGGTTGAGGTGATAGTGAAATGCATGACAGAAGTTTGAACCCATGCTGATTTCACAGCATTTCCCAAACTTCTGAGTTCATCCCTTGATCTCTTGATGAGCTTATAATGTTGTCAGTGACCCCAACCCAAATTCTTATGACTATAAATAAAATACAGTTGAGATATATTGATATATAGTCAACATTTATTAATGACCAATCTCCATGACTAGGAATCAAACAATGTTAGGGGAAATTAAAGGTAAAGGTAAAGGTACCCCTGCCCGTACGGGCCAGTCATGTCCAACTCTAGGGTTGTGCGCCCATCTCACTTAAGAGGCCGGGAGCCAGCGCTGTCTGGAGACACTTCCGGGTCACATGGCCAGCGTGACAAAGCTGCCCTGGCGAGCCAGTACCAGCACAGCACAGCACACGGAAACGCTGTTTACCTTCCCGCTAGAAAGCGGTACCTATTTATCTACTTGCACTTAAGGGTGCTTTTGAACTGCTAGGTGGGCAGGAGCTGGGACCGAAAGACGGGAGCTCACCCCGCCGCGGGGATTCAAACCGCCGACCATACGATCGGCAGGTCCTAGGCACTGAGGTTTTACCCACAGCGCCACCCTGTTAAATACCGAGTAGCATCATTGGAAAGGGAGTTGAACTCTGCACATGCCCATTGGCATTTCTGAGGCACCTAGTTCCTAATTAAATTATTCACAGTATGCCTTGCACACTTCTTTTCCACCCCTAGCCACTTTTTTATCTGGGGGAGGGCCAGTACTGACCATTCTGGGAAGCCCAGCTTTATCAGATACACTGTGACATTGTCACAACTGTGCCATGAATCATGGCAAAAATCAGCTTAAAGCGCTGTGCTGCAAGTGGTCAGTGGAGGCTGGCCCATGGGACAAATGGGGCATTGCCCCACCAACTCCAGTATACCTCCTGCCAGCCCCCAGTGGCTCTGCCTGTCATTGGTTCTGCCTCCACCTATTATTGGTCTACCTGCCTTCCACCATGCCTCTCCCAATGGGCCCCCACTGCAACTAGCTTATAAAGGTAAAAAGGCAACTAGGCAGGCCTTGGGCAAAGTGCTCCCTTTCAATCCAAGGGCTTGCTGTGAAGGTAAATGAGAGCAGGGTGGTTGATCCTTCCGCAGGCTGTTGGATGCTATAGAATACCAATGCAGTGTCTTCCATGCTAAAGTCAGCAATCATTAGCACTCCTTCCGTAATGCTTCCCTCCCCAGTTTCATCTCATGGTATTGATCTCCTTGCGTTCCTCTCTCGCCTTTTCAATCTTCCAAATGGAATAATGGGGGTGGGGTTTTTTGGCAATTAGGAGCTTAGGTATAATTCAGCCGAGTCCTGCTGAATCTTGCTGAAACATAGTCCTTGAAAGGTTTGGCGAGGGAAGAATTTTGCATGTTGTAAGGATAATTTAGGGGGTGGGGGTGGGGGGAAGCAATTGCATGGGACTCTGTGGCTAAAATGATGGGCTTGGACATTGCAGGGGCACTGAAACCGCTGAGCGGTTTTAAAGGATAAGCTACAACCTCCTGTTTTAATTACTATTTTCACTGTTTTGAACTTAGCACTGTTTTGGGATGCAGTTAGATGCGGGGAGTGTTGTGTTAGTTTTCCTAGTGCTTATGTTCTGTTTTCTAATGTTCCTTTCACGCTGTAGTACCTGTTGTGTTAAGCAACTGTGGCTTTTTGACCCATATGCTGGTGTGTCACGATAAATTTAATTCCCACCAGTGGGAATGTCATTGGACAGGCTCCTTGCCCCCCATCCTCCCATTCCGCACATACCTGCTTTGGTTCCCCCATGGTTTCTCCATGAAAACAGCAGGAAGGAGCTGTAAGCTTGCATACTACCTCAAGTTTTGTCACTTTACTCCTGCAATTTTCTGGGTTTATGGGGTTGCAAATGGATTATTTTTGGAACCGATTAACATGGAAACGAGCACAAAACTTTCACTATATTCTGCTCGCTTTCCAGAAATGTCTTTTATGTTGTGTGAAAGCTCAAATATAATGCAGAAATTTACAGCTGGGAAAATGGAATAAAGTGCTGTGTGAATGCAACCTAGATGAACTTGTTTTATTGAGCATTTTGATTACAGGTGTTTTATTGCTTTATTGTGTATTTTAATTGTGCACATTGTTGTTGGTTTTGTTTTTGTAAACCACCAAGAAGCATATATATTCCTA
The DNA here is from genome assembly GCF_964106645.2 of Podarcis pityusensis. Classification (NCBI taxonomy): domain Eukaryota; kingdom Metazoa; phylum Chordata; class Lepidosauria; order Squamata; family Lacertidae; genus Podarcis; species Podarcis pityusensis. Next base: position 7,643,376 of record NC_138044.1, on the reverse strand, counting down.
TTCTCCCCAAACAGCTGTGTCCACTACTCCTGCAAAGCCACTGATTGCCAAGAACTGGAGATTGAGAATGCTGTGCTGACCTTCTCCAGTGCGGGGCGTTTTAATGGTGCCCAGTGCAATGTCACCTGCAAGACAGGCTACATCCTTCAAATACAGAGAGATGACGACCTTGCAAAGAATCAGGTTTGTTGCTGCAGTTCACAATCTGCCAGGGTGAGCGAATAGCTGTCTGGGTTGGGTGGGTGGGTGGGTGGGAATGGTTTCACCATCATTTAAAGAGATACAGGATCTCATAATATAATAGTAGGCAGTGCAATGGGTTATAGCAGGGGCTGGGGACTTCTTTAATCCTGATGGCCACATTCCCTTCTGGGCCATATGCCAGTGGTAGGTGAAGCCAGGTAGGTGAAGTTGGTGGAACAATGAATGTTGTATCTACACACACTCACACCCAACTAAGGTCAATTGTGTGTCCCGGGCAGCTGTCTACCAGCTCCATCTGGTATGCAGGCTGAGACCCTGCCTGCCTGCAGACTGTCTCGCCAGAGTGGTGCATGTTCTGGTTATCTCTCACTTGGACTACTGCAATGCGCTCTATGTGGGGCTACCTTTGAAGGTGACTCAGAAACTGCAACTGATTCAGAATGTGGCCGCTAGACTGGTGACTGGGAGTGGCCACCAAGACTATATAACACCGGTCCTGAAAGACCTACACTGGCTCCCAGTACATTTCCAAGCACAATTCAAAGTGTCGGTGCTGACCTTTAAAGCCCTAAACAGCCTCGGTCCTGTATACCTGAAGGAGCATCTCCACCCCCATCGTTCAGCCCAGACGCTGAGGTCCAGCTCCGAGGGCCTTCTGGCAGTTCCCTCACTGCAAGAAGTGAGGTTACAGGGAACCAGGCAAAGGGCCTCCTTGGTAGTGGTGCCCTCCCTGTGGAACGCCCTCCCATCAGATGTCAAGGAAATAAACAACTATTTGACTTTTAGAAGACACCTGAAGGCAACTCTGTTTAGGGAAGCTTTACTGTTTGATGTTTTATTGTGTTTTAAATATTCTGTTGGGAGCTGCCTAGAGTGGCTGGGGAAACCCAACCAGATGGGTGGGGTATAAATAATAAAATAATAATAATAATAATAATAATAATAATAATAATAATAATAATTACTACAACATTAGGTTAAGGCATGATCACTTTGTTGCATTCTGTTGCCCCTTGTTTGAGTTATATTAATAAGTCTCATGAAATTTTTTTTGGACACCTCCCATTTCTCTTTGTGATAGGGATGTATATGGGATCAATGAAATATAGAGTTGGAGTACTTTAGTTAAGTGAAATGTGGTTTCCAGTTGAAAATGTCTGCATTGATTTGTTCTTAATATACCACTCTATGAAGCTGTACTATGTTGCCTCAGTTTGATTGGGGGGGGGGGCTTTCCTTCCCTGCCTCCTCTCCAGACTTCTGTCCTTCAAAACCCTGTCTTAATGGCACCACTGAAATAGGTACCATTCCTGGTAAATAGGGGTCCTTGTGGGTTGGGTCTGGGAGGTGATACACAGGATGGTTGTCTTAGAGTGCCTGCAGGAATTGAACTGCACAACCGCTAGACCCATTTCAGACTGTATGTGTTGTATCCAGTGACAGTTCTACTCAAAGAAGGCTCAGTGAAATTAATGGATCTAAGTAAGGCATGGAAACTGTTTTCAATGGGACTACTGTGAGTAGAGGGACGCGGGTGGTGCTGTGGATAAAACCTCAGTGCCTAGGACTTGCCGATCGTATGGTCGGCAGTTCGAATCCCCACGGTGGGGTGAGCTCCCGTCGTTCGGTTCCAGCTCCCACCCACCTAGCAGTTCGAAAGCACCCCTAAGTGCAAGTAGATAAATAGGTACCGCTTTATAGCGGGAAGGTAAACGGCGTTTCCGTGTGCTGCGCTGGTGCTGGCTCACCAGAGCAGCTTCGTCACGCTGGCCACGTGACCCGGAAGTGTCTCCGGACAGCGCTGGCTCCCGGCCTCTTAAGCGAGATGAGCACGCAACCCCAGAGTCGGTCACGACTGGCCCGTACGGGCAGGGGGTACCTTTACCTTTACTTTACTGTGAGTAGAACTAGCATGGGATACAACCCTATAGCTATGAAGAGAAAGCCCACCATAGCTCAGTAGCAAAGCATCTGCTTTGCATGCAGAGGGTCCCAGATTTCTGGCATCTCCAGGTAGCGCTGGAGAGCCTCTGCCAGTCAGTGTAGGCAGTACTCTGCTAGATGGACCAATAGTCTGTCTTAGGATAAGCCAGCTTCCTATGTTCCTTTTGCTATCCACCTAGACTGAGTCCTCTATCTGGGCCTTCATTGTGACAGATCTTACCCTAACGTGGCCTCAGCACCAACTGACTTCCTCCTTGTCTCTTCCAGGAGAGAGCTGGCAGCTACTATTCCCCACCCCTCTACACACACACACACACACTCAGTATCACCCCGCCCCACCAATTGCTTGTTTACTTCTCTTTCCACTGGCTCTATGCGAAGAAGAGAAATCCAAGGTTTAGCACACACATGCATAAAGCAGTTTCACAACTTTCTGCACATTCAAGGGCCGTGCTGTGGAGAGCATTCATTGAGAGTGTTAATTGAGGACAAATTTGCAAGTGGGTGGGCTACGCCTAGAGGTTTATATAGCATCATTTTGTGAAAACACTAAGACCCTTCATAATGCTACCAAGGGGAGATACTTGAGGTGCGTGTGGGGGAAGGGGAGTCCAGGATGAGTCAACCCCTTTTTGATTTAATTGCAGACCCAACAGAGGACACTGCAGACTGGGCCTCATTCCCACCCCCACTTCCTTCATGCTAACTGGCACCAGTACCAGAACCTCCCTAAAGCTGATCACTTCTTGCAGTACGGAAAACAAATTCTCAAATGAGCCTGACTTACTGAACAAGGAAATGCTTGGGAAATGGGCCCTTATCGTCAAGAAGTGCAAGAATCTGCAAACCAAACAAATCACCATCCATATCGTTTTTGTGGCAGGGAGCCCTCTGTGGGGCGGGGGGGGGGGGTTGGCGGCGGCAGGAGATTAGAGCCAGTTAGTGTGCCTGGTTTTGATCAAGGAGCCCTGCTTGCAAGGCAAATGGGTACTTAGTTAATTCACACACACACAGCAGTCTCTCTCCACTGAGGTTTTGGGGCTTGGATGCATGTAGGGAATCTGCCCGTTGGCCCATCTAGCTGAGTACTGTCCCAATGCTGACTGATTGTGGCTTTCCAAGGTTTCACACAGAGGTCTTTCCCATCACTTTTGAGTGGAGATGACAGGGAGATTGAAACTGGGGCCTCCTGCATGCAGATTATGTAATCTACCATTGAGTTGTAGACTCCAGCAAGTCTCTGAATACCAGTTGCCGGGAATCACAGGTGGGCAGAGTGCTGTTATGCTCTGGTCCTTGCTGGCTTCCTGTAGACATCTGGCTAGCCACTGTGAGAAAAAGGATGCTGGACTGACTGGGCTTTTAGCCTGATCTAGGAGGGCTTTGCTTAGGTTCTTCACAATGCAGACATTAACCTAGGCCAGCATCTACAAATCCACTTGCCAGCTCACCAGAGGCAAATGCACCCCAAAACTTTGGTGAACAGGACACTCAGGCCCTAGCCTGAAGGTCTCATATCCAGAAGCAGCAATGTTAGAGAGAAACTCCTGCTGTCTCTTGCCATCTCCATGCCATGCAGAAATGAGATGTGACCTTGCTTATTTCGCTAGCCCTCATAATGTGCTAGGGCACACAGGAGAGAGGGCTTTGGGGGTGTCTAGAGATAGTGGCCAACTAGTAAGCCAAGCCAGCGGTAATGGACCATTGACTTTTGATTTGAACTAAGGAAATATTGAGGAAATATTAATTGCACCTGTCCTTTCCACATATAGTACTACTTCCTTTTCTTTTCATTGAATAGACGTAGAGAAATAGCTGGTCCTAATAGGTGATTTCTTACCTTTTAATACACATAGAAAATTATCTCCCTGCTCCAGGATCTACGGTGGGGTGGGCAACCTGTGGCCCTTGGCTGAATTTCATGTGTCCCTCAGCCTAATTTCATTCAAATGGCAAGGGGGGAGGGAACAAGGGGAGAGCAGGTGGGGGCAGAAAGAAAGAGATAAGGGAAGAAAGAAAGAATGAGGTTTAGTAATCAGTACATATTCTCTAGGAACTGTAGCTCTGTGAGGGGAGGCGGGGTCTCCTCACAACAGTTAGTAACCTTAATAAGCCACAGTTTCTAGGATGCTTTGCGGAAACCATGACTGTAACAGTTGTACAGTGGTACCTCGGGTTAAGAACTTAATTTGTTCCAGAGGTCTATTCTTAACCTGAAACAGTTCTTAACCTGAGACGTGCTTTCGCTAATGAGGCCTCCTGCTGCCACTGTGCTGCTGGTGTGCAATTTCTGTTCTTATCCTGGGGCAAAATCCTTAACCCAGAGCAACCACTTACTGGTTAGCGGAGTTTGTAACCCGAAGCATCTGTAATCCGAGGTGCCACTATATCATAGAGCTTTAACTGCATTATGTGGATGAGGCCTCTATATTCTGGAAAAAATTCTTCCACACTCTTGGAGGAGGTTGGTGAAAGGTTCAGTTTGGAACATAGGGGGCTGCCTTATGCAGAGCCAGATCATGGGTCCATCCAGTTCAGTATTGTCTACATTGATGGGAAGTGGTTCTGCAGGGTTTTCATACATGGGTCTCTCCCCACCTTACTTGGATGTGCTGTGGATTGAACCTGGAACCTTCTGCATGTGAAGGTTCTGCATTTTACCACTGAGCAACAGCCCTTCTCCAATATAATGGCTGGGACCCTGTGTTCGGAACACCTAGGAAACTGCCTGAGTCAGAACATTGGTCCACCTAGCTCAGTATTGTCTACAGTGAGTGCAGACAGGGAATATTTCCAGCCATGCCTGGCGATGCCGGGGATCTGACCTGGGACTCACCTCATGCAAAGCAAACGCTCTACCAGTAAGCTGTGGTTCTTCCATTTGCCTGCCTGCAAATCAGGTGCAGAATTCTGAGAGGGCCTTTGCATGCAGCTCTCAGCATCACAAGCGATTTTGCTTGCACACACATACGCTGCAATTTCACAAGCACATGCACACGCGCACACATTGTCTATCAAGGATTTGGAATTCATTTTTGTGTACTGATAAGAGCTTTGCCACTGACTAAAATTCCCCCCTGCAATAATAGCAATCTAATACTGCATGTGCTTCTTTGCCTGTGTAATTTGTTTGATGGTTGAACTTCCTCGCTGTTTCCCACCTCTTGCCTCTGCAACCCCCACCCCTGTTTAGTAACAAGCTGCCACTCTCCTCTCTCAGTTGGTGGCTTGGTGTCATCGCAGCCTCTCCTCCTCTGCTGCCTCTGTGGTCAGGAGGTGCTACTTAAAACTTGACAGCTCCTTAATGCTCTGTAAAAAATTAATCAATCATGCGGGAGCTGAGAGGGAGAGAGAAAAGGCCAGCCTCATGTGGGTTCAATTTGAGGCTCCTCTTTCAGAATGCAGCAGCCAGTTCTTTGGGGGAAAGGGACTGTATAGGGTCCAGTTGAAAGGGGCAGTGGATGGATTTTGCAAACCAGCAGCACTACAAAGGGTTTGTGTGTGTTCTGTAGGGTATGCATTACTGTTACCATATTATTTGTTAAAGATAACAGAGGATATTCCACTGGATAACAGCCTAGTTATGGGGAGAAATTCAGTTCCATTTCTATATGAAACCGCTATTCCCAAAATCCAGCCAGTTTCTGAATTCACTCTTCTCTACATTGGGCAAGGCAGCTCTCAAACCAAATGTTTACCCCAAAAAATTAATAAAGATATGTATGTTAGGGGAAGGTTTGCATTAAAATGCTTTGTGTTTGTGGCAATAGCATGCAGTAATGTATTAGGGGGAAGAACTTGCAAAAATGTGCACATTGGGATACTTTTGCACTAAAATTTTGACAAATTTTTGTGAGGACTTTTAAAAAATGCATGAAGAATTCACAAACTATAGCACTGCAGAAGGTATGTCTGGAAGGGTGTATAACTCGGAAAGCTCATCAATAACACCTGCACTTTTAAACTCCTTGTCTATTGAGATCAAGCAGTGCCTTCACTGTACTCTTTTCAGTGCTTGCTAAAAACAGTCTTGTTTAGGCAAGCCTATCCAGATGCTTACAGAACAGAGGTAATTTTAATCAATTTTAGGATTTTAACTTTTGTATGTTTTAAAGTAGGCTTGTGATTTTTTCTTGATTTTCTTCTTTTATCTAAATGTAAATGTAAGGAATGTAAAAACACAAACCGTTTGTGCTTTTACATTTATTTATTTTTACAAACGCTTCAAAATAAATACAGTGGTACCTCGGGTTACAAACGCTTCAGGTTACAGACACTTTGGGTTACAGACTCCGCTAACCCAGAAATAGTACCTTGGGTTAAGAACTTTTCTTCAGGATGAGAACAGAAATCGTGCTTCGGCGGCGCGGCAGCAGCGGGAGGCCCCATTAGCTAAAGTGGTGCTTCAGGTTAAGAACAGTTTCAGGTTAAGAACAGACCTCCAGAATGAATTAAGTTCTTAACCCGAGGTACCACTGTAAATAAATTCAGCTCCACTGAATTCAATGGTGCTTACTCCCAGGTAAGTTGGCATAGGATTGCAGCCTTTGCGTCTTTTATTATTAAGTTAGCATTTCCTTTTTTAAAAAAAGTGCTGTCACAAGATCCGGTAACATAGCCACTGGCTGAGAGGGCTTTAGAAGAAAATTAGACAACTTTGAAAGAGGGGTGTAGACTTGTGGATTGTTGTCTTTTCACTCCTGATCACCCTATACTGTATATGACATTTATAGTCTTTAGACCACATAAACTAAACTTGAGGTCTTCAAAGATTCCAAACTGCACCAATTCCTTAGTCCAGTTTATAGGAGGCATTCCTTGTTTTGCATCAGTTTACTGGCTTGGAAAACTTTGCAGGGGAAAGTGTCCATTTGGGGGAACTGCCTGTCTTCCTTAGACAGGAGGTGTGCTGTAAGGCTGCTTTTCCCATCCAAAAGCAGCCATATATCAAAAGCAGATAGGTCCCAAGCTGCTGAAACTATTAGGGTGCCTTGGCAAATGGGGACTCAGCTTCCCTTTGATGTATGCTGGGAAAATTCCCCATGCTTTCATAAGCACACATCAATGCTTGGCAGAACCAGACTCCCGACATTGCCAGACCTGAATCAGATCTCTCTTCTCCCCCCCCCCCCTTGCTGGGGGGGGCACACATAGTTTCACAGTGTCCCAGTCTGCTGTGTGGTAGGTGTTGCCATTTAACCATTCCACGTATGTTCTGTTTGGCTCAGATTGTTCATATAGGACATGGAGAGGAAACTAAGGCCTGGGGGCTGAATCCGGCCCAATTGCCTTCTCAATCCGGCCCACGGACGGTCCAGGAATCAGTGTGTTTTTACATGAGTAGAATGTGTCCTTTTATTTAAAATGCATCTCTGGGTTATTTGTGGGGCATAGGAATTCGTTCTTTTTTTTCTTTTTCAAAATATAGTCTGGCCCCCCAAGAGGTCTGAGGGACAGCGGACCAGCCCCCTGCTGGAAAAGTTTTCTGACCCCTGATATAGGAACTAGTAAGCGGCCTTATACAGAGTCAGACCATTCGTCCATCTAGTTCAGTATTGTCTTTGTTGACTTGCAATCGGTCTCTGGGATTTCGGACAGGGATCTCTCCCTGCCATACCTGAGGCAGGTAGTGGTGACAAGAGATGAATACTGAAGCCTAATAGAAAAAATGAAAACTGACAAATTGCTGGGTTGGATGACATCCAGCTGGGAGTTCTCAAAGAACACAAATGTGAAATCACTGATCGTCTAACAAAAAGGTATGTAGCTTGTCTCTCAGATCAGCCTCCATATCTAAGGACTGGGAAGTAGCCAATGTGGCACCATTTTAAAAAAGAGAAAGATCCAGGGGGAATCCTTGAAATTACAGGCCAGTTAACTTAATGTCTGTCCCAGGAAAAATGGTGGAAAGTATTGTTAAAAATAAAATAACCAAGCGTATAGAAGAACAAGCCCGAGTGAAGCAGAGGCAGCATGGCTTCTGCAAGGGAAATTTCTGTCTCACAAACCTATTAAAACTCTTTGAGAGTGTCAATAAGCATATAGATAGAGGCGAACCAGATAACATAGTAACCTGGACTTTCAAAATGCTCGGAGAGAGAAAAAGGTTTGACCAGGAATTTGTTAAGTTGCACGAAGTGAAGAACAGGACTAAACTGATAGTTATATGAATGGGAAGATATAGAAAGCAGAGTCCCCAAGGGATCTGTGTGTTTAAACTTGTTCATAAATGAGCTAGAGTTAGGAGTGAGCAATGATATGGCCAAGTTTGCTAACGATACTAGATTTTTAGGGTTACTATAACAAAAAGATTGTGAAAAGCTCCAAAAGGATCTCTCCAAACTGAGTGAATGGCCAATAAAATGAGAATTGCAATTCAGTGTAAACAAGTGTAAAGTGATGCATGTCAGGGCAAATTTTTAAAAGTTAATTTCACATACACACTCATGGGGTCTGAATTGGCAGTGTCTGAGCAGGAATGAGACCTTGGGGTCATAGTAGTTAGCTAAATGAATATTCTAACTCAGGGTGTGGCAGCTGTGAAGAAGGCAAACTCCACGATAGGGATCATTAGGGAAGGAATTGAAAATAAACCTGTTGATGTATTGCCGTTATAAAAATATATGGCACAACCACATTTGGAATACTGTGTACAGTTTTGGTCACCTAATCTCAGAAAGAATATTGTAAGGTTGTAGAAGCTTTGGAAAAGGGTGAGCAAAATTATCAAGGGGAAGGAGTGACTCTCCTATGAATAAAGGTTGCAGCATTTGGGACTTTTTAGTTTAGAGAAAAGGTGACCAAGAGGTGACAAGATAGAGGTTTATAAGCTTACGCAGGACATGGAGAAAGTGGACAGAGAAAAGTTTGTCTCCCTCTTTCATAACACTAGAACTCATAGGCATCCAATGAAGCTAAATATTGGAAGATTCAGGACAGAGAACAGAAAGTACTTCTTTGCACAGCTCGTTTAAACTCTGGAACTTACTACTGCATTAGACAGTGATGGCCACCAACCTAGATGGCAGTAGAAGAGGATAAGACAAATTCATGGAGAAGAAGATCTATTGGAAGCTACTAGCCACGGTATCTCTGCCGTGCCTCCACAACTGGAGACAGCAGTACATCTGAATACCTGTTGCTGGAAACCACAGGAGGGGAAAGTGCTCTTATGCTCAGATTCTGCATGCAAGTTTCCCATTGAGGCATCTGGTTTGCCACTGTGAGAATAGGATGCTGGGTTAGATGGGGAATTGGTGTCTCAGGTCCTAGTATACCTGAAGGAGCGTCTCCACCCCCATCGTTCAGCCCGGGCACTGAGATCCAGCACCAAGGGCCTTCTGGTGGTTCCCTCATTGCGAGAAGTGAGGTTACAGGGAACCAGACAGAAGGCCTTCTCGGTAGTGGCGTCCACCCTGTGGAACATCCTTCAGATGTGAAGGAAATAAGCAGCTATCCTATCTTTAAAAGACATCTGAAGGCAGCCCTGTTTAGGGAAGTTTTTAATATTTAATGCTGTACTGTTTTTAACACTTGATTGGAAGCCGCCCAGAGTGGCTGGGGAAACTCAGCCAGATGGGAGGGGTATAAATAATAAATTATTATTATTATTATTATTATTATTATTATTATTATTATTATAGTCCAACACTTTAACCACCAGACTACATTGGCTCTTGCCTATCATGTAGCATCTGTTTCCATCCTGCAGCCTGATGGTGGGAAGCTTGCATTGTGTGTTCCAATAGTACTGCTCTTCCACTCCATGACATAATTAAAAAAAAAATCACCTATAGGAAAGGGAACTTGGACATGGTGAAGGTTGCCTGCTGACCTGTTATAACAATGTATAATAGTCAAAGCAGAAATTGGTACTTGTTCAGGTGACGTGCAGGGAGAAGGGATGAATGAATTTTGACATAAAGTTGGAAAAGTTGTTGTACTAGGATCAGCAATGCATGGAGAAAAAGAGAGAGGAAACATCTGGGGAGATGGGGAGTCAGCTTTTAAATTTGTATTAAATTTGTACTATTTTGTACCAATCTGGTGATAATTTGTTAAAAATTATGGAAAATCAATAAAAATAATTGCCCCCCCCCCAAGGCAAGTGGCTCAAACTCAATTTACAAGCAATTGGGGCAAAGCCGATAAATGGTTTTGGGGGCTCCCACTGTGTCTCATTCAGCTCTTAGTGAGTCTATGCTTCCTTTTTCAGGTGGAGCCCAGTGTCACCATGACCTGTGTGGATGGGAAGTGGAGCAAGCAGGTAGCCTGTGAACCTGTGGACTGTGGGATCCCCGACCAGTATCATGTCTACCCAGCCACCTTCAACTGCAGTGAGGGCACCACCTTTGGCAAGAGATGTTCTTTCACTTGTAAGCCTCCTGCCCAGCTGAAGGGTAAGCAGGAAGGACACAACCGTAAAATGGATCCTTATGCTTCGGTGTTCCATGCAAGTGTGGGTAGGCTACCGTGTTGTGTGTGTTGTCTTGTAGCACTGCTCCCAGGCTCCAGTGCCTTGTGTCCCAGCAATACCTGATCTCTGCCTTCCTTCCTTCCTTCCTTCCTTCCTTCCTTCCTTCCTTTCTTTCCCAAAATTTCCCCACCACATAGGCTTCAGTACTATCTTCAGTACTATCTCTGCCACCTGACTAAACACTCAGTCAGCTGAGCCCTTATCAAGAGCCAGTTCCTATCAGCCAATGCCTACAAATGTAATGGAGGTAGATCTGTTTTATTTCCAGCCCGCTATAATTTTGTGTATGTTCTTTTGTAAACCTATTCCCAATTCTACTCTAAAATGTGCAAGTAAATGAATGTTTCTTTATTTTTATTTAAAAGCATTTCTAAACCACTTAACATTTTTTAAAAAATAATCTCAGCATTATATGAAACGGCAACATAGATACATAGGATCACAGGAAGTTGCCATATACAGAGTCAGACAATTGGGTCATCCAGCACAGTATTGGATACAGTGGCTCTCCAGGAACTTCAGGCAGGAGATGCTCCCAGCTTTACCTGCAGTTTCCTTCTGCGTGCAAAGCAGATGCTCTACCACTGGGCTGCGGCCCCTTCCCGTTTCACCATGCGAGGAACCACCCAACAGCTCAGCTCAGCATAGAATGTGAGAAAGCATTGTCCACAAGCAAAGCCTGGAAAGAGCAACATTGGTCCAGCCTGCATATTCATGGAATAAATTTGAACTCAGATGTTTGAGGTGCATGTTTTCTGGACTGTGGCTGGAAAGCTGAGAAATGTCTGTTGGCTTCTGAGAAAAGATCCTGGTCTAAGCACAGGCTCTTGGCCTGGCGAAGAAGAGGCTGCTTTCGGCATTCTGAAGTAGCCTGAAACCCACCCTGCTTGCAACTTGAGCATTACGGCAACACTTGGACCGGTAGCTGTCAAAAGTGAAATGGGGGGTGGGAAGGAGAAAAAGAAGTTCTGGGCGCCAAATCACAAAACGATGACTAATAGGGCTCAGGCAGCAAGCTCCTTCAGTCGGGAAGCTGGGATGACTCACTCCTTAATTTGACCACTGATGTCACACAAACCACTGTTTTTTAATGTCACAGTTCATCACCCTGCCGTAGCAAGTATGAGATCATCTGCGCTGGACTGCGGACATGCTGTGTGAGTCAGACAGGAGAAAAACAAAGCCGCTGGACCAGGAAGGGAGTTTTTCAGAACTGTACAAAAATACCTCAACGGCTCATGGCAGTTGGGAGGGGAAAAGATACAGAAGCCCTCTTGCTCCCCCCCCCCTTTTCCAGGCATCAGAAGAGCATCTGAGCATCACTGCTTCTTTCTTTTCCTTCATTCTTGTCTTTCTCTTCATTGACTCCTGCCACTAGATTAAGACATGTGGAACCCCTAAACTGGGTCAGGTTTAAGAGGCAATATAGCATTAACCTTCCCACCTATTTGCAATAAGCCCATGTGTCTGGTTGAAAATCGCTGAAATGTCTGAAAAACCGTTCTCTATTTTGAGATTTTGAAGGGGAAAAAAGCTTTGTGTCTGAAGCCCTTGAAGTTGACCATTCAGTCTCTGTTTAAGAAGCTCAAATGAAGGCGTTCCACCTTCCAAGGTGGACTCTGTGTCTCTGGAGGTTTTTAAAGTAGTTCCTTTAAATGAAAATACCTCATGATTTCTTACTTAGCTTATATGTAAACTATATTATAGTTATTTCTACACAGATTAACGAATAATTGTGTAGCCATTAAGTTTATTTTTTCATATCAGAACAATATTGTCTTTCTTAGAGTTTCCCTGTTTCTTTTACTTATTCAGTTATTTTAACAGATTATGTAAAACTTCAGATTTGTTAAAAGAAACAAAAAAGTATTCAGGGACCCCACAAAGTCCAAGATTCTAAACTGTGGTTTACTTACCTTGTTCACAAATCCAGCACAACAGACTCCCATGCAACAGGCTCCCATCTGCACTATGCATTTAAAGCAGTATCATGCCACTTTAAACAGCCATGGTTCCCTCAAAGAATCATAGGAACTAGTTTGTCAGGGATGCTGAGGGTTGTTCGGAGATCCAGTGTCTCTTCAAAGAACTACAATTCTCAGAGTCCTCTGGAAAGAAGGATTGGCAGTTAAACCACACTTAGAATTATAGCTCTGTGAGGGGGTCCTGGGTTCAATCCCCAACATCTCAAGGCATGACTAAAGACATCCCTACCTGAACACCTGGAGAGCTGCTACCAGTCAGTATAGACAATAGATAGACCTGTGACCTGATTTGTATATATCAACATTCTATAGGCTTGTGCAGTCATTTCTCCTTCCATGCTGTGTGCTCCTGCTGTGCCCCACCATGCCTGCAGCTGCCTGCTCCCATACTCCTGGGTTGGGAGTTCTGTAGTGCCGTGAGGCCTCCAGCAACCTCTGCTCCAAAGCAGGGACAGGAGGGAGCCAAGGAGGGCACCAGGCCCAGCAGCAACCCAGGGCACATGACAATGGCACCAATCATGGCATGAGAAGCATGTGGCGTGCTGTGCCTACGAGCAAAGGACTTGAGGGGCCAAAGAAGGAGGGCAGTGACAGGGGGCTCCACCACAGCATGGGAGGGCCTGGCCGTGGCCAACTGCCAGACTCCCTTCTCGCAACCCACCCGGCCTCATGGGAGACGCGTGCTCCGCACACTCCATGCATTTCTGTGCCAGAAAAGGGAGCCCCCTCCCAGTCTCACGGCAACTTCAGGACTTCTGCAGCCCAGGGGCATAGTGCAATTTGTGCCCTCTAAGAATTTTGCGCCCAGGGGAATCGCCCCAGTAGCCACCCCCCATGCTACACCACTGATTAGCTCCCAATGTGAAGGACATTATGGCCTGAATTACTGTGCACATGAATAAAGTAAGGACTATGAAATGAATCCCTTGGCTCAGAGAAGGCACAATATGTGATAATGCCATCATCCTTTGCAATCTTGCCACTTTTCCAAAGGCTACACTGGGCAATCACATATTGTTATTTTATTTAAACTTGATAATTGGTTGTTTCACATAAAGGTCTCCAAACAATTTACAAAACTACTTTGAAGTGGCATTTCATTGCCTGGTAAGTACCTGGCCTGTAATACTGACAAGGTGGCTTCTAAAAGTTTCTGTTTCAGAACATACAATGTGAATAACTTTCTTATGCCTGAGCTCTACCACTGTAGATTGTATGCAGGGGGGAGGGGGGTGTCGCATGATGAAATGCTCACCATCATCCCTGCACATAGAAAGCTAGTATATTGGGGAACATGCTTTGGCCTAGCTTGACATGCACATTGTTTTACCCCATTTCTGAATTTTATCGGGTTGTAGCCAACTAAGTTTTACCCAGAGTAGACTCACTATAGTTAATGAACCTAAGTTAGTCATGTCTAATCACTTCAGTAGTACACTCCAAAATACAGAACTCATTTTCTTTTTTATATAAGTTTGGGGACCCTGTGGCCCTCCAGATATTGTTGGACTACAACTCTCCACATCTCTGACCATTAGCCATGCTGAGCATTGGGAAGACACCCAGCTCCCTTCCCCTGTTTTATGTGATGCTTGGTGATGTTTTGAAGATGTATGTTGCTTTAATTATACACTCTTTAAAAATAAGAAGCTGCTTTATTCTGAGCCAAAACATTAGTCCATCTAGGTTAATATCGTCTCCACTGACTAGCAATGGCTCTCCAGGGTTTCATACAGGGAGTTTCTCACAGTCTTACCTGGAGTTGTCGGAGACTGAACCTGGGATCAAATACTTTGCTACTGAGCTATGGTCCTTTACCTAAAGAGCATAGGGACACAGGAGTCTGCCTTATACTGGGTCAGACCACCCCTAGTTAACACAGCCTTCAGCTCACCAAATTCTTTGGCATGCATTACTCTTCACATCACAACTCACTCTCACTTCTGTCTCTGTCCAGGGAACAACAGCAACTTGACATGCTTGGAAGATGGGCTGTGGTCCTTTCCTGAGGCGCTCTGTGAACTGATGTGCCCAGCTCCTCCTTTAGTCCCCAGTGCCGACCTCCAAACTGCTCGCTGTCGTGAAGAGAAACACAAAGTTGGTTCCTTTTGCAAGTATAAATGCAAGCCAGGTTACCATGTCCCAGGATCCTCTCGGAAGGCAAGGAAGTAAGTGGGTACTGCAAAAGGTTGCTATGCCTCTTTTCATTACTGATTATTTACAATCAGTCTGGTGTACTGGTTAGAGTGCTGGACTGGGACTTGGGAGTCCCAGGTTCAAATCTCTACTCGGCCATGAAGTTTCTTGACCAGGAATGGGGAAGAAATTTAATTCTGCTTGTATGTAAAGGCAAACCTAATTTGCACTTCCGGGGAGAATACGAGAACAGCCATCCTTCAAACTCTGCAGTTCTCTTAATTTTGTGATGTAGTTCTCCAGTCAAACAGTATTTACAAAAATGCATATTTTAGGGGAAAGTGTACATAAACATGACTGTACTAGTGAAAATAACATATGAACTGGACTGCAGGGGGGAATTCCTTGCAAAAATCTGTACAGTAGTAAAAGAAAATTACAAAAAAAGTGTGTATGAGAAGAAATTTGCATTGTGCTGACAGATTTTCCATGAAGGATTTGGTTTTATATAATGCAAATAGCTGTAGAAATGTGGCAAACTGAATTTAGAATTGGAAAAACGAGACAAAGGGTTCCATATATCCCTAGCCACTACCTCTCAGCTGAGTCTTATCTCACATGGTAAAATGTTTGTAAACGGTGCTGGGAATTGTAGCTCTCTAAGTGGTTTCCTAATAAGTCTCAGTACCCTTAGCAGACTACTGTTCCCATGATTATTTGGGAAGGGGGCAGGGAGCCATAACTGTTCAAGGTGGCAGAAGCTTTAAATGTATAGTGTGGAAGTGACCTGACTTTTTCTGCCTGAAGCAGAGGGTTTTACAAAATGGGCTCCATGGCAATGGAGGACATTCCATGTATGCTCCCCACTAAAGTCTGAAGTGGGAGATCTGGGAAAGAAGGAAGGAAGGAAGGACTTTGAGTTTGAGCCCCATATTGGGGGGTTGGACCAGATGACCCTCATTGTGTCTTCCAGCTCTATGATTCTACGAAATCATTACTGGCATAAAATAACCTCTGAATACCAATGCCTGGGGCACATGAATCTGGAGAATGCTATTGCCATCATGTCCAGTTTGTGGGCTTCCTGTAGGCATATGGTTGACCGCTTGTGAGAACAGGATGCTGGACTAGATAAAACTCTGGCCTGATCTAGCAGGACTCTTCAGATGTCTTGAACAGGCCAGAAACAAATTGGCCTCCTCTATTAGTTGCTTATGAGAATGAGGCCTTTGAAGGAATGGAGAAAGGGAGTGCCACATAGCTGTTCTGGGACGGAGTTCTAGGCATAAGCTGTTGCAAGAGAGCACAACAGGGATCAAGTGAGCAAAGAGTTTCCTCTAATTCCATAGCGCAGTCCTCGCGCCATTACCCTCCCCTGCGCACACATAAAAGGGCAAAGCATCAAGGATGACTTCCATGGAATTTTGCATGAGAATGCAATTTAATGGTTTATCTCAGGAGCCTCTTGTTACCTGCTCCTTTATTGAAGATGCCAGCCATTAAAGCTCACCCCTCTCATTCTGTCTCTATAAGCCATTGCATTCACAAACCAGCTCTGTGCTAGGAACCTCCTTTTGGAAATACCCTCTTTGATATGCAACCTGGGGAGTCCCCTTTGAACCTTGGTGGGAAAAAGAGGTTTACTGGTATTCTACGTTTTATGACTCAGTGGGGATGGCGAGTGGAGAAAAAGAAACCCACATCAAAAATAGCCACTGACCTTAAGGTCTGGGTGAAGATTTTCAGTGGGGGGGGGGGGCAACTTCAGCAGCTGGACCTTTGGAAATAGTCATTGTTTTCATTAGGAGACCACACAGCATAAATCCACCACCATGGTCCTGAAGTGTCAGGGACACAAATGTCTGTCGTGGTGGCAGCTTGGGAAAATGTTACGGAACTCAGGCTGTGTGTTAAATAAATCAACCGCTTCTCCTATTTACCTTCTCTCTCCCCCCCCCCCCCAATGTACTGTAGGAGGGCCTTTAAGATCCAGTGTGGCCAAGATGGAACTTGGCTAGAAGGAGCTTGTACACCTGTCACCTGCGAACCTCCGCCCTCCAAGTTCTACGGGCTCTACCACTGCACCAATGGCTTCCAGTTCAACAGCGAGTGCAGGATCAAGTGTGAAGAGGATGGCACCCAAGCTGTGAGTCCCTTCCAACCTGATCTAAGCCGTTGCAGGTTTCTGAAAAGCCTTCCTCTGTAACAATGCCCCAAAAGGTCTCACCTGGACGTGTTACATTGCCCCATTCTATTCATCCATCGATTCCTTTTATTTCATAAAATGTATACACCGCTTGATTGTTTTTTAAAAAGAAAACCCTCAAAGCAGTTTAGAGAAAAAGATAAAAGAGTAAAATCAAGAAACACCCACAACCGTACTTTAAAACATACAGAAGTTAAAATACTGAAAAATTACAACTCACCTCAGCTTTCTAAGCATCTTGGTGGGCTTGTCTAAACAGGATGTTTTTAGCAGGTGCCAGAAAGTGTACAGTGAATGTGCCTGCTTGACCTCAAAAGGCAGGGAGTTCCAAAGTGCAGGTGCTGCCACACTCAACGTCCGAGTTCTTACAAATGCAGAATGGGTATTATGTGACACTTGTAGTAGCTCCAGTTCTGCTGATAGAAGTAGTCCAGTGGGCACATGTGGGGTGAGACAATCTCATAGGCGAACTGGTCCCAAGAGCTTTATATGCTAATAGTAACATATTGAACTTGGCCCAATAGCAAATCAGCAGCCAGTTCAGATCTGTGCACAAAGGTCATCTGTGCTGACAAAGCCTCACGTCTATCAGCAATCATGCTGCAGCATTCTGCAGTGACCACAGCTTTGAGATCAAGCACAAGGAAAGCCCCACCTAGACTGCTTTGCAGTAATCCAGTCTTGAAGTAACCAACACATGAACTGCTGAGACCAGGTTTTCCTGGTCCAAGAATGGTCATAGTTGCAGTTGGTAAAAGCATTTCTAGTCATGGAAGACGGCCGTCTTACCCATAGGCACGAGGGATGCGGGGCACCCGGGCGCCGGGCTCTCAGGTGTGCCAGGCCAAGAGTCCAGGGCCCAAGAATTGGGTGCAGGGAAGAGCCCACCTGTTGGAGTGCCGCAGAGGGCTCTTCTGCTGCTGGCGGCTCTGCGCCACGAGTTTGGGGATGACCGAGCCAGCGAGACGCTGAGGTGGCCTGCACGCCTGGGACTGGGCAACCTGGGGGGGGGGTGCCAGGCGGATCTTTGCACCCCAGAACCACATATGCTTAAGACAGCCCTACACAGAAGCTACCTGAACCTCCATTGACAGAGCTGCCCATATGATCACTACCCATGGCTACTAGTCACCTATGAGTATGTTCTACCTTACCTGGTACTGTTTGTACAGATTTTTATTTGATTTTACAAAAGTTACATCAGATAATACAGCTGAATAGACCATAACAGTCTTATATCATTCATGCATGGCAAAAGCTACATATTGGGTTTGTCACATTGCAGTGCTGTATCAGACTTATGATTCATTCTCATTAGCCAGCATATATACTCTTAGTTCATAAAGAAGATCAAACAAAGGAAAGAAAGATGAAATCAGCTGTTAATAAGCAATATCATACAGCCAAATACTCTCAATATTTTGGTTTAATTCTCAATTATTGTAGGTAAGTGTCAGAGGCTCTTAACAGTTGTGAAAAAGCTGGTTTAAATAATATTTACTTTTCTTTCATGTTGCAGGTGAGATAAAATAGACTGCTAATACATGGGGTAGAGGTTGAAACATTGGTTCAGATCAACCAAATCGAGCTAAGGGCTGGTGGGGGATATTGTTCATTTTCCGGAAACTAGTGTATGTAATGAAGTCAAACCACACTGCCTAGGTGATCTGCCCACGTGATAACTGTAACATATTTGTTTGTGACTCAAGAAGGGCTGTTTTCTAGTCTTCTACCAATCATCTACTGTTGCACCAGAAAGATCTTTCCAGTGTCTGATTATGTTTCATCTTGCAGCCTGTAATAGGTGGCCTATTAGTATCTCACCTGGTACTGAAAAGACCATAATGAAGGCTCGAAGTGAACCTCTATGGAGAGAGTTTCCCATAAGTGCTGTGTCAGCACTGAAAAAGCCTTCTACAAGTTGCCAGCCAGCAGTGCCCTGCTCTTTTTCAGAATGCTCTATTGCACACCTACCCCCTCATTTTCCAGGATCCCCTCCCGGCCCCCCATGCCCACTGAGCATGCCTAATCCTTGTTCTACTTTTTCTGGTATTATGCACAAACACACACATGACACCTCCTAGGGTTTTTTCCATAAAGCTTTTTTCTGCAACTTCATATCTTGGGGTTCCCCCACCCAATGACTTATTTCATTGCATGAAAGGTGCCATTTTAGATACAAAAGCACAAGTACCTGAAGAACGAGTTTGCTATGATTAAACTTATCTCCCAACATAGGAACCAACTCTTAGGGGCCATGGGGGCTCTGGCCCCCTGCAATAAAATATTTGGGGGGGCTGCCCCCCAAAGTTGATGTGCATTGCATGTTTGATTATGTGGGGCAGGGCATAGCTGGTCCCCCAATATTTTATTCAAGTTGGCACCCTTGTCTCCTGATCTTATGAGGAAAGCTCTGCTTGATTCAATCAAAGATCTATGTAGTGCAGGGGTGTAGAACTGTTTCCACAGCAAGGGCTGTGATTTGCTATTCAGCAACTTTGGGCAAAAAAGAAGAAGTTGGATTTCCACTGTTTGAAATATGGCAACCTGATACAGTACACCAGTTTCCAGGTACATCTCTCTCTGCCCTTCAATGTGAACAAGTGAATAGCATTATCCCAAATCAGGGATATATTCCAACCAGGCAAAAACACTCAAGGATGACGTGAAGCAAGACCAGGGAGGGGCATGGCCCAGGGAGATTAGAGGGGGCCAGGGGAAAGTTCCAAGGGCCAGACAGAAGGGCATGGAGGGCCACATAATGTTGGGGGGCCTTAAATGAGGGGGGGAGAACCATGTATGCCACCTTGAGCTGGTTGGAGAATAAGGTGGGTCGTAAGTGCAATAAATAAATAATAAATATGAACTTCATTAACATTTAAAGTAAAAATGAAACAAACTGTCAATAAATTAAAGCAGTGAATGAAAAAATACAACAAACAGTCCAATGAGACTGGAACCCAGTGCCTTAAGTCCATCATCCCATTTCACACAGTGACCAATGAGACACTTCTTGGAATCCCACAAGCAGGAGCCCTACTTAACATTTGCAGTGGTGCACTGCCCCAAACAAGGAAGCTCTACTTGGTCTTTCCCAGGGAGTCTTCTCTTCTCATGAGGTGGAGCTTCAGCTTCAGGATCTGTCCTTCCAGTGAGCACTCAGGGCTGATTTCCTTCAGAATGGATAGGTATGATCTTCTTGCAGTCCATGGGATTCTCAAGAGTCTCCTCCAGCACTATAATTCAAAAGCATCAATTCTTCGGCGATCGGCCTTCTTTATGGTCCAGTTTTCACTTCCATACATCACTACTGGGAAAACCATAGCTTTTACTATACGGACCTTTGTTGGCAAGGTGATGTCTCTACTTTTTAAGATGCTGTCTAGGTTTGTCATTGCTTTTCTCCCAAGAAGCAGGCGTCTTTGAGTTTCGTGGCTGCTGTCATCGTCTGCATGGCGTTGTAGCCAATGTTAATCCTCATTAAAGTAGAAGGCCTGTATCTCAGTGCCTGAGCATCTACTTTCCGTGCAGAAGGTCCCACGTTCAATCTCTGGCATCTCCAGGTAGGTCTGGAAAAGACTCCTTGTCTGAAAGCCTGGAGGACTGCTACCTGTCAGTGTAGACAATACTGAGCTAAATGGACTCAGTCCACATTCACACCATACATTTAAAGCACTGATACCACTTTGAACAGTCATGACTTCTCCCAAAGATTTCTGGGAGCTGTAATTTGCCAAGGATGCTAAGAGTTGTTAAGAGACACCTATTTCCCCCCCACAGTTCCCAGAGTGGTTTAGCAATCAGTTCCTCTTCACAGACAACCCAGGAAATTGCAGCTCTCTTAACAATTCTCAGCACCCTTAGCACATTGCAGCTCCCATAATTCTTTGGTGGAAGCCATGACTGTTCAAAATGGTATCATAGTGTTTTAAATTTATAGTGTGAATGTGGGTTTGCATGGGCACAACTAACTCAGGTCCATTGATTTCAATGGGTTTGATCTGAGTAGAACTTAGTAGGGTACATCCTTGTGCCTTTTCCAGGTCTAAAGATAAAGGGACCCCTGACCATTAGGTCCAGTCATGGCCGACTCTGGGGTTGCGGCGCTCATCTCACTTTATTGGCCGAGGGAGCCGGCGTACAGCTTCCGGGTCATGTGGCCAGCATGACTAAGCCACTTCTGGCGAACCAGAGCAGTGCATGGAAACGCTGTTTACCTTCCCGGTGGAGTGGTATCTATTTATCTACTTGCAGTTTGATGTGCTTTTGAACTGCTAGGCTGGCAGGAGCAACCGAGGACCGAGCAAAGGGAACTCACCCCGTTGCGGGGATTCGAACCGCCGACCTTCTGGTCAGCAAGCCCTAGGCTCTGTGGTTTAACCCACAGCGCCACCCGCGTCCCTTTTTCAAGGTCTACAGCATCCTTTTTGAGAAGGACTGACCAGAACTTTACATAGTAGAACAGGTCTGTGTGTGCCATGCTGTGCTGTGTGAGAGATGCAAACAACTGGCATATTCTCTTCCCAAACCTTCCACACAGAAGTTTGGCATCTGTTCTGTTTAAAACCTTCACATACCAATCAGCATCCCTTCAGACTTTGACTCTTCTGAGTTTAGATCTAGCAGGCCCTGTTTCTCCCCACCCCTCACCCTTGGTGTGTTTTGGCTAACTTGGCAGTCAATGTGCCCGTGAGCTGTTTGGCAGCCTTACAGCCACCAAGAGAGCCTGGTTCCACCCGCCTCTTATGTTTGGTGCAGAAAACGTGCAGTGATGTAATGGGGTTTGTGTTTCACAGTTCAGGGTTGTGTTGAAAACTGCTTCAAGCCTTTGAGGGAATGGGAAATCGCCCCACTGGGAATATAAGAAGAGTCCTGCTGGATCAGGCCAGTGGCCCACATAGTCTGGTATCCTGTTCTCACAAGAGCTGTCTCCCCTCCTGTGGTTTCCAACAACTGGGAAATCTATAAAGATGGGAAAGCAAAATACATTATTTGCACAAGTGTCAAACTATGGGTCCTTAGTAGCTTGTTTGTGGGGGGGTGGGAGGATGGAATCCTCACGCGCCATTCATGGTGTTTTATTCATTATCATATTTGTACCCCACCTTTCTTTCAAGGAACTCAAGGTTGTGTATATTCTTCTCCCTCCCACCCCCATCCCATTTTACGCTCACTACAACCCTTTGAAGTAGGATAGAGTAAGAGAAAGCGACTGCCTAAGCTAACCCTGTGGCCTTCATGCCTGAGAGAGGATTTGAACTCTGGTCTCTGACACTTTAATCCTGTGATTCTCAACCTGTGGGTCCCCAGATGTTGTTGGACTACAACTCCCATCATCCCTGAGCTCTGGCCTTGCTAGCTATGGGTGATGGGAGTTGTAGTTCAACAACATCTGGGGACCCACAGGTTGAGAAAGGCTGCGTAACCACTGTGCCACACCAGCTCTCACGTTATAGCAATTACACATCCTATTCCTTGCTATATTTGGGAGGGTGGAGGGGGGTTAGGGCAACGTGGTGGGGGGAGTGCCAATCTCTGGTGTAAGGTGGGTTGGCTGAAAGTCTGAGCTCTCATCACATATATGTCCATACTGACATATAAAACTTAAGTGAGGTTCAGCTCTTAATTCAGAGATGATGTAGCGGGGTGGGGAGTATGTGTACATTTTTTCTTTTTAAAGCATGTTTTTAATACAGGAGAAACATCAGCTTGGCTGTGAGGCAATTCCACCCCCACCCCCCGCAAAAGCATTTATTTCATGCAGTAGTTAACATTATATGATATGTACCTTGGCACTGAAACCAGCATTTCAGTCTCGCTGGAGTCCAGTTTTTCCTTGGCTTGCAATGAGGATTAAACCATTAGGGGCCTTAATAGTCCTCGTTTCTAGCAGAAATAGGTGTGTGTTACTGCTCTGCAGACTTTGGTGGACCTTGTGAGAGTACTGACCCTTGAAAATGATAATGGCTTCAGTTAATGTGACCCTTCTGCCGAGGATAAATTATTGTTTTAGTGTTTTATATAGTTTTCTCCTCCTAATAAATTGGCTCCGTAATAGGCTGATACTGGAGCTAGGGATGTGTGTGAGTGTGTGTGTGTGGTTTCTATGTTTGAATGGGAGAGAATTCCTTGGTGACTTCAATGAAGCTGAAATTTCTTTAGGAAGGCTGGGACAAATTTGCCAATTTCAGTTGACACATCCCAATCTTCAGTTCAGTTCTCCACTCTCTGAAAGAATTTTTTTCTTGGGCGCAGGGCAGATTGTCATTAAAACTCACCTGCATTTTCATTTTTTTGCAGGTTTTGCTTAGAGCAAACACATGCAGCTTTGGCTGATGTGCACATTTTGTTACAAGCCATTTCCTCTAATATATTGAATTTTAAGATACCTTTTTCATGAAAATAATCATTTTCATGCACACTTTTATGATGATGATGATTTTTTGTACACCTGCAGAAAAAGTGATGGATAATAATGCAACCGGTGGTGGCTGGTGCCCATTGGGACTGGCAGGGTAAAAAGCAGGGTGTCCAAACCAGAGGTGGAGTCACAGCCAATGACAGGTGGAGCCACTACCTGATTGGATATGAGTAAGAAGGCAGGCAGGTGGGGTTGGCTGACGACAGACTGAGGTTGCAGGTGTAGGGGCAGTGCCCCATTTCCCCAATGGACTAGCTTCCAATGAATGATAGTGATGCCTGGAACACCTTCACCCTTTTCCTAAGCTGTTCTTCCTGCTTTCTCTTACCAGGGCCGTGGGAACAACGTGATTCACTGCCGGAAAGACGGCACCTGGAGCGGCTCATTTCACCTCTGCAGAGGGATGCAAGGACACTGCTCCCTTCCCAGCCAGCTGAGCGGGGGCCTGAAACTGCAGTGTCCAGACGGATACAGCATAGGTATTTATAAGGTTTCTGCCAGCTTAGAAGCCAAATGGTTGATGTCAGTGAAAAAGGCAGGAGAAAGGCAAGGGTTCTTCAAAAGCTTCCTCTTCCGTCTCCCACCTTCCCCCATTGGCCTGAGTCTCAAAACAACACAGCTAATTAATCCTTCTTGAAAGGGCAAGACAGACTTTAAGGTGCCAGACCTCTTGGTAACATATGATGCTCCCTTGCACTCACATAACAGGGCGGTTCTCTGTGGTCCTTGGTGATGGCTGCTCACAGTTAAACTGTGGGTAGCAGCCTTTATGTAACTATGTGCACAGGCACTTCTGTGTGGATGCTGAAGAAACAACTAATGGGAAGCATGGCAGTGCAGGGATGAGGAACTCTGTGGTACTTCTGATGTTGCTGGACTACAGCTCTTGTTATCCCTCACTATGGACCATGCTGGTTGAGGCTGGAGGAGCCACAGGTTCCCCATCCCTGCAACAGCAGTCTCCAAATATCTGAAGGGCTACCGTACACCTGTTGCCTTAGGGTATAGCCTAGCATGGAATGAGTGGAAAGCAGATTTTGGCTGAAAAATTGGAGAGGCTTTCTGTGGGTAAGAGCTGTTCAACAGAGGACTAGCTTGCCACTGGAGATGCTGAGCCCTTCTTCTGGAGGCATTTGGTCCATTTATCAAGGATGGGAATGTATCAAGGATGCTGCAACATCATGCATTGAGCAGTGGCTTGGACTAGATAACCCCCAGTGTCCCTTCAGATTTTTTATGATTCTACAAAGAAGAGGCCAGCTAGATCAGACCAAGGTTCCAGTTTTCATGAATGCTAGTGTGGCATCCTGTTTGCCTCAATGACTCCACAAAGTGCACAAAGCAGGACATTATGGATTACATCCAATATTCATCATACTCTGAACAGATCTGTTGAAATTAATGGGCATTACTAACTTACATCCATTGATTTCAATGGTTCTATTGTGAATACAAAACCTGGAGAGCAACTGCTGGTCATTGTTGACCAGGGATGGTGAAGCAGTGACCCTCCAAATGTTGTTTGACTGCATTTCCCAGGGATGCAGGTTTTCTGTTCCTGGTGTAGGCAATATTGAGCTAGGCAACCTCAAGTCCCGATTACTACAATGTTTCAGTGTGGGACTTCCCTTGGGCCCAGTCCAGAACCTCCAGCCGATGCAGAATGCTGCAGCTAAATTGTTGTGGACAGCCTATTACCAGTGCATAACTCAAAATCTTCCACTGCCTACCCATGTGCTACTGGGCCAGGTTCAATGTTCTGGTATCATTTGGCAAGGCCCTTAACAACTTCTGTCCAGGGTAGCTAAAGGACCACTTGATCCCTTCTATCCCTCCCTGATCACTGAGGTCTTCAGAGGAGTAATTTGTAGTGGGGCCCCATGGTTCTGGTGCACAGTTCGTATCCACCAGGAGCTGTGTTTTCAGTATTGTAGCCCCAATTTTGTGCAAATCCCTTCCAATAGGGCCCCCTCCCTATTGAACATCTTTCTTTAGAAGACTTCTAAAAATTCAGCAGGCATTTTGACTTCTGTCTGATTTTATAGTTTGAACTGATTTTTACCCTTTTTTGTATTTATTGCACACTGCTTAAAAACTATTGCAGTTAAGTGATGTATAAATTGTTTAAATAAACAGATAACTAGGTAGGTTAATGGCCTGGCTTGGTATAACACAACCTCCATTGTCCCAATGACATCCTGAAAACATTTGCCTGTGGTTGTAGAAGCAGAATGTAAGACAAGCCTGCTGGGTCAGTCCAATGGCCCATCTCGTCTAGCATCCGTGTAACTGTGGGATTCCTGCAAGCTGAACACAATGAGCACAACAGCACTCTGCCAACCTGCATTTCCCAGCAAGTGGTATTCAGAGGCATAGAAACATAGCCATGGTGGCTAATAACCCTTGAAGAAGACAGTTGTGCCCTGTGGGAATGGACCCTCTGCTGGTCAACACCTTTTCATTTGTCCATATCATGGACACAACGCCAGGGTTTGAAACAGGAGACTTTTGCATCCCTACCTGGAGATGCCAGGGGCCGGATCTCTGGCCTTCTCTATGCAAAGCATAGGCTATGGACCTTCTGTGAGTGGCCCTTCCACAAGTGTGAGCATCACTGACAAGGGATGGGGGAGAGATTTGATTCAGTTTGCATTTGAAGCCAAATCCGCTTAATTCACACTTTCTGAAATAATCCACTAACTGAGGCACACTCTCCTTTCGAAATATGCACATCTCTAAAGTCATATACTAAGGAAAAATGCACACTACATACTTTCAAGTACAGCTAATGTTGAAAACAACATACACAAATACATTATATAGAGGGAAATTGCTCTGCAAGTATGTGTATGTCAAAGCAAAACTGCAGACAAAAGGTTACATTTGGAGAAATCCACACTAAAATGCTGATGATTTTCCATGATAACTTAAAAAAACACACCAAAAACAAAACAAAACCTGGCAAACTGATGTGGCAATGTGGAGAACTTAATTTTGAGATTGGAAAAGGAAGAAACTGAAACTGACAGATCCTCCCATCCCTATCACTGATCCAGGTTGTGTAGTCCTACCAATACAGCACAGATGCATTGCAGGTATAGCTCCAGGTCTATGTGTGTTTGTGTGATTTCCCCCTGCGCCATTCTCTCCTTGGCTATCATTTTGAACTCCAAAGAAATATCTCCCCTCCCCTCTCTCTTACACATACACTGTGCTGATCCCTCATTATAGCCTAACTATTGTGAGTTGCTTCAAGGCCTTCCCAAGGGGGAGAGGAATGCAACCTAGATGAGCTCACTGCTCTGTAATGATGCCAATTATGGATCACATATCAAAACAATTCAGGCCTGCTCCTCTCCTGAAGTGTAAATTGCACTGCTGGTGAAGCAGTGAGACGGCAAGCAGGCATCCTTTTCCCTGACAACGTGTATTATCTCTGGAGAAGAGGTGACCTTTAGATGCCTACCAAAGGTTGCTGTAGCATTCAAGGGACATCTTCCCCCCTCATTTTTCATAATGCTGGGTCCTAACTTTCTTTTTTTTGGTAGAGGGGGCAAGGTGTAGGACTGGAAGCTGAAATGGAAATTAAATGGCAATTGCCTTGTTCCACAAGGTATTGTTTTGTTATTCATTTATGTCACTTCCCCCATGATCATAGAACCATAGGATTACAATTACAGTTATCCTCCTTGTTTTAGCCTTATAGCAAACTTTGGGGGTAAGGCTGCAGCAATTAGTGCTGGCTCTGCCAGTATGTATTATGGACCAGGGTCAGTCTGAGCCTGGGTTTTCCGTGCTCAAGTCGTTAGGGTAGGTAGCAACTTCTACCACCTTCGGGCAGTGGTGAGCTGCAGTAAACCCATCTCAGGGGTACAGCCTCTGCTTTGCATGCACAAAGCCCCAGGTGCAATCCCAGGTCAGCCTGTAATGTCACCAGCATGAAATTCTGGTGGGCCACAGCCAGCCAGCGTAAACAATATTGAACTATCAGCAGCTAGTAGCCATGATGGCTATGCTGTGCCTTCTCAGCCAGAGGCAGTAATGCTTGTGCATGCCAGTTTCTGGAAACCACAGGAGGGGAGAGTGCTTGTGCTAAGAGTCCGCTTGTGGGTTTCCCATTCAGGTATTTGTCTGGTCACTGAGAGAACAGAATGCTGGATTAGATGGGCAGTTTGTGTGGTGCACATATGTTACTTGGAAAAATGCTGGGGATTGAACCCGGAACCTCCTGCATGCAAAGCAGTTATGCTTCTTCTGAGCTATGGTCCTTCCACATAGATGGGTCATTGGCCTGATCCAGCAGGCTCTTCTTCCATTCATTGTCATTGGCTGGGCCCACCCCCACAACCCAGAAGGCAAAATCTATCCCAAGCAAGGCCTCTGATGAATATCTTAACAGCTGTGCAGAATCATTGGGGAATAAGCAGGCTATTTCGGTGGTTTATAGGTCAGGCGTTGCATTGAAAGAGGCATCTGTTGTCAGCAAGAACAGAATCTTGTCTAGTGAGTGACAGATAGCCACCCACACATACAGACATACCCTCCAGTCCTATGTTGTGTCTTCCATCCACTGGGAATGAACCAGTAACAGCTGTCTATGCAATTTTCCCAGAAAGCTTAATAAAATGCTGCTATCAGTGAAACTGCATCCATGGGATCTGTTAGGTTGGCACGTATATACACAGGTGAAACTCAGAAAGATAACCCATCTTCAAACAACAGCAAAATCTATCTACCCGTTTGACTCAGCCACTCAAAAATAATGGAAGGCAAGCCTATCCAAAGGCATTTAAAGGCAAACCTATCTAATTCGCAGTTTCTGAAACAATGTGCAAACTGAAACAAAGCTATTGTTTGAAATTCATTCTTTTCCATATTTTGCAATGCAATTTCTCCATCCAAGTAATGTGTAAAAATAGCAATAGTCACAATAATACTAGAGTAAAAATGCACATATCAGTGAAAATATTGTAATATATTTGGGGCAATTCTTTTGGAAATATGTGTATATGTGAGGGGAAATGGCATAAAAGCTGTGTTCATTAAGAGAAATTTGCACTAAAATACTGGTAAATTTTAATGAGGACTTTAAAGAAAAACTTACATGGCAATGTGAAGAACCAAATTTAAGATTGGGGGGCAGGGGGGTGAGAAACTGGGAGAGACCAAAATGGGTAGATGCAGACATTGGTGTTACTGCAGACACCAATCAGGGAAGGGTTTGTTGTGAGCCAGAAGTGAGAAGCTGCCTCCCCTCTTTGGTCTTGTTTCTGATACTGATTGGAGTTCAGAGCTCCTTAATGACACACTCACAGCAGCTGTGCCACTGTGAGAGTGATTTCGCAGAGGGGGAAAGCCAATGCAGCAGTGGCGGCAGCACCCCCAGGGGTGTAGGTTTGTGTCTTCGAAAAGCTCTAATATATTACTGCTTACCTTAATAGGGAGAGGGCAGGGCTCCTGTGGTGCGCAACCATTAGGCAAAATGAATAAGGGGCTCACCTGCTAGCAACTGTGCCACACCACTTGTGCCCTATGTAAACAGGTTTCAAATGCATTTCAGGCTGAAAGCTCCTTCATAGAAAGAAATCATATCTGTTTGATTAATCTGTTTAGGTCTCACCTCTTCCTCCTGAAGATGCTCAGGGTGGTAATAACAGCACATAGAAATAACATGCACATAGAAAACTAGCTTGCCAGAGAGATGGGCTCCCTGGCTTGCTTGATTTCTGTGTGCAAAAATCTATGTGTGATCTCCCTCTCCCCCCCCCTCTCTCTGTGTGTGTGTAAGTGGGCATTGATAGATATAAAATTCTTATTGTCTTGTTACATTTGTACCCTACTCTTCCTCTAAAGAAATCAAGATGGTGGTGATGGTGGTTATCAGACGTTTATATCTCAACTTTCTCCCTGACATGAACTCAAGGTGGATGCAGATAAAAATAAGAACAGCTAAAAACATAGGTGGGGGGGGGAGGAGAATAATTAAAAGCAATTAAACATAGATAGAATTAACACTACACACACACACACAAATGGAGAGAATAAAAACAGCATGGTAATTCAACAGGCTTTTGGGAACTACATGGTTCTCCCCATCTCTATTTTATATTCTCAATTATTGATCATCATAACTGTTATATTTATATCCCACTTTTCCTCTAAGGCAGGCGAGCTAACGTACATGCTTTCTTCCTCCTTCAAAATTTTCCTCTGTAAATTAGAATAGATTGAGAGGCAACAGCAACCAGCCCAAGGTCACCCCAGGGCTTCATAGTGTGTGTTTGAATCCCAGTCTCCTGGGTCCTAGTTCAACAGTCTAAGTATTACACTGCATTGGTTTCCTTACTAAGAACTGGGTTGTTCATCTGCATGTGTCCTGCAATGTCCACATACTTACGGAGTGAACTTTCTAAACTGGTGTTGTATACAACCAGGTCTTTCCCAAAAGTTTGCAGGGCACTTACATACAGTGGTACCTCTAGTTGAGGACTTAATCCATTTCAGGGTGCCGTTCGCAACCCAAAAAGTCTGCAACAGGAGTGCCTCTTCTGCACATGTGTGAGGCACAGTTGAGCGCTTTTGTGCATGTGTGAAGCGTGCAGATTGCTTCTGCGCATGCGCACATGGAGAATCCAGAAGTAAACACTTCCGGGTTTTCTGCTTTCGTAAGCTGAAAGTCCATAACAAGAGCGGAACGCAACTAAAGGTACCACTGTACTCATAAAAAGTGAGCTATCCAGCAGCATACTGTATATGGGCAACTTCCCTGTTTGTGCAGTAGCCTTGCTTCTGGCTTTCAGTTTATGAGATTGGGTACAAGTGATCTGCATCAAGTCCTGATGAGGAGAAGAACCCAAGCTGGAGTGCAGAAGAAGAAGAAGAAGAAGAAGAAGAAGAAGGGTTGTTTGGATTTGATATCCCACTTTATCTCTACCCTAAGGAGTCTCAAAGTGGCTAACAATTTCCTTTCCCTTCCTCCCCCACAACAAACCCTCTGTGAGGTGAGTGAAGCTGAGAGACTAGCCCAAGAGACTAGCCCAAGGTCACCCAGCAGCTGCATGTGGAGGAGCGGGGAAGCCAACCCGGTTCACCAGATTACGAGTCCACTGCTCTTAACCACTACACCACACTGGCTCTCAGAAGAGGATGCAGGCAGGGGTCCATAGCAGCCAGCCAGTACAGGGGACTGAGGGGCAAGGCATTTGCATCCACTCCGGAAAGAGAGTGGCCAATGCCAAGCCCTTCAGAACCCTGGACAGGTACCAAGGAAGAGGCAACCTTCTCCAACATGGGCTGGTTGCAGGTTGAGCTATTGTATAGTCATTCAGCCTGACTGCCTTTGCTGGAGAATGGAGATCCTTAAAGGAAGAGGCCTCTGGCATGCAATCTAGCATTTGGTCACTCATCTGCTGGGCATGCCTGTTGCAGTGGTGAGCAGATTTTAGACACAATGCCTTTGGGTATCAGTGATGCTGCTCCTTCTCTGTGCTGCAGTTCATGGATTATGATGCTTCCTGGTTAGTGGACCTGAGCTTATCATCACAGCCCAAATTTGGAATTCATGTAGGTGGTAGGTGCTACTGGCTCAACTGGCCCCCATCCTTCCATTCAAAACATTCAGAATCATAGCATTGGAACCAACCCCAAGGGTCATCTAGTCCAACCCCCTGCAATGCATAAATCTCAACTAAAGAATCCATGACAGATGGACATCCAAACTCTCCAAGCAAGGAGAGCCCACAAATTCCCAAGGGAGACCATTCTTCTGTTGAACAGCTCTTACTGTCAGAAAGATCTTCCTGATGCGTAGTTGGAATCTCATTTCTTGTAACTTCAAGCCATTGGTTCAACTCCTACTCTCCAAAGCAGGAAAAAACAACCTTGCTCCGTCTTCCATGTGACAGCCCTTGAGATATTTGAAGATGGTATTCTATCTCTTCCCAGTCTCCTCTTTTCCAGGCCAAACATACATAGCACCGTCAACCGCTCCTCATAAGGCTTGGTTTCCAGACCCTTGATCATCTTGGTCGCCCCTCTGAACACTTTCCAGCTTGTCAATATCCTTCTTAAATTGTGGCACCTGGAACTGGACACATTACTCCAGGTGTGGTCTGACCAAGGCTGAATAGAATGATACTATGACTTCCCTTGATCTGGACACTATACTGTTAATGCAGCCTAGAATAACATCAGCTGTTTTTGCTGCTGCATTACACTTTTGGCTCATGTTAAGCCTGTGGTCCACCAAGACCCCTAGATCCTTTTCACATGTACTACTGGCAAACCAGGTGTCCCCCATCTTAGATTTGTGCATCTGCAGAACTTCACATTGGTCCCTATTAAATTTCATTTTGTTAGTCTGGGCCCATGACAAGGGTGATTTGGCTTCTTGCTGGGAAGACTCTCCCCTTCTCATTTTCCTGGCAAATGGTTGTGCTCTTTCCCCTGTTAAGATAAGCCCCCTCTGATCCTGTCAGCTCTGCTGCCAGATTTTAGAACTAGGGTGGGGAACCTCATCCCCAGTGGCTTCCCTCATTGACCCTCTAGTGATTTTCACAAGGCTGGCTGTAGTGTGTCTGTGAATTGTGACTAATGCTGTCTTTCATGCCTGGATGAAATATGGACATGGTACATGTCTAGCCATGTCTGCTTTTGGTACTGCTTGGCATGTGGCCCCTCTTTAAACTTGCCCTTGAGGGAGTGTACCCCCAGGTGAAAAAGATTCCCCATTCCTCACCTACAAAGATAGTCCCACATTGGAGAACTCCACCCCACTCCTTTTGCTTCTTTGTGGTGACTAGTCCAGTGTGGGTGCAGTGCCAGCTCCAGGTGCAAGGGGACTTGGCAACTCCTTACCCTGCTACAGTGGGGCCCTCATATGTTGGAAGCTCACTTTCACCTCTGGTTTACAGGCTGCTGGTAGCATCAGCAGGCAGCAGTTGCACTTTGGCACCCAGTAGGTTGCTGTGACCACCAGCCATCTAAATTAACCTTGGTGATCTGCACATACATAGTAACATCTGAGGACTTCTTGTGGTTAAATCACAAATCCAGTCTTCCAGCGTGGGAGGTAGCAGAAAGTGTCAGTGGGGATGGGTGTATGGAGCCCAGTGGTTCCCCAAGTGTGCTTGGTGCTAATGGCCCCGTGTGTATGAACCATCTCCTCTGTCTTGTCTGAGCTGGAAGATCTGGCAGCATCTATTCTCTGAAACTCCCTGTCTATTGATATTTAGGCCAAGCCTTTGTTATAATGCTTTCTTTCTTTTTGTTGTTATTTAGGTGAGCCTCCCCATACATTTTATTATGCACATTTGTTTTTAAATTCTGTTGATTTGTATCTATATTTTGATAATTTTATTATATTCTTAAAGTCGGCTTTTATTGCTATTTTAAATGAGCATTTTATGCAATTTTATGTAAATCACATAGAAATATTTTTGGAGTAAGTGACATAAAAATGTTGTGTACAATGAATGGGTGATTAATAAACTGCTTGGGGGTTGAATACTGCTTAGAGGTTTCTTTTAAAATCAAGTGGTATACCACTTTAAAAAATAAATATATAATGGGGCCTCCCCTCTCCAATCTTCCTATCTTCCTTTTTGAAGGAGCTGAATGTACCATCTTGTGCCCAGACCATCCTAGTGAGCCCATCCTGTTGCGTGCCAACGAGACATTACAAGAC
Organism: Podarcis pityusensis; assembly: GCF_964106645.2. Classification (NCBI taxonomy): domain Eukaryota; kingdom Metazoa; phylum Chordata; class Lepidosauria; order Squamata; family Lacertidae; genus Podarcis; species Podarcis pityusensis. The sequence continues at coordinate 7,610,319 of NC_138044.1, read as the reverse complement.
ATCCAGCACTGGATGAACCCTCCAAGAGTGAAGGTCAGTGGATAGTCCCAAGTGTGATTTGATGGATAGATTGTTGTGGAACATTGACCCCCTCATGGGCTTCCTAGGTAGGTTTGGTTGCAACAAACCCAGCAGATAGTCTTGAAAGCGGAACTGGGCAAATTCATGGTCAGGGAGAAGACCATCAGTCAGCAATGGCCAGGATAATAAACAGCAACTTGATGTTCACCACTTGATGGCACCCAGCTTCCTCCCAACCATGGGGTGCTCTGGCACACGGCTGCCTCCCGACAACATGGGGCAGGGTTCTGCAGTGTGGGGATGAGGCACGGCACATTGCCTGGCCTATCCCTTCTGTGTGGGGCGCTGGGGCACAGGGTAACACCCAGCCTCCTACTGACAGTATGGGCCTTCTCCCAACCACACACATGTGGTCCCCTCAATCTTTGGCACAAAGTGGTGCTGCTAGTTCATAAGTAGCCTACCCCTAAATACCAGACACAGTGTCTTGTTGCCTTCATGACTCTAATTGGTCACTGAGTTCTTCCAGACTGCTGTTATCTTATAGAAGGGATTAAAATGCACACTAGAATTTTAGGTTTGCACTTTTAAGGTGGATTAGTGAGTTAAAACATGCCATCATGCAACAAATCTACCTTAAAAACCCCCAACAACAACTGGACTCCCTTTTTTGTTCGGAAAGTGATGGAGAAAAGCATAGGAAAGTGTGGCTTGGACAAATGACTAATGGGAGGATATGTAAGTCATTATGTATGTTCATTGTCATATAGCCAATCCACACATCAGAACAAATGGTCACTAAAGACTGGACCTAGTTTGACCACTGCATAAGCACTGTGCATGCGAATCAGGATGAATGCTCTATAAACTCATTACCTAGGGGATCCCAGTGAGGGAAGCATGATCCTGGACTAGCCATACATGCTTATCCTTATGGTATTATGGGCAAGTGTACAAATGTGATGGAGAGGCAGTACATTTCCGAGCACAATTCAAAATGTTGGTGCTAACCTTGAAAGCCCTAAATGGCTCTGGCCATGTATGCCTGAAGGAGTGTCTCCACCCCCCATCATCCAGCCTGGACACTTAGTTCCAGCTCTGAGGGCCTTCTGGTGGTTCCCTCACTGTGAGAAGTTACAGGGAACCAGACAGAGGGCCTTCTTGGTAGTTGTGCACTCCCTGTGGAATGCCCTCCCATGAAGTGTCAAGGAAATAAACAACTATCTGGCTTTTAGAAAATATCTGAAGGGAACTTTTTAATGTTTGATGTTTTACCTTGTTTGATGTTTTAAGTTGTTGCCCAGAGCAGTTGGGGCAAATCAGTCAGATGGGCAGCATATAAATTATTATTAGTATTGTTAGCCACATTCAAGCAGTGACTTGCTTTCAGGTAGGGGTCAGTCACTTGCCAACAAATTTAGGCTGCGCAATTATAGCTGATTTGTATTTCCAGAGGAGAAAGGATTTTTTGCAATCAGAAAGGTCAGTGATAGGGGAAAGCACTGGGAGGTTTGGGTGGCCCTTGGCTATCATCTAATCTTCCTACAATGCTACCTAGTCTCCTTGCAAACAACTCAGGATGAATGTTCATTCAGTAGTCTGTGCCATCTAAACTGACTGTAATCAGGTCAGGTCGAATGCTCAGTAAACAATGAGTTTCGATCTCCTATCACCTTCCACTTCTCCCAGAAGTCCAAATTCTCAGGCTTCGTTTATCTTAAGAACATAAGAAGAGCCTGCTGGGTCAAGTCAATGGTCCATCCCTTTTGTCAGCCTTTTCCCACAGTGGCAAACCAGATGCCTCTATAGGAAGAAAGCCCACAAGCAGGACCTGAGCACAAGTGCACTCTTGGCTGCTGTAATTTCCAGCAACTGGTATTCAGAAGCATTGTTCCTCCAACTGTAGAGGCAGAGCATGGCCAACATGTTTAGTAGTCACTGATGCCCCTCTCCATGCATTTATCTAATCTTTTAAAAAAGTCATTTAGGCTTGTTGCCATCACTGCCTCCTGTGGCAGCGAGTTCCATAGTCTAACTAGGCACTCTGCGAAGAAGTATTTTCTTTTATCTGTCCTGGATCTTCCAACATTCCATGTCAGAGGGCTCTAGGTTTCTTTCAGATTGCACATTTTCTAAGATTGCTAACTCAAAAACCTTGTCATTGAATTGGCTGTTCTGAAGATAGGGATAGAGCATTCACAGTCTATTTCTGGTCCATGCCATTCACTTCTGTTAATCCATAAATCTGCTCCCTGCTTCCCCATCAGTCTATGATTTATTTATCTTTTAAACACATAAAAATTCCCATTATTTTTGCACTTTTTCTGGGCTGAATTGTACACCGTTTTACCTCAGGTATGCATTTTTCATATGCTTTTTAATCTGAAGCATGCAGTTTTGTACACACTCGGGTACATTTATTGAATTGAGAACTATTGCAAAGGGTGTGTGTGTAAAAAACTGGCACGAGAACTAGCTCCAGATTTGTACATTTGCCTGTGAAGTCCAAATCAGGTGGGTCCTCTTAAAATAGCAGGCTGAACAGAGTCCTTGAGCATCCAGATTTGGAAACAAAATAAAGGAAGGGAGGAATGACCGACCTCAGACCTCAAGATAAATTTGGAATTTACATATCTATCATGGCCATTGGGGCAATTTCTTGCAGAGAATAGGACCAGAGAGTGGGTGGCCTACAATAATAACAGCCTACCCCCACTTACAGGGCCTCCTGTCACTCTTTGCACCACACAACACATTAGAAACTTCCTTATCTACATTTTAGAGGCTCTTTCTCACCATATAGACTTTCAAGTGGGGTTTCAGGGGGGTTGGTTTTTTGGTTTTGTAATTCACTGTGAAATAAAAATCCTGGCTTGAAAGTGTTGTAGCTTTCCCCTCCCCCCTCCCTCCCCATTCTGTCCTCCTTTATTGATGCCGTCTCTTGAAAGAAGCCATAACGAGTTTTATACCTACATATCCCTGGAGGGCTCATTAGGTAGCCAGAGGAGGGGAAATAACTGGTAGTAAAAAGGGGAAAGCGGCCCAGATTGCGGGGAGGTGACGGAGAGAAAGGCTGAAGTATTCCAGGAATACAGACCAAAAAAAGGAGGAAAAAATACAAGTCACTCTCACCCTCAGTGGGAAGAGGCATGCAGAAAATCAATTCAGATTAGGGGTGTGATGACTATTCCTTAATTTTGATCATTTGTTTCAAAAGTCACATGTTCAATGCAGCTGGACAAATCACTGATAGGGTGCTCCCTTGCCTGAAGATTTGCACTGTTTCAATTCTCTTCAGAATCCCTTTCTTCCTCTGGCTGCTCCTCCTTCTTGCCCTCATTTGCCATTCATTGCCCTCATTGTCCTCAACTTCATTGCCCACATGGCTGTTCAATCCAGTTGGCTGTGACAATCCACAAAAATATGACCTAGTTCACACAAAATCTAAACCATGGTTTAGCGTTATGTGTTAACCCAGCCCAGCAGCTTAACTATGGTTTTTTAACTATGGTTTGTTTGTTTGCTTGCTTGCTTGTACCCCGCTCATCTGACTGGATTGCTCCTGCCACTCTCGGGCAGCTTCCAACATACAGTCATACTTTGGGTTGAAGTAGTTTCGGGATGAATATTTTCGGGTTGCGCTCCACGGCAACCCAGAAGTAATGGAGCACATTACTTCCGGGTTTTGCTGCTCACACATGCGCAGATGCTCAAAATGATGTCACGCGCATGCACGGAAGCGGCAAAATGCGACCCGCGCATGCACAGACACGCAGTTGCATCTTACGTTTACTTTAGGATGCGAACGGGGCTCCGGAACGGATCCTGTTCGTATCCAGAGGTACCACTGTAAAATGAAAACAGAGCTAAACATCAAGCGTTAAAAACTTGAAGGTTGTCCACTAACCAAGGTTTATGATTCATTTATAAACCATAGTTATAGCTTTGCATTTTGTACAAATCCAGACCTCTTTAATTTTAACTTAAGTGAAGAGTGACAAAAAATTCAAACCACTCTCATGTCTCATCTGCTCTCACTGGTGCTTTTAACTATTATGTAATAAAACAAGGTTTAAGTGATCATCCGCCAGACACCTCAACTTAACTATGGTTTAACTATGTTTAACCATGGTTTAGTGTTACATGCAAACTAAGCTTTTATCTACAAGTGTTTCTATGATGCTGCCACACCAGATGTTGGTTAGTGATACTGAGGCATTCAAATGGGCTTCCACAGGCAATGGAATGAAATAGTGCAAATTAGGACAGTGAGGGTGAAGATGGCAATGTAAACAAAGAAGATGACTGGAATAACACTCCTATGTTGGAAATGAGTGTTGAAAACAGCTAAAAATGAATAGTGCTTTACAACACTCAAGGAAATGATCATGGAGTGAAGCAAGTTGTTTATGTTCAGCCCTAATTCAGATTTGTTTAGATGATGAAGGAGGAAAATGTCCTTTACCCTTACTGTCCTCACCTCATTTGCCTGTAACATGGATTGAAATACCACTTCTCTTCTAGGGATTAAGATCACTGGGTTGCTGCAATCACCTACAAACTTGCACCCCCCCCCCACTCCCACAATAAGCATAAATTGAGGCCTTTATGAAAGGAATACATTTCCCAAACCACTAGAATTCAATTGAAGATCTTCTGTAGCAGGCCACTGAAGCAGTGTGCAGCTATCTCCCTTTATATGCCTACCTCTGGGAGACAGAATGCCCAAAACTCACAGCACAGGTTTAACAAATACAATGGTAGGGATGGCTACAAAGGAAATATGGGCTAGATTGCAGGTGTAAAATTGAAGGCAGCTGTAGGTGTTGGGGGTTGGAGGACACCCATGGCACCTGTATGACATAGGTGTGTCTTGTAGACAACATCAGTGGCCAGAAAGCAGTGTATGGGGGTCATTTGCAGTGCCACAGCCACTGGTTAGCCAGCTGAGAGTGAGTGTTATATAAGACAGGGCCATTAGACTTTTACGATGCCTGTTACCACCTTGAAAACTTTCCCTCTGGAATTGAAACCAGGTTGGGGCCAAATGTAACACACTGGCATTTGCTGCAGCCGACACACATTTGCCTTGCAGCTGCTGCTGCTGTTAGCACAAGGACTTGGTATTGCCGTCTTCAAATAAATATTATTAAGAGGAAGAATAGCAACAGTCATTCTTTCCACTTGGAAAAACTTTAAGGCTGTAATCTTGTTTATTTTAAAAGCATTTCTGAATCGTTTCATACGTCAAAAATCTCTAAGCGGTGTACACGAGGTAGGTTAGGTTGATAATGAACTGGTCCAAGATCACCCAGCGCGTTTCAGGCTGAGTGGAAATTACCCCTGTGCCACACTAGCCTCCTTCTCTGCTTTTGTCAAAGAGGATGTCTGGAAATGCCACTCTATTAGGGATGTTTTTTGACTGTATGGAAGAGAAAGTCTTGCTATCTTCTTCTCCCTTGTGTGCCAAGTCTCCCTGACTCCGCAGATCCCTAAGGAGTGAATAACCAAATGAGACAACAGCATATAGTTTTATGGGTTCCAGTAGGTCACAATCAGTTACAGTTGTGAACTGCTTGGCATAGGCATCGGGTGAAGCCAAATTATATCACTCCAGCCTGGGACAGCATCTAAGGGTAAATCACCACTAGGCGGCTCTATGACCTACATAAGATAGGGTACCCCCAAGGGGTCACTGTTGGAGGAGTGTCATAGCCCTAGCCCCTGCCTGGATGTCAGACAGAAGCCACTCCTCATGGATCCCTTTAACAGGATACCATTAACCAAGGAAGGGCAAGCAGAGGCTACAACCTCCCCTCCAGCCAAAACCAAGGCTTACCCAGTACCTAACCTCACGAAGTTGTAATGATTGCTATGAGGTAGGCAAACCAAATGGCCGGTGCCAATTTGCCAAGTGGAAAAATTCCTGCCTGGCCCCAATATGGCAGCCAACATGATCCATAGCAAGTATGAATTGCAACAAAATTAGAGGGAGGGAGATGCGGCAGAAGAAGGGACTGCCAGGCTGGGCCACAATTTATACTGCTTCTCCCGGGAGCAAGCCCAGCTGGTGCTGATTGGCTGGCTGGGCCTGCCCCCAGGGAAAGCCCATCCAAGACCTGCGGGCTCAGGTCAATCGCCAGTAGGCGGTCAGTTAAACCCCGCCCCCCTCACCAGATCACTGCAGGGCCCATGCTCTGGCCGCAACACCACCCACCAGATAAGGTGAGAGGAATTATTGGCACCTCTAAGCTGGTTCGCCCTAAGGGTTCAGGGGATAGAATCTGTTGCTTTTCCTGCTTCTCATTATCCTGAGGCCCATCTTGATGACTTCATCAATCTTTCCAAATATTAAAAATAAGAACATGCTCCTCTATTCCTCATCTTGCAGTAAATAAGAGATTGAAATGAAATGAAATACTATCTTCCTGTTTGTGGCAAGCACCGGCCCTTCAGTTTCCAGAGGGTTGTCAAGGACTCAATTGGGAAGGCATCTGACCCAAGAAAGGGGGGCCCCTGCTGAATTTTGCAGTCTTCTCGCTCACTCAGCAAATAAACAGCACGGGGCTCTCCTCCTCCCCGCCCCCCTGCCCGGCCTTCCCCAGACTCCTTTCCCTTCCATTTCACACAGACCAGGCCTGTTGCAAGACAGGTGGAGCAATCTGGGCCCTGAGTAATAGTGGAAAATCCGAGTGCATCGGAAAGATAAACAGCCCTGTGCAGATAGTATAAAAGTCCTTTTTCTAGCACATACCAGGTAAGCCTCAAATGACCGAAACTGTAAAAACACACCAAGGTTTCCCCACAGACAGATTAAATTAGCCTTCAGAATTAGCAGGGGGAAAGGGTAATGTATGTGTGTGTGCATAGACCACCACACTTTTCGTAAAAACCTGATGAGACTGAACACATGCAAAATAAATGCCACCAGTGAGTGATCTTCAGGTACAGGAGCAGCTCTATCATTAGGCAGAGGGAAGTCGTGACCTCAGGCAGCTGATTTTGGGTGTCATTAAACAACAGCACATTATTAGTACAGTGGTACCTCTGGTTGCAGACGGAATCCGTTCCGGAGCTCTGGTCGGATCCTGAGGTTTCTGCAACCGGAGGTTCCTGTTGTGCATGCACACATGGCACGATAGAGCACTTCTGCACATACGCACATGGCAAAACCTGGAAATATACTTCCGGGTTTGCCGTGTGCGTATCCCAAAGGATACATAACAAGAGGGGCACAGAAGTAAAAGTACTACTTACTTACTTACGCATTATATTATTACAGATAAGAATGGGGAGAGACGCTAACAGGATTTTACTGCCTTATGTCTTGAACATCATATTAGCTACGCCCTTCAATTTCAGTTGATCTATTCTAAGAAGAACTAACCTTAGAGACAACACCAGCGGTGGAGCATATGCCTGCGCTGCCCAGGGCGGGTGCGATCCTGAAGGGGGCATGGCATGGAGGGTGCCCTTCCAGGCACGGGATAGCCGCTCGAGTGTCTGGAGCGGCGTGCGCGACCTGCAGCTGGGGGGGAGGGAGCAAGCTGCTCACAGGGGCGGAGCAAACCACCCATGGTAGACATTTGGCGTGCCAGCCCCCAACTCCCAAGCTGTCAAAATGAAGGGTGAAGGGGGGAATCCCGCCAGCAAAGTGGTGCAGCTCCCCCCTTACCCCGATGGCTCGGGGTAGGCTTGGGAATCGTGGGTAGGCGGCGCACCGAATGACATCCCCCTCAGTGAGGGCACCCGGGGTGGTCCGCCCCCACCCCCTTCCTACGCCGCTGGACAACACTACATCAATCTACATCAATTTGCATATGATGAAAAATGGTGCTAACTTTAGAAAAGCATTCCTTCTTTTTTAGGTGATGCACATGTGTATCACAGGAAGCCTCCTCTTAAACATGGTGCCCCAATTTTCTCACACACAGGAGGGGAACCTTCTTCTCAGATGACCCTTTTATTCAAATTGGGAGTTCCTCCCCTACCATAATGCTGCCCACTTAATTGACTTCTTTAGTCAATTAACATGTATTCCAGTTTATTCATTCTGATACATCAGCTGAACAGTCTAGCCTGCCACATAATAATAATAATAATAATAATAATAATAATAATAATTCTTCACATTTTATGTTTGCCTCAAGGTGATTTTCAAATGTTCCATGAATGCAGCTATGGCATACAAAAGCCTTTGACTTTCACAGAACTCTTCAGTCACTCAAGCCTAGGAAGGATTTCATATTCTACCATATTAGGTTCACTCATCATATGGTTAAAGATAAAGATCATGAAATGGACTATATTTTTGTGTACACCTTTTTATCAGTACAGCAAAAATTTGCTTTTGTGTCTCATTTTTAAAGTTTGCATTTTTTAAAAAAGTAAAGTTTAGTTGTTCATTTATTTATTTTAAAGTTTCATTAAGTTTTAGTCTTTTTACTCTGATGAATAAAAATGATGTCCTGTATTAGTATGAGTATGTACTCAATAAATGTTTGCACTTTAAAAAATCCCAGGGTGCACACACACCCTAACGAAATGTGCTGTGCCATCTGTGGCTGTAGCTCAGTTGATAGAGCACATGCTTTGTATGCAGACCACCGCAGGTTCAATCTCCAGGAACAGGGTTGCCATATTTAAAAAGTGAAAATCCGGACATGGTTTGGGGCACAGTTGTGAGCTTTTTAAAGTTTTAACCATAGCTGTAATGAGCCAGATAGACCAGTGAGTCTGACTTGATATAAGACAGTTCCTTCTGTTCCTAATGTCTCCATGCTTCCTTTCCTCCATCTAGAACGTTGTCTGCACCGCTGAACTCAAGTGGTATCCTCATCCTGCACTGATCCACTGCATCAAGGGTTGTGAGGTGAGCATCCATGAGCCAACTCTTGCATATGTGTGCATGTGTGTGTTAAACCAAGCAATACTAAGTAGAGGAGGAGGAGGAGGAGGAGGAGGAGGAGGAGGAGGAGGAGGAGTTTGGATTTGATATCCTGCTTTATCACTACCCTAAGGAGTCTAAAAGCGGCTAACAACCTCCTTTCCCTTCCTCCCCCACAACAAACACTCTGTGAGGTGAGTGAGGCTGAGAGACTTCAGAGAAGTGTGACTGGCCCAAAGTCACCCAGCAACTGCATGTGGAGGAGCGAGGAATCGAACCCGGTTCACCAGATTATGAGTCCACCGCTCTTAACCTGGCTCACTACACTGGCTCACTAATTAATAAGATGCATCAGCTGATTATGGAGTTTTGTGGATCCCCTTGAAGCATGCTCTACAATATCTCTGAAGGCAAACCCCCCCCCCCCCCGCAAAGTGTAATCTGACCTTAAATGATGTCAAACTTTGCCTGCAAGGGGTTCAGGAGATAAGAATCTGACCCACTGGGCAGATCCAGCTCCCTACCCCTGTCCTAGCAAGAGGAATTCATTGTTCCTATTGAAACGCTGTTGAGTACACAGTGCACTTTGCATGAGGCTTCCCTTGTATGTGATCCAGAAGCTGCAGCTATAGCAGAATGTGGTGGCCAGGCAGCTCGCAGGAGCAAGCTACTAGGCACATGTTACTTGCCAGCTGAGAGAGCTGCACTGGTTGCCAATTTGCTACTGGACCAAGTTCGAGCTCCTTGAGTTAGTTCCTTGTGTCTGAAATTAGAGATCAGGCATGGGGGTGAGGGAAGGAGCAGCTGTGGAGATCAAATGGGTGGGGAGAGGAGAGAAAGCGGAGCCACTCCAACACATGGTTTGAGGGGGAGGCGATGGGGATGGGGGACCATCAAGCTAGGGCAGCCAGTGGTGGCAGCCAGCAAAGTTGCAAGTCCACTGTGGCTGCTACTGCTGCTTTCCTGCTGACTGAGAATAGCTGCTCCACCAGGGGAAGGCAGTGCCACAGGGCCTTGAAGTATGGGCGATACTGTTCTCTGTCAGTGTGAGGGGAAGGCAGCACCTTGCAGTTGTCTGCTCTGGTCTCCCTCAGCATGAGGGAAGGCAGCTAAGATCAGCAGTGTTTTCCACAGAGATCATTGTGTGATGTTGGCAGTGCCTTGAAATCGGCTGCTCTGCTCTCCCTCGCACGAGGTGTGCTATATTGCTGTGTACAGGGGTACCTCGGGGTAAGAACTTAATTCGTTCTGGAGGTCCGTTCTTAACCTGAAACTGTTCTTAACCTGAAGCACCACTTTAGCTAATGGGGCTCCCACTGTCGCCATGCCACCGCTGCACAATTTCTGTTCTCATCCTGAAGCAAAGTTCCTAAACCGAGGTCCTATTTCTGGGTTAGCAGAGTCTGTAACCTGAAGCGTCTGTAACCTGAGGTACCACTGTATTGCTGGGTCAAAATCGTTACCGTGATGTGATTTCAAAACCTATTTTGGCCAATATATTGAAAAATTGCACCGTGCTAAAACAGACAATAAAATTTGTGATATTACGATACAAAAATGACAAAAAATTAGTTGGGGAGGAGGCAAGGGATGGGGCCGCAGACCCCCTAGTGCGTTCCACAAACCCCGAGGAGTTCCTGGACCCCTAATTGGGAACTACTGGTCTAGAGTTTAAGACATTCCTAATCCTACCTGGAGATCTCAAGGATTGAACCTAGGGCCTTCTGCATGCAAATCAGATGCTCTACCACTGAGCTATGACCATTTGCCTAATAATAAATTAAGACTCCGGCCTTCAGAGCTGATTTTAAATAAGAACATAGAGAGCTGCCATCCACTAAGTCAGACCATATAGCTTGGTATTGTGGCTCTCCAGGGTTTCAGATAGGAGGCATTCCAAGCCCTACCTGGAGATGCCAAGAGTTGGAACCTTCAGTGTGCAAAGCAGATGTTCCGCCATTGAGCTACAGCCTTTCCCCAAAATCCAGTGTCTTCAAAAACCTTAAACTCTTAAAAAATAACCCCCACTGTTTCTCTTTTCTTTATTACCTCTTCTCACCTTAGAGCTTTCTGGTGACACTTACATCACTCATTTCACACTTTTCCTTGAACTAAAAATTACCTGCAACAAATTCCAGTCCCCCCCTTTAGAGAAAAGACCACGTATATAGGAAGCAGAGGATTGAAAACAAAGGGAGGAAGAGATGAAAGAGAATCTTAATACCTATGATTAGAAGTTGTCTCACTGCTCCATTAATAGATCTGTGTTTACGCTTTGCACTTAACTCATCTCCTTGAAATTAGCTCACTCGCTCTTGAGGTGTGTATGTGCATACAGGCATAGTTTTGGCCAAGACGTGTTATTTTCACTCCCTGGTACAGCTACAAGATTTGATTAAGGGTATGTGTGTGAATTTTCCAGTAGGTCTCCTATGTTTGCTTAAAGTCATTGCAAAGCTAAAGAAAAGGGATGATGGTGTGAAAGATGGAGCTCTGAGCACCTTGGAGGAAGGCAAACAACAACCACACAACAATGTGCAATCAAAAGATGCCAAGGTGTACACATGTGAATGTATTCAAATGATCCTCCTAGCCAGTCTTCCCCAAGCTGTTGCCCTTCAGATGTTCTCAGACTACAACCTCCATCATCTGTGACCATTGGTCATGCTGGCTGGGTGTTATAGGAGTTGTTGTCTGACATCATCTGTAAGGAACCAGCTTGGAGAAGTCTGCTCCAAGCTCATGGAGAGAGATCAGAAGAGATCTCCCTACCTCCCTCTTCCCTTCCTTCTTCTTCTCCTTTCCTTGCAACTTAAGAAATTGTCCAGCCATCAAACCATAGTTTCCCATTCCATCAAAACACAGTAAAGTATGGTTTTTATAAAGCAAGCCATAGATTGCTTACAAACCAGGAGTCATATTCCAAGGTGTGGTCTGTAAGCACATGAAATAACCACTTTAATGAAGCTAATCAGGCCTGGTTCTGGTAAGTTCCTGGTTGGGTGATCGCTTCAGAACCATATGTTTGTCATCTTGGGAAGATAATGTGGAACGTAGAAATCATAATTTTACAATCATCTGTATTTGTGGGTTGGGTTGAAGGACTTGGATGTTTATCCTTGACAACAGGAGTATGCCCAAGACTGGAATATGCCTGAGACCCCTTCTTCATTTATGAACTTCTAAAAGGCATGAGCCCCTTGAGATTATTCAAAAGTTTAATTTAGTTCAGAATCTGGCCGCTTGGATTCTGAATGTTTTAGCTAAGTGAAACTATATTATACCAACTCTGAAAGAATGACATTGGCTGCCTACTCGTCCCTGAGCCTGATTCAAGTGTTGATGTTAACCTTTAAAGCAGGGTTGGGAACCTATGGCCCCCAGAGACTGCTGGACTTCCATTCTAATGGGGGGGGCAATAACTCAGGGGTAGAGCATCTGCATTGTGCGTAGAAGGTCCCATGGTTCAATTCCCCAATGGCATCGCTAGGTAGAGCTGTGTGAGAGGCCCTTCTCTGAAATCCTGGAGAGATGCTGCCAATCAGTGTAGGCAGTGCTGAGCAAGAAAATCCATTGGTCTGACTCAGCGTAAGCTTTCTCTGACCTCTGTTCCTGTCAGTCCCAGCCTGCAGGCCAAAGATGGTGGGAATTGGTATACAACAACAGCTGGAGGATCACAACTTCCCTATTCCTCCGTTAAGGTTCTAAAGGTCTCACGACCTAGATACCTTGAAGGAACACTTCTTCCTGTATTATCCTGTTTGTGCAGTAAGATCCTTAACTAAGGCCCTTCTTTGACAACTATCAGTTGGGGAAGCCTGGTATGTATGCACAAAAGAGAGGATCTTTTCTGTGGTGGCATCCCGGCTTTGGCACACACTCCCTAGAATGGCTCTGTGATTCATTTGATGCCATTATCTCAGGCATTTTAAGCTGGTTTCTAAAATATGCAGTAATAGTGGCTTTGAAGAAAGATTAAATGAATTCATGGCAGCAAAGGCTATCAATGGAAAATAACTACACTGGTTATTTTCTCCCTGCGCTGTTGGAGGCAGCAAACCTCTGAATGCCCGTTGCTGGGAGTCACCAGTGGGGAAAGCACTGTTGCACTCACGTCCTGCTTGTGAGCCTCCCAGAGGCATCTGGGTGACCCGTGTGAGAACACGATGCTGGACTAGATGGGCCTGTGGAAGAGTTTTGTTGCTGTTTCAATTTCTCTTTTACTGTACAGTAGTACCTCGGGTTAAGAACTTAATTCATTCTGGAGGTCCGTTCTTAACCTGAAACTGTTCTTAACCTGAAGCACCACTTTAGCTAATGGGACCTCCCACTGCCGCTGCACTGCTGCCGCACGATTTCTGTTCTCATCCTGAAGCAAAGTTCTTAACCCGAGGTACTATTTTGGGGTTAGCAGAGTCTGTAACCTGAAGCGTCTGTAACCTAAAGCATCTGTAACCTGAAGCATATTTAACCCGAGGTACCACTGTATTGTGTTGCTGTACAGTGCCCTAGAGTCCATCAATGAATAAAGAGGAATTTAGAAATTTACAATGAGCAAGCTGACAGCTCTCCTGTCATGATACTCAATGAAGGGCATTGATGCTCCCCTCTAGCCCCTCAAGGGCAGGTTTGCGTATGGAGAGAGGGGAATAACTGTGATTTAAAAACTTATGGGGTCTAAAATGTTTCACAGTGTCCCCTTGAAATATTTATGAGCTTGACCTTGGCTCCACAGAAAGGAAAGAGTGCCAAAATGTCCTCACTGATTGTTCTTCAGATGTCCCTATGTTTTATTTCTCCTGCTATTAAAAAACAAAACAAAACCCCACACAATTAATTAGCTGCAAACAAAACAAGGGCTGCTTTTAGCTCCCTACTTCATTTTCCAGAGACAGTTTCTTCTTCTGAAAGGACAGCGTGTGTCTCCATCTAGGATTAGTGGAACAGGAGAGCCCTAATGGTCACATAATGGGAACTGTGGGATGCAATTAAGTGACCCCCACCTGCAAAAACAGCAGCAGGCAGGACAGTTTCATGCAGAAACAATGAAATGGTGTGATTTTTGTGCAAGCAGCCAACTGTGTTGTAAGTGCGTAAGAAGAGCCCTGCTTCTGGATCAGGCCAAAGATCCATCTAGCCTAGCATTGTGTCCTCACTAGGTCAGCCAGGTGCCCCAGTGAGATGCCTGCAAGTAGGACCTGAGCACAACAGCGCTTTCCCCACCTTTGAATGCTAGTAAATGGCATTCAGAGGCATACTGCCTCCAACTTTGGACATGGAACATCATTATAGCTAGTAGTTATTGAAAGCCTGCCCCTCCGACACTAGGGCTCTCCCAGTTTGTTTCGGGCCCCACACATCAAGCAGGCCACACGCTGGATTTGATCTTTGGCGTAGGTATAGATGTGATCATGTCTCCTTCGATGAAGGTGCCATGGTCTGATCACTACGCTCTGAAAGCCAGGATTGACTTTCCGCCCCCACCCTGCTTAGGTGGCAAGCCAATTTGGGCTCGCCCGCAGAGGCTGATGGACCCTGATAGATTCCGCCAAGCCTTGCGGGACCTTGCTCCCCCTGGCGACTCATTGACTGAGCTTGTTGAGGGCTGGAATACCCAGCTCCTGGCAGCCATCGATGAGATCGCACCTAAGTGCCCTCTGCGACCCCGCAGAAACCGGGCTCCCTGGTTTACCGAGGAGCTCTGGAAAATGAAGCGGGACCTCAGACGGCTAGAGCGAGTATGGCGGGGTGCCCGTGACGGAGCCTCAAGAACATCTTATAGGGCTTTTATGAAAACCTACGAGATGGCGGTGAAGGCTGCTAAGAAGTCATACTTCTCGGCCTCCATTGCATCCGCTAGCTCTCGCCCAGCGCAATTATTTAGTATAATCAGGTCTTTAACGTCCCTTGAGGGACAGCCAAATTTAAATAACAATTTGACACTTAGCTGTGAGGCATTTGCGAGCTTTTTTGCAGAGAAGGTCTTGTTGCTCCGCCATGACCTCCCTGCCAATTTGGATACAATAAAGGAACTGGAGGCCCCTCGACTGTCCTCGTGTCCAGTATTGGACCACTTCGACCGGATATCCCCAGCCGATGTGGACAGACTCCTCCGAGCTGGAAAGCCCACCACCTGTCCTCTCGACCCGTGCCCGTCTTGGCTGATTAGAGCGTGTCCAGACGAGGTGCGGGCCCTCCTGGGGGATATCATCAATTTGTCCCTTGGCACGGGGACATTCCCAGGGGAACTGAAGGAGGCAGTGGTGCGCCCGCTCTTAAAGAAAACATCATTAGATCCTTTAGATCTATCCAATTACCGCCCGGTTTCGAATCTTCTGTTCCTGGGTAAGGTGATTGAGAGAGCGGTTGCTGAACAGCTTGGTGGGTTTCTGGATGAAACATCGGCTCTGGATCCATTCCAGTCCGGCTTCCGCGCTGGTCATGGGACCGAGACGGCTCTGGTCGCCCTAACAGATGATCTTCGTAGACAGCTGGATCGAGGCGGGTCGGGGCTGCTGATTCTTCTAGATCTGTCGGCAGCTTTCGACATGGTCGATCACGAACTTCTGGACCACCGCCTTGCTGACGTGGGGATCCAGGGCACAGTCCTTCAATGGCTGCACTCGTTTCTCTCTGGTCGGGGACAGAGGGTGGCGCTTGGGGGGGAATTGTCATCGCGCCACTCCTTGGTGTGTGGAGTACCTCAGGGTGCGATACTCTCCCCGATGCTTTTCAACACCTTTATGCGCCCCCTCGCCCAGCTTGTTCGGAGTTTTGGGCTGGGTTGCCATCAGTATGCCGATGACACCCAACTCTATCTGTTGATGGATGGCCATCCTGACTCGGCCCCAGACACACTGACCAGATGTTTGGAAGCTGTGGCTGGATGGTTACGTGGGAGCCGGTTGAAGCTAAATCCTTCGAAGACAGAGGTCCTGTGGCTGGGACGGGGCGATATGGGATTGGGGGGGCAACTCCCATCTCTTGCGGGGGCACAATTAGTGCCAGCACCATCCGTTAAGAGTTTGGGTGTAATCTTCGACACCTCCCTTTCCATGGAGGCGCAGATTGCAGCTATAACAAAGGCGGCATTTTTCCATCTCTGCCAAGCTAAGCAGTTGGCTCCTTACCTCTCTCGCCCTGACCTAGCCACTGTGATCCACGCGATGGTCACCTCCAGACTGGATTATTGTAATTCGTTCTACATGGGGCTGCCCTTGAGACTGACCCAGAAACTCCAGCGGGTGCAGAATGCTGCAGCGAGACTCCTTACAAGGTCTTCGCTGCGAGATCACATTCACCCGGTGCTACACCAGCTGCACTGGCTCCCGGTGGAGTACAGGATCAGGTTTAAGGTGCTGGTTTTAACCTTTAAAGCCCTATACGGCCTAGGACCCTTGTACCTACGGGACCGCCTCTCCTGGTATGCCCCACAGAGAAACTTACAGTCTTCAAATAAAAACATCTTGAAGGTCCCAGGCCACAGAGAAGTTAGGCTGGCCTCAACTAGAGCCAGGGCTTTTTTGGCTGTGGCTCCGATCTGGTGGAACACTCTTGTCACAAGAGACCAGGGCCCTGCGGGACTTGACATCTTTCCGCAGGGCCTGCAAGGCAGAGCTGTTCCACCAGGCCTTTGGCCAGGGCACAGCCTGACTCCCTCCCTCGGCAATCTTCGCGGAGCTCTGGCCCAATGGTTGCCAGTGGCCTGAATTAATTAATTTTATAATGAATGATTTTAGAGTGTTGTTTATGCTATGCTTTTATACTGTTTTATTGTTGTTAGCCGCCCTGAGCCCGGCTTCGGCTGGGGAGGGCGGGATATAAATAAAATTTATTATTATTATTATTATTATTATTATTATTGTCTAATCCACTTTACAAGCCACCCAAGTTGGTGGTCACCACTGCAATTTGTGGGAGTGAATTGCATGGTTAAATATGTGCCGTGCAGAAGTGGAATTTGGAAGTCAGAACCCATCAGCCATTCAAAGGCAACTTCAAGCCCTGCTTGGCTGGGCATGGATTTACCTTTGTGGCGCAGCACAGGAGAGGTGAAATGAATCACCGGTTGTAATAGTGACACTAGGTAATTGACCAATAGGCCTTGTCCATCAGCCAGAAGGCCTGCTGGGGGATAAGTGCCATTGTGTCCAGGTCTTGTTTGTAGGCTTCCCATTGGGGCATCTAGCTGGCTACTGTGAGAGCAGGATGCCGGAGGGTCTGGGCCATTGGTCTGATCCAGCAGGGTTCTTGGATTCTTAAAGGCATGATATAGGTTGAATCATCATCATCATCATCATTATTAGTGTCTCAATTTGGCTTCTTTCTTTCAGCCTTTTATGGGAGACAACTATTGTGATGGGAACAATAACCGAGCCTTTTGCAACTATGATGGTGGGGACTGTTGTGCCTCAACAGTGAAGACTAAAAAGGTAAGCTGGCACCCTCCTGGTTTTATTGCAGCCCCATATGGAAGAAGAACACTAGAGGGAAGTGTATTGCTGTTACTTCATTAGGGCAGTGTTAGGCAACCTGTGGCCCTCCAGGTGCTATGGAACTACAACTCACATCATATCCCTAGCCACTGGCTGTGCTGGCAGGGGCTGATAGGAGTTAAGAAGGCATCTCAAAGGCTACATGTTCCTCATCTCTGTGTTAGGGATGTCAGTGACAGATCTCCTGCAGATAGTCCTGTGTTCAAAGGCATAGCTTGCTTTGTTCAGATGTGCCAGAAAGTACTGGTACATTTGGGGATGTTTTATTTCCTGTGGAACATGCTGCCACTCTTTTTACTTGTTTCTTGTCTTGATGCTGGTCCTTAACTACCATGATGTGTTAGGAGAGCACCAATCAGAGTTAATCTTTTAATGGGGTTAAATTACTAGCTCAGTGGTAGAATGACTGCTTCGCATGCAGAAAGTCCCATGTTGAGACTCCAGCCTCTTCAGGTAGGGCTGGTGGTGTCCCCACTCTGAAACTCTGGAGAGTCACAGCTGCCAGTCAGTGTAGATAATGGTCTGACTCTGCATAAGGCAGCTTCCTATGTTCCTAGTAGGTAACTGGCTGATTTCTATCCTGACTGACTTCTGTTGAAATGGAAGAAGCACTGCAACATTAGAATAGAACCTCTCCAAAGTGGAGGACACAGATCTGCCAGAAATTCTTAAAAATATTGGCCGTATTTAAACAATGAAATAAATGCACAAAGTATTGGACATTTGGTGTTTTTCTGCAAACACTGAGCAATTAGTACAAAGTCGACGTGTTCCCTGGCTAATTCCACTTGTAACAGTGAATCAAAATAGAGGTCAAAATGTACTGTCCAAGTAAAGTAACAAAGCTTTTGGTGAGATGTGAACACATCTGGAGCGGATAGCGCAGTAAAATTATCTATATCAAAATTTATCTACATCAGAGGTAGGCAATGTGGTGCCCTCTGTATCTTTTTGGACTGAAACTCCTATCATTTTTGGCTAATAGTAATGCTGGCCTGGCATTATAGGAGTAGGAGGCCAACAAAATATTTAGGGCATTATACTGACTATCCCAGATCTGTATATTTGCTCCAAAACAATTGAATTGAATGAATACAAGCACATTAGGAGAAGAGAGAGCTGCAATACTGAGCCATATTTTTAGTCCGTCTAGCTCAGGATTGTATACACTTATTGGCAGTGTTTCAGACAGGGGTCAGTCCCAGCCCTACCTTGAGATGCCTGGGATTGAACCTAGGACCTTCTGCATGCAAAGCAGATGTTCTGCCAACTAAGCTACAATTACCATTTATTGTTTGATGCTTTTTGTTTCTGCTTGGAAATTGTGATTCAGTTTATGCCCCTCTTTGTAATGTGTGTTGTTCTGTGGCTTCCAGGAGCTTGCAGGTACCTGTTGGGTTTCGGATTCAGACGCTGGGTCATTCGGACAGTGGGGCCCAGCCCTGAGAAGTATTTTCCTGTCTGTGATCAGGGGCATCTTACCCATAGACATTAGTGGTGCAGGGCGCCAGGGTGCCAAATTTTGGAGGGCGCCACAGACTGAGTGTCCGGGAAGGAGAGTCAGGGCTCGCTCCCTTCCCCGCTCTGGGGCAGCCCGCTCCTCTCCTCTCAGCCGCCCATCGGAGCACGCTGTGTCTGTCTCAGGGAAGCCCCTTTGCGTCCCCTCCCTCTGGGGCTGCCTGGGTGTCTCGTGGGTGCAATCGGGGGCAGGGGTGGCGTGGGGTGGGCATGTCTCTCCCACCCCTCTCTGGCTACATTGCTGCCTGTGTGCCTCCCTGCGGAGTCTGCGAGCGGAGCAGGGAAGTGCCCTGTGCAATCCCGGCACCGAGCAAGGATGGGAGGCCGTCTGGGCTGTGATCCGGGCACCTCTAACTTACGTGCAGCTCTGAGCGTACATCAGACAACTCTGGGAAACGGGGGGGGGGGGGGGGAGAGAGAGATCTGCACAACGGTGCCGGATATGCTTAAGACGGCCCTGTCTGCGACCCTTGACTGTAAAGCAGATTCTTGCCATTGTTTGCTGAAATAGAGTAACCCCACCTCCATCCTTGCTTTGCCCTTTGAGGTACTTTGTTAGTGGAATGTTAAAATGGTATGTTCCAAAAGGGGGAGGAGAATGAAAGGCAAGAGAAAGGAGGGTGTTATGTATCAAAATACTCTGACTGCTTTGTCTTCCAAGCATGATTGTGCCACCTTCACAAAAATAAGCCTAGAATGAACTTGTATGTGAAGGCCAGACTAAGGAAAGTGGAGAGGGAAAAGAAAGGAAGGGCATGAGAGAGAAATTTAATAAAGTTTGCATATTTAAATATGAATCTGCCTAATTTGCACTTTCTGAAACAACATGCACACCAGAACACAGCCACCTTTCAAAATTTACACTTCTCCAAATTTTGCAATGCAGTTTCCCACCCCAATAATATGTGCAGAAATGCATATAACCAAAGTAAAATGCACATAAAAGATACATACACTTGGGAAAACAAAGTAGAAAAAATCACTATAGCTGGGGAATTTGTCTTGCAAAAATGTGTCTATTAGACAAAATTGCATTAAAAATGTGTCTCTTAGGAGAAAATTGCAGTAAAATGCTGACAAATTTTCACAAGGTCTTAAAAAAATAAATATTACAACCTGAAGTGGAGACCTGAACTTAATACTGGAAAACAGAGAAACTGAAATGGATGATTTGCCTATCCCTACCAGTTTGCAGAGGTTTTTCAAGACACACACTCCTATGAACCAGGCAGGCTGTCTTGCTAGTTCAGCAGGAAGGCAGTGTGTAGCCAGCCAGCAGAATGAACATGTTAATCTACTGAGCCGCTTGCCCTGCAATTGACCTGGGAGCGTCTTTGAGGCTCAACAAAGAGTGTTCCATCCAGCCTTTCCTAACTAATGGCAGGGAATGGGGCCTTCTTCTAGGGATCCAGAGGGGATAAGGTCCTCCATTAAGGACAAACAAAATCCTATTTCCTTTTAATGTCTGCGACCTCCTGACCCTCCCCAGATTCCCAGCTCCCTCATAGCTTGAATGCTTAGTGAAGCTTTCTACCTTCTTATTTTCTCCACTGCATAACAATTGTAAAGGGAGACAAATGCTTTAGAACAGCAGAACTACACTGTTAAATTGAGCAAGCAAGCCAGCAATTGTGTTTGTGTGTGTGTATTGATGGTGGAGGCATTAACTGCATACCTCTAGGGTGATTGTTGACCAGAAAGGGTTGGATTTTGCAGACATATTTGCAAATCATTTGGTACCTGTTTATTTATTGTATTTATTGGTTTTCTGCAAAGTTTTAAGCAGAGCAGCGTGCACGCTCTCTCTATCTCTCTCTCTCAACATTTATTTGTATACTACCTAATCAAAAAGAATAAATAGATAAAAGACCTCTAAGCGGTTCACATAAAATAATCTAAAACATAAAACTCTTAGAACAAGTGGACATAATAAAATTATCAAAATATAGATAAAATCAAAAGCTGAAATACATTGGGCAGCAACCAAAGGAATATAGCCCAGTTCTCTGCTAAAATGAATATCAGACAACTACATTTCAGTTTAACATCTAAACACAGATGTTGGAAAGTGTATGGTAACTAGGAGATGATATATTAGTTAGATATTATCCTTCCTTACTCAAGTTTGTGAGTACAGCAGAGTGCATCCCTTTGCAGCAGAATAGGAAGCTGTTGATTCAGCTGGTTACAGCCTTTTTGATGAAGCAACCAGAATGCCTTGGTGCAGCCTGGATTCTTCCAGGTATTTTCCCCTTTTATCCCACTTAAAACCATAACAACACACAAAAAAGTCTTTTTAGAATAAAATAGTGTTTACTCACAGATCACATTCAGTAGCAATCTGGAGGTACATTTGTGTGTGTATAGGATGATGGCGTCAGAAGCAGTGGTAGAAGATGTGTGATGAAGGCAAACAAGCAAGATGGAGTAAGAGAGAGAGAGAGAGAGAGAGAGAGAGAGAGAGAGAGAGATACAGGACCAGCCCTTTTTATAAGTTACACACATCTCTGCCTGGCCGCACCCAGGAGGAGTGGCTCCTGCAGGTTTGACAGGAAGTTCTCCCTGTGGGATCCACATTCCACTGTGTGCCCATTCTAGCAAAAAGGACTTTGCTGCTCTTTCTGGATATCCCTCAAAAGAGGAAGTCTGTTGTATCACCTCTGAAACCCAGTTGCTGGGAATTGCACATGGGGAGAGCACTTCTGCCCTTGCGTCCCGCTTGTAGGCTTCCCATTGGGGCATTTAGTGGGCTGCTGTGAGCAGAGGATGCTAGACAAGATAGACCTTTGGCCTGATCCAGCAGCTAGACTATTCATATTCATATTCTTGTTTATGTTATTTCTGAATGGAAGGGGTCACCTTCTTTCTCCCTAAAGGCCAGACGGTTCTCGGTCACTGTGGCCACAATTCCTTATCAAATATTCCAGGATTCTCAACTCACTATGACATATCTTTCCACTGCAATGTTTTCTTCACAGGATTTCCTGCCCACTGCAAGTGGAGTTAGGGGGGGAAATTATAGGTTGTAATAGTGGACTGTTTTTTCATTACATTATTAAAATCCAGGATAAGCATCACAGCACTCTTTTAAAAAATGACTCAATTCTTTGCTTGTTTTTACATTGATGTGTGCCTCCTAAATATATATATCACACACACACACACACACACACACACACACACACACACACATCCTACTTCTATCATCCCTGACTAGCTAACTCAGAGATCCTGGAGCAGGGCATCCTGGTAACATAAGGATGCTTGAATAATGCAGTCTTTGCAAATGCATGGGAACGTAAGAAGAAGCCTTATACCAAGTCAGACCATTGGTCCACTTAGGTTTGTCTACACTGACTGGCAGTAACTCACAAGGACCTCTCCCAGCCCTTCCTGGAGATGCTGAGGATTGAACCTGTGGCCTTCTGCGTGCACAGCAGATGCTCTATTCCTGAGCTATGGTCCTTCCCCAATAGCCATTGGTTCTTCTAACTCCATGTAGTCTACACTGACAGGCAGCTCTCCAGGCTTCCATGTCTTAGGTGAGAAACTGATAATGTTCTAGACTAAACACGGAGCCCTTCAGATGATGTTGGACTCCATTTCCCATCAGCCTTAGCCAGCATGGTCAGTGGTCAGGGGTAGTGAGAGTTAGAATCCAACAATATCTGAAGAGCTACCCCTGCTGTGCTGAAATATGTTTGCATTGGAAGACACAGGCAGCCAACCACTACTGAGCTCTTCCTGTCTTGTGTATAATCTGGCTCTGTGTGTGTGTAACTTCTCTTGCTGGCTGAGAAAATCTGGATTGCTTTTGCTCACCTGCTCTCTCTTTTGTCAGGAGGTTCCATGGCTGGAGTGACCTCTCCTCACAGCCCACATCCGCGAATCATGAATAATGAGCTCATTCTAATTGCAAAAAGATGGGCCTCTGTTGCCTCTGCCAGAACCATTGCTTCCTTAAAGCAAGGATCAGGCCATTGAATTCCTCAATATTGCTTCACTACAGACTGGGAGGGGAATATCGTAGCACATGTGCTTTTAGCGATTCCGTTATACATAGAGTATCAAAGCAATTTGGGGGAAAAGAAATGACCTACATGTTTATTTATTTATAAAAAGAGGCCATTTTAAGTTGTCAGTTCAACAGACTTTTGGCTGATTCGCAAAACAGGTGCTGATCTTGGAAAGGAAGCACGCATTTTAGAGAACCTGACACTGTTTTATCAGAAATGCACATAAACACAAATTGCAGTCTGTTTACAGCAGGACTGGGGCAAGTCTTTCTTCCATTGAAGGCTACATTCCCTTGGGAGTAATCGGTTAGGCAGATTACATGCTGGAAGTGTGCAAAGCCAGAGCAAAACAAGCAACCCTTTCTCTCTTCAGTCACCCTTCTTTGCTCTTTTTTTCTGATAGTGGAGGGACAGATCTCTGTTGCTTGCCGAGGGTTTTCCTCTTTCCCTATTCTTTTCACATCAGTCTACCTGTTCTGACCCCCCTCTCATCCATTCGTCCCTCTCTCTTTCTCTGGGCTCTCTCCCTACCCATGTGAACTGCAGGCTGACCACTCCTCCTTTAGCAAAAAAACAAAAATGGCCAGGGCAGATGGGATTTGACTCAAGCAGTCAACCTGACATGTTTGCATAGTGATAGTGAATACATGGTAGTAAATACCTGGCAGAACCCAAAGTAAATTTATGGATGTAAGGCTTGGAGAATATGGTCATAGGTTCAGCAGTAGCTGGCTAGTGGGTGCTCACCTGACCTCCTGTCACGGGCATCAGTGTGACTTACTCATAGGAGGAGGATCAAGGCAGCAACAAGGGTCTGGTGCAAAGGCACCATTGGGAACACCAGGTCAGCTCCACCAGGACACTTGCCATGCCCCAGCCTCACCCCTCCTTCCTCTTACCATAATGTTGCAGTGATACTGGTGATGGGAGCTCAGGCAATTCTCTGCTGATTGCTACTTGCATAGGCATCTGGTTGGCTGGTGTGAGAACAGAGTGCTGGGCAAGGCCCTTTGGTCTGATCCAGCAGGGCTCTTCTGTTGTCCTGATACACAATAGCTAGGATCTAAAATAAATCATACTACAATATTTATTCTCACATGGATCTCTACCGGGGTGCCCAAACTTTTTTCAAAGAGGGCCAGATTTGATGAAGTGAGCATGCGTGAGGGCTGGCCAAAGTTGTTGACCTTTTTTTTAGGATTGAGCTTTTGAGGGGATTTTATAAACTGCCACAGGAGCTGGATTAGGCCCCTGAAACAGACTTTGGACATGCCTGTTGCCTACTAAATCTACTGACAATCAATGTTGTTCAGGATTACACACACACACACACACACACACACCCGCCAATATAGGAAAAAGAGGAAGAGAGAGAAATATCCAACAATTTTATGAATTTCATGGTTCAGCAATGTTCTGGGTCTTGCTTACCCTTAGAAACGCATAATTTGTGAGCTATTATCTCTGCAATAGGCAGAGTCCACGTATTCTTATACCACAGCGAGATGTTTAAGTCCTGGAAATTCCACATAATTCCAGCATCCACCTAAGAAGTTCCTCGGTTTGCAAACGTGCTGTTTCATTATCTCATAAGTTTAGAAGGTCAGGTTGTGGGAAGGCTTGGGTGGGCCATTTATTTATTTGTTTGCTTGCTTGCTTTTGGTACTGTATTTCTTCAAAAGAAATCCATGCAAAGTTTTGATGCCAGAGGGCATTCCCAACATAAGTTGAAGAATATTCTCCTATTGTCGCAACTATGCCAACAATTCTATGGTACGTTTGATGTCCTATCAGAAAGCTGCACAAGAGTACAATGCCACCCATGCAGAATTTTTAAACAAAATTCCTTTAACATAAGCTGAGGTAGATTTATAGAACTTAGAAGATGATGATGATGATTACTTCCGGGGTGGCGCCACCGGCAATGGCGGACTCCCTCTGAACTGGAGGGACTAGCTCCGCGGGAAACGGGTCTTCTCCGCTACGGCGAAGCAGGGACCCTCTTAAAAAATCACAGGCGGATGAAGCCTGTGACCATGGGACTCGGCGGGCACCTTTAGCACCCCCCAATCCGCTAAGGAACCCACTAACGGGCTCCGAAGTGAAGAGTGGGAAGTGGCGCGGTGCTGTGAGTCAACTGCTATTTCCGTGGAGTGAAGCCGCATAGCCGTTGCCGGAGAGCGCTGCCTTTTTCCTGGGACAATTTGGACTTTAAAATAAGCACCCGTGAGTACTTAGACTTTGAATAATTGGACATCAAATAAGGACTAGCGGGCAGGAAAGAATTGGATTTTAAAAATTCTACTCTAATTTGGTACG
The DNA here is from genome assembly GCF_964106645.2 of Podarcis pityusensis. Taxonomy (NCBI): domain Eukaryota; kingdom Metazoa; phylum Chordata; class Lepidosauria; order Squamata; family Lacertidae; genus Podarcis; species Podarcis pityusensis. Next base: position 7,585,063 of record NC_138044.1, on the reverse strand, counting down.
GAACGGGAAGATCTAAACAGGAAGTCAGCCTTCCGTTCTTTTGTAAACAGAATAAAGCAAAGACAATTTAAACTAGAGCTCAGAAAATCGTTTTTAAAAAGATTGGATTTCACCATTTAAAATTGTGGAAACCCCCTTTGACAGCAGGAGAAGGGGGGGATCTTTTTGGATTGTTTAAAGTGACTTTAAAGTAAAGTAACTTTCCTCCGTCCTGATCCTGGAGCGGGGTGTCAGGACTGACATTTGAAGTTCATTGACCAAAGACAAGTGTTTTTGACAGATAGCTAAAAGAAGAGAAACATAGTGACTCCACTGTTCCCTTTCACATTTTAAAGGAATATATATGGACAAAGTATCTCAAAAAAGGAAATTTTGTTGCAAGAACAAATAGAAGTCTTCCCCCTAGGGGGAGTCTGTGAAACTGTAACTAACTCCAGGGAGCCGGCAGCTGTCACAGATTACAACCGTGGGAACAGGCATCTGACCTTGCAGGACAATGTATTCAGAAGCTTTGTTGTGTGCTCTCTATAAAACAAATGCCCTACTGGAACAATTACACGAGAAGGTGAATTGGATGGCGACTTCGACTAGAAATTTTGAACAGGCAGTGGGAAACTTTGAACAGACAGTGGGAAAATATGTGGAGCCCACTCAGGAATTAAATCAGGAGTGTGTCTTGACAGAACAGGCCCAACAGGAATATGATTTTTCGGATTTGACAAATGAACTTGGAAAAAGCCAGATTTGGAAAGGAAAAGTTTGGCTTGGTTTGGAAATGGGGGGCTGGATTGACCCCCCCTATGTTGGGATGTTTGGACTTTTCAAATAAGGCAATGGGCCGTGAGATGTTTGGGACTGTGGGGGCTCTTAATTTTGGAGGGTCCTTGAAACATGCTTTTAAATGCTACATGGAATTCAGTGTTGAAAATGGAAAAGGGGCTGATCCGTCGAGAAGGGTCAAAAACATTGTCAAGCTGGAGTTACCACGAGCAGGAGACAAGGGAAAATACAGTTACAAATATGAAGAAGAGCCACGGAAGGGACATGGAAGAGACTTGAGGGCCTCGGATATAAGGTTGCCAGGTTAATGGGCCAGATCGACGGGAATAAGGACTGACAAAACCCAGAACCAGGAGGAAGGGACGTTGGATGAAGATTGGATTTGTTTATATCTCTTTTCTCTACCATTAGAACTGTTTTATAAAATTGATGAATGTTAGAAAAATGTTGGAATGAAATTACTTGGTTTTAGCAAAGATGTTTAAAGAATTATGAAAGAATATTATGGTTATGAGAAGTTGGTAAGGATAAGATTTAAGTTTTAAGCTTTAAGGTTTATTTTATTATAGAAAGATAAGATCAAAACAGATTAGGGTAATGCAATGACAGAATATTATGAAATATGGAAAGGATTTGCTGGGATAATTAATAACTAGGATACAAAGAAAGGGAGGAGGAGGAGGTCTAAGAAAGAAGGCAATGACAGTTAAGGATCTGAAAGTAATGAATTTGTTTTTAAAGGTTTTTAAAGGTTTGTGATGTATTTTTGTATTTTTCTTTTTTCTTTCTGTCACTTTTTCTTATTTTGAATTTTTTACTCATATGGTGGGAAGGGTTTTTTTTTTTCCTTTCCTTTTCTACTTTGTCAACTATTTTTATTTTGTACTTTCTTCTGTTTCTATTTTATTTTTTTCTTTTGTGTAACATTTTGAAAATTGCAATAAATATCTTTAAAAAAAAATAGAAGATGATGATGATTTATTAAATTTGTATACCGCCCTGTACCCACAGGTCTCTGGGCGGTTCACAGGATAAAATCACAATATAAAACCACAAAATACATAATCAAAATAAAAACCAAAACAACCCAATACACGCCCCCCCCCGCCGCCACCGCCAAAACATTTTAAAAGGACATTGGATGACAATCAACCAAGTCCTGGTTAAAGAGAATTGTTCTTGCCTGGCACCTAAAGCTGTGTAATAAAGGCGCCGTGCAAGCCTTCCCCAAAGAGCATTCCGCAGATGGGGAGCCACTGCAGAGAAGGCCCTTTCTCATGTTGCCACCCTCCAGACCTCTCATGGAGGAGGCACACAAATATATTGCAGTCCACTTAAGAGTCATTTCTTTTCAACTGTAGCTTCCTTCTCCCAGGTAAGCTTAAGACCTTCTAATGGTTAAAAAAGGTAAAGGACCCCTGGATGGTTAAGTCCAGTCAAATTCGACTATGTGGTATGGCACTCATCTCCACTTTCAGGCTAAGGGAGCCAACTTTTGTCCACAGACAGCTTTCCGGGTCATGTGGCCAGCATGACTAGATCACTAAATCATGCAACAGAACACTGTGATGAGTGGCAGAGCACATGGAAACACCATTTACCTTCCTGACGCAGCGGTACCTATTTATCTACTTGTGCTGGTATGCTTTAGAAGTGGTAAGTTGGCAGAAGGTGGGACAGAGCAATGGGAGCTCACCCTGTTGCACGGATTCGAACTGCCGACCTTCTGATCAGCAAGCCCAAGAGGCACAGTGGTTTAGACCACAGAGCTACCCACGTCCACTTCTACAGGTCACATATATTTATCAAGAAGTTCCATATAAATAACAGATACCAGTCCTCTGTCCCAATGGCCCAGGTGTAATAACAAATCCTTTAGATTTAGTAAGGGATCTAGTAACTTGTACCTTAAGGGCAGGATCAGCCAATAAACGTCAAAAGATATCTGCCCTGGATCTCCTACAGCTAGCCTGACTTGCTCACTAAAAATTTGAACGTTATTGGTACTAAAATCACATAACGAGAACAAGTTCTTTTTCTACCAGGATAAAATGATTCTCTTCAGGCTCATATCCCTAACCTAAGGAGGTAGGCAGCCTAATGGCAGCAGTGGTGAATATCTCAAATGCCACCTCCTCCCCTGTAGAACCTATCAGATGTTTAGGGTGGAGGGCACTCTTCGTAGTTCTGCCACCCCCAGAAGCTCGGTGTGGTGATGGTGGCTCAGGAGAGGTCCTTCTCTGCAGCAGCCTCTAAGTTGTTGTTCTCCCTCCACACAGAAGTGCATTTGGCAACCTTATTATACAGCTTTCTTCAAATTATGAAGACACATCTTTTTACTGTACTCTTTTGTCACGTGGGATGTATATTTTTGGGAACCACCCCTTTATGTGATTGCAAGTTTTTGAAAAAAAAACTGTTTTTAATGTGTTTTAGATTGTAACCCACCTAGAGATTGTGGGGTAAAGTGATGATGAAGAGGAGGACAAGGTCATGATAATTACAGTGGCTAATGTGTTGCTGGTGACATGCTCGAAAATCCATGGCATTTGAGCTTTTGTCAAGTGGGAAGGAAAGCACAGTTCATTCTAAGGGCACATCCGTTACCTTGGCTTTTGACAGTTGCAGTATTTTGTTTTGTGGGACCCACCTCTTCATTTGAATTCATACTGTCCTGTTCCATTTGGAACAGTTCTCCTTGTTTTATAATTATAAAGGGCTTTGCTTGTTTTCATATCTGTATATTATTCCCAACCTGGGACCTTATGATGAAGGGTGGGTACAAAATCTTGTACGTGGACAAATATGTAGGTGGTCCCAGGTTAAGTCCCCTCCTAATGAGATCTGACTCTGTTTAAGGCAGCTTCCTACATTCCTATGCCCAAAGTTTCCAAGAGCCCTCTCAAATTGTGATTTTATGCCAGCCTAGGATGGCCACAGCAGTGAAGGGCTATTACCTTCCAGCCCTTCGTATAGGTTTCATGGAGGCATCTGATTAGCTGACACTGGAAACAGATTGTGGCTTAGACTGGTTTCAGTGTGCAGCAGGGCTTGGGGGATCTCACCTTCCTCTGGCCTCCTCTGTTGGCGATGAAGCTTCCAGTGTGGTGTAGTGGTTGAGAGCGGCAGTCTTGTAATCTGGGGAACCGGGTTTGCGTCTCCGCTCCTCCACATGCAGCTGCTGGGTGATCTTGGGCCAGTCACACTTCCTTGAAGTCTCTCAGCCCCACTCACCTCACAGAGTGTTTGTTGTGGGGGAGGAAGGGAAAGGAGAATGTTAGCCGCTTTGAGACTCCTTAAAGGGAGTGAAAGGCGGGATATCAAATCCAAACTCTTCTTCTTCTTCTTCCAGTGCCTATCATGTTACTAGACCTTCAGTGTTCCCTCCCTTCTCTCAGCATGTTTTCCTCTGTGGTAGGACTTCTGGATTCTTTCCTGTAGAGACACTATGTCTGGAAGGAAAATCCACATGGATTTCAACAGGAAAACTCCTCAAGGAGGAGCTGACCTGAATCGAGTACCCTCCTTGTTCCATGAAGAAGAAGGAGAAAAATCCTCCCTTCTGTGGAGGAACATTGGAACATCCTCGCTGCTGCTGAAACTGCATTGATGCTTCCTAGTCAGTGATTTCCCCAGTAGCTACTTTTGAAGGATCTCCACAGCTTTGAAAGCAGAGCACTACAATGGAAGATCTGTCTGGTGCCAGAGGGTGGGGACCCAGTTATCTGTGTTGAGATCCTTCCAGCCCCTGGTGGAAAAGTCTGTCAGGTTGGGGGGGGGGAGCAGAGGTGACCCAGCCCCCCTCATTCTGCATAATTTGGGTGCAAAGAGAAAGTGGCATGTTGTGAAGAGGCAGGCAGGGACATGCATGGAGAAGGGAGGGAGGCATTGCCTAGCAATGGGTGGACACACATGTGTATGTGTGGCATGTGAATTCCCAGAAGCACCCATAACAAATGTGTCAGCAGAGAGGACAGATGGGAGGGTCTCCTTACATGACCTGTACCATGGTGAAGGTGAAGAAGAAGAAGAAGAAGAAGAAGAAGAAGAAGAAGAAGAAGAAGAAATTGCCATAGCAGGAGGAAGCCAATGTGTCAGCAGGGAGGGAACACACATTTATGCTTGCTAAAAACATTTGAACAGGTTGTGGCATCATTCAGGAAGGGAAGGGAATTAGGTCATTAACTCTGGCTCAATAAATGGAAAAGACTCTTGGGAATTCATCCCAGGCACCAAAGTCTCTCCACCCCCACCCCAACCCCAGTTTTGCCCTGCTCTTTACTTTATGCAAATTCCTGATGCAATCCACTGAAATCAACTTCCTTTCACCAAAGCAACACCCAGCTGCTGCTCCAGTTCCTGCCTTCGCTTCTTTGGTTAAAGAGACAGGAAGCTGCTCTTGCATGATAGCCTTCTTCCATTCCTTCCAAGCCCCACACCCACCCTCACTTGGCAAAATGTGACCTCCTACCCCAAATCCAGAACTCTGCTCACCTGGGAAAGCTGGGCAGGGTCTTGCTCTACCTGATGCAAGCTTTATAATATGAGAGAGAGAGAGAGAGAGAGAGAGAGAGAGAGAGAGAGAGAGAGAGATCCTGTTCACTTTTGAACATTGCAAAATGAAGCCTGGGTCTGAACTGGATGGGATCCTAACTGTTAGGGAGGGCAAGTGTGACCGGGGTGGGTGGGTTATTGCTAAACCAGTCTACATTGTAAATGATGGCAGATTATTGCTATTAGCATAGGGGTGTGGAATCTCAGGCCCAGGAGCAAAATGCAGCCTCTTAGGCATGTATATCCAGCTGTTGGAACTCCCCCCCCATAAGCCACACCCCTTTATTGGCCCAGGCACCTCTGTCCAGCCTTTGGGTCATTCCCAGGTCACACTGGCCCAGCTCCTCACCTTAAGTGCTTAAATGTGCCCCTAAACTGAGACAAGGCCTCTTTGGTCACCTGGGTGGAGGGTGGAGGAGGCAGGTGGCAGATATAGAAGCCTCTTTACTTTGTATAGTAGGGACATAGCATTACAAAAGGCAAGCATCTTCTCAGTTCTGCACCCACTTTTGCTTCTGATCCCACCCAACTCCAGCTATGGACTGCAGAAAAGGTCCCATTCTTGTCCCTGACCCAAATTCATTAGTTTCTGATTTAATGGTCTTCTAAAGGCTAAGCCATGTGGCTCATTTATTGATAGGTCAGTGGCTCAGTTTAACACCATCTCCAGATGGCAGATTTTTGCTGGAGAGATTCAAGTCCATTCTGGATATTGAAGGCTTGCACAGTTAAAGCACATCCTTCTGTCACCCTAGTGCAACAGATCTACTAGATAGTCATAAAAATGACTTCTCGTGGTTAGGAATGTGATGGTTGGGAAATGTACTGGAAGAGGCTTGGGGGCAATCTGATGGTTAAAGGGAAGGCATATAAACCCCAAAAGCAAATCAGAATGAATGTTCATTGCCATATAAGCCTTCCTACAAACATATCAGAACAAATCATTGATTCAGAGAGTGCCAAACCTCTGCAGAACCTTGGTACAAACCAAATCAGGATGAATGGTCTAGGTTGCCTAGAGCTGCCCCAAGTCTTTAAGGCCCATTTGAAAGAGGTAGCCAAGTGTATATCCACCGGGGGGGGGGGGGCTTTCCACAAAGATGGTGTCAACACCAAAAAGGCCCTGCCCTGTTGTGCTTTTAGAAATCCTTTTAAGCAGCTTTGCAAATAAGAGTGAGGCACTGATGCCCTATGTTTCTTGGTTTCCTTTGTACAGGTCATCCCCTTCCCAATGTCCTGTGACATGCAGGGGGATTGTGCTTGTCGGGACCCCAGTGCCCAAGAGCACAGCCGACGGGAGCTTCGCGCCTTCAGCTTTGGATAATACCAAGATGACAGAAGAGAAACCACCTCCAAAGGCTAGGAGAGAGGCATCGTCACTTACCCCATTTTTGTTGGTATTGTGTGTGTTTTTTTCCTCATTTGTTTAAAACAAAACAATTTCAGCTGCTCAACTCAATGGTGTTTCTGCACCAGGGACCTGTAGAACTCAACCAGTCTGCCTTTAATTTCTTTGCCCAAGGAGAACTGAAATTTTGGGTGGGGGTGGGGGTGGAGGGTGGAGGGAAAGGCAGGCTCTTGTATTAAACATATCTTACCTAGCAAGAAGAAGCAAAACAGGAAATGGCAAATAGTTGAGTCAAAGAGGACTTTTTTAAAACAACAACAAAAATGCGCCAGGAGACGAAGGAGGAGGCATCATGTCTGATGCAATTGTGCATCCACCTCGTTTGAACAATGCGTGGTTCGGTTTGTGGGTTTGTATGTCTTTTGGCTTAAGTCCCTCCTCCTCTTTTGTATGCAGATTAAGGCAAAAAAAAAAATACCAAGCCATATATAAATATGTACCTAATATTTATAGAGAAGTTGGCGGGGGCGGGGTGGAGAGAGGAAGAGAGGGAGAGGAGCATGCCATGGCAACATAAGAAGGAGTGCATTGCCTTGGCTGCCTTCAGTGTTGTACGCTCAGACTCCCTTCATGCTCAATGAGGGTGTGAGAAAAAGGAAGGAAGGAAGGAAGGAAAGAAGGAAGGAAGGAAGGGAAGGGAAGGAAGGAAGGAAGGAAAGCCAGTAAGCCATTTGGTTTATTGGGGTTGGGTTGGAAAGAAGAAGATGAGGCGGGGGGAGGAAAAAGAAGAATTGCTTGCCAGCTTTGCAGACAAGGAGAGGGGGCTTCCTGAGATGCTGAAGCCAGTGCTTGAGGGAGATGAATTTCTGTGGCAAAAAGCTGAGGGTCAAGGGGGGGGGGTGGCTTCAGCTGCTAAGCTGGGGGTGAAGGATGGAAGTCCCACTGCACCACCAATGGGGAACAGAGAAGAAAAGGAAGTGGAAGAAGGTCAACCAAACCTCCATCCTGCTGCTGCTGTTACTCTTGCTGCTGCTATATCCCGTAAAACTGATTCCCTTACTGTGTCAGGAACAGGGTGCTGTTTAACCTCCAAGCAACCAAACAGTCTGCCTTAAACCGCTTTACCGGTTGCCTGCCTTCCAAACCACCTCGGGGTTCCTTCCCACCTTCCTTTCCTCAAGCACGACAAAGAAAAACAAGACACCAATCAACCCCCAAAACATATCCAACTAAGTTCTCTTCAGAGTAGACCCCCTTGAATTTGATGGCCCTAGCCCACTTAGGTCTGCTCATTTCAGTGGGTTGGATGCGACCAATAACCCTCAAGGCCCAAAATGAAATTTCAGCAGCAAACAAAGCCTCGTGTGGGCATGTGGCTTTTCCATCACCTGATTAGCCTTTCTCCTCCAAATATAAAATCCCTGAGACAATGACCCAACCTGTGACTGAGGAGAGAGAGTGGGGCCTTTCCCAAAGTGATAGAAGCTACCTGGTGCAAGACCCTCGAGCTGTGTGGAACAACCCTTATCAGTATTAACCTCTTGGGCAGGACCCCACAATGCTCCTGCCATTGCCTGTCTAACCTCTTCCACACCATCATATCTGGAGTCAGCTCTTGGTAGCTGCCAGTTTTCCCCCATCCTCTCTCTCTGTCTCTCAGTCATTGGACTCCATGTGCAATTTTGCTGCTAGAACTCTAAATTCTGCACACAGGGGCCTGGGCTTGTAAAACTTCAGGGTCTCCTATCCCTGCAGGGAATCTGAAGAACTGACTACAATTCCCTCTGGTGTCTGCCAAAAGGAAAAGCAGCCAAGTCTTAGGTGGTCTGGTGATGGAACAGGCACACAATTTGACTTGTTGCCAGGATTGTTTGCTTGCCATTTTGAAAAAGCAGTAGCCCCAACTTGACATAACTGGATGCCATTATGGGGAAGAGAAACCACAGCACTGGCCACTCATGTGATTCGGCAAACTAGGTTCCCCACATCTATCCTTTGTATTTCAATTCTAGCAAATTGGGGGGGGGGGTGGAGGGGCTATTCGCAGCCAATGGAAATATTTCAAGTTTAAAAGAACCCTGGTCTTTGCAAACGTTAACTGTTGCTAACTGACTCTCAAATTGGGCGAGCCTCTACATCAGACATAAACATAAACTGGTTTAATAGTCCTGCTCTCACCCCTAGGAATTCTGGGAACTTTTAACAAAGAGTTCTCAAAAACACCCAGAACCCAACTGACTTTCCCAGTATTCTTCAGGAAAAGGCATGACAAGGCCAAATTAAATGGCACGTGGAGGGAATGTATGTGGAGTTCTGCAGCTCTACCTCTTTCTAAGCAGCTGTGGGGGGCCTCTGAATTGAATCCTGCTGGTGGCACTTGGGAAAGAAAGGGTTAACCTTTTCCTGCTGCCATGCCATTTACTCAAAACAAATCACCCCCCAACACACACACACACACACACACACACACACACTTCTCAAACTATGGTTTGGAGACATTATTTTCCTCCACCGCCATGCAAAATATCATTCTATAGTCCCAAGTCCATCCAGATATAGGTGAATTTAAGAATCTTTTCCCATCTGAGAACATCTTTTTAAAAACAAATTCCAGCTGAAATACATAAGGGAGTATGCTTGGGGATGGGTGAGGGGTGTGACTTTAAAAAGGCAAGTGAATTTGATTTGTCAGAAACATTCTTACCCAATAATTTCCTACAGAAGCTCCTTGTGGCTGTCTCGACCCCAGTTGCTTTAAAAAGCACCAACTCTGTTCATGAATAAGAATTGGGGGGGGGGGATTCAGTTTGGTTTGTATTTCAGTGGAAACCTATGTAATTTACACTTCCCCAAACAATCCACAGACTAAAATGCTGCTCTCCTTCGGATTTCACACTTCTTTAGAATTTGCAATGCCAAATAATACATGAAAAAAATGCAAATATTCAGAAAAAGTGTGCAGTAAAAACACCACATTGGTAAAAGCAACATAGAAAAAAGCATTATACTTTTGTGAGCTGCTTAAATGCTGTCCTGGTATTAAGCAGGATATAAATGTACAAAATAATAATAACATTAATGATAAATTATTATGACTATGGAAAATGGCTCGCAAGAATATGCATACAGTGGTGCCTCGCAAGACGAAATTAATCCGTTTCGCGAGTCTCTTCGTCTTGCGTTTTTTTCGTCTTGCGAAGCACGGCTATTAGTGGCTTAGCGGCTTAGCAGCTATTAACGGCTTAGCGGCTTTAAGAAAAAGGAAACAAACTCGCAAGAACTCGCAAGACGTTTCGTCTTGCGAAGCAAGCCCATAGGGAAATTTGTCTTGCGGAACGACTCAAAAAACGCAAAACCCTTTCGTCTAGCGAGTTTTTCGTCTTGCGAGGCATTCGTCTTGCGGGGGACCACTGTATTAGATAAAATTGCATACAAAGTAGGTTTATTAGGTTAATTTCATTCTAAAGTGCTGCCAAATTTTCATAAGGACATAAAAAATTGCATACTGATGCAGAAATGAACTTAAGTTCAGAAACTGAAATTAAGATTGGAAAAAAAATGAGAAAATGAAATTGGACAGAATTGTCTATCCTTGTTAGTTTGCATCCTATTCCATGTTAACCAGCTCCTGAAATAACTGGGAAATTGCTTTTATTCTCCTAACTCCACCCATTCCATACTGTTGCTGTGTTCAGGTGGGATTCATTCACATGCTCACTAATTAGGGTTTGCATCAGTTAAAGTGGATTTGGTGCTCTTGTGCTACAAGTCTGCCTCCTCTTCACAGCACTCCACTCCAGCCAAAAGAAAGAAAAAGAGCTAGCCTTTTTGCAATAAGGAAAGTGATGGGGAAATGCACTGGAAACTGTGGAGTAACATTCATTTGACACAAGGTTGCAGGGGCAAAACTAGACTTTATTTCATCCGGGTCGAAGACCCAGCTTGGCACACACATCCCATGTGCATTTGCATATATACACACACAGCCTGGGAGCCTCGTTGACGCTCCAGGGCAAAAAGGCTCTGCAAGGTTGTATGACCTCCCTGCAAACAAATAAGAATAAACAATAAATAGCCAGCATTGCCCAGTTTGCAAACTTTGTGCATGCAAATCAGTTCAAATGTGCAAGGGACAGGTGATTTGAAAGCAATCAAAAGAGAACATGGTGCATATTAAACCACTTTGAGTTGTTTTTTAACCATCAAGTGGTGTATAAATTTTCTGAAACAAATATACAAATGCTAAGGGCAAATGACTCCTCCTAGAAGTTTCACCACCCTCCACCCTGTCGAACATATTGGGCTGGGTTGGTGGCCTGGATTTTCTTGTCCATCAAGACGATGAGGAGGGTTTTAGCCGCTGGAAGGTGCTTTGGAAGCAGGACTCAGCTACCTCCATTCTGGTGTCACTTGGTTGTAACTGTCGGTTTGTTCTAGGTTTTACCTGTGTTTTGTTTCTGTCTTTAAAAAGAGAGAGAGAGAGAGAGAGAGAGAGAGAGAGAGAGAGAGAGAGAGAAAGAGAGAGGTTTGTTTGTTTGTTTGTTTGTTTGTTTGCTTGCTTGCTTGCTTGCCTGCTTTTTAAACCTGAAAGATTCTCAACCAACATTTCCTGCTGCAACTGATTTGAGTGGCTACTGAAGAGAAGAAAGGAAAAGACAAAAGAGGGTGGTGCAAAGAAAGGGGAGAGGAGAGGCAACGTTATTGCTGGGACTGCACATGTTTTCAAGAAAATGTCCATTTCTAACAACTAAGGACAGTCAGACAGAGAGACTCAAATAACTTGAGGGCTTTATAATATGTTGGGCACAAATCTCATGAAACATTATCTTGTGCAAGTCTTCCGGAGATAGCTCAGAGGGGAGTCAGAGAATTGGGTTCATTGTCTAATCCAGGGTTGGCCAACATGCTGCCCTCCGTCCCTAGCTGTTTGCTATGCTGACTACAGCTGGTGGGAGTTGGAGTCCAATAACGTTTGCCAATTTTGGTTTGCCCTGATTCCTTTTTCCCTTATGCTTTGTAGTACTTCATAGGCATCTGCCTTTTCCCTTGCTATGTCTGTCATTTGTGGGGGGGGGGGGAGTTACTTTAATTTCTCCCAAGATGTTTTTGAGGGCAAAGAAATTGCATCTCTCCCCCTAACCCAGTCCACACTGATCAGACTGTATTTAATACAACTTCCAGTGTTTCACAGCTCTCCTAACCGCACGGACTAAATTCAAAAGAACGACAGCACACACACAAAAAAGAAGAATGCAAAAGAAGGCGGCTGCTAAAATGATTAGACAGATGATTCCAGTTCTTGGGGAAAACATCGATGTTTTCTCATTAAGAAAAAAAATCATTTGCTGGATAGGTGGTGCAGGAATAGCAGAACAGCTAGGTCAGCCACGGATTGCAAAGTTTGTGGGGGATGTGGGGGCACCATCTCTATCTGCCTTTGGACTTTCTATACTGGACTGGGCTGCCATGAAATGTGCTGCATGTATAGCATGATTAATACCTTAACATTCTAATATATGTGTGTGTGATATATGCAGTATACTAATTCTAACAGTATAATATGTGTTGTTTTACAGGAGGGATGAGGAGACTCTGTCTTTCCTGATGTTGCTGGACTCCAACTCCCTTCATTCCTTAGCACTAGCCCTGCTGACTATGGCTGCTGGGAGTTGGAGTCCAATAATACCTATAGAGTCACCAGTTTCCCCATCCCTGATATAGACAATACTGAATCAGATGGACCTCAAATCTTACCTCTGCTGTGAATTCGCTAGGTCTGAGGAGGAACTGAGGAGGTCTTCCAGATTGCATTGAACTGCACATCCCATTATCAATGACCATTGACCATGCTGGCTGGGGCAGATGAGAGCTGAGAGCCCAGCAACATCTGGAGGAGTTATTGTTCCCCATCCCTATTTTACCACACACACTTTCACAGCTCCATCCCTTGTCCACCCCATAGTCCAAGGCCATTTCTAGAATCAGTGTTCCTCTTACTTCCTCAAGCATGATCTTTCTGATCATGGAAGTCATGTTGATCTGGACAGCATTTACTACCAATGCATGATGTTGGTTAGGCTAGGGGAGAGTAATGCTCTTAACTGTGGATGGTATGTGTTGCAAAGGATTGTGGGAGCAGCCACTAAGTGTTCCTGCTGATGAGTTTATACCCAGTATGGGAACTAGGAGACAATTCTTCAGAATATTCACTGGTCCTCAACATATCCCAAACCAGCTCCATCTTTATTGCTCAGGTCACAAAACTGGAAAACAATTACACTGCCCTACTTGACGCATACGTGACCAACATGTATAAAGTACACCAAACAGTCACTGCTTGCACCACCCTAAGGATTTAGGAGAAGACAGGGCCAACCCAAAGCTTCTTCTAGAAGCAAAGGACAAAATGGTACCCAGTCAGTACACATACAGGTTCCAGCCAGTTGATCTAAATTTCTATGCTCATGTCTTCCACCATATCAGAGGGCTTAGGAGGTACAGAGCAGGCTAGCTTATGGAGAATTGTTGCACCACCACTGCATCACCAGCATACACTACCGGAGGCAGCTCCCCCATTTCCTCATGCTTACTGAGGCAGATAGTAGCTATAGTTCAGCAAAATCTGGAGGGCCAAAGGTTTCCCACCATTGGTGTAATGATAATGGCCCAGTATAGGCAGAGCAGCCTAATGTTTTTGCGGCACAAACAGAGAAGTGTCTCAATTTTGCTGCACAACTGGACCAAGGCCAATTTCCTCTCCCTGGCTCATCAGTTCTCCAGCCTAGGAACAAGAGGTCCTGGTGCAATCAGGCAGACTCTTCCTTGGAAGTGGGGCCTCTTTGTTTCCCAAGTTCTGCAAAAGTGGAGATTTTTGGCTTGTGCCTCAGGCAGGTATGAAAGAAGCTGCACTAGCTGATTTCAGACAGGGGACATAGCCAATCCTTTCTGGAGATGCTGGGGGTTGAAACTGAGACATGCATTCAAAGTAGATGCTCTTCCAATAAGATAAGGCCCTTTCGCTAACAGCATAACAATGTATATTTTCATTACCCATTCCATAGCACCTACTTTTGTCCCAAGTCAAAGCTTTTCCTAGAACCAGAGATCACCTCTTTGTATCAAGCTTCCATGTGTGTTGGGAAAGAGGTGCAAATCACTAGCAGTGGCTGAAATATACCCTTACTGTTGCTGCTTCAAGAGAAAAACAGACTTGCAAAGTGTTAGCAGGTTTGAGTCATGTGTTCCTGTGCTTCCAAACAGTTAAAATGGCAGATTTCTCCATTCTGTAGAGCTTTGTGTACACTCACATGGAAAGCCACACACATTTGCACAACCTGACAGTAGAAATGGGTTGGCAAGACAAATGAATGGATAACTAACACTGACCAGACTAGTCATGCTGCTTTCACATAGCTAGCCCCTGCCCTGAGTGCTAAGTGGTTGCGTGTTTGGGGAGATGTAGAATGTAGCTGACCTAGAAACCCACCTAGTGGCTGGATCTTTTTGGCCCCCTTAAGCTGGGAAAAGGCCAAAAGGAATGCTTGTGAAACTCACATGTTTCCCACCCCACTCGTCTCAAAACACACATTCCCCAGACCCCAAAGGCACAGAAGGGTATTTGCAGCCCACAGGAATGCCTGACACAGAGATAGTTCAAGAGCCCCAGTCCCAAAAATCACAGAGGCCTGCAAGTTATTTTGAACAGAAGTGGGGAAATGTATGTCTCCTCCCCACAACCCTCTAATATTGCTGGGACCATCAGTCCCAGTCAATGTGGCCAATAGTCAGGGGTAATGGAAGCTGGAATGCCACAGGTTCCTCACACTGCCTTGGGGAAAAGTAGTGAGGCTTACATTTCAGCCACTGGTTCAGGTTTCAAAAGTAGGTCTGAAGCCATCTTTCCTGCTTTGTTCTCCATCATTTCTCAATAAGGAGGTAAGCAGGAAGTTAAGTGTAATGTAGCAAAGCCACACTCTGCTGATTGTAGAACAAAAACACTTTGATGCGCACCATGATCCTGTGCCCTAAGCAGGTAACTCAGTGTTTTCAGAGCTGACAGCATACCTGTGGACTCAGATTTAGCAAGGGCAACTGAATGTACAGTCATGGGTGGTCACAGAGTAGGCCCTCCCATACACACACACCACACCACACTCTTATTGGACTATCTGGAGGGCAACCAGCACTCTGCCATCAACCCCTTTGCTGGATCTAGCTGATGGACTTGAGGGTCTAATTTTCACCAGCAAGAGGAGCAAGAGGGATGGGAAATAGATTTTTGGGGTTTACAGCGCTTGAGCGCCTGGGACATAAACTGCTCCGACTGAAGTTATGGGTCTGTCTCTCTATTCCTTTGAAACAAAACACAAGTGTAAGGGGGGAGTAGACCCCATTTGCTGCTGCCTTCAAGAGAAGCAGAATACGTATTTTGAGCTATATCCGAATATAATATAGTAATATTTGCAAATAAAACTGTGATCTCTTCTAGTGCAACATATATAGATATAAATATATATATATTGATAGATAATATAATTATTCCTATTACCAACTGCTCCTCCATAATGATAAACCATATTATATCATTTTTTTTATTGTTACGGTTATGATGGTTACACTTATTGGTGATTTTATTATGGAATTTGTACTTTAGGCATCAGCTCCAAGTCAGTGTCAACCAATACTTACCCCCGCCCCCCCAAAAAGTTAAATGGAACTATTTGCATAAGAGTTCTACGGGTCTACTGTATAAGCGAGAAAGAGAGAGAGAAGTAAGAAGGAAATTGGAGGGACAAAACAAAAACACAGTTTAAACCTTATTTTGGTACCTCATGCCTGTACTTTTGCTGCTCCTGGTTATTTTACTTGTTCCGTTGCTGCGTTCATTTGTTTTTAACAAATCTAATTTAAATCTCCAAGCAATATATAAAGATGTAAATAGTAAAAAAAACCACCTTATTTATTAAGATTGTCATCTTTTTTAAGAAAAATTATATTTACACAATTGTTCATCTAATTTATTACCTTTTTAGTAGTACAGTTATTTTCTCTATGATTGTACTGGTGTTGTTGTTTTTTTCCTGTTCAGGGTCTTTGTTTAAATGTCATTTTTTTTACAGGTCTGGTATTTGTTCATTTTCAATTATTCTCTTCCTCCCCATACCCTCCCTCAGTTTTTCAGGTAACTGGTTATATTTCACATATTCAAATAATAATAATTTTTCCCCATCATGCATCAGCACTATTTTCCCATTGTCTTATTCCTGTATGTTAAAGTTATATATATGTGGTCTTTACCTGAGAAAACAAAGACTCAAAAGCAGCAGTATAAAAGCTTGTATTAAAAGAGTTCTGAACTTGATGGGAGTCCTTTTTATTATTCCGATTCCAGTGACTTAAGCTTCCTTCCTTTCATGTACTGTTCCATGGGGCTAAGGAAATGAACAATAACTGCAGCACAATTGAGAAACAAACACCACTCACTTCCTACAGAGGAAAGATCTACTTCTCACCTATCTCACCTACCTAGGTCTCAGTAATATACACCAGGCTGGCTCCCTCATCTGTGATCAAGTTGCAAATGATCAAGGTCTTACTATGAACCACCTGGTGTGGTAGTCAGGCTACCTTCTTTTCTTTGGCAATCACTCATAGCCGAGTAAGATTGTCTTCCATGAACACAGTCTTAACAGTGTGTCCATAAGTGATCGACACCTTCCAACATTACACCATTAAGTTGGATTTGTGGCACTGCAGAGGGGTTGTTTTGGGCTTGTTGGTGCAACACTTTGTTTTTTGGATATTGAGCGATAGTGCAAGCTTTCCATAAGCTTCTGTGAAGATATTTAGAATGGTTTGGAGGTCATCCTCCAAGTGTGCACACACTACGTTGTGAACCACCCTGAGACATTTGGGTATAGGGCAATATATAAATTAAATAAATAAATAAATAAATAAGGTCAAAAGTTCAATTCCGTTTTAGTTGCTGTTGCTAATTCCTTCTTTCCCAATAGTCCCTGGCCACAGATTGAATTCTCACCCAACTCTTGTGTTAAAATCACCCAGGAGGATAATTTTATCCTCCAGATGTGTTTCTGATAGGATGGCATCCAACTGAGAATAAAAAAAAATTCTTTAATGTCTTCATCAGCATCCGGTGTTGGTGCATAAGCACCTAAAATAGTTGCCTGCTGGTTTGGGGTGAGTTTTATTCGAAGGGTTGAAAATTGCTCATTAATGCCAATAGGGACTTCTGACAAGAGGTTCACAAGATCATTTTTGATAGCAAAGCCTACTCCATTTAATCATCGTTCTTGTCCATTTAGACCTTTCCAGAAGAATGTATAGCCTCCTTTTTCAGTTGTCCCTCTCCTGCTCTTCGAGTTTCTTGAAGTGCTTCAATATCAATATTAAAATGCCACAACTCTCGTGCAATGATGGCAGTCCTGCATTAGTATTCACTGGATAAGGACAAATTCAGTATAGGAGATGGGTAGCATCCTCCACTGCATCTAAGAGCCAGACTGCTGGATCAGGCCAAACAGCCCATCTAGTCCAGCATCATCTTCTCACAGTGGCCAACCAGATGCCCAAAAGCAGGACATTGGCACAACAGCACTATTTCCAGAAGCTTGTATTCAGAGGCAAATATTGCCTGTGAAAGTGGAGGCAGAACCTGCCAATGTCTGATAGCCAAGAAGTGGTCCCAACAATCACATCAGCAGGGCTTTGCTGCCATGGATAATCTTTTTTCTGCCACCATCATTCTCCTTGCTCTTCCAAATTACCTGCATTGTATAGGTGGACACTGGCTAAAAAACTAAAAAACATCTGCAGGTATTTTACCACACCTGACAATGGTTCTGCAGATGTCCCACACCAGACACCTCATATACACTTTTCTTGTCATGGGTTTCTGTCTCCAGACCCAATTTCCCCCCTCCCTTCTTTCAAAATGCTTGGGACAGCCCAAGATCTTTTGCTGCTTAAGATGAAGGACAAAGTGGCTTGAGACACCTGCTGGCCCTTCTCCACATCTAGAAAGTGACATTGGAATCTTAAAATTTGAGTTGGAGTTCAAAAATATCTGGAAGGCCACTTAGTCCTGCAGTCAATTGTTTTATCATGCTCATGAAGTACAGGGCAACTTGGTTTCAAGAGAGAGAAGCACACATAAAGAAGGGAGGGGGAAAATCTCGTTTCATTGGAATCAGCTGGGAATATCCACTCACCTGGAACTCCAGATGGGCGGCCGTTGCCTCATGGCATGGTCGTGGTGGGTTTAGGGAGGCTGCCATCTTCTGGTGCAACTAGGGGAGGTGATAGCTGCCACTGCCCACCTCCAGCTGCATCAGGTCCTCTGGTAAGGGCAGGAAGTGCCCACTTTGCCAATCAGAGGCAAGGGCTTGGGGTCTGTGAGCAGCCCACCTCTAGCTTATTTAAGAAGGTGGCCAGGTGTTTAATGCCCTCTTGGCCGATCATCCTAGGATTTTCCATCCAGCCAGTCTTTAGGGGCCTGTCTGGGGAGGAGGGAAGTGGGCACATTGCCTACAGACAGTGCTATGGTTTATTCAGTTACTGTATTTGGGGCCAAGGAGGAATTTTCTCCTGCAAGCAAATTGGCTGGGTTGCAGGTTTTTGCTTACCTCATAGCAACTGTCACAACTCTGGTGGAAAAAGCATTGGGCTGGATCCTTAGTTACAGGGGCATCCCGTTGGAGGGGTCCAGGAGGGGTGACTCTGTCCAGGAATCCACTGGGGGACCGATGGGCCAATACACTTCTCCCAATGGTGGCTTGTACAGGGTTGTGGAATCCATTCCATGTTGGAAGTGACTCCCCAGGACAAGTTTGACCCCACCAGGTTCCTACCAGGTAGCAGGAGGGCTGCCTGAAGCTGGAGACATGCCCAATGCCTTAGACAAATCCAGTCTTTCCTATAATCAATAAAGTTGTGGCCTAATTCAACCCAATACCAGTGTCCTGTGTCAGTCTTGTGGCCCTTCGTTCACCTGCCATTGCCATTATGTGCCTATGCTGGCACATTCCCTTGAATTTTCATGCATAAAGTTTATTTCCTTGCTAAAACATCCAGTTCTTTCAGTCCTGACCTATAGATCAGGCTCTGGAAAAAGGCTAATAAAGTTTCCCAAAACCACTACTGTGGGCTTTGCTGCACTGGAAGCATTGTTAAAATCCCCACTGTCTTTTCAAAAGGGTCAGGATTCTTTTTGTTTTTAATCTGAAATGCTAGCCGTCTTATTTCTGCAAATTCCAACTGCTCTTTCCATCACGTATTATGGCTCCAGCTCATGGAAGTGGCTATAAATGAGCTTTGCAGCCACAGTGGGGGGAAAACATGGCTGGAGGGGAAAAGCAGAAGGGAATCCCTTTTATTCAATACCCCCCCCCCCCCAACCTCCAGAATTTAAAAACTCAAACTTTCCATCCAGCTACACAGAAACCTCAGTGTCTGGCTTTCTGCAGCCTCCATAGTGCAAGAAACTCTTAAAACTATGAGAAAAATTTGCTGGAGTTCAAGGATACTCCATGGAATTCCTTGTGCAACAGAATGTCTAGAAGGTGGCCACAGAGCTCTTGGTTGGATTCAATACCAAGTAGCCACATATGAAAGGAATAATCAAGGCTTTTTGTTAACAAGTGTCAGACGTAGAGTATCCTCTCCTCCCCTGGTAGCGTCAGCGGCAAGAAGAATAAACAGTTCATATTTTGTGGCTTTTTATTCATTCATCTAGTTGCCAGACAAAAGATCCACGTCTCCATGCATAGGAGAGGTTGGCTACTCTGAGTCCCTCCTCTTCCGTCTCCCACAACATCCTGGAAACCTACGGGAAGTCACAGGAGTCACATCTCTCCGCATTCTTTGTTCTTGAATGCAGAGGGACCAGCAAGCCCTTGGACTAGAAGGGTCTCCCATACTCTCCAGGGAGGTCTCTGCTGTTTGCTCTCTAACTCCCCCCCCCCCATTATCTTGTAACTAAGGATTTCCTCATTCAGCTGTACACCATCCCTGTCTCCCTCTCCTCCTTAAACTGCTGGAGATGGGGGGGGGGGAGACTTCCTACTCCTCCTCTTCTAAGAGGAGACAATCAGACCAACGGCTCATTTCCCATTCCTCCTGTTCAGTCCAGTCCCCTCTCCATAATTTTCCACCTCCTTCCCTGTCTCCCTCCACCCCTTCAGTTTTGGTTCATTGTGGTGGTTCTTATGAAACTCCCTTTGCAACTCCGGGGCATGAACATGTTATGCATATTCCCAAGACCTTTCTTCTGGCCCATACCCCTTCCATGCAACCAAGTACTGTAGTCTCTTCCATCTCAAGTGTGAGTCTAGAATCTGCTCTACTGCAAATTCCTCCTCTCCCTCTACCAGGACAGGAGGTGGGGGCGCTTGCCTGGGCACTTGGTAGGGGTGTGCTGGGACTACTGGGGACAGCATAGACCTATGGAATACAGGAGGCTGTATTGAGGCTGGCAACCTGAGTCTGAAAGTTACCGGATTGATCTGTTCTATCACTTCAAATGGCCCCACCCTCTGAGGATCCAGTTTCCTGCATCTACCTCTCTGGGGCAAATCTCTTGTAAACAGCCACACCTGGTCCCCCACCTTTATGTCACTGCTTATTTGTCTATGGGCTTCGGCTGTCCTCTTATACAACTCCATAGCATAATCCAAATGTTCCCTTAGCAGGCTCTGTATGGCTGTTAACACTTCTACGAAGTCTTTTGCAGCTGGTACTGACAATATATCAGTTTGGGAAGGGAAAGTATGTGGGTGGTACCCATAACTGGCAAAAAAAGGGGGGTCTGCTGGGTTGAAGCATGAAGTACATTGTTGTACGCGAACTCTGCCAAGGGCAATTTGGACACCCAATCATCTTGTTTGTAGTTCACGTAACACTGGAGGTACTGCTCCAACATGGAGTTGGTCCTTTCCCCATTAGACTCTGGGTGTTGGGCTGAGGTGAGACACACTTCTCCTTTGAGTAGTTGCATGAGCTTCTTCCAGAACTGTGAGGTGAATTGGGTTCTCCAATCCAAAATCAATTTAAGGGAGAGTCCATGCAACTTGAACATAGGATCTACAAAAAGCTGTGCTGTCTCTTGTGCGGTCAGCAGTCCTCTACAGGGCACAAAGTGCGCCATTTTTGTGAACAGGCCTACCACTACCCAATTTATTGTCTGCTGCTGCGACTCAGGCAGATCAGTGATGCAGTCCATAGCTATGGCTTTCCATGGTCCTTGTGGTGTGTGTAGTGGTTGGAGCAATCCTGCAGGTGCTTCCCTGGGCCTCTTTGCCTGCTGACAAATCTCACAGGCTCAGATGTATTCCTTGACATCCTCCTTCAACCTTGGCCACAAGAATTGCCTCATCACATAGTGTCTTGTGCTGCCCAAAGTGTCCCGCGGTAGGGTTATCATGGCATTGACTGACGTAGGACCTTGGCTAGGAGATTTCCCTCCAGAACATAGAGAGTTTCTCCTCTATACAGTAGCCCATCTTTCCCCACAAACCCCTCAGCATCACCTGCATCATTCCACAGCACCTCTAACTTGCCTTTTGCAAAAGCATTCTCCCATGTCTTCAGCTGAAATTCAGATTCTTCGACAACTGACCCTGCTGCCATCTGTAGTTGCTCTGGTTTCAAATATGCCTATACACTGGAACTGGCTCAGCCGTTTCACCCTCCTGGAAAAGGCATCCACCCCTTGATTCTGACTGCCAGACACATAATGCACTCTAAAGTCAAATCTGGCAAATAACTGCACCCAGCGAAACTGCTGTTGATTGAGACATTGCATCATCTGCCAATACTCCAAATTCCGATGGTGAGTGTGCACTTCCACCTGGTGTTGTGCTCCCTCTAGGAATGTCTCCACACTTCGAAGGCTTCCTGGATAGCCACACACTCCTTCTCCCAGATGGTGTTGTTCTGCTCAGGAAGGAGTCAGCTTCCTAGAGTGGAAAGCACAAGAGCGTAGGTTGCCATTCTGGTCCTCTTGCAGCAGTACCACCCCCACTGCCCTGTCAGAGGCATCTGTTTCCACGACCAGTGGCCAGTGAGGGTCGGCATGCGCTAGGTATTCCTCTGAGGAGAACATGGTTTTGAGCTGCTCAAATGCCTGTTGCACCTCAGCTGTCCACTGAAAAGGCTTCTTACCCCTCAAGCAGTCCATGAGAGGTGCCCTGAGTCTTGAATAGGCCGGGCACAAACTTGCAGTAGTAGTTGGGGAACCCCAGTATTTGCTGCAGGTCTTTCTTCGTCTTGGGTTCCTGCCATGACACTACGCTCTGCACCTCTGCACATCCATGTGCACCCCTTCTGGTGTGAGGCAGTAACCCAGGAAATCTACCACAGAAACATGGAA
Organism: Podarcis pityusensis; assembly: GCF_964106645.2. Classification (NCBI taxonomy): domain Eukaryota; kingdom Metazoa; phylum Chordata; class Lepidosauria; order Squamata; family Lacertidae; genus Podarcis; species Podarcis pityusensis. The sequence continues at coordinate 7,562,993 of NC_138044.1, read as the reverse complement.
TTTGCATTTCTCCAACTTCACATAAAGCCGGTATTCTCTCAGCCTCTGCAGCACCTCTGTCACATGTTGCATGTGTTGTTCCTGGCTTTCAGAGTAAATCAAAACAACATCAAGGTAGCTGATCATGAACTTATCCACCAGGCCACTGAGAACGTGTTTAAGGAAGGCTTGAAATGCTGCTATCCCCAACTGAAGACCAGGTATTCAAAACTTCCATACCTGGTGCAGAACACTGTTTTCCACTTGTCTCCCTCCCTCACATGGATCAAGTTATAAGCCCCACTTAAGTCCAGCTTCGTGAAAATCTTCGCTGACCTCAGCCTAATTAATCCCCAATACGTGGTAGGGGATAGCAATTGGGCACCTATTGATCTTTCAGTAGTCTGTGCATAATCTAAGTTCTGCAGTGTCCCTTTTCTTCACGAACAGCACTGGGGAACCTTCTGGTGCATTGGAAGGTCTGATGAAGCCCCTTGCCAGATTCTTCTCCAAAAACTCTCTCAAAGCCACCAGCTCTGTCTTGGATACTGAATAGAGGCAGCTTGTGGGCAGCCAAGCACCTGGCAGGAGATCTATCTTACAGTCATAAGACCTATGGGGTGGCAACTTATCTGCTTCCTTCTCCTGAAACTGCCTGACTCCTCCTCCTCTTCTGAGAGGAGCCATTTTCCATTCCTCCTGTTCAATCCAGTCCCTGACAACAAGCTACATAGAGATAGTATGCTGAGACCGCAAAAGTTCAGGATCTGATAATTCCACAGGAGGCAGAACATTACAGCCCTATGTTCCTGGGTCAGATCTTCATCTTAGACACAAGAAGAACTCTGTCCCTCTGTCCATCAATCAACTCATTTCACTGCTACTGCAGCAGCTCAAGTAGCAACAAATCCTCCAGGGGCAGGAGGTCTTAGTGCCCTCTCTTCTCTCCTGGTGCATTAATTCTGGGATTCCTGGGAAATGTAATTTCCCCAAGGCATCTAATATTTGTCAGGAGTCTTAGAAAGCTGCACTTCACATTACTACATGCATCCATGCTGGCTGGGGCTCTTGGGAGTTGGAGTCCAGCAGCAATTGGAGTGAACCCAGTTGGCTACCCCCACCAAAATCTTTGAGATCTTTCCCTCTTCATCGGCAATAAAATCAGAGCTACTAAATCCTTCAGTGAGTATCCTAAACTCATTGAAGGTATCCTAAGCTCACTGAAGATGCAGAACCTATGGCCCACCCAAACTTGTTTCAGAGACTCCAGTTCCCATCAGCCTCAGCCTGCTTGCCCAATGGGCAGGGATGGGTGGGAGTTATAGTCAAAGAACAAGGGGAAGACTGCAGAATCTGCATCCCTGACCACCTAAAGATCAGTAACAAATTCAGAAAAATTGAAAGTTATAACTTTGGGGGTGGTTGTGCTTGAAGTTAAACCAATTGGAAAAACTGGAGAGTTGAGCCTTCACTTCAGATTTGGTGACTTAACCAGTTCCCTGGTTATACCTGCCCCTGTTTCCATGCCCTGCCTTGCCTGCTGAGGGAACCTTCCCTATTTCGCAAAAGCTGAGAATGGTCTGCCTCTGATCGACCTATGACCCTGTTCTCATAACCTTTCAACCTTGGAGGGGCTGTTCCCGTGTAGCCAGCCCCACAGCTTTTCTTCCCAACATAATACCGACTCACTTGTCTAGCAGCCGCACCACACATTTCTGACCATTTGTACCTTTCCCAAGTTCATTTTCATATAAACGTACACACAGATTTGTCACAGAGTCAGTGAACAAGGGGTTTGACACCTACAATGGAGAATCCAAATAGCAATAGCCCCGCCCCAACACCCATTAATTAAAAGGTGGTGCAACCACAGAGAAAGGAATAGGAACTGCTGCACATGCACACATGTGGCTGCTACCTATTCTAATGTGGCTCAAGAACACAAAGACAATTTGTCTGGTTCAGGCCAAAGATGCATCTAGTCCAGCATCCTGATTCCAACAGTGGCCAATTAGATGCCCTTTTAAGGGAATCCTGCAATCTGGGTACAAGCACAATGCATCCACACACACTGCCTTTGCTGCTGCCTTCCCATCAATTAATAGAGAAAGGCTCACCTTGTTCAGAGGCAGCCTGTGCAACAATAATGGCTGACAGACCTATCCCACTCTAATCCAGGGGTGAAACGAGGCTTTATTTTCCTTGAGTCAAAGACCCAGTTTAGCACACCCTTGCCACACACACAGGCTGGAAGCCTCAATTGTGTCCCTCTGGAGGCTGCACCCGGGGCAAAAATCCAAGCTACCCCTGTAGCTACCCTGATAGTCTAATGTCCTTTTAATGACATTGCATGCTTGGTCTACACTTGCAACAGACTGAGATTGAAGAGGCCTGGGATAGTGAAATGGATAGTAGCACTTCAGGCAACAGGAGTGGAAATCATTGTTCCGGGCATCCATCTGTCTGGGGAGACAATGGAAATGTGCACTTTTGGAGGTAAAGTCAAACTGTTGAAGAGTTACAGTGTGTGCTATACAGTGGTACCTCACAAGACGGATGCATCTCAAGACGAAAAACTCGCAAGACGAAAGAGTTTTTCATTTTTTGAGTTGCTTCGCGAGACGAATTTCCCTATGGGTTTGCTTCACAAGACGGAAACGTCTTGCAAGTTTGTTTCCTTTTTCTTAAAACCATTACAGTAATACAGGGTGCATTGCTTGAAGAGGTGCAGTTGCGACTTGACTTCGGGGAGCAACTCATAGCACGCGGTGTGGTAGCCTTTTTTGAGGTTTTTGAAGATTTTTTTGAAAAAATTGAAACCGTGCTTCGCAAGACGAAAAAACTCGCAAGACGAAAAAACTCGCAGAACGAATTAATTTCGTCTTGCGAGGCACCACTGTAGCTGTATAGACCAATATGGGAAAGACTGGTTTTATTGCAGGTGGGGCAGATGAAGGCATCCGGTTTTGCTACTACTGGTACACCATAGTGTTTCTTTTCTCTGTGCTCCTCCCAGCAGTCATTCCTCCTATGGTCACTTCTGTGGATATACAACCTGACTGTCTGTCTCCAGGTATTGTGGTCAGCTGCAAGGAACTCTCACAGGGCGGGGTTGATGTTGTCAGCCTTCATGTCTTTTTTTGCAAACTTCTTTGTAATGCAGCATTGGTCTGCCAACAAGCCTAGCGTCTGAAGGCGGCTCCTCATAGAGCATGTACTTAGAGATCCAGCGATCTTCCCTTCCGTGGGCATAACCATATTCTATCTCTCCCAACAAGTGCTAACAAGTGCTCATTTGTGATACCTGCATCTGCCTAATCTTTGTCCCTACCCAATGTGTCCCCACCCACATTCCCCTCCTCACCCTGTCTTTATTTGGCCATTTATGTATTTATATTATATTATTCAAGTATTGCAAAATCCATTACACATCTTCAGGAGAAGAAAAGGCTAAGGAATGAAGCCTACACAAAGCTGGAGTGGAGTTCCTAAGCCAAGCTAGTGCCAAATGAACTGCTCGGCTTTCCTTTGGACACTGCTCGGGCTTGAACCCCAGAGAGCTCACTTTCGTGCTGCTAATGCAGCAAAAACAACACAGGAGGAAACAGTTACAAGTTACCAGTCTCTGAAGCCACAGCAGGTGCTGTGATTCTCCAGCAAACTGATTTCGTACCTGGAGACACATTCCATTGTCTCTCAAGACAGATGGATGCCAACTATACACACATACAGAGAGAGAAACCAAGTACATGAAAAAGTCTTTTGATCTCACAAAGGTCTTCCATAGCCTCTATTTCCAGAAAAAAAACAGTCTCTGCCCATGTCAAGAATTCCCTGGTCAAGGCATCTAAGGGCCCAGGTGCTAAATTTGCTACTAGAGGCTGATCTGACCGCCCCAACCTCCACCAACCCCTTCACCTGGTCAGTTTCTGGCACTGCTGTAGAGCCTTTAGGGCAGGTGGAAGCAACTGTGTTGGTCTGGGTTCTTCCATGTCATGTATTGAATGTGGGACTGGAGTAGAACCGTGCTCAGAGGAAGGCAGCCAGCCAGCGGTGGTAGGGACACCTGAGTATATATTAACAGAGTGCTCAACAGCCTGCCAAGTCTCAGGAAGCCGGAAAGTGCAACAGGCTTGGCTTCAAAGCCCGAGCATAACATGGTCAAAAAGTTTCCAAAGAAGGAACCACAGATCCTTCCTTTCAGTCAAGACCCCTTTTATGTCAATTCTGCATTTGGTTTGGCTCTGCTGCCGGGCATCAAGGGCTCACATTGCTCCAGTGCCTGGGGCTGGCTTTGATCTGAAGGGCTGGACACATCACGTTTGGCTGGGCAGAGATGACGGCTGCTGGGGAAGATGCAGTTATACCGTGACTCCCCCAAGTGTTTGTCAATCAAGCTCTGGGCTTGAATGCAACACCCCCTCTCCCTTCCCAGCAGTACTGAAGTCTATGTGTATCGTTGCTTGGGATCTTCACAACCTTTAAAGTGTCTTGTAAACTTCCTCTCTTTTTTGGTTGAGAATGTTGAGGGCCTCTTTGCTCCTGTGCCCAAACCAGGTAGGCAGGATTTAGGAACATAGGTAACTGCCTTATATCCTGGGACGTGGGTGGCGCTGTGGGTTAAACCACAGAGCCTAGGACTTGCCGATCGGAAGGTCGGCGGTTCGAACCCCCTTGACAGGGTGAGCTCCCGTTGCTCGGTCCCTGCTCCTGCCAACCTAGCAGTTCGGAAGCACGTCAAAGTGAAAGTAGATAAATAGGTACCACTCCAGTGTTTCCGTGAGCTGCTCTGGTTCGCCAGAAGCAGCTTAGTCATGCTGGCCACATGACCCGGAAAAACTGTCTGCGGAAGCGGACAAACGCCGGCTCCCTCAGCCAGTAAAGCGAGATGAGCACCGCAACCCCAGAGTCGGTCACGACTGGACCTAATGGTCAGGGTTCCCTTTACCTTTACCTTTAACTGCCTTATACTCAGACTATTGGACTATCTCACTCAGTATTGTCTACCCAAACCGGCAGCGGCAGTCCAGGATTTCAGGCAGGGTCCTTTCCAGCCCTACCTGGAGATGCCAGGGGTTGAACTTGGGACTCTCTGTGTACAAAGCAGATATTCTGCCACCAAGCTACAGCCCTTCTCCAATTTGCTTCCGAATTTATAAGCATTGGAAGCTGCCTTACAGGAAGGCAGACAATGTGCCCCCAGCACTGCCTATCCTGGTTAGATGTGCCTCTTTTGGTAGAGATTTGCCAGTGAGCTATGTCCAACTTCCCAAAGGCACCACTCCGAACTGGGTTTGCCTGGGATTCTAAGCTGGGATTTCTTGTACTTTCAGTGAGAATCATGTCCCAAGACAAAAAAGACAGGCAAACCTAGGTCCTTTTGCTTAGCATCTATAGATCACAGGTGGCATGAGAGAGATCCCAGACAAAAGGTCATCCAGATGCTGGTTAAATACCTCTAGCAAAGGAAACATTTTAGCAGAGGCTTTTCAGCTGCTGGGGAATGCTCCAGCTGCATAATGCAGAGAGTTGGATTAGATGAGATCCAGTATCCTTCCAACTCTAAAAGCCTATATAGTCTTCATTATCTCAGAGCAGCTATCAGGCAGGTGTGCTAATTTAAACAGGGAAGCAGTGCTGTGGGACATTATTTCCTTAAACCAACCAAAGTTATTAGCTTTGCTCATAACATAATCCCCCCCCCAAATGAGGGGAACGGGGTCCCCAAAGATGATGGGCATTGCCATTCAAATGGTGTGTGTGCACCACGTCATGTGATCAATTATGGAGGGTGGGGCTTACCTACTGTAATGGTTCTAGGGGTTGCTCGTGCGTAAATCGGCGCCCCACCTGGCTGGGTTGCCTGAGTGAACCTTTTCTGTCCGGACAGCTACCCGCCCGTGGCTGTCTCAATCGCTGGCAGAATCCGTCAGTGGGCATTTCTTGAACTTCTTCCAGCACAGAAGTTCTTTGACGCCCAGTCTCCGCCTAGTCTCCCTGCGCGGAAGCCTTCTGCGCAGGGAGGGTGTGTGCAGCGGAGGACCCGTGCTCTCCCCGCTGGTCCCCGGTGAAGAGTCATGGAGCCACCTCGCCGATTCCCCCATCTGCCCCCCTTCTCCACTGGTGCTATGCTGATTTCCTTCCCCAGAAGATGTGCTGCTTCTCTCCCTCCCGGGACGCTCTCCGGAATCCCTCTGGAGCCCTCCCTCTCCCCCTGGCTCTGATGGCAGTTCCCTGACACCTACCTCCCCCAATATTTTATTCAAGTTGGCACCCTGGCCCTACTGGGTGAAAACCCTACTAAAACCCCACTAGCAGTGCTTTTTTTTTCTAAAAAAAATATGTTTAGGGGTACTCTCATTTTCCTACTCATATTGAAATAATGCCCCTCAGTGAGGCCAAACTTAGATTCACAAAATGTTTAGGGGCATGCGTACCCCCAGAAAAAGCACTGCCCACTAGGTACCTCTAACATACCCCTGCTTTTTCCTCAGTGAGGTAGTTGTAGCTAGTTCACCTCCTGGCTAGTAAGCTCTCCTGGCCTGGCAAATGGCCATCATCCCATTTGGGTCAGTACAATGTGTTATACATGAGGCTTCCCTTGGAGCATTAATTAGTACAAAACATAGCTAGAATGATTTTGAAGACCCATTTAGACTTAGGAAGAAGAAGAGTAGGCAGAGATAGCACAGATTAGGAGGAGGGGACAAAGATGAAGGAGAAGGAGAAGGAGAAGGAGAAGGAGAAGGAGAAGAAGAAATGGATAGACAAAATGCTAAATTAGAAGATTTGAAAAACATGTTTCTACCATGAACTTTCCTGGGTGGTCTGAAGCAACTTGCTAGGTGTAAACTAGAAAGCAATCTGCACACTGGAAAATACGCAGCAGAAATTAAACCTGGCCTAAAATGTAGCAAGAATAATAATTTATATACATAGAGAGAGACACAGACACACACATCAGGGCTGGCCCACCCATGCGGCAAGGTGAGGCGACCACCTCAGGTGGCAGAATTCACTGGGGCAGCAGATCCCGATGTTGATCTTCCTGTCTCCCACCCTCCTTCCTGATGTAGCGCTTCCCTCACCCCTTCTTCCCTGGCAAAAAGGGAGTGCAATCTTGGGGTCTGCCTCATGTGGCAAAATGTCTTGGGTTGGCTCTGACACCTAAGCACATACACACACACACACACACACACACACACACACACACACACAAGGCTTGAAGTGGGTCTGGAATTAGCAGAGGTGCCAAATTCCTGAGAGTTCTAAATACTTCCCCTCCCCCCAGCACTTCGGCCCCCAAACCTTGGCCTGGTGTTTCTGGGCTTTGTGGTGTTCCTGCTTACCTGCCTCCGCCTCCCTTCCTATGGTGGCTACTCTAGCAGCTGTGGTGACAGCAGAAGAAGGCTGGGAAGGAACTCAGTCTGCCCTAACCCTAACCCTCTCCTAATTCCCAGTATATGCATAAAATAAAAAAGGATACACTTGGACAATTTAGATAGTGTCTTCCCATCTTTGGAGACCCATTCTTGGGTTGTGAAGGTGGGGAGGCACTCAACACTTTGGCCAGTAGGCTTGCAAGATCCTAAAAACTTTCAGGAACGGGTACCTTGAAATCATAGAATGAGAGGGAAGCCAAGGGTCTTCTTGTCCAGCCCTCTGCTATACACCTTAAGCAAGTAAAATAAAATAAAAAAGCAGTGGCTACTTCTCTGCTTTTACAAAGTTTTTGACAGCGTGGCAAAGTGGTGCCTGCTTCAGAGGACAGGTGTCATTGCAAGGCAAAGTCAGAAGGTGGCCCCAGAAAGCTGTAGGCATGTGGCTATTTGGGCAAAACCTGCTTAAATCATAGACTCAGCAGAAAAGAGCCAACTGGGGTGAGGAGGGGGAAAAACCCCACAGAAACAAAATGAAAATGGGTTCTAAAACAAAGTGTTGCAGTATGAAGCACTGCAGTTGTCGCACTTCAGTAGGTGCCTGCTGGGGCTAGGGTTCTACTCCCAGGATGGATAAGCCTCTTACCAAAACACTTTGAGGGCAGGTTTGTGGGTGGAACACAGTCTAAACAAACCAAGGTGAAGCATGGAGAATTGACCTAGATTCAAGGCATCATCCAAAGACAAGGTCAGGCAACAGTCTAGCATCAATAACTATTGTCAGTAAGGAGTGCAGAGCATCAACTAGCATCAATAAGGAGTGCAGGCAAAGTACAAGAGAGCAAGAAGAGACTACACTCAGGACCAGGGACCCAACGACCCACCTTGTTTCTGGCAATTGAGTGGCTCAAGAGAGAGACGTCTGACCTCCTAGACCACACCCTAATCACAATTGCTGGGAGTGAGGAAGCTTCAGGGTTTATTTTCTCAGTAGGGGACCCCTTACTCACAAGCTGCACGATGAATTGAGATAAGCAGGTGCATGCTATGTTGTTATCATGGACTGGATGGTGGTGGCGCCGATTTCTCCTCTGGTAGTTCCAAATGTTCTTGAACAGGTTTGTGCCTGGGAGGCCATCAGGGGGATCTTCAGCTCTGGTTTCGGGGACCCTAGCTGCTTCTCAAATTCCTTGATCTGCAGGGTGCCTGGTTCATCCTCTGTGACTGGTACCAGGTCAAGGTTAGGCATGGCAGCAGTTCTGCACTCCAGGGACACTGTTCCATCTCCCCTCTCACCCGTTTTCCATTCTTCTCCCAACAGTCGGTGAGCATTCTGTGCTACTGAGCATGTCCCCCCCCCCGCCCAAAAAAGTGATTCCCTTAAGCCTGCTGATGCCTCCCTCTTGCATGAAGGCATGTATCTATATCTATATATCTATATCAGCCCTATCTACGTTGGCCTTAGTAATACTTCCATGTTGAATGAGTTCAAACTTGATGCCAAAGTACAAAGCACATCTGATTCCTTGTATCACTGATGCCTTCTGGTGGGGCACTTCTGGTGGCTTCCCACACCCCTAAGGACTGAGGCATTCATGTGACAGACCCTGCTCTGTGGGACTGCCTCTGGGCACAGGTCCTGTAGGAACCACCCCTCCCTTCTTTAGGAGAAGGCTACCAACCGCCACTAGCAGGGGCGCCAGCTGTTTTGGGGTCCCTCAATATCTTTTGGTAGTGGGTCAGCCCCCTCCCCCATGTTGAGGGAGAGGAGGAGGCTGAGCATGGAGCCAGGCACAAAGCCAAATGTGTCTCAGCTCCAGTGGCTGGCTTCTCCTCCTGCTGTGGAGGGGAAGGAGGGTGGAAGCCACCTCCCACCATGGTAGCATGGGGAGGATGAGCCACCAGCCACTTGAAGCCATGCAGCTGCTGTGTCCAGTTCTGTCCCCAGCTCCTCTCGACATCCTGACGTCACACATGCGATGTCAGGAGACAGTGCCACACATTTCGTCACACGTGTGATGTTACCCCCACCCCCCAAATTGCCCTCACAAGCTGGCACCTCTGGCTACTAAGCATGACGCCTATGTTGTAGCTCCACAACTGTTTTGTTAGGTGGGTGTCTGCATAAGGAGTTGACAATTCCCATTGAGAAAAATTCTAATGTGCTCCCAACCAAGGAATCTGGACCCCCAAACGATAAAAAAGTAACACCCAGGAAAATCAAACCAGCAAAAACCAAAAAGTAAGGCTTGTTTAAGGCTGCTTATTTGTTTACAGTACTACAGTACTACATGCAGATCTGGCTGTTTGGATTTGAAGTGTATATAGTGAGGTTTGGGTACCAATTCTTTGTGTTTGGACAAGTGAATGTTCATATTATGAGCATTTGGATGGTGGAACCTGTGTGCATATTGTTTAGACAGGCCTTTGAAATGTGATTTTTTTTAAAAAAACAACCACACAAACCAATTACTGATTTTATGGATGTCTTTTTTATTCTTATATGTTGTAGGCTGCCTTGATGTGTGTGCACGCATGGGGGGGGGGGTGTAATGCAAATGTGGGTCATAAATATGCAGTCAGACAGTCAGCCTTGGGAGGCAGTAGACTCTCCTTCACTGGAGAAGCAAATGCCATTTGTCAGGGATGCTGTAACTGCACAATCCTGCACTGAGCAGGTGGTTTCAGGGGTCGGCAAGGCTTACCGGGCATGGGCCAGATCACTCCCACAGAGATCCTCCGTGGGCCAGACTGGTGCAGCGCAACACCGGAAATCGCGTCTGCACATGTCCGCGGCGCCGGAAATTGCTTCTGTGCATGCCCAGACACCAAAAATCGTGCCTGCACAGAAGCAATTTTTGGTGTCTGGGCATGCGCAGAAGCTATTTCTGGCGCCGTGGACATGCACAGATGTGATTTCTGACATATGGGCATGCACAGAAGCGATTTCCAGAGCTGCGGAAAAGAGTCCCCATGCTGTGCTGGTTTAGCACAGCATGCAGGGACTCACCGAGCGGGCAGCTTGGTTTGGGGGTGGCTCATGGGCTGGTTAAGTGACTCTCATGGGCTGCTTCCGGCCCATGGGCCTTAGGTTGTCAACCCCTGGTTTAGACTAAATGAACTCCAAGGTCCCTTCTCCAACTCTAAAGTTCTACTTTTAAAAAATTCTTCTTCGGGCACTATCACAGGGGAAGATCCATAGATCAGTGGTAGAGTATCTACTTTGCATGCTGAAGGTTCCAGGTTCAAACCCTGGTACCTCCAGGTAATACTGGATTGAAACCCTGGACAGCCACTGTCAGTCAATGCAGACAATACTTGGCTAGATGCACTGCTGGTTTGATCTGGCAGAAGGCAAGTCCTATGATCTTGTGTACAGCTGCATGGTTTAAAATGCAGATTCTTTTATACATATATTCAAATTTATGTTTTTAGACAAACTGTTGGGAAAATCATGTCTTCCTAACCCTTTCATGGACCACTTGGTTTTTTATATCCCCCAATGCTTGCTTCTTCCTTACCTGCCCATGATTCTGAAAGTTTCCATTATCTCCGGTCTACCTCATACTAAAAAGACACACTGCTTATCACCTCATTCCTGGAACAAATTCTGGGGAGGGAACCCAACCCTAAACCTTCCTGATCGACAAAGGCAGCGAGCAATAAGGAAGAAGTGTGTAAACTTTTTTAAAAAAACTTTTTTAAAAAAACCAATGAATGCACTGCTGATTGAAGAAACGTCAGGCAGGCAGAGAAGGTGGAAGTAAATATGAATGTTTTAATGCACAGAACAACCTGTCAGGACCCTGCTAAAAGATGGCTGCGTGAACAGCAAGTTCTGTAAACTCAAGAGCATTTTGTGTTTGCATTCATCACTCTTTCCAAGGGTCTCTAGCAAAGCCTTTGTCCCTGCCTCGTGTTAAGTGTTCCATCTCTTCCCTCCAGGATGGTGCCTCTTGTTTGGCTCCTTGCTTGTTAAACACATTTTCTGGGACATAGTTCTTCCTGGGCAAATGAGTCCATCCTGAAGGGCAGTAGGGATTATCCTACCCATCACTGTTGTGTCCCCCTCCCCAGCTGTTTTGATTTTCCCTCCCCTCCCTCTCCATCTCTTTCTCTTTACTTTTGATCACATAATCTAGGCATTTAGTAAGGACAAAAGAGAGAGGGAGGGAGGGAGGGAGGAAGAAAGGGGAGGAGAGAGATTAAAAAGGAGAGACACTTTAAAAAAAACTGAGCAAAATTATGTACTTCTTTTTTAAAAACAATAATAATAATAGTTGAAAAAAGGAAACAAACAAAAAAAGAAGTCTTGCTGATCTCTCAATTTGCAACTTTCCATGAAGTCCCATGTGGTTTTTCATTCCTCTTTTTTGCTTCAAATTTCCAAGATGCCACAAGTCACCACCACAGTAGAGATTCTCATCGTGCGCTTGCCTGGTCCGTTGCATCCTCTCATCGCCCCTTCGACTCACCATACATATTGCGCAGCATGGAGACCATTTTCTCCTCACATGTGATTTTGGTGTCCTTTAAGATGTTGTACCACACCATGCCAGGTGGCCTGACCTCTTCGCTGCGGCAGAACAGGTACGGCATGGTGTCCGTGCGGCTCTGGATGTAGGCGCTGCGGAGCAAGGTTGAGCAGTGGCTGCTGACCTTCTCCAGCCTCCTCAGGATGAGGTGAGCTTTTCTGGAAGGGAAAACGGGACAGTCTGAGACTACACAGGAGAAGGATGCCAGGTGTGGAAGTAGCAGCCAGGGCAACCGCAGTTAGCGGCTGACATCGTCTGTTGATATGCTGGGGCTCCCCAAACGCTTCCTCAATTCAGGGCCAAAATGCTTCCATTTCTTCCAGAGTTTGGGGAAACTTTGTTTTAGGGCCAAAATGTCCACACAACCCTCGACTCTGTCCATTTTGATTGCTTATTACCCCCACCCCCAAACTTAAGTTTGACTGTCTACGTTTCCACATCAGTTTTAGATAGAGATAGTGTCATCTTGGAAATTCGTCAGCATTTAATGCACATTTCTCCTGAGACACAAACATCCTGAGATTTTTGTAAACAACTAACCCAAATATAATTCAGTTTAGTATGTTATTGTTCCTACCATATGCATTTCTGTTCCATACCTAGTCTATGCACATTTCTTGGTTGGGGAAATCCACTGCAAAATTCTGAGAGGCTGGCCTGCATTTTGGTTTGCATATTGCTTCAGAAAGTGTGAATTAAGACAGGTTTGCCTGTGAATGTGAAATGAAACAGATTTCTCCCCCATCTCCAGCACACTTGTAAAAGTGCAAGGATGTGAAGCCAGCATCAGTAGGCTGCCCCAAATTAGCAGGTGCTAGTGTCCCCCCCCCCCTCGTAGACCTGTATTTCCTTGATTGCAGTTGCTCTCTAAGCGGTGCTGACTTTGTGGTGAGAAGAAAGTCAAAGAGGAACGGTCAAGTGCAGTGAACTTGAAAGAGGTGACAGGCCAAGGGTCAGAAGAAAGCACTCTGGAGACGCTGCTAAATCAAAAGGAAGTGTTTACTACAGTGGTTTGAAAGCTCCAAGACTATTGATTATTCTCCTCTCCCTCTGGTGCCACAGTAAAGCTCTGGGTTTCAGCTCTGGGGTTTCCCAGCAGGAATGTAAATTCAAGCTAATGACATATCAGGAGCAGAGCTCTCAGTCATCCAAGTCTAAACAGGGGAATTATTTGATTATGGGGAGCTTTGTGGGGTTTTGAAGCTCAGAGTTGCCAGCTAAGATGTTTTGTAAAAGGAGTTGGGCTATTTGTTGATGTGTGCAGAACAGAGGTGCCAGCTTCTGGGGGCTGAGCCCCTTTGAGGGGCCCAATATTTGGGGAGTTAGGCTGCCCCCCCAATGTCCAAAAACTATTCAGCTGAGTGCAGAATGGCTTCAGTTTCCAGCTCCTTCTCCTACTCCTTCTGCCACAGAGGGGAAGGAAGGTTGAAGCAGCCTCCCCCAGCGGCAGTGCCAGAAGGAGGTGGAGGAGTCGGTGGCTATTGAAGCTGCATGGCTGGCATGTTCAGCTCCGTCCCAGGCTCCTCCTGACATCCTGACATCACATTGCAATGTCAGGACATCACACACGACGTTGGCCCCCCAAGCTGGTGCCTTTGGCACAGAGAATAGCCCCTTGGACCTTCATTCCAAGACTGAATTCCTTACGCACTGTATGAAACGGAGACAACAAAGGGCAATGGCAATGGATGCTGCTTTGTATGGGTGACTGGGACACTGCCCCACCAACCTCAGACTTCCCTCAGCCAGCCCCCAGCTGCCTGACTTCTTTAAAACACACACACACCCTGGTAGTCAGCTTCCTCTTCCTAAGTCTCAATGTTCCTCAGCAGGGAAGAGGATGGAGGCAAAACTAGCATTAGTATGCTCTGCCTGTCATTGGCTCTGGTTCCACCTACTCTTGGTCTCCCTGTCCTCTTCCCTACTAGTCCTAGAGGGCACCAGCCAGAGTTGGATCGAGACATTTTGCTGCCTGAGGTAAAGGACAAGATAATGTCCCATTCCATGTTCAGAAGGTGACTTAATTGCTGGCAAAAGGATAGCAGCACCCCACCCACCCAAGCACACCTGAAGGCTACTGAAGGCTAGTTTAGGGGGTGCAGGACTGGCCACCTGGCACACCCACATCTCCAACGGAGGAGAAGAATCAAGGAGTCAGTATTGCTGCTGCCACTCCTCAACAACTGCCACCTGAGTGGTTGCCTCCCTCTGCCCAATGGTCATGCACCATCCACCAATGGGCAGCTGGCAGGGGGTGAGAGATGGACAGCAAGTTGAAGGCAAACATGCATCAGTCAACAGTTATGTAGCTTGGCTGTGAAAAACTTTTGTTTATTTACATGGATGCTTAGTATTATACTTTTACAAAAGATGACTCTGGGACTTAAAAGAAGCTCAGGTTGAGAGTCATCCCCTGCTCCTTGCTGAGGATCCCATCCTTCCACTATTACCACCTGAGCAATCCCCATCATGACCGCCTGACTGTTGAGAGTTATGGTCTGCTCCCATCCCCACAGCCCCCTGGAAGGGTCCACTGCTTGCAAGGATCCTCAAGGGTGTGGTTTACAGGAAGCAGATGTGACTGGATGGGACAAAGCAGGCTGGGAGAAGAGGCAGCAGCACTATGCAAGAGTAAATCTAGAAGGGAGAACGGGTTGGAGGAGGAGGAGGAAATGGAGCCTTCAGAGACATTCGTTATGACAAGCTCCCTTTCAGCAAAAGTTGGAAGATTGGGAATATTGAGGCCAAGCTCCTGGTGTGATTCACTTATGTGAAAAGGTTAATGAAGTAATGTGTAAAGGTTAGGCTTATCTTTGGCTGACATCTCCCCTCTCCTGCCACCGCCCCTCCCCCCTTTAAGGAAGAAGAAGACAAAGGAAAGAGAAGGAAGGGAGAAGGAAACAGGGAAGACAAGAGCAAGGTACCTCCTGGAGAAGGCAAGGAAATCAATTAGAAAAGCAGCCAGGACAGGGCCATAAATCATGTGCTGGGTCCTCTCCAAGTTCTCCCTGTGGAAGTTGTGGATTTTTATAAACCTGGAGATGAAATTGTCTCAAATGCTGACCTGCCTCCCACCAAACCCACTCCAGAAAACAGTAATAATCTTACACAAGTGGTAATTGATTAAGTCATTAAAGAGCAGCATCAAGAAAGGGAGGGCACTTCATGGTATGCCTTACGATGAATGTGGTGGCCAGGAGAGTGATTTAGATAGATTTCTGGGTGATTTGCAGCAGATCGTCAAGGTTTCCGGATGCCCCTGCTTTTTTAACAGTAGCAGCAACAAAATGGCCCAACCCCCAATTCCTCCTCCATTATACTTCTGAAAAGAAAAAAGGTTAGGGTAACCAACAGGGATTTTTCTGTTGAAGGGTTTGGAGATCAGTTCACTTTCTTAGCCAATTGCTTAGCATGGAATTGTTTTATTTTAGAGTTGAGTCTTTTGCGGACCTAGTGAAGAACCCCACAAGCTTGAAGTCAGCTCATTCCTGCCATACACAGACTACTTGCAGGCACTTTATCTTGCTTGTAGGCCACAGAAACCTACCTCATCTGAGGATATCTTAGGTTCAAGGTCTGGGCAGGGTGGAAACCTACCATAGGTATATGGATGTCAAAATATATGAAGTTGCCTTGCAAAGTCAAGAACATGGGTTCATCTAGCCTATTGTTCATCTGCACCAGTAATTGAGTGTGTTACCTACCTCAGTGCTGTGGAACTCCAATTTCCCTGGCCACCAGCTGTGCTGGCTGGGTTGATGAGGGTTAATTTATTTATGAAAAATGCTTGTATGCCACTATATCATAAAAAAGGTATCAAAGAAGTTTGCTAGAATAAAAATGAGATTAGACCATGCAATAAAAGCATAAAAGAATTAAAAACAAAGATCAATAAACTGCCAAACAGCTCATTTCAGTAGCACACAAACTGACCCCTTATAGGTGTCGCAAGCTTTTGATAAGCACCACAGACGTGAGAACCTTCTCACCTCCTGTCTACTGCTGCTGCTCTTATTGTATTGTTTCAGGGACAGACCATAGCTCAGCTGTTACAGTATCTGATGTGCACCTAGAAAGCCCCAGGTTCAATCCCTGGCACCACCAGGTAGGGATGGGAGACATTCCCTGTCTGAATCCCTGGAGAATTGTTGCCAGCCAGTGCATATACTAACGAGCTAGATGGACCAATGGTGTGACTGCATAAGGCAGCTCCTTATGCTCCTACATGCCGCTTGCCCTTGGATCACAATGTGGTCAGTGCAGATATGTTCTTGTTGTTTTCCTGGAACAAATGTTTGCTACAAATTGGGGGTCAGGAGGAACAGTGAGATTCTTGCAGTGGAGCTGGTAGAGGGCTTAAAGAGAGAGAGAGAAAGATGGCCCCAGACAGGGATTGAGGCAGGTGCAGAGAAGAGCTGGCTAGCTTCATAGCATCGCGACCAAGGCCACCTATGAGCTCAGCCTTTTCCTGTCTCCTGCTGACTGAATACTGGGTCGTACTGCAAGCAGCTGTTTGCAGCAATCTGTGGCTCCTCCTGAAACTGGGCCCTGGAGGTCTTTGGTGTGATGTATTTATGCTGCAGATGCAACAGCCTCCCTGCTCACCACTAAGTTTTATGGCTCAGCATTTACTGTGGATCTGTGGATCCTCTGATAAACATTTCAAGGTAGGGAAATAAATGACCCTCTGAGAATACAAACTTTCTGCTATTAAAACTTCATTAAGAAGTGCCCCGCCCCCCAAAAAGAGTTGGCTTGCCCTTCTCCTCTTTTGGGGGCTTTGTAGATGGCCAGGGATCTTTGGGAAAGGAGAAAAGAAAATTGGATTTTTCCTAAGCAGGAGGCAAGTGCTTTTTTGGACAGTGTCAAGAGGTGTTTGAGGCCAGAATGGAGGGGCATGCACATTCAGCTCTGTGGATGCCGGACGTGTGTGACACGCCACCAAGGCTGCAGGCCAAAGCATCTCCCTGAGCAACCAAAACTTTTAAGGCAACATAAAAAAATTTGGCAGTACAGGGCTGGTTCGACACTGTGCTCCCGGATTTCAGGAAGGGGTCACAAATGTAAGCTTGCTGGATATAACTACCTGGGTCCAAGCTCATCCTCACTGCGCCAGACAAAGTCCCCAAATTTCTCGTAGTGGGAGTTATAGTGATGCTGGATGCGGAAAAGCATGGAAGTGGAGACCTCCATCAGAGTGTTGTAGGCTGTCTGCTGCTCTTTCCCACTGGTGTAGCCATTGTACAAGTTGTAGATCTTGTCTGCTACCTCTGGAAAGGAAGTAGGAGAGGGGTGGGAAGGGGCAATCATCATCTAAGCACAAAGGAAGCAGATCTTGGCCCAAATGGAATGGAACAAAAATTACTTTTAGATACATTTTTGGCTTGGACCTGGAGGCTTAGAGGGTGAATGGGTTGTAGCTGGAAAAGTTTTCATGAAATTATGTCCAATATTCACCTCCTCCACCACCTTCCTCTATAAAGGAAGTTCCCTCAAACCTAGTCAAATCACTGATCTATCTAGTTTGGGATTGTCTACATCAGTTGCCAGTGGGATAAAGAGCTTGTGGCCCCAGCATGACCAATAGTAATGGATTATGGGAGCCAAACTCCAGCAGCGCTGGAAGCAGTGCTTTTGCTTTTTTAAAAAGAAAAAAGGGTGCTGGTACTTACCATGAATTTTTCATATTAGGTGCCACACTTTTAACTAAAAAGTTACTAGTACTTGAGTACCCCCAGAAAAAAGCACTGGCCAGAAGGTCAGAGGTTGTCCACCTTTGATCTACACAAATCCAGAGTTTCAGACAGAAGTCTTTCCCAGCCCTACCTAGTAATGTACCCAGGGACCTCCTGTATATGGAGCTGCCCTACCTACCACTAAGCTATGGCCATGGCAGAATGGGAATCCAGCAGTGGAGACCAGGTCATCTCTTAGAAACATGGGGAGCTGTTTTCTGCTCTCGCTTTGGTGCATTCTAGGTAGGAAGGAAGCACTAGAGAAATGGTGCCCACCATACTAGTAGGCAGCACGTGTAACACCACCGAAAAGTTGGGCAAGCACTTTGTCACTGTTTTCAACACCCACCCTCAGTCATCAAAATCCCCACCGCTACTACTTTGCACCTTGGGAATATGGTGGAGAAGGTCTAGGGAAGAGAGAGACATTTTGGCTCAGCAGTAGTTAAGACAGGATGTGTGTGCACATCCATCCTAACAAAGCAAGTTTCTGATTTACAACAGGCATCTGAAGGCTCCATCTAATATTAGTTCCTCACTTGCATTTTCAAGCACATGGAGGGCAAGACACACCTCTTTGAAGTGCAAGGAGGAGGTGTGAGGTTTATAAAGCAGGTGTTCAGGGTATATTGGCCTTGTATTTTCATCTGGCCTGTCCATGCTGCCAGCACCCCTACACATGTACGTGTACATGCACACACAAACACATACATATAATTCAAACGGGGAAATGTAGTGTTGGATGCAGTTCTCAGGTAACCTCCTCACAAGTTTCAATGTTAATGAGCTGAATATGCCTTGTGCCGAACTACTGGTCAGCAGATGTTGGATACAACATGTGCGAAAGGGAGGGACACTAATCTGGCCAAAGTTGCTACTGCAGATTAGTTGCGGGGTCTAATCTACTGTTCTACTATTGGGGGATCAAAGACTGCAGCTCTGGGTTGGGAAAAGACAAGGTGATGTCCACTCAAGCAAGAATTCCAGAGGAAGGATCTACCAGATTAACTGAATAATAGAATTGTAGAGTTCGAAGGGACCCCATGGGTTTCCTAGTCCAAATCCCTGTAATGCCAAATCACAGCTAAAGAATCCCTGACAAATGGTCACTCAGCCTCTGCTTAAAAGGCTCGCCAAGGAAGAAGAGTCCACCACCTTCTGAAGGAGTCAGTTACGCTGCCAAATAGTTCTTACTATCAGAAAGTTATTTATAGTCAGAATCTAATTTTCTTCTTATAGTCAGAAACTCTTTTCTTGTAACTGGAAGCCTTCAGATATTTGAACATGGCTATCTTATCTCCCCAGTCTCCTCTTTTCAAGGCTAAACATGAAACAAGGCTAAACTGTTCCTTGTAAGACTCGGTTTCCAAACCCTTGATCATCTTAGCTGCCCTCCTCTTGCAGCTTGTTAATATCCTTCTTAAACTGTTGTGCACATACTGAATATAAGAACATTAAGAAAACACTACTGGATCAGGCCAAAGGCCCATCTAATCCATCACACTATCTTCACAGTGGCCAGTTAGAACTTCACGGGAAGCCTACATATAGGTACAAATGTATTGAGAAAATGTCAACATTATTGTGAGGGCAATATCCCACCTCGCCCTCCCTACCCCGCCACCCCCCCACCCCCGACTGGACTCAGAGCAGCATGAAGAGGCTTTCACCCCAGCTTTGACCAAAATCAACCCTGTGCAGCTTCATAACGGATGGTGGGTCATACACCTCTAGACCTTGCCCTGGAAATATCTGAGCTGTGTGCTAGGTTGCTAAGAACTTGTGTGCGTGTGCAGGGGAAGGGGAAATTATGAAGGTGTGATTATGATCAATTATGACCATAACTCAGCTCTGAAGTCAAGAGCTTTTACCCTCTGCCTTGCTGTCATCCACCAATGGGCAAGCTGTTCTCAGAGTGACTGTGCTCAGCTCGGAGTGTCTTCCTCGGGTGTCCACAGCATAGAGGGTGAACCTGGAAGAGAAGAAAACTATAAGGCCTCAACCATGAAAAGTAAAGTTAACATAATACGCTGGAATGGCTGAAATTTTGGTAACCTCCATACATTCTGGTGCAAGATGTTGTCAGACTAAAGCAGGAACAGATAACCTTTCTCCTGCCAAGGACCACATTCCCTTGGGATTAATCTCTCTCTGCCTGAGGCCCCACCAATTAAGTGGGCAGAGCTAATCACTTTTCGTTTCACTCTTCCTACTACCCCACCCCTTTCACTTCCTGGTAGACTGCTCAGATGGGGACACATATCACTCTTGCCAGTGGTATGGATGGCTCACCAGTACTCAGGTGGCAAAAATATGCTGACAGTTGTGCCCTTGAAGAGGAGTGGGAACTGCTCTTTCTGAAAGCAGATGCAGATCAAGTGGGATTTGGATGGTTACTTAACGGCAAGTTGACCCCTCAAAGTTCCTTTACTTGTGACAAAAGCAACACTCCATTCTGAGCATCTCAGCAGGGACACAATCCGTGCAGCTTATTCCCTTCCAGACACCCACAGTGGGAAATGACTACACCAGGGGTGGAGTAGAATGCCACATTGCCTTCCAGGGGCCATGTGCTGGGGTGGGTGGAGTCAGAAGCAAACGTGGGCACAGCAATTAAACTTAACTTTACCTTTGTGCGGTGGGCTGGTTTCTACACACACTCACACACCCCTCTCTGTCCTCCATTCAGGCAAGCAATAGGTATCATCAGAGTTTGGGAAAACATTCCAGGAAAAAGCACTCACAGAGGGTGCAAAGCAGAGCCAGTGAAGGGGGTGGGCTGGGGAGAGTTTGGAGGGCTAAACAAAGAAGGAGACCCACAGGCCTCCAGTTCCCCACCCTTGGTCTACACTTTTTTTTTTGTCTTTCTTTTTTTTTAAAATGATATTTATTAAAATTTCAAAAGAAAAAGATTACATTAAGAAGAAAATTAACAGTAAAAAGGAAAAATACAAAATACAAAATATAAAAGGGAAAAACCAATTAAAAACAATTCCATCTTTTCATCACTTCTTTTACATTTACTTGTTTCCCAGACCTCTTCATACCTCCCTCTTTTGTATTCCAATTCAATTTATTAGTCCAGCGATTCCTTTCCCTCCTTTTTAATCCTGATCTTTAATCTTGATATATTATAACATTAAATTTTTAGATATTAAAAACCAATTTTTCCATATTCTTTTATACCATTACCGCTAGAAACTGCTTAACTTCAATCCGTCATCATTCTAACATTCATTAATTTTACAATATTTCTGTAAGTAGTCTTTAAATTTCTTCCAATCTTCTTCCACCGAATCTTCTCCCTGGTCTCGGATTCTGCCAGTCATTTCCGCCAATTCCATATAGTCCATCATTTTCATCTGCCATTCCTCCAGTGTGGGTAGATCTTGTGTCTTCCAATGCTTTGCAATAAGTATTCTTGCTGCTGTTGTAGCATACATAAAGAAAGTTCTGTCCTTCTTTAACACCGATTGGTCGACTATGCTCAGGAGGAAGGCCTCTGGTTTCTTCAAGAAGGTATATTTAAATACCTTTTTTAATTCATTATAAATCATCTCCCAGAAAACCTTAATTCTTGGGCACGTCCACCAAAGGTGAAAGAATGTACCTTCAGTTTCTTTACATTTCCAACATTTATTATCGGGCAAATGGTAGATTTTTGCAAGCTTGACTGGGGTTATGTACCACCTGTATATCATTTTCATAATATTCTCTCTTAGGGCATTACATGCCGTAAACTTCATACCTGTGGTCCATAACTGTTCCCAGTCAGCAAACATAATATTATGTCCAACATCCTGTGCCCATTTAATCATAGCAGATTTCACCGTTTCATCCTGAGTATTCCATTTCAGCAGCAAGTTATACATTCTTGACAAATTCTTAGTTTTGGGTTCTAACAGTTCTACACTTTTTATTAACCCTGGTTACTCACTGCTAACTATTCACACAATGTAAGCAGGGAGAAATGTTGGACAACCAGCATGGGACACAAAGGAAGGAGTGGAATTCATGGGAATTTTAGTCAGAATTTGGTTGGCCCCTCTCCCTTTTGCAGATGTCAGAAATCTGAGAGATTGGAATCCCTATTCAAGCCAACCTGATGGTCACAATCAACTACATGTAGGCAGAACACATCGTTGGCCACAGAAAGCTGAGCAGGACAGCTGCTCTGCTCTGCTGGGGGAATCGTTCCAGTTCTTTAAATATGATGGCTAGCCAGGCATAGCACTTTTAAACTGTCAATCTGAATTCTGCAATGTTGAAGGGGGGGGGTAATGCTATGGGGAGGTATATATCTATGGTGATGAGATGAAAGGGAGAGACACTGAGAGAGAAAGAAATCACATACCGAGAAAGGGACAATGCAGCCAGGCACCAGATATGTAAAATATGCCCATTGAGCTGTGAAAAAGGGTCTGAGGACACACAGGGTCTAAAGTATGTTCAGAGTGGAGACTATCCAGGCTCTTCAGGGACAACTGGATGGAGAAGCTGGTGTGCATGTTTGTGTATGAAACATAAGAGCTCTGCCGGATCAGGCCAGTGGTCCATCCAGTCCAGCATATTGTTCTCGCTGTGGCTGTCCAGATGCCAATTGGAAGCCATTAGTAGGATATCCCCCCCCTTTTTTTTTTCTTCCCAGCAACTGGTACACGACCTCCAACAGTGGTGGGATCCATTGGAAGAATAACATTACAATATTGGATAGTTGCCATGGACAGCCTGAATTTGTCTAACCTTCTCTGAAAGTCATCCAAGATCGTGTCCATCACTACTTCTTCATGGGAGTGAATTCCACACAGGAGTATATGCCCTGAGGAGGCACCACAGATCTGTTGCCTCTGTTTTACCTGTCACAAACTGTGATCCTAACGAAAAAGGCAAAAGCTCAGCAACAGAGCACAATTCTGTATGTGGAAGGTACCTGGTTCAAACACTTGGAGATGTTGGATAGCTACTGCCAGTGGAAATATGTTGTTGGATAACACCTCCCATCATTCCTGGCCATTGGCCATGTTGGCTGGGGTTGAGAAGTGTTAGGAGTCCAGCAACATCCAGAATGTCTACAGGCTCCCATCACTAGAGTAGATAATACTAGGCTAAATGGACCAATGGGCTGGTTCAGTACAATAATGTGCACCTATTATGGAGAAGGTCCATAGCTTAGCAGCAGAGCACCGGCTTTGCATGCAGAAAGTAGCAGATCCCAGTCCTTGGCAGCTTCAGTTTAAAGGGTACAGTTGGGGGAAATGACCCCTAGCTTTGCATCTTCACTTGCAGTTTGTGGAGGCAGCTATGGTGGGTGAGGAGCATTGTGGAAAATGTAAAGGATGGCTAGAATTGCGATATTTACATGCAGAAGGTCTTAGGCTCAATCACCAGCATCTCTAGGTAGGGCTGGGAGAGACCCATCTGCAAACTCACTTCCAGAAAGTGTAGATGATACTGAGCTAGATGGAACAAAGGACTGACTTTGTAAAAGGCAGCTTCCTGTTGGCCCTAAGCAGTGAGACCCTGCAAAGGTGCTGGGACCCTGGAGGCTGCCCAAGGATGCCAGGTGCTGAGGAAAGCACTGCCCCCTTGATCCTGGACTCCAGCACAGATGCTCCTCAGCAACAATGGGGCCTCCTCTGCTCTTTTTCAGGTCGCTATAGCTGCCTTAATGTACCAGCACAACTAACACACCCAGCTTCTATACATCTGTGGGCAGAACCTGAAAGAAAACTGGAGAGAGGTGTGGGTGAAAACTGACTTTGTATGCATATTCCTTGAAAAATTATCCTTAGCAGAGGCTGTGAAGCAGAGACAAGTGCTCTTAGAAGGACCAGATTCTGTCCCGCCCACCCCTCCCCACTCCACCCACACCCTTCCCTTTTTCTCTGGGAACTGCCTGGTCTTCTAATACCTTATTTCCCCTTTT
Source organism: Podarcis pityusensis (assembly GCF_964106645.2). NCBI lineage: Eukaryota > Metazoa > Chordata > Lepidosauria > Squamata > Lacertidae > Podarcis > Podarcis pityusensis. The sequence goes on along the minus strand of NC_138044.1, from coordinate 7,539,439 downwards.
GGGGGGAAAATATGAAAAGTCTTAATCTTCATGTAAAAGCTGCTTGCGGTGGATGACTAGGTCTCCCCTTCTATGACATCTTGTTCCCTCACAGGGTCTGTGCAGCTGGATGAGCCCAAATATTAAGAGCAGAGTGTTCCCAGCAGTGTAAGTACTGCTATATGGGGCTCCACATCTGAAGGGATTGGACCATGCCAGAGTTTATTACGTACAGAACAAAATGAAAGGCACAGCCCAGGAACAAAGGCAGGCTGCTGTGTGTTTGTGTTTCAGCAAGAACTCTTGTCTTAGCGATAACAGCTGCCTGGGTTTTTTGGGGGTGGGGAGACAAGTATTTTGCAGAATCCAGCTCAGCCTTCAGATCACAAAGGCAAAAATAGGCAAAATACTGGGGCTCAGATCCTTGGCTGCAGGCTGTGAAAACAGGCACTTCACCACTGGCCTGGTTTCCAAGATGTGTCAGCATCCCTGATCTGTAGCAACATATATTTGTCTGTACATAAATATGCAGATAATTAGACCCACCCCACAGAGGTACCATTCCCTCCTCCCCAGCTCTGCCCTTTGCCACTATTTTTTGGTCCAACTGCAATGGTGGACCTAATGTTTGCGGGGGGGGGGGGGGAGATGCAAGATAAACCCAGTAAGCTTGAAGCCAGCCTGTCCCTGCTCTAATTTGCTGTTTGGCACAAGTTGCCAGGTGGTGCCAATCTGAAGATGTCAGTGAACAAGAATAACATGGTGATGGACAGGGGCTGTCCATGCAAAAGAACCAAGGTGGCATGTTGTGAAGGGATATGCTATTATGAATGCATTGACTATCTCCTGCTGCCATGAACCTTCCATAACAGTGAGATCAGTAGCATAGAGTCATTGCTCTGGTCCTCTCATCATCCGAGGTGTAAGCAGTAGAAGGTGATCCATTAGGGTGAGTGGGGCACTGCCCTGCCAATCTCAGTCTGTCCTCAGCTAACCCTTCCCTGCCTGCCTTCCTACTGTACTTACAACCAGTGTGTGTGTGTGGGGGGGGGGGTTGTCTGTTAGCTTCTGGCTCCATCTTCTCTGTGTTCTCCCATGCAAAGAACTCCACAGGGAGGAGAATGGGCGCAAAATCAAAATGAGTGGTTCTGGCTCCACCTACTGTTTGCGCTGCTTGTCTTCTGCCCTACCAGTCCCAAGGGCCAGAGCACTCACAGTAGCTAGGTCCTGGACCTGGGATCCCCCACCCCAGGCCTATAGAGCTAGCAGGGGGGACAGAAGGAAGAATCCTACCAACACCAAGCTGCCCCTGAAATTGATGGGAAATTTCACACCCACAAAAAAATATAAGAAATCTCTCTCCCCCCCCCCCCCAATTCTCCACCTGCCAAAGAGACTACAACATTTGGGCACCATTTGGGTTCAGTGCTACTTCAGAGCTTCACAAAATAAGGTTGTTTGTGTGTGTGTGTGTGTGTGTGTGTGTGTGTGTGTGTGTGTGTGAACTGGGCAATGTCTCAGAAAAACCAAGCAATGCAGCTTTCTTCCGGAATGTCAATGTAGTGTGCCCTCACCACTGTAAGCTCCTCAGATATCTGTGCAAAAATGTCTACTCAGAGGCCGCTCAATTTAAAGTATATATTTATACAAATATAAATCAAAGCCACAAGAATGCATTTCCTCTGCTTGATGGCAACTCTGTGATTCAGCATAATCAGGGATCAGTAAATCAACACATAAAACCTTCTCACTGTGCCAATAAAATAAATGGAGCCTTTTTCTTGGATTTTGGAATTTCAATGGGTGAAGCATATTGACAATGCCACAATAAAAGGAAGCTCATAAACAGATCCACTTTGCATACTCATTCAGTTGTGGTGGCTTGTCGTTGAGGATGGGGGTAAATTCTATGAGGGGAGAACAGGATATCCCTGTGGCTATAACCACCACAAAAACAGCAAATCAGCAGTGGAAAGAGGTTGGAGAGAGAGCTTGCCCAGTGCTTTTTTCCTGGGCTTTGCAGGGGTACGCATTTTGTGAATGTAAGTTTGGCCTCACTGAGGGGCAGCCTTTCAATATGAGTAGGAAAATGAGAGTACCCCCTAAGCATTTTTTTAAAAAAAGGGGGGGGAAGCACTGCTAGAACCTAAGAAGAAATTGCCAAAGCAAGGTTGGGGAATCTGTTGTCCTGGACTTACAGCTCCCATTAACCCCAGTCAGTATGACCAATGGTCAGGGATTGTGAGTCCAAAGACATTTGGAAGGCCACAGATTCTGCCCCAGAGTAATTGGGGGCAATATCCTGTAGTTGCTATGCTCAACAGGAAGCTATGGGTGGCTACAGATATTGACTTTAGGGCTTTGCAGATGGCTTTCTGATGCCCTCAGCAGGCCCATAACTTGACAAAATTATATATGGCGGAGATAACAGTGCTCAGATTTGCAGGGGTAGAATTAGCCACATGACAATTATGAGCTATTTCAAGGCTGATAGCATCTGGAACTGGCAAGACCCCACAATGATGCACAGAGCTATATCCTAGTGATATAACCTCAACATCACAATTTGCTGTGTTCCAATCAAGGAGGAATCACCACGTTCAGATGTTCTATACTGCTACTCCAGAGGCTGCTAGAACACGCCAGAAGCAGTTCCATGTCTTCTAGGATTCGCCATCTCTTTCAGTCAAAGCATTTGATGAGCGTTTTGCAAATGCTGCTTCAGCTAGCCCTCAGGCCAAAGGTGCCCTGAATAAAAGTTCAATGTTAACACTGAATCCATTAGTCAAAGGTTACAGCCTATCAGCTTTTTATAGTTCTAGTGCTGGAAGTGCCTGAAGACACATCTGAAAGCTGTTTAAAAGCTCAAGACCCCTTAAGTGAGAGGGTCTCCAGGGATTGGCATCAATCTGACAGCTGGAGGTGGTGCGAGGAGAGAAGGTTCATCACAATGAGCAAAGGAGAAAGAAAATCAATATCCTCCTCTTGAAGTAACCAAGGAGATGATGCAGTAGGGGAGGCCCTACAGGAAGCATTGCCTTTGAAGACCCTCCCCAGATGGGCCCACCTCTTAGTGCAGCATCGTGGCCTGATTATGTAAACTAAGGGCTCATCCAAACTTCGTCCCACCACTTTCCCCCAGGAAAACCTAATATTTACTCCTGAAACAAAGCTAATGTCAATTGGGTGTTCTGTGGACTGACGTTTGCCTCAAAGGAAAGTGGCGAGGCAAACAGTCAACTGCTCAGACCCATGCCTAAAAAGCATGGGACAAGTGGAAATCTGGTCAGAACCATGCTTCCTAGGCACAGAACAACCCCTAAATCTGATGGGCTTTATAGTGCTGTTTCAGAGTGATAGAAATTGCTCCCTGTCCCTTATATGACACTGGCTGGAGCATCTAGACACATCCCAAAAAAAAAAAAAAAGGAAAAAAAAGAAAAAAGGAATGTGTTGTAAGCTTCATAAATGGAAATCCTGTTGATGAAAAATAGGACTCCACAGCACCATCTGGTGTCACAGTGTTATAACACAGATAAAGTGCTTTTTCTTTACTAATGTAGCTGAGTCAACTGGTGGAGGAAGGGGGGGAGCACACTGTCCACAGCACCATCAAGGAGTGGGGTACTATCACAGCCGCCCTCCCAGACATGCGCTGCGCACCCCCCACCGTGTCAGGCGCACGACCCCGCAGGCAATACCACGCCCCCAAGGGCGGTGCGCCACACCCCTGGGATGCACGCCCCCATGGGCGGCATGCCACGCCCCGGGAATGCGCGCCAGTCACGCCCCTGCCTGCTCTCCACCCCCAGTACTGGAGCATGCAGCTTGGCCGCTGGCTGAGTCCACTGATGTGCAGTCAAAATGTGACTGGCTGTATATCAATCTCAAATCACCAGGCTGCCACCAACCATCCCTTGTCAACTGGGATCGCCTTGGAAACAAGCCTGTTTGGTGAAAAATGGTGGTACTGCTGCAGCTTGGGGAGAGAACAGCTGCAAACTGTGCTTGGGCAATAGACAACTTCTCTTATATGTGCAATCTATTTTGCACCTGGAGTGTTTTTGCATGGCAAGAGTATGCCCTTGCACTCTGGTGATGCCTTTTGCTTTCCTGGATGGAGGACAGAGAAGTGAGTGTCTGTGTTTGTAAACTAGCCTACTGTACAAAGGCAACATTTATATTCTGCCCCCCACCTGGCATGTGGCTCTCAGAAGTATACCCAGAAAGGAATGTGGCTTTTGGACTGAAAAAATGTTTCCACTCTTAGTTTAAGGGAACAAATAAATAGGCAGTGAATTGCATTGAAGAATTAATTTTCTTCAGGGGTTCCTTAGTGCTAAAAAGCAATGTTAATGTGAGGGAGCTTGTGCATAAAATCACCAGGACTTTTCAGGGTGCAAGACTGACTGAGAGGCCAAACAAGATGGTACATGAATCTAATATCTTGCTTGGTCCTGAAAAGGCAGAAGAAAACCTACTTTTTAGAAGTGGAAAACAGACATAGGTTATGCATTTGGGGGAGGGGGGAATAAAGCACTATACATATTCTAGCTCTTAAAAGTTACTCACAGCAAGTTACCTTAGGGGGTTGTGGAATCTCTTTTCTTGGACATTTTACAGAAAAAGTTGGACAGGCTCTGTGTGGGCTCCTTCGCTGTCTGCTTACAGAGTGAATGGGTAATTATCTCTGGATTGTTAACCTGGGATAGCAAACACTTGTCTATAAAAGCAATGAATCTGGGGACATTCCAGAACCCCTACCCCTGGCTGATTGCTTTGGGTAATCATTCAGAGATCATCAATTTTGAAGAAAGAGAAATCAAAAGAGATCCTGCTTTTTTAATTTTCCGATTGGGATATCTTATGTCAACTGACTACAGCAATTGATGTGTGCCTTGAAAACGTGAATGAGTCATTTGATACCCCAGAATCTGTAAGCATGCACATAAGTCCTCGGATATCAATGCAAGCATGCTTTAGGACAGGAGGTTGAATTAGATCAAAGTGTGGTTCCTTGGAATCCTATCAGGCTACAATGACACAGCTATATCCAAAAAGTGCAGCAGAACAGTTCTCTAGATCAAGGACAATGAACTTTGTTTTCATCCAGGAGACCACATTAATTTCTCCTCAACTTCCGTGTTGGACCTTGGCATTTCAGATTTCAGTGGCCCCCTGTGTGACACCAAAAATCCAGTGCTCCTCCCTCTCACCTTCCATTGGAATAATAGTGGTGGAACCTGCTCTGGCACTCCAGAAGCTCTGTGCCTGGAGGGACCATACCAGTCACACTCCCCTGGAGCTGCCTCTCCTCCCAGGAACCACATGCCAATATGGCAGAGCAAAACATGTAAATGTAACCTGGAAAAGGCGCAGCAGAAAGAGTCAGTGGGTGCCACATCCCCTCTTGGCTCTGACCTTGCTTATGTGACCCTGGGAGTGTTATAATGTTCAGAAGATGGTCTGTCCAGATACAGGTTTCCCCATATGCACACCTACATAGAGACCACAAGAATTTGCCACTCCTTAGAAACTTATTGGGGTTCCTCAATTAAAATATTAGAAGTGGTGGACCAGCTTTCTTGAAAGGCAGCTTTCTCACCACTACTGCACATTCTTTTTCTGCAATGCACAGCTGCAACAGTGTTGGGTGTGGTGCAGAGCACCCTTTGAGAATTAAAAGTGGGTTGAGAGTTGCATCACTTCCCAATTTTACCAGGAGACATCTCCATTCATAGATGATGATTGTTGTTGTTTTGAAACAATGCAAAGTTTGCAAACACCTGTTCACTGAACAGGAAAAGCACACATGATCCGACTCCGGTGTTAGTTCTCAGAGGCAAATGTGAACTGAGCATGCATTCTAGAACATATCCCAACATCCTTTAGTATGCATAGGGGTTCTATTAGTTGCTTACTTGAGCTAGTGTGGTGCAGCACAGGGATGCAGAACCAGTGTCCCCTCCAGATATGGTTGGACTCCACTTCTCATCAGCCCTAGGCAACATGGCCAGTGGTCAGGGATGATGGGGAGTGATAGTCCAGCAGCATCTTGAAGGCCACATGTTCCTCATACCTTGAGTAGTGGATAGAGTGTGGGATTTAGATCAGGAAGACCTAGATTTGAATTCATAATCATCAACACCTTGAACAACTTACTATATCTTAACTCAACCCAAGCTACAAGATTGTTGTGATCCAACAATAATGGGGAAGGGGGCTCCCCTGAACTGCTTAGAGCAGTGGTTCCCAATTAGAGATCTGGGGACCCCTAGGGGTCCACAGAAAACACACAGGGGGTCTACAGCCCAATCCCTTGCTTCCCCCCAATTATTTTTTTTGTCATTTTTGCATGGTAATATCACAAAATTTATGGTCTGTTTTAGCGCAGTGTGATTTTTCAATATATTGGCCAAAATTTGTTTTGAAACAACAATTTTGGCCTGGCAGTACGCAGGAAAATATCACTCCTTGTGCAAGGGGGAGCAGGCCAGCCAATTTCAAGGCACTGCTGATATCGCACGATGATGTCAGCTGATAACACTGCTGATCTGAGCTGCCTTCCCTCACACTGAGAGACAACAGGGCAGCTGATCACCCTCACTTCACTACCTTCCCCTGGCACTGAGGTGAGCAGCTTTTCTCAGATAGTAGGAAAGCAGCCACAGTGGATGTGCATTTTCACTGGCTGCCACCACTGGCTGCCCCGCTGATAGCAGCTTGATAGTCCCCCATCCCCATCCGTTCCCCCTCAAACCATGTGGTGGAGTGACTCCCCTTCCTCTCCTCCCCCCACCCATTTTATCTCCACAGCTGCTTCTTTCCTCATCCTCACGCCTGATCTACAATTTGAGACATCGTGATATATCTGAATATTGCAGTATTTATCTGCTGATACATCACATGTTGAAAACCAGATATCAATCAGCCCTAGACTGGTTTTTTTTAAAAAGTATACCTAAAATCCTTTGCTTATTATGAGCTATCCCACATTTTGTTCAAAAAATTGCTTTGTAGAGGTAACTACCATAGAGTTATCAACTTTTTCAAAAGTAGGGGTCCGTGGTTTGGCTTTTGGAAAACCGGGGGACCACTGGCTTAGAGGAAGGGGAGAATAAAAAATAATTAAAAAAATATTTACTAAAGTTTGAAGAACACTGCATTAGACAAACCATTACATCTCATCTAATTTTGTGATCCAACTAAATCCTTTCAAGCTTTACCATGTTTACACAGCAAATATGTCATGACCTGCCCTGAGTTTTTAGGATAGGGTACAGCAGAGTTTGGAATAAAACAAACACAACAGACAGGGGAGAGAGAATGAAGTGGTGGGCTGGGGGGGGGGCAATAAGTGGTTCTAGAAAGGGGAATGGGCTTTGGAGCAGAGTTTGTTCAAGAGAAATGCCCACGAGGCAGTCATTGTGACTGGTTGTAGACAAGTCTACTAAGTTGGCTTAGAACAGCATTTCCCTTTAACAGTAAACTCCCCTTCTCTGGGTCTCTTTGCAATGGGGGAAAGCACATTGTGCTAGTAATAGCTGGCAAGGAATCCACATGAATGCTATGAGCTAAGAAAGGAGAAGCTGGGCCGTCAGGGAGAGGAAAACAAACAAACAAACTTCGAAGCTGAATTAAGGTCAAATCAATAATCACTGTGTGCATGTCAGGATGCACTTGAAGTTCAGCGTAGATTTGGAAAAGGGCACTAGCTGCTTCAGGCTCAATGGGATTTACACATTTTCTGGTGAGCAAAAAAAAATATGTGCCCCTCTTTGAAGTGGAAACAGATGTCTCTCCCCCCCCCCCCCGTTTTTACATCATGGAATGATAATCAGGCAAGATGCATCACAGAGATGGCCAAATCTAGCAGACCTTCAATGGTAGAGAACTGCTGCTACAGAATATTTTGTCCAACTTGACCAGGGGACATCTGTGGCCCATTGTACTACAACTCCCATCATCCCTGTTCACTGGCCAAGCTAGCCAGGGTTGATGGGCGTTGAGAGACCTGTAGCCTCTAGAAACCCAAGGTTCCCCATCCTTGAATTAGCCCATATTGTCTACTCTGAATGGCAGTAGTTCTCTGGGTGTCAGGCAGAGGGCTTTTCTGTCACCTGCCATCTGACCCTTTCTAAAAACTGAAATTGCAAGGAATGGTTCCTAGGACCTACTTCAAGCAAAGCATGTGATCTACCAATGATTCACCTAGCCAGGTACAATAACATACATTCCCACCTGGAGCCTGCCTTTCTTTATTAGGGAGGTTTAATCCTGCCTTCATGTATCTGAAGAAGTGTGCTTGCACACGAAAGCTCATACCAAGAACTAACTTAGTTGGTCTTAAAGGTGCTACTGGAAGGATTTTTTTTATTTTGACTATGGCAGACCAACACGGCTACCTATCTGTAACTGGATTCATGTAATGGGTGGGATACAGCAAGTTAAGGGAGGCTCCCTGGATATGATGTCTTTTAGGGAGATGCAATTAAAAAGACATCTGTTGATGGAGATTTTACATAATATCAGGGAGCTGCTTATAGTAGTGGCTAGGTACCGGAGCTTTGAGATGGATTAAAGTCTTACTTCCAACACAAAACTCGATGAGGTGGCCAAACCGCTATCATTCAGTTTCAGGGCTCTTCCAGATGGTCTGTTTATTCAGCATGCAATCTGATTTGCTTGCACAAAGTTTAAGTAGTGGTCAAACTATGTCTGATCTTCTTTCAGCATCCGTTCTGATTGTTTGCATGGAGGTTACATGACAATGAGCATTGATCCTGTATTCATCCTGATTTGTTTGTGGGGTGTTTGCTCATCTTTCTGTTAATCATTTGTTCACCCCACTGTCCAATGTATTTCCCAGTTGCATTCCAACCCCTCAAAAAGTCTTCTTTTTTAAGTGGATTTGTTGTGCTGGGGCAACACAGCACTTCAGTCTACTTACCTTGTAGAAACCTAAAGTTCCAATCTCTGTTTGAATTCTTCTGTGGCCTGGAGGCACCCACAGTCTGCTACCCATATTATGTGGATGATGAGACTTTGCAGAGTCATTTTAAGGACTTCTGAGATGGGACACTGTATGTAATGTGCTCTGAAAACTTCAAAAATCAGTGGCTAAATTGAATGGTATACTGTATCATCTCTCCAATCCAGTCCACACATGTGGTGTGCCCATCTGGCCACCAACATCCTTGGATGTTGATGTGTGTGAGGGGGAGGGGGCTTAACATTTACATTCATCTTTCACATGGAGAAAACCTGGCAGCTAACAACATGTTCTGTGAGTCTACGCACTTTGGATTTTAGGCATGTCAGCTGTATTTAAACATTACAGCCACTTGGCAACATTGGAAAAGGGAAGGCAAACTAGGTGAGCAGAGAGAATGCTCCTATTCTCATACATGTGGATTAGGGAGAGGTACCATCCTATGCAATTTCATATCCATGCTGAGTGTTATCACTATCTAATCCAAAACAAACCATTGTACACTGAGAGAGAGTCTGTCCTCTAAACTGAACCCCAAAACTTCACTTGTAAACTCAGGAAGAAGACTACACACACACACACACACACACACACACACACAGAGCAACTTCAGTCAATTCTGTCCCTGCCCCAGCTAAAATCAGAAGCTTTCCCCTAGATTTTACCATTTCTGATAGCAGGGATATGTGTGCTATAGGTGACTTAAAATGCATCTCATTATTGCACCCTTCCCTCCTGCTTTGCAACAGCTTATGGACAAGAACTCCCAGGCAAAGGGTTTCTGTGCATATAGCCTCTGTGCTTCATATAGCATATTCTGTTCTACACAACATATTTTCATTATGTATATCACTCTTCCTAACACTACCCTCCATTTCTGCTCAAGTGATGGAGTTTTCCCCAGCTATCAGTAAACACTCCCATCCTTTTCTTTGCATTAAAATATACTTGGGGGGGGGTTGGGGGAGAAGAGTTTGGCTGTGTGTGTGAGGAGACGCTCCCTCATCACTGTCATTGTCCTGACCCTAGTGAGAGCTCTCCATATAATCTGAACCACATTGCTGGCTGATCAGATACAATACCCGGTAAATAACCTTGACTCCAGTGGTCAGGAAAGGTAGGGATCCTATATCAGAGTGCATGAATGATTCACACACACAAGTCACAGATGGCAGTTTCAGGGGGCTGATGCCATGCAAAGCTAGGGAATCTCTATGGGGTTCAGATTCCAGGCGTACACCAAAATAAATTCATCAGCTCCCCTCCAAAGGTCTGCAAGAGGGCTCCAGTGTACATAGGCAGCTCAACAGAAGCGTGGCCTACCCAAATATTTTAAAGACTGGGCAATTTTAGAGGGACCATAGCTCAGCGGTAGAGTACATGAACAAAAGTTCTTAGATTCATTTTCCAGCGTCCTTGGATAAAAATATCTTAGGCGTGTGTGGTTTTATCTGTGTGAGAGAGGGAAGACTTTTCCGGAGACCTTGAAGAGCATCTGCAATATTGGATAAGGTAGATTATAGCTCAGTGGTAGGTCTTGTTTTGCATGCAAGGGGGAGTTTACATGTTCAGTTCCCAGGTTCTTCAGTTAAAGCTTTCAGATAGCTGTTGATAGGGAAAAAATCTGCCCAAGGTCCTGGAGGGCCAACTTGAGTAGTGGTGTTTAGCGAGATGGATTAATGGGCCAACTGAGCATTGGAGATTGCGCAGGGTAGTGGTGGTGTTGAGCTAGAGGATTTGAAGCTTGGTTCTATTTAATACAACCTTAGCCATCTTCATCTTGCCGCAGTCCGCAATGTGTTTACCTGTAAATGGCTGCCTGGAAGCAAGCACATAATCCCAACCAATGTGACTGAGACTGCTGTTCCTCTCATTCATGTGACACTAGTCATTTAGGGGTGGGGAATTTAAGATTCTTAGATACAGAAAGGCATTTTCAATTGGGAGGTGGTTTTGCTTTGTGCTTTGCCATCAGCAGATCTGGAAGGTCAGTCTGCCGTGCTTGCCTTGGTACTTGATAATCTGTCTTTGTGCAAGTGGCTCAGTTGAGATGTTGGTCCTGCTTCCTCTATACTGTAACTTTTATGGGGACAGAAGATGCCAATTTATCTACCCAGTATTTTCTCTACACAAGACAGACTAAGATGAATTCTATGTTTTAATAGTGAAGGCAAGCTCCAACCCCCAAGATTATACAGAAAACAAAGCCACATTCTTCACTGTAGTCATCAAAATCAGACCACAATTATGAAAAGGAAGATGAGCTTGGTTTCAAAACAGTCTGGTTTTTAAACTTCTGTTTTAATTGTTCATGGATTTAGTTAATTCTTGTTTTTAAAAAGGAATAATTTGTGAACAAGTATAACTAGGACTGTATGCAGCATTCTCTGTCCACGAGGGCAAGGGCTCTTTAAATGTTTCACAAGGAATACAATGCAACAGCTGCACTAGTGGAAACCTGTTGTGCAACAGATCACACAATCATTTGCACCACTAGGAACCTGCTTATACATTCTCTTCAACAACAGTGTTCTGCTGGTGCAAAACATTTCACGAGAGGAACCGATATACCTTATTGGCATCTGAAAAAGGTTGTCTATGGTATTAACCCAAGTGGGAGGTGCTGGAATCAATGTTTGAATAAAATCCTTATGAGCCTTGGGTTCAAAAGGAGGGTGGCAGATCCATGCCTATACACCAGGGGGACTGGTGACAAGTATCTGTTGCTCCTGGTCATTGTCAATGACTTGTTAGCAAAGGGCACTGCCCAGAGAGGGAAGGGGGAAGAGAAGAGAATTGTTTCAAGCTTCTCCAACTTTGCTCTAGTGACAGGTGTATAACAGCTTCTTTGTGTGTACCCTGCTAGGCATGGTGGAGAAATTAGATTCAGTTCACACTTTCCAAAACATGAAAACCAAAACACAGCCATTCTTAGTAAACTGTGGGATATGCATGCAATAAAAATAAATAAATAAACTGAGGTAATGGTGAAAACAGGGGTGTAAATGGGGCTGAAGAATAGAAGAAAGAAATGGCTTCAGAAATGGGGCTGGGAAGGTGCAAAGGGAGCTTACTAGCTGCATGGTGTGGGAAGGGGAAGCTCTGGGGATTCACGTGGTCGTAGTGGTAGTGAGGTAGAGGGGTACAGCCCCTAGAGGTACATCACAAAAATATATTCACAGTTAATCCTTTCAAGATGTTTCATAGGAAGCAATTCATACATTAGATAAATAAATTTAAGAAGAAGGTAATGGTGAAAACAGGGGTGTAAATGGGGCTGAAGAATAGAAGAAAGAAATGGCTTCAGAAATGGGGCTGGGAAGGTGCAAAGGGAGCTTACTAGCTGCATGGTGTGGGAAGGGGAAGCTCTGGGGATTCACGTGGTCGTAGTGGTAGTGAGGTAGAGGGGTACAGCCCCTAGAGGTACATCACAAAAATATATTCACAGTTAATCCTTTCAAGATGTTTCATAGGAAGCAATTCATACATTAGATAAATAAATTTAAGAAGATAGTTAAGAGTTGCAGGGGCTCAAACTGGGAGACTTTAGGTTTGTGTACAGCTGCCCCATATGGTGAATCACCAAACTGCACATTTCTGCATCTGTCTCAGGAATTTAGTTTCCTTCAGGATATGGAGTGAGCCCACACAGGCTGGCCATTAGGTCCTCCTGAACAAGAATATTAGAGGGCTTCCTGGTCATTCGAGCAGACTTTGAGTTATTTTGCAGGAGGGGTTCTATCACATGCCGGAAATGCAAGTTTGCACAATTAAAAGTATAATAAAGAGTTTTGTCACAACAAATCTACTTTTTTAAAAAACTGGTTTTTGGTTTTTTTGTTTACAGTCATGAAAGTGACAGGGCACTGCACTAAATGCTGGATAAATAGCTGATTGACCTAAAGACGTATAATGTCTGCGAAAACACATAAGAATGAACACACAATAAAGAGGGGACATCATATTATCTCCATGTAAGCTTTGTGCAAGCAAATCAAAGTGAATGATCACTAAACATGTCAACTGGCGGTACCCCGTTTTGTGCTACTAGGTCATCTTCAGGTCTGGCATGTTACTGTATCCCTTTCACTGCTCTACCTATTCTTTATCTTTGGGGTCTGACTTCCCTTTGGTTCCAGATCACCTCAAACCATTGCCCCATGGTCCAGACAAACTTGTGTGAAGACAGAACAGCTGTTTAGGCTGCAGTGGACTGATCACACTAACAACGTTTCTGGTTGTAGGGTATAAAACTGGGAGAAGGGTCCAGAGGCCTTTCTCCTGGGCATAGTCGGTCAATTGGTGCCAAAGAAGGATAGAACCTTTTTAATGTATTGCTACAACAGCAGCAAGAATACTCATTGCAAAGTATTGGAAGACACAAGATCTACCCACTCTGGAAGAATGGCAGATGAAGCTGATGGACTATATGGAACTGGCAGAAATGACTGGCAGAATCCGAGACCAGGGAGAAGAGTCGGTGGAAGAAGATTGGAAGAAGTTCAAAGATTATCTACAGAAATATTGTAAAATTAATGAATGTTAGAACGATGTTGGATAGAAATTAAGTGGTTTCTAGCTGTAATGCTTTAAGGGAATATGAAAAAGGGGTTGTTAAGAGGTAAAAATCTAATGTTACTATTTTAAGACCAAAGATTAGGATAAACAAAGAGGGTAAGGATTTGCTGAACCAACAAACTGAACTGGAATACAAAAAAGGGAGGTATGAGGAGGTCCGGGAAACAAGCTAAAGAAAAATAAGCAATGGAAAATCTGAGTGTTTTTAATCATTTGTATTTTGTTTTTTTTTTCTTTCTCATTTTTTATTGTAATATCTTTAAAAAAATCCTAATAAATATCTTATTAAAAAAACAAAAAAACTGGGAGAAGGGTGATATGTCAGTGATTTGGGGGGATGGTGGGAAAGGTCACCAGAGCTCTTTACAGTTCTAATTGGCTGGCGGGTGCCATTTTCTTTCCCCCATAATGTTTATTGGAATGGGGCATTCTGGGAAAGACAAAATGACAGTTGTCAGCTGATGAGTACTGCAAGAAGCTCCTGTGATTTTTGCCTCACCCTCAAAATGGCAAAAGGGAGGAAGTGGTTCTGCTCCCCCTTAACCCTACAACTATACCACCAAATTCAGGCTAAATAGTTGAACTGTTGAAAACTCAGCCAAGACCTAGTTTCAAATAGAATAGGCAAAGAATGTGAATACTTGGATTGCCTCTGTCATTGTAGATTTCATGGGTTGAACAACAAAAGCACACTATTATGTATGGATGCTAATGTCTCTTGTTTGAGGAATTCTTTTCCCCAACCTCCCGACATGGGAGGGTTCCTATTTATACAAATAGTTTGATTTTGATTTTTTTAATGGAGTCTCAGAAACCAGACAGACAGAAAAGGGAAACCCACAGGGGGATATGATCCCGGCAGAAGTATGTGCCGCCTCTGACCAAGAAAACATCCTCTTGTGGCAGCACCACAAAATATGAGAGCTTAACTGATTGCAAAACCAAAGAACAAAGTGACATGGTCGGATGGAGAAAGGAATGCAAAATCTTGGAAGCTTCCGGAAGAGCACCCAGCAACCCCAAACCACCCCTGGCTGTGCAGTGAACCAATGCCTCCAGCTGGGCAGTGCCAGGCTGAATGCAGAAGAACGTCTTTTTGGGTCCAGCCCAGCTGTCCAAGCAGCCAAACATCCTGTCTCTGAGGGGAGGGAACAGATGTTACTGTGGAAGTGCTCAGTGGCACTTGGCCAATCATGGAGTGCTCTGGGTCTTAACTGAGATTTGCTTCAAGTTCCTGGGCAATTAAGGCTTTGGGGACTGTCCTCAGCTGAATAAAGTAAACCTGGGTGAACCTGACTAATGGCCACTGATGCTTCCCACAGAAAATGTGAACAAGTCTTTTTCCAGCAAGGCTGGAGGAAGAGTTCTTTTAACTGAAGCTTGAGCTTTGAAGATTGGAAATGAATTGATTGCTTCTTACAGGAACAGTACAGGTAGCTTGGTTCAGCCGAATCAACATGAAGCTGAATTTACTATCTGAAAGGATGTGACAGTATAATTCAGAGGCCACTGTGGATAAGGGAGAGGTTGGTGTCAGATTCTGTCTTTGTGCAATGGCAAGGCAGAATGGTGTGTGAATGGCTTCTTGGAATTCTCCACCCCTATTTGTGGGCAGAAAAACAAATGAAGTCCATTAGAAGAAGCCTTTCTAGTCCAGCATTCTGTTCTTACAGTGGCCAAATGGATTATTTATATGGGTCAGGAAGCATCACTCGACTCCTTCTGGCCTATTGCTTTCTTGGCTGATATGGCTGCCATTCCCACCTCACCCCCACATTGCCCAGAGCTGGGTAATGGCACACAAGGCTGAACCTCCTGCTCTTGCTCCCTTGAGGTTGCCAGTTCAATACCCAATACAGCTCAAAAATCTAGACATTAAATAATTTTGTTTCATAGCAATCCAAACAGTTGCAAGAGGCAGAAAGAATAAAAATCAGTACTTCAACTGATCCTGGATGCTCCCTTAATTATCCCTAATTATTTGTTCCACAACCATGAATGCTGTTTTGAATATCATCTTCCCAAGTAAGGACTCAATGGAAGAGCAGGATAGTGCACACCCAGGAAATGATCTCTTTCAGCTTCTGCCTTCTGGAAGAAGGTACAGGGTTATAAAGACTAGGACTAGCCGCCTGAGAAACAGTTTCTATCCAAATGCGATTTTGGTTTTAAACGCAATGTAAGGAGTCTCTATGGAAGTGTATTGTATTTTAAAAATGGGGTATCAGAGTTTTTAGGGGGCTAACCAGGTTGGGATAGCTGGGATAGCAGGCTTGTTGGTTTTGAATGTCTTATGTAGATTTTTTTCCCCAATTTCGTTGTTCTGTATGGGACAATGACAATAAAGATTATCGTATCGTATTGTTCAAATGGGGTTGTAATTATGCCCTTTCCCTGCATATGCTTCCTTGTTATGTGTCTTCCCAAATGAACACAATGTGAAACCATTTTTCGATTCTGTCTGCATTTCAGCGAGAAACATACAGCTGAGCATGGGATGCCAATCTAAACCTTGGCGCATCCTGTTAACCATCCCTCTGATAGCCGTAGACATAGGAAACATCTGTTCTCATATTGCTCAGTCGTGGGAGAAAACCCATTGGGTGGTCTCAGGAGATTGAGCCAAATTCCCCCTGGAAGGGGTTGTTGTTGAGATGCGATGCCCACCATCCGCTTCCCTATCAGCCCTGTGCTGGGGCCGCTGGCACGGCAGCATCACCCCCACGATAACTGTGGTGGAAACATTGGGTCTCAAAAACCTTGAGTTGTAAGAATGCCTTGCGCAGCTGGGATGGGTCCAAGGGTTGCTATCAAAGCTTGATAAGCGGCGGTAGCAGCTGGACTTGGAAGCGAGTGGGAACGAAGGGGCCGCAAAGGCGTAATGTTTTGCGTAAATGGGAGATTAGATGGAAAATGGAGGTCTTTTTTCAGTTAGAAAAGGGAAAAGGGGGAAAAGCAGGCTGGGGGGAAGTAAGCAAGAGCACCCTTCTGGAGACAGAACAGAAATGGCACTTCTTCTGCTTGTGGCTTTTGTTTTTCAGTTGCTGCAAAAAACAAAACCCTGCAGGGCAAAAATAGCACATACTGCAGGTGTCAGTGAGGAGGTCCTTTAATACAGATAACTGATTCTTGGGTCAAGTGAGCTCAAGCTGTAACCTTGTCCTGGGAGAGCTGCTTTGGACCACCTCAGAGCCTAGGCTTGCAGGCTCTGCTTTGCTCAGGGAAAGGGATCTGTAAAAGTGTTCATTCAAGGCCTGCTTAGAAAAATAAGTGTGTTTCTTTGTTCTGTGTTTTCTGCATCACAAGACGACACACTTCAACAACAAGAACAACAACAACAAGAATGTATCAATAATAATGGCCAGAGTAATCCAGGAGGATTTTGCATTCGGAAACTGATGAAGGTTTTTCCCAGGTTGCAAGTATTTTGCTGGAGGGATTCAAACACATGACAGAAATGTAGGTTTGCACAACTGAAGAGAATTAGCAAAACAAAATCACTTTAACAACAACAACAAAGAAGTTAGGAAAGAGAGGGAGCATGCACTGAGAAGTTGGGATGAACCAATGCTTAATTGGAAGGTGCATGACCACCAGGATGACTGCTCATGGTCATATAACCTCCCTTCAAACTAAGCGGAAACAAAGACTCTGTGAGGACTGGATGTCATCTAAGCTCCATCAGTGGCGTAGCGTGGGGGGTGCAGGGGGGTCGGCCGCACCGGGCGCAACATCTGGGGGGCGCACTCGCACTCACAGCTCTCTGCCCCCTGCTAAAATCCACGGGTTAGGGGGCGCAAATTACTTGCCTTGCCCCGGGTGCTGACAACCCACGCTACGCCACTGAGCTCCGTATAAGCTTTGTGTAAGCAAATCAGGATGTGTGGTCAATAAACAGGTCACCTAGAGGAGCCTGAAGGCAAATATTGTTGTTCCCCCTCCCCCTGCATCTTCTAAGGAGGTGGGGCATGGGCAGAAGAGGGAACATACATAAATTGGTGTTGTGGTCTAAACCACTGAGCCTAGGGCTTGCCGATTGGAAGGTCGGCAGCTCGAATCCCCGATTGGAAGGTCAGCAGCTCGAATCCCCGCGACGGGGTGAGCTCCCGTTGCTCGGTCCCAGCTCCTGCCAACCTAGCAGTTCGAAAGCATGCTCAAAAGTGCAAGTAGATAAATAGGTATTGCTCCAGCAGGAAGGTAAACGGCATTTCCATGCGCTGCTCTGGTTTTGCCAGAAGCGGCTTAGTCATGCTGGCCACATGACCCAGAAAAAACTGTCTGTGGACAAACGCCAGCTCGCTTTATAGGCCGAGGGAGCTGGCGTTCAGCTGGCATTCAGCCAAGAAATGCACACAGATTCAGGTGAAGTGCACTTATAAATGCATATATTACTGATCACCTTCCTCTTCCAACAAGCCATCTAAACTGAGAACTTTCCCAGTCTGCATTTGTACTGAGATTGTTCTTAACATGTTTTATTGTTTTAACACTTGTTGCTTGCTGTGCTATGCTCCTTTTAGGAGGAAGGCTGGGGCATAAATTTAATACATCGTATTAGGGAAAATAACATACCAAAGTGCATTACATTAGAGGAAATTGCTTTGCACAAGAAAAGTTGTATATTAGGCAAAATTGCATACAGAAATGTGTATATTTGGAGAAATTCACACTAAACTGCTGATGAATTTTCTTGAGGATCTTTTTTATAAGAAAAATGCAATTGATGTGGAAATATGGAGAACTGAACTCAAGACTGGAAAAATGAAAAACTGAAGTTGCTGGTGTTGCCCATTCCAGCTCAATAGTAGAGCACATAGCTTTGCAAGCAGAAGATGCCAGGTTCATTTAGCACTAAACTAAATGTGCCAGTGATCTGATAGTGTAAAGCAGCTGTGTATTCATATTTTACAAAGGAGGAGGGGACTTAGCCGTGTTCTCACAGCTTCTATGACACTGCCCTCTTGTGGGTTTGCGCTACAGAGTTCACAACTTTGAGCAGAAAAACAATGTTGTGCCTTTTTTTAATATGCTGGCCAGCACAGCCGAATCCATGGGTACATTTCTCACCATTTGCTTTTCCTCACAACAGGAAGAACTAAACGCTGGAAAAATGAAAAATTCAAACTACATCAACTCTACTCCATGGGACAGGGGGAGGGAATCCTGCCACTTTAGCCTTAGCAGGAATGGGAATAAGGTTGCCACACATCAATAAATACTCCTTCACTAAGGAGGATGCTATGGAATGAACACTTATGGGTTATGCAGAAAGTGAAATCACCAACAGCTTTTGCTGCCTCTGACTTAGATATCTCCCTCCCTCCACTCTCTTGGATAGATATAAGATTAAGGAAATGTTTTGTTTAATTACATTAGCTTGCTGGACATGGAGGAGGCATAGGGGAAAAAAAGGAATTGAGATAAAACCAGTGAGTTGTTCTACCTCTGATGGAGGGTTAATGACTAATGAAGGGTTATTAAACTATCAACAGACAGAACGGCTAACATTTCGCAGAAAGGGAAGACAATCAGCAATTTTCTCTTCTCCTTGGCTGGAATATATCTAAATGTCTCAGCTAATTTGTCCTCCCCACTTTAGTTCAAAGCCAAAATCATATCTCACTTGCTTTCCCTGTCCTCCTGCATCAGACCAAGGCAACACACACATCCACACTTTGGACATGGCTGGGGGCTGGGTGGAGAATTCTACAAGCTTCGTAACAAACATGCAAAGAATGTTATTTCATTTGTGATGTTGTAAGGAAAAGTCCAAGTCCAAGTGTGTTGTGGGGAGCAGGAAGAAGAAAGGGAACTTTAAAAGTTCAGCTTCTTTTCCTACTCTAAGAATTGGAGACAGGGCTACAAGAGACATTCAGGAATGGCCCTACTATGAAAAATACATCAGGGGATGGGAAGCCTCTTTCTGTCTGAGGGCGACATTCCGGGCAACCTTTCAAGGTCCAGTGGTGGGCAGGGCTTGAGGCCGAAATGGGCAGAGCAACACACATACATTTGTACTGTAGGTCAGCTTTCATGCTCACACATATACACATCTTCATTCAGACAAGCCGGAGTTCAAGGTCACGTTCCAGCCAGCCAGGAAAACTTGGTGGTACAAAGCAGAGACAGGAAGGATGGTGGTGACTGAGAGTTCTGAAAGGGCTGGGTGTGATCAGGATTGGCTTACAGCAGCCGTTAAGATCAATGGTTGCCCTGACTGCCAATGAACTTAGCTTGGGAGCCTATGACAGCAATGAATGGCAAGGGGACAATCTTGAAAGTTCTGACGGACCATACATACTACAAAGTTTTGGATCTCCAGGATTCAGTCCTGGTCCATAGAACAGGGTGGTAGAAAGTTTCCTGCATGAGGGGACTGAGCAAAGAGAGTCTTTCTGGGCTCTTGGTTTGTTCTCTTTATCTGGCCCAACTTGATGGCTGTGTATAGTGAAAACCTCCAGCTTGCTGGTGTAATTAGGCCCAACATGGGTTCCTGTTTGGCCCACAAAGCTATTTCCCCCTTCCCACCTGTCTACACCTGACCTCATACATGACACTAGGTGTAGGACTTAAAGTGGGAGCTTAAAGTGAGCTTCTCATTGTTCCCCTGCAAGTGAAGTACCTTGATCAGCACAGACAGGGAGTCACACTGGGATCTGCTGCATTAGGTGTCATCAAGAATTCTCTAGTGTAGCCACGGGGGCTTGATATGAGCACTTGTCAGGGAACTGCCATCGGATCAGAGGCGAGAGGGGGAAAGGCAGATGGCTTACAGAGAGCCTTCAAAAATCGTGGGAAGCAGCACTTCCTCAGCGGAGGAAGGAAGCCACGCCTCTAGTGGGGAATAGCTGCAGGGCTCGGAGGATGCAAGGCAGTGCCAGGTCACCTTGCCTGAGCAAAGCGGGGAGGAGGGAGGTCCCCCTTTACCCAAGCCTTCCTTGTGCAGTAGGCTTTCACGCAGAGAGGGGAGGCGTTGGCTGGGGGTCAAGAAACTACTCAGCTGGGGAAAATTTAAGGACCGCCCACTCTCAGATTCTGCTAGTGAGTGAGCAAGACATGGAACAGAGGTGTTTTGCATTGTAAAGGTTTTAGCACCAATAATAAAGCTTTTGAAAAGACCAGTGAGGCATCTTGCCTGATCGCTCTTGAGCAACCACCCAATAGCCATAACAGCACTGTTTGGCACTGACAGTGCACCTTTAAAGGGGCTTACTGTGAGCCATGCAGGTGTGGTTTGAATGCAAATGGAGGCTCACAAAGTGGCGATAGCAAGCTGCTTTGAAGTTGTTCCCCTGATGTCACAATGACACCAGGTAACTGGTGGGTGGGCAGAACCACTTGCCAAAGTTGGCCTGTGGGGAGAAAGTTCCCCACTCCTGATGTGGAGTAAATGCATGTTTGCCAATGTGCACGAAATCTCAGAGCTCGAAGGGGTCATGAAAGGCCATGCAGTCCAGCATTTTGCTCAATGAAAGGATTCCAGAGAGACAGCATTGCCAACCAATGGCTGCTAATCTCTGCCCAGATAACATCAGCAAAGTGAGGGAGCCTGGCTGCCTTCAGGAACTGTTTCCATGGGCAAACTGTTCTTACCATCTAACAGATCCTCCAAATGCTCTGTAACTTAAGCCTGCTAGAGTACAACACAGTGCATTTCCTTTTTGAGATCTCCTAGCCCACTGCCATCCAAACAACACAACCTTCCTTTTCTCTGCTGCCTGCAAAGGAGCAAAACGGCACTGGCCAAGGCAGTGAAGGCTTCCAAGATATTGTCTCCTGGAGGTAATGATGCATGACTGTATGATCACACCTTCCCCCAGCAGTGCCTCTTAGAAATGCTTGCACAGTGGGGCAGGTCAGCTCCACAGTGAAGTAGCCAACCTGGCCCAGCACAGAGAAATGTGCAGCAGGAGGTTGAAGGACTGAGGTCTCCCATGAGATAGCTTCTGCATTATTTCCAGTAATATGTAGGCCAGCGCTTGGCAGAAGCACCAGAAATTAGGAAGGTCGTGCAGGAATGTAAATAAAGCAAAATGCTGGGATTTAATCTAACCTACAGCTAATGTAGTCTTGAAGCAGGAACTCTGTGGCAACTGACACTTCTCTTCCGCCTGTATTGTTGGAAGGAGAGGAGTGGGTTGCAGAAAGAGATGGAGTGGGGCATGACATCTCCCTCTCCTGCAAAAAAAAATCCCAACTCCATTCTCTCGGCATCCAGTTTATGGCTCCAGTTCTAGGAACACTGAAGTAGGTTCATCAGGCTGACAACTCACAGAAGTGCATTGTTTAGAAGGAAGTGAGTGGAAAAGAACAGCCTCTCCTGGTATAGGGCAGCTCGCTTATGCACATGGTGGGCTGGGGCTCATGGGCACAGCATCTGTCTGAGGAAGGTCCCAACATCTCCAGGTAGGGCTGAGAAAGACTTCCTTGTCTGAAATCCTGGAGAGCTGTTGGCCAGTCAGTGTAGACATTACTGCTCTTCCTTGGCTTATACAGCCTTCAACCTCAACCTACCATGCTAAATACCCTGATATCTTTTTTGTTCCAACTCCAAAATACTGAAATTGATTTGGAAAAGGAGTGTGGAGCACTGGGGTAATATGGCAAGGAATCGGAAGAGAGAGCAGGAACTGGGGTACTATCTGTTCTTCTAATCTCTTTTAGCCCCTCCCCCCAATACTGCTTAGCAGGGAGTGCTTTCTGGCAATGATTCCCCCCCACAATACCTGTTACCTAATTCTTTCAGCCAGAGGTGGCAAGGATTGAAGTTTTCTGAATGCAGAGCAGGTGGCCCGAGGATTTAGCCAGAAGGAGCTGACCTTTATGAGCCTTTTCTGCAGGAAGAGCCTCCATTTCTCATCCCAGGTAGACAACAGCCTAGCTAGCTTGTTCACAGGCATCTCTCAATTAATGGGCTAAGCAGAACAGAGGCCTTTAGAAGCCTCTGCTGCCCAACACAATGACCACTGCTTCCATTAAAGGAGGCCCAAGGACTGGCATGCTGGGACCCAGTTTATGGACCTCTCCAAGTACAAATAATTTACTACTACTACTACTACTACTACTATAAATTTACTACTGCATACTGTTAGCAAGCTTACAGTTACATAGGAAGCTGAGTCAGATTGCTGGGTGCATCTAGTTCAGTAATATCTATGCTGACTGGCAACAACTCTCCAGGGTTTCACAGGAGTCCAACCTGGAGATGTCATGGATTGAACCTCAGACCTTCTGCAGGCAAAGCAGCATCCCCTCTACAGCTCATCCCCTCTCAGAGGTTCCCCCACTTCCAAAGAAACTGCAATTGAAAATAGAGGAGGGAGGGAGGGTCCAGGCCCTCAGTGAGCAGAATAAGCTCAAATTCTGCAGGTCTGGCTTGCCACATTTTGAAGCAAGTAAAATTAAACCATCTGAAGAGTGGGAAAGAATGGTGCATAAGGTCATGAGTGGGTATGCATAGCATTGCACTGTTAGACTTCCATTCCAGTTACACGTTATCTGTGTGATCTCCTCTTCCCTAGCTGATACTCGACACATGCTGCCTCTGACAGTGCAGATGGAACACAGCCTATCTGGCTAGTAGTAATTGATGCAGCAGCTCTGGAGGAACCTGTTTCTCTCCATTATGTTACTGGGCTACAACTCCCATGAGCCCCAGCCAACCAATGTTCAGGGATGCTGGAATATGTAGTCATATTGAGGGACACAGGTTCTCCAAGCCCTAATCTACAGGTAAGACAGCTCCAATATGAAAGAAAACATATTTTTGCCAAACTGCTTTTTCATAAGAGAGAGTGAAAGCATGGGGAAGGGGAAGAGAATAATGTTTTTGTTTATTTCTTTAAGATGATAGAGTCTAAAAAAGTAGAGAAATCAATCAGCCTCTGTTTGTTTGTTTTCAGAACCTCAAGCCCAGCTTTGATCTGAGGAAGGAAATAGGCTTGGGGAAGGCAAGGGAAGGGAAGAGGGAAAGAGTCAGTCAGTTGTGCAGACTAATTACTTGAGGTAAGTCGAAGCAGGACGATTCAAATGGACCCTAGGTCCACATAAGTTTCTGAAGCAACCCCCTTCTGACTTTAGATCGTATTATTCAAATTCAGGCTGGGTTTGGGGCACAGGACAATACAGTCCAGCATGCCTGAGAGGTGGCTGCAAAACAAAAGTCTCCTGAGGGGGAAAAAAAAGTTTCCTGAGGGAAAAGGAAGGGCTCTGGTGAAAGGTAGAGTATGTGTTTCTCTTTTCCTTACTGGTGGAAGCAAGTGGTGGAAGCAAATAAGCAATGGGGAAGTCATTTGGGAATAGGGAGGAAATGAGAGAGAGGCCAAAACAAAAACACACCTCTTGAGCCTTTGTTTCTGAGATGTTTGCAGAGGTTCAGAGCACAGCGCTGGCCTCACGTTCCACAGCTTAGGCTGTTGTCACTTTTGAAGTGTTGGGAAACTGGAGGAACCTATGCTTCCTTTTCAACTGTGTCTGATATGAAGCTCTCTCTCTCTCTGTATGTGTGTGAATGTTTATGGGCTGTATTTTGGACAGATTTTGGACAGCCACTGGAACTGTCATCCATTGATGCTTTTGGGGAGGGTGACACTTTTGAGAGGTGAAGGCAGCATCAACTATAAGCTTTTTTGGGTGCTGTGGGTTTTGCTGCAACAGAACTAACATCAAAGCACCTCTGGGAGTGGAGAGGCCTTCAGGATGTCTTGAGAAGGCTACTCATTTTTAGGACTGCACACATCTGTTTGATCCTGACGCCAGCATGCTCCTTTTCCTCAGTTCCTGCTCCCTCACTTCCTCTCACTATTGCCTCCAGATATCTTATGTACCCCTACTATTCCACTATTCTGCAGGCAGGACAAATAAATCAGTGCACTCAAAGGCAGCATACTTATCAACCAGTGAGAACCAAAAAGGTATCTGGATTATAGCCAACTAGGTTTTACTTAAGGTAGACCCACTGAAATTAAGTGACCTAAGTTAGCCATGTGCATTAATTTAAATGGGTCAAATCTGAGTGTGACTAATGTTGGTCCTCTGCTAGAGGTAATTTGCTAGGGCAGGTGGCTATGTGCTTATTGCAATGTTCCAAAAAAAGGTAAAAAAAGAACAAATGTGTGTGTGTGTGTGTGTGTGTGTGTGTGTTAAGCACATTTAAACAGACAAGTGCAGCTGCAGCAATATCTTCCAGGATACCACATTCAGTTCACCTTCTCATTCAGTTCTCTATCCCATCCTCCCCCAACCATTAGTTGGCATTTTGTGGTCAGTGAGGATGATTAGTCCACATTTGGCTGTTTTGAAGCTGCCTCCCAAACACTCTTAGGTTCACCCTGCAAATCTTGGCATTTCCTCAAGCTCCCAGATGGTGCTAGGCACCAATTCCAATCACAGACAGCACAGCCAGAGGTTCAGGATGATGGGAATTGTAGTCTGGTGTAGATAATACTACAAAGGATGAACTGAATGCCCTGACACTATAATGCAGCTTCATGTATTTAGATATCCATATCTATGTCAGTATTGAACCCTGTCCTTGAACCCGAGGTCTCCTCCTTAGAGGAGGAAGGAGAGCAGAACCCTTCAGCAGATCTCCATGTTGTCAATGACCTTGAGAAGCCATCAGATCCAAACATCCCAACCCCAGGGCTGGACACCTCCACAAAAGCTGCCTGAGTTCATGGCTGGTTCTCAGACCCCTCCCCTCATCTCCCCCAAGGCTACAGAAGCAGAGGAAACAGTGAGCAGCAGCCCAAGTGCCCAGCTAGTTGCCTGTGAGGCTGTTTGGGAGGAAGGGGAGGTGCATGGAAACATCTGCTTGGATCAAGGGCTGACCCAAAGCCATGAAAGGTGGAGTTCCTGAACTAGCTCTCAGTCTGGGTTGCTTCATTACTGAAGAGACATCTCTCACCCCAGCTCCAAGCTCCAGCCTTCCTGAACTGGGAAACTGACATTCTTTTATACCAGTTGTTGTCATCACAGAGCACAGCAGAGAACATGCCAAATGGTTTTAAAGATATTCCTTTTACGGCTGCCTCCACACCGGCTTCTTGGCCATTTGGCTCATGGTAACACTAAGATTACTCTGAAGTGTTTTGCTTGTGATTTGATGTTGCCAGTGATAACAAGAACATTTGGCATAAAATCATTCCCTTTGGACACATTTAGCTTTTCAGCATCATCCATGAAGGGAGGACTGCCGTCAGAGGAAGAAAAAAGGGCACATACAGGAATGAAAGAGAAGGGTATGGCTATCAGTGGCTACTAGCAGTGGCAGAGAAGAGGTGGGGGCAGGGCTGGCACATGTCCTGGGGGTGTGGCACACTGCCCCCAGGGGCGTGGCATGCATTTTGGGGGTGGGACACGCTGCCTGCAGGGGCGGGGTGCCCAGTCAAGGTGGGGTGGCAACCGCGATGGCACCCTACCGGGATTGCGCTGCCAGGGGTGGTGCGCTCCCCCCCACTCCTCTTCCTCCGCCAGTGGCTACTAGCCGTTATGGCTATCTTCTATCTCCACTGTCAGAGGTGGCCTGCCTCTAAATATCAGTTGCTGGGAGTCACAAGTGGGCAGAGAGCTTTTGCACTCAGGTCTTGTTTGTGAGTTTTCCAGAGGCGTCTGGTTGGCCACTGTGATAACAGGATGCAGAACTATGAGGGGCCACTAGGCTGATCCAGCAGGGCTCTTACTGTGTACCTATGTTCTTAGGACACCTTCGAAGGTGCCCAGGAGATAATTGGTTGTCTAACATATTTTGAGCCCCATTGGCTGCACACACTCTGTGTTGATGAAGAAGTTCAACAATTGTGGTGTTCCTGTGAAAAGGTGAAGGGATTTGGGGAAATGATATATAATGAATCAAAAAGGATCCTTTTTGCCAGGAATAATGGGGACAGAAGTCCAAAAAAGCTGACAATTTATTTATGTACCCAACAACAGCAGCTAGAGCTTTATATGCACAGAGGTGGAAATAGGAAGGATTATCAACGAAGGGGAAATGGCTTATGAAACTGATGGACTCATGCTGAAATGGCAAAATTAACTGCCAAATTAAGAGGACATAATGACAAAGTCGAAATATATATATATATATATATATATATATATATATATATATATATAAATTTTCCAGTAGCACCTTAGAGACCAACTAGGTTTGTTCTGGGTATAAGCTTTCGTGTGCACGCACACTTCTTCAGATACACACTTCTTCAGATACACTCAAAAGCTTATACCCAGAACAAACTTAGTTGGTCTCTAAGGTGCCGCTGAACATTTTTTATATATTTTTATATATTTCGACTGCATCAGACAAACACGGCTATCTACCTGAATAATGACAAAGTGTTTAAGGAAGAATGGAGACCATTGATGGATTGTCTATCAATGCATCACCCATACATGAAGTTGCGGGCAGGATTTGAAATAGAAGTAGTGGATTACTGAAAGAACTAATGATAGTGAAGTTTAGATAATACAAAATATGTATTGTAAAACAGCTAATAAAAAGAAGCAACAAACATACATCAGGAAAGGAGGGGAGGCCAGTCAAGAAGAATTTTGTGCTGAAAAAAATGTATATGACGATAAATGTTTTGGAATATTTTAGGAGATTTAATAAAATAATAATATATATCTCTATATCTATATATATGGGACGATCATGTCAATGGCCTGAGTCAGCCAGGGTCTTGGCAGAACCACAAGTCATTTCAGCCAGAAAATTCCCCAGATTCCAGAATCATCTGGAAGCCCCCTCAATCCATCAGCCTCCAAAGATGGACCATCAGAACAGGTCCCCTACCCCTCCAGTAGGGATAAGCTGCGGAAAGTCTAAATCTCAAAAGGAAGTGATCTGACCATGACAAGGGACTGATGTCAATACCCCCCACTTTCAGATCATCTTCTTCCTGCCCGGTCAAGAAAACAACTGGGGCAATAATAACAAACCGAAACCAGCTAAGCAATGCCCCAACCTAAAAGTTTGTTAAGTCACCTCAGCTTTCGTAGCTGCAATCAGTCTGGCCCCACCCTCCTATGCCCTCCACCCAGGTGGAATAGGCCTGCAAGGCAGTAAGCAGGTCCCCAAGACTCATAGCTGAAAAGTTCCAGGGGTGTGGTGGGGGCAGGATGGAGCAAGGGAGGCAGGCCCCTATTCCAAATTCCGTTCAGCTCTGTCACATGACTTAGCAACCCAGTGAAAGTTACACTGGCAAAAAGGACACGGTAAGCAAAACTATTTTCCATCTGCCAGGCTTGGGCCAGCTCAGTCTGAACAGAGTTTGGAACAGGGATAAGCTCCAGTGGCACAATTTACCCTAGTATAGTTTGTATTATTCTGACAGATAATGCACCATGCAGACTGATAGATTTAAAGAAAACTAGATATCTATAATAGATTGGAACACACACACAAACACGTAACATTTCCATTTGTTGCTCCACCCACTTTTCTGCTCACTATTGCCTCACCACTGACAAGTGGCCCCCAGAAGGAAATGTGGCCCTCAGGCTGAAATTGTTTCTATCTCCCTTCTGTATTCTGTTTATGGAATTTAAAAATGTTGTTGTTATCTGCCCTAAGAACATTGTTGCTGAGTGATATATATGGATAGAGTTAACAAATAAATAGTTCCAACAGGGGGGAATTAATTCTCATGCCACATGTATCATAAAGGGCAAGCTTATACTATGCTGCTTCCTTTCAATGTATTTGGGAGGGGAAAGGAAACAACTCCACCTCTTCCTCCTCCCCCTCCTTTTCTTATACCACTGGCAACTGAGGAGTCAGCAACAGACCCTCCAAGTGCCCCTAATTCCCAGGGACACCCTTGATTTAGAGAAGCCATCCTGATTTCTGATTTGATCCTGGAATGTCCTGCTTTTCCTTAGGATGTCCCTATTTTCATTGGAGAAATGTTGGAGGGTATGGAGTTATTTGACTCCCGAGGTGTCTGATGGCAATCCTATATAGGGAAGGGTTTGTTTTTTTAATGCTTAATGCTTAATTATGTTTTTATATATGTTGGAAGCTGCCCAGAGTGGCTGGGGCAACTCTGTAAGATGTGTGCGGTATAAGTAGTAAAACATGGGTAGGCAAACTAAGGCCCGTGGGCCGGATGCGGCCCAATCACCTTCTAAATCTGCCCCGCAGATGGTCCGGGAATCAGCGTGTTTTTACATGAGTAGAATGTGTCCTTTTATTTAAAATGCATCTCTGGGTTATTTGTGAGGCATAGGAATTCGTTCATCCCCCCCCCAAAAAAACCCCAAAATATAGTTTGGCCCCCCACAAGGTCTGAGGAACAGTGGACTGCTGGAAAAGTTTGCTGCCCCCTGTAGTAAAATTATCGTTATGGAATGGGATGTCCCTATTTTCATCAGAGAAATGTTGGAGGGTATGAAGCAACTGATAGCGACTGAACAATTTACTAGAAGCAAATCACTGCCAGGTTGTGCTGTGTTTTCCACATTCATGCTGGGCACCTTTTCAGAACAGCCTGACTCTTAATATATACAATCAGAAGGGTTGTGTGTGTGTGTGTGTGTGTGCGCGCGTGCGTACACACACACACGCCTTTTTAAAAAG
The DNA here is from genome assembly GCF_964106645.2 of Podarcis pityusensis. NCBI lineage: Eukaryota > Metazoa > Chordata > Lepidosauria > Squamata > Lacertidae > Podarcis > Podarcis pityusensis. The sequence goes on along the minus strand of NC_138044.1, from coordinate 7,510,307 downwards.
GAAACATTAAAAATTATTAAATGGCAAGCACGCGTTAGAGCTGCCGTGCCTCGTAAACCAAAGTGTAATAAAGCCATTTCCTTTTTAAAGATCATGTCAACATATGTAATAGAGTTTGTGGGGGAGGCCTGAGAGTGGTGCTGGTGGGAGCCAATGGTTGTGGAGTTGGCTAGAGGTGCAGAAGGAAAGTATTAACAAAGCCTGAAAAGTTTGCCAGCGGTGGTAGATTTGCCAGTTCACAGGTTTAATTGCCTTTGCGGTTCCAAGCAGGGGGGAGAATTATTCGTTCCAACAATGGGTTTTAATTATCCGAGGCTGCTCTGATATTCTCCTATTGTTTTCCAGGGTTGTCCCCCACCCCTTCCAAACATCTTTCCAGTCTAATGTTTCATTCTGTGCTTCATGTCTTAAATCTCAGGCAAATTAAAGCACTCTTCTCTTCCATCAACCCCCGCCCCCAATATTTTACCAGGCAAGTTGTAAGAAAAATGATAGTCATAGCAGAAGGCTAATGCAGGGGGGCATATCTCTGGACACCTAGATTCCTGGACTTGTTTTCCAAACATCAGAAGTGTCCTGCTAGATCAGACCAGTGGCCCATCTAGTCCAGCATCCTGTTCTCACAGTGGCCAAACAGATGCTTCTTGCGAGCCTGAAAGTAGGACCTGAGCACTACAGCATTTTCCCCACTTGGGATTCCAAGCATTCAAAGACGCACAGACTCCAACGGGGAGGTAACCCATTTTAGTGAGAGGATTGTCCAAACTGACAAAGCTTTTGACCTTAGCACCCAAGGCACTACTGAGCTGAAATCCATCCCCAGGTTGCAGGCTGCAAACTTGGCAGGTGCATTTTAGCAATTTTGGTTGAAGGACAGGAGTGATTTGAGGTGGAACTGAAGTCCCCCCAGCACCACATACTGGGTCCATTCTCTCAGGAGAGACCACAGCCAACAAAAACTGGTGCTTCCCTGATCCAAACTAACAAGACAGCCCAGAAGGATGCCACAGTCAATGGTATCAAAGGTCACTAAGAGCTCCATTCGAAACAACAGGGTCACATACCCCACATTCATTTACTGGTGTAAATCGTCTATGACCAGGGCTGTTTCCATGCCATACCATGAGCAAGCTGCTTGGAGGATACATTAAGAAAGTATCCAAATCAACACACTCAGATGGTGTTAGGTGCCTATATCCATCTTTGAATCTGCCCAATCTGTGGCATTAAATTTAGAAAGGATATGAGTGGTTTTTATTTGCATAATGCAATGCAAACTGGTCCCTTGGCTCTTTGAGGGCTCTCTTTATTATCTAACCAGGGCTGACCCACCCATGAGGCAAGGTGTGGCAACTGCCTCAGGTGGCAGGATCCATAAGACAGCAGATCCTGAGGAGGATCTCTATTCCCCCCCTTCCCATTTTCCTCATTTAGATTTTCACTCATCCCTTCTTCCCCGGCAGGGAGAGGGGAGCCCCAATTTGTGGTTCTCCTCAGGTGCCAAAATGTCTTGGGCCAGCCTTGTATTTAACTCCTAACTCAATGGCTCTTCATTACAGAAAAGATTTATGATGGCTGGCATTCTGCAGATGCAATGGTGACAGAGAAGTAAGCTTTCTTTGCTGCCATCATTGTCACATAGTAAGTCCTATACTGGCTTTCTGTACATATTCAGTTGCAATCATCACAAGCTTTCCTCCACCACTGGCCATTTCACAGTCTGCAGCTCTCTGGAGTACCAAGGAGCTGACTTGACTGTGATTGGATTAAGAACCTAAGGGAACAATTGCATTGATAGTTTTAGGGTTAAGTCTATTTTACTGTAAACCACTTTTCAATTTATTTTGAGGGGGAAAGTGGTTCATTTCTAATTTGAAAAGTGAACAATAGGACAGTTGCTTCTCTTCAGCCCTTTGTCGCTACTGCCATAGAGAAAGTGGTTGCTGGTGCCCATTGGGACTGGTAGGGCGGAAGGCAGGGAGGCCAACAGTAGGTGGAGCCTGAGAAATGGCAGGCAGAGCCAGAGTCCATTAGAGGTAGAGGCAATTAATTTTGCTTTTGTTCACATCTTTCTCCCTTCTACAAAGCTGGGACAAGGAGGAGGAAGCTGAGAGGAAGCACCACCCCTTGAACTAGTTGTCAGTAAGAAACAGACAGCTGGTGACTGGCTAAGGACAGACTGAGGTTGGGTTGGGCAGTCTCCAATCCATACAGACTTTGAAATGCGAGAAGTAATGTGCACAAGACACTGGATGATCTTTTCCCCATGCCCCACGACTCCACCACATCTCCTTCCTTACTTGTACAATCCATCAGGCTCCAGACACTTGAAAATGACGGAGTAGAGGCTTGTGTCAGGGATATCTCCATGGCTCCTTCCAGCAGCCACACAGGCAGCTCCAAGACCAGAGAGCAAATCATCAGCAAAGCTCAAGGACTCTCCTGCAGGCCAAAGAAAAGAAACACCTGAGAAACATTCATTTATTTACTTGACAGAGAAAACATATGCATGTGGTGGAGGAAGTGGTGAGGAATTGGTTGTTGTTGGGTTTGTTTTACTCCCCCATCTTCTGTAACTCTGGAACCTGAGGTCACTCAACTGAACCCATGAGCAGCAGATTCAAGACTGACAATACAAGGGACTTTTCCATACATTGCAGATTGGAATTTATGGAAATGACTTGCATGAGCTGAGTGGTAGTGTGTGCACTTTGCACACGTGTTGTCTTAAGGCTAGGAAAGACTTCCTGCCAGGAACCCTGGAGTACTGCAGCCTACCAGTGATGATTTAGGCTGCATTCACATGATAGTTTATTCCATTTTCCTTAAATGTTAAGTTCTGCATTATATTCTAACTTTAACACAATGTAAAAGCCACTTTTGGGAACAATAGTGGAATACAGTGCAAGCAGAGTGCTCCTTTCAATGTTATGTGCGTCCTGAAAAATAAATAGGAATGAATACTCAGTGGAGATGTGATATGGAAGATCAGTAAGGTTCAGCTCGGCCCTGAGACAATTTAAAAAGCAGTTGAGGGGCACATGTTTGCATAAATAAGTGTTGAAAAGTGGATTTTATATAAAGCAACTGTCAAGCCAGCCCCCCCCCCTTTGCATGGCTTTGCAAATGGTCAAAAATAACTTTTGTGTATGCAGGAGTACTTCTGGATCACGCCCTGTGTTCTTTCGGCTTCATATATAAATTGGCAGCTTCCAGAGCTGGACATGTTAGTGGCACAGTAGGATTGCATGTCGAGGGAGAGAACAGTCAGCATTTTGGGCATCCTGGAGTAACAAGAAACTCATTCCTTAGCTCTGAACATCTATTGTGAGTCAGGCTTTGGCTCTGACAGCGAAAAGCAGAATGGCTCTTGTGCCTATCCTCCTTTCTTTACTTTCTTCTCAACCTGATCAAAGACTCAAAAGTGCGTAAGAAATGCCGAAGTCTTTGGTATAAAACACGCAAACCAGCCTATTGGTGCGACAGACCAGCAATCCATAAAGCCAGGAGCTGATTTTACAGGTGGTGGCAGTGGCAATAACAAAACAAAACATGGACATGCAAACATTATTTTCATAAAAAGCCACATGCGGGTAACAAATTTCTCCTGCCAGAGGAGAAACAGAACATTTATTCTTTCCCTAAAGAAACCAAAAGGCAAAGTTAGTCATCTTAATGCCTCTTGCAAGTCCCCAAATGGCACCATTGCGATGCTGTTTCCATCACACCACTGTTTGCTCCAGCAGTTTCAAGAAGCAAGTCTAGACCAAAATTTGGGAGTGGCAGAAGTGATTGGCCTGAAGTGATGCCTGGTGAATAGGAAAGGGCACTGAGGCTGGACACTATTGTTGCATGTGTTGCCTTTATTCCTCTAGAACTGTGTGGCGGGAGCCTGTGATCCTCTGGATGTTGCTGGACTCCAACTCCTATCAACCCTGACCTTGCCAACTGAGGCTTATGGGAGCTGGAGTCCTGACAACATCTGGAGGGTCACAGGTTTTCCATCTGTGGTCTAGAAAATTGATACTGGCTCCAGTTTCGAGGGGACTCTTGGCAAATATTTTCTTGGTGGGACCTTAGCCATGGAAATTACCTGGTGATGACTGCCATGATAACTGCATTGCTTCAGGGCATTCTGGTAAATTTAAGTTTGCTTGCTGCTGCTAGGCAGAGGTGGTAGAGGGCAGATGCCAGCACCTCTGGTGCCCTGGAAGATGCCCAAGGACACTGAGAGCTGATATTGGGCCTAAATACTAAACTTGACTCAAGTGTAGGATAGGTTGCATACCCTCCAACATTTTTCCGATGAAAATAGGGATGCCCCATTCCAGAGTGATAATTTTACTATTTATATCCCACACATCTTACTGGATTGCCCCAGCCACTCTGGGCAGCTTTGGGGGCAACCCAGTAAGATGTGTAAATAGTAAAATTATCATTCTGGAATGGGACGTCCCTATTTTTGGCAGGGAAATGTCAGAGGGTATGAAAACACAGTTTTTTTCATGAGAAACAGTAGGATAGACATACTTTGTTGATTGTGGCTAACTTTGTGTGTAGACCAATTCAAGGACCAGTGGTGGGAGTTGCTCTAGCAAATAGGAGTGTATACATAGCTTAAGTCCTGCCAATGAAGTAGGGTGGTTGGGGGGAAATTCCCTCTTCTTATTTTTTCCCATACGCTATTTTTTTTTTTTTAGCTTTTTGCTTCATTTTGAAATTTAGAAGCAGCAGTGAGATTAACATGATGACCGCAACTACTACTACTACTACTATTACTACAACAGTAATAGCAAGCGATCCTTTGCCTAACACAGTGGTTTTCAAACAGTGTGCTGTGGCACCCTGGGGTGCCTTGAAGGATGGTCAGGGGTGCTGCGGGCAACACTGGCCTCTGTCCCTCTTTCCTTCCCTCCTTCTTCTGGTGCCCTCTCACGTCTCTGCTTCCAAAAGGCTTGCTTAGCTGTTTGTTGCAGCAGCCCTGGCTACAAGCTCCCCAGGCGAATGGTGCCTCTGGGGCTGGCCAGGGGGTGCTGGTTGCCAGGAGCTGAGGCAGCCGGCATAAGCAAGCATGTGGGCGAGGGAGCCCAGCAAGCCAGTTCACCAGCCCTTGCTGTTAGGAATGGACAGACAAGTGGGAGGCCAGAGGGGCAGGGCAGGCAGCTTGCTGTGTGCTTGCTGTGTGCAAGGCCTGCCTGGAAGCTGAGTGCCTGGAAGCTGAGTGCCCAGTGCTGAAGGGGAGCCTTTCCACCATGCAGACCAGGCAGTGCACACTGATACTACTGCTGCCTCCCAAGGTGAGGTGCAGGCCTCACATTCACCTTCGGCCAGTCTCCATCAGGTCACTAAGGCTGGAGCATCCTCTCCCCAGGCCCTTGTGGGGCAGTGTGAGGAGGCACCTCTCTTTGGGGTGAGAGGGGGCAGCTCAGAGACCAGGGGCAGCAGCAGCAGCTGCTGCCCAGAGGACTCCCAAGCAGAGGGGAGAGGAGAGGAGGTTGAGGGAACACTCCACAAGGGAGGGTGTTCGAAAAAGGCTGAGAGGCTGCCAGCTCTGCAGGCAAGGGGTGACATAACTGGGCTCCTGAGCCCCACAGGGGTGCCACAGAAAGAATATAGTTGGTCAAGGAAGCCGTGGACTCAAAAAGGTTGAAAACCTCTGGACATAATGAACTTAAGGAGAAAAGCCTATATGGATAAATAAATATATTGGTAGGTCTGACACAGGCATGATCATATTTCAGCCCCAATGGAGCTGTAATGGAGAACAGGCACATACCTGCATTGGGGAGGAGGGGGGGCTCTCAATTCCCTCTCCTTCAAGGAAAGGAAAACACAGCAGAATTGTCAAGAGGCACAAATAGGCATAAATGGTGAGGACTGGGAGGGTGGAAGGGGGAGGGGCACTTAGGACTTCAGCCCCCTCTCCCTCCCCCAAATGACAGCCCTTTGTGAGGTGCAAAGGAGGGAGGCAGTGGAAAGGAAGGTGAGTAAGAATTGTTTCCATTTTGCTCCTGCCCACTTTGGTTCTTTCTTTGCTCAGGAAACACCTGGCCTTAGGAGATCCATAAAAATACGTCACATGTGGTGTGTGTTCAATGCACCCTTCCCTTCTCCCAGTTTTCCACCTCAAGGTGTTAAGACTGGAGAGGGGGGATTCTGGGGTTGGTGGCTTGCTCAAACTAGCCCACCTTGCCTTGAACCTTGCAAAAATTCAGTTCCCAGGCTGCAGCTCTGGATGACAAGTCTGCAATGAGATGCCTGTTGTCAATTTATAGAACGTGCACACAAAGGCTGTGTACACACCATACATTTAAAGCACATCCCCTCCCACTAAAAAGAATCTTGGGAACTGTAGCTTACCCCTTCACAAAGCTACAGTTCCCAACATCCTAAACAAGCTACAGTTTCCAGGAGTCTTTGGGGAAAGTCATGTGCTTTAAATGTATGGTGTTTTTGTAGCCAACAAAAATGGGGAGACAATAGAGTTGGAAGGGGGTATGCAAAGGGCCATCTAGTCCAACCCCTTCCAATGCAGGAATCACTGTAGGGGGTTGGACTAGATGATCCTTTGGTGCTTTTCCAACTCTACACTTCTATGATTCTACAATAACCTACAAGGAGGAAATTCAAACTCTGCTATTGTTAAATTATTACATTTTGCCCCACCTATCCTCAAGGAGCTCCAGGCATGGTTCTTCCCCACTTCCTGTCAATTTTAGCCAAACTACATACACATTTGTGGGAATGGACTGGCGGTCACTGACCAGGACCAAAACTTTAGGGTCACAGTGGCTAGCTTCATATGAATCGTAGAGTTGAAAGGGACCCAAGAGTCATGTACTCCAAACCCCTGCAATGCAGGTATGGTGTTCGTACGGAGCCCCCGGTCGTCTCACGGATTATTGACCCGTACACCACTAATCCGCTGCCACCAACCAGGTCCTTCCCGGTAAATCACTTAGTCTCAGTCAGGTTCTTAAGTTAATAATGAAGATTGTGGTTTATTGCAAACACAAATAAACTTTAAATGCATTCGAAACGCTGTTACCCTTTTCCCTCTTAGTCTTATTTTATTCTGTCTCTAACTCTTCTACCTCCCCTCACACAAGAACCAACTGCATTAACTGTCTCTCTATTTCCATCTGTCTGCCAACTGGTTTCCCAACTGCCTTTTCCCAACCAACCAACTAACTAAACCTTGGGCTAAGCCCTTTTATAAACAGGTAGGCTCCACCTCCGGCTTTTCTATTGGTCTACCTATTAACTCTTTCTCTTCCCCTGTACAGACATTTTCAAAAGAACGGGCAAACACCACAGCAGGATTCTCAGCTAAAGCATCCAAGACAGATGGCCATCCAACCTCTGCTCAAAAACCTCCAAGGAAGGAGAGTCCACAGCCTCCTGAAGGAGACTGTTCCTCTGTCAAACAGCTCTTACAGTCAGAATGTTTTCCTCCCTGATGTTTAATTGGAATTTCCATTCTTGTAATTTGAAGCCTTTGGTTTGAATCCTACCCTCCAGAGCCTACCCTCTTCAATGTGACAACCCTTGAGATATCAAAAGATTTTTTTTTTAACTTAGAACTTCTGGAAGACTTGATTTAAAATGAGAAAGAATTGCTCAAAAAGCCAGGAAAAGAATCCATAAAACAAATGAATAATAATAATAATAATAATAATAATAATAATAATTTATTTCTACCCCACTCATCTGGCTGGATTTCCCCAGCCACTCTGGGCGGCTTTCAACAGAACATTAAAAACAGAATAAAACTTCAAACATTAAAAACTTCCCTAAACAGGGCTGCCTTCAGATGCTACAATATTCAATGTTGGTAAATGAAGAAATTTAGGAGTATTGTGTTGCCTTCACTCCCCCTGTCACCCTTTTCTATGATTGAGTCATCCTGACAAGCTCACTGGACAAACTCACGACCTGAACGTGATCACAACTGATCCGGAAGTCTGAATCAAGAAATTGAATAGAAAATCAAAAAATTGTGACAGAGACACTTTGAATTTGCCAACAAACCAGTTAAATTGCAGGTGTGGCAATAAAAGAAAAAACAGGGTATGAATTTTATAAATAAAATTAATATAGACGGCAAAGTTATACTATTGGTGTGTGAGCATCTACTCTTGCATTTTCATTTCTTTCTGCAGCTGTGTTCTTTACAGAAAAAATTTCCAGCATATTTTACTTCTTTACAGCAGCAGCACCAGCAGCAGCAGCATTCCAACTATCTCTTCGTGAAATTCCTGTTATAGGAATAAACATCAATTGGTTCTGTTTCTCAGAGTCTTTATTATTTACAAAACTTTACACTGGTCATTAATAAAGAAAACAAAACAATTAAAGCAACATAATCTTTTTCTCTAGGAAAATAGGAGCCATTTCCTAGAGAGAAAACTGACAGCGTAATCAATCTTCAACAGGTGTGGACAATTTCTTTTTAATCCAATTATCACCTTGCTAGCCCAAAGAAATATGCCACTTTCTTTGGCCTCATTTTTCCATGCAAGGTTTTTTGGGTGGGTTGGATTTTGGACAATTCAGGATGATCAGCTATTTAGACATATGGGGTCACGGGGATGTGGTTAAGAGCATACCCATCAACTGCCCCGTTTCTCCCAAGACATTCATGGAAACCATAAAGCAATCATACTTTTTCAGTATGTCCCTTAAAATCCTGATTTTTGCAAGCAAGGCAGAGGCGGTTCTAAGGGAGTGTGGAGCTTCTAGGGTGGCGATTGGAAATGGCAGTTTGATAGACAAGCCAAAGTGCTACTTGGGTTAGCAAGAATGGGCTCTTGGCTGTGATCAGGGCCCAATCAGTGTGACTGGGAGGTGGGGCAAGCCTTCTTGTCAGGGTTATTTCCTGGTCTTTCTTTCCACTTCTGAAAATGTATGAGCCAGAGAGAGCAGATGAATTTTATACAGGCATCCCTCCACTTATGCACTTTCTACTCACATGAGACTGTGTATACACTTGGCACCAGGAAATAAATAAATAGTATCACACCAGGAACTGGTGAAAGAGAATGGGGGAGTCCTCATGGTCCGCAAGGAGACCCTCCCTGGAACCCAAAGAGCATGTCAATGAGAGTGGAGGAAGCCCTGAAGAGACTGGAGGCGCAGTGGGGCTTTGTTTATGCTGCTCAGCCTCCCTGCCTAACAGCTGATTAGTGCAGTAGCGCAGCAGCAACAGCCCCTTTCCCGCACACCCTCCAGCCTCCTGCTAGCCCCAAAGATTCAGCTCTAGATATAGAAGTACTAAGAAGGCATATATTACAATGGAATATGCAGAGGTTATGTATATTTTTGAAAAATCACTGGATGATTAGATTTTTGTAAAATAAAATGGAGGCAATGACTTGTACTCTCTGGATCAATAGTTGAGATTCCTGCATTGCAGGGGGTTGGACTACGTGGCCCTTGGCTCCCTTCCAATTCTAATATTCTATGATTCAACAAAAGCATCTATGACAGATGGCCATCCAATATGCTGTTTGGCTCCAAATCCCATCAGTCCCAGCCAGTCAGGGGTGGTAGGAGTTGCACACCAGCAACATCTGGAGGGCCACAGGCTCCCACCTGTTTTATTCCCTTATGAATTGAACCTGGGTATTCCCAATCCTTGTCTGACACTCAGACCATTTAACTGGTGGTCATTTGAGCAATATGGTGGATGCTCAGGTTGCGAACGTGATCTGTGCGGGATGCACATTTGCAACTCGCAGTGTTCGCAACCCATGTCTGTGCGTGCGCGGGTTGCGATTCGGCGCTTCTGCGCATCCACAACCACCAAAACCCAGAAGTAACCAGTTCCGGTACTTCCGGGTTTCAGTGGTCCACAACCTGAAAAAATGCAACCTGAAGCGGCTGTAACCCGAGGTATGACTGCACTGCTTAAGTGTTGCCTAACAGGAGTGGGAGAGCAGTCTCACGTGCCTCCCAGCCCTTCTCCTTCAACTCCTGGCCTTCTGTAACCCACACAGGCTGCATTTCGCTCCTCACTTTCACTGCTTTATCCAACCTTGTCGCTTTGCCTGCCTTGGAGTAAAAAGAGATTTCTGTTTTTTCCATAAAACTGGCCTTCAAAGAGATGAGAAAAGCAGGGCCTCATCTAGTAATGTTGAGAGCTCTAGGGATGCCTTCCCGAATGCCAAAGACACAGGGAAATTTCTCTTCTCTGTGCCTTATGCATGGTGGTCTGAAAGCTGGGGGGGGGGGGGGGGGGATGGGTTTGTAGAAACTTCATTTCGTTCCTTTCTTTGCCTATTAAATTCCAGTTTCCTGTCTTCTCATTCCTGACTGGCCCCCACCCGCAGAGCACCCTATATTGATTTATTTAAAGACATGGGGAAAATATTTAAATGGAGAGGGAAATGGGAAAAATGCTTCACCATCTCAAATGCACAATGAAAAGTTGCAAAAAGCTTTTTACCTTGGAAAATTTTCCGGTGAGTTTTTCCTACTGTTTAATCCCTGCTTTCAGTTACACAGAAATGAGAAAGCACATTTTATAAAGTTCTAATTCATACCTAAACCATACAGTTTATGGTTTTACATTGGGTGTGTATGTGTGTGTACACACACACGTATATACACAGACATACCAACCAACAACGAAGCTATAACTCTACCTGTGTATAGCTGTAACTGATTGTTTCAACATATGCTTAAACAAAACAAGGCTTTGGAGGCCTGGCTGAGGTGTGATTTAGGCCAGGAGGCGTAGTTTTCCTCTCAGATCCCTTTGTAAGAAAGAAAGAGTCTGCTTCATTAATAGAGTGCAGGAACCAATGAACAAACGTCCCAACTGTCTGGTAGAAGCACCCAACCCCACACATTGCTAACATGCTGCATGCTCCAAATGTTCAATTTTACCTAAAAAGAAAAGTAAGAGTTCACATTGGGGCACTGAACATAGGGGCTAAATCCAGATCTAGGCCAAAATTATATTTTCAAGTGAACATCCTCAGGTCAATTGACAACATAGTTAGGCTCCTCTGAATTCTTTTTCAATGAGAAATGAAGGAGGTTATGCCTGTGTCCTATTAAATCGTTCACTCTGTGCAGTGGTGGGGTAGGGTGGGGAATTACAGAACTCCTGTCCCCCATACCAGTCTATCAACACTTGGGGACAGGAAAGTGGGACAAAAACACACACTTCACATGCCCCCACCTGAACTCTGCAGATGGGGAAAGCAGCTCCTAGGGCTCCTCTTCAGACAGTGAGTTTTGGGCCCACAAATTTTACTCTCACCCCACTCCCTGAAATCTGGTGTGGGATTTTGTGGTGAAGAAGCTGAACCCTGAAAACTCTTAACAAGTTATACCAACAAAAATTTAACAAGTATCCCTCCAACAGGGACAGATTAAAAAACAAAACAAGACTTCACAATCAAGTTATCTTCCCTGCCAGGTTGTTAAGGAGGGATGGAACGACCTGGTTCCCCCAGTTTCTTATTTTACATTTAGATTTCCATGCTTGCACATCCATGCAATGATTTTTTAAAATTTTCAAAATAGTTTCATGAAAATTCTCCGGCATTTTAGTGAGAATTTCTCCTAATAATCACAGTTTGATTACCATTTTGACTGATGTATACATTTTTGCAAGCAATGTCACTGGATATGATTCATTTCAGAATATTTTCACAAACACATTCATCGTTATGAACACTTAAAACATGCACTTCTGTAAGCATGTTTTGTTTAAGGACAATTTGAGTACAAATTGCACAAATTTGATTACAAATTTGAGTACAAATTTGCACAATTTGAGTAACTGAATTTCCAAGGATGGGTGTGTTTCAGTACTCATATTGTTGCAGAAAGTGTGAATTTGAGAGGTTCACTTTTATATGCAAACTGAATCAGATTTCTCCCCCATCCAGAATCCAGAATGCGGCAGCTAGAGTGGTGACTGGGGGCGGCCACCAAGACCACATAACACCGGTCTTGAAAGACCTACATTGGCTCCCAGTAAGTTTCCGAGCACAATTCAAAGTGCTGGTGTTGACCTTTAAAGCCCTAAACGGCCTCGGTCCAGTATACCTGAAGGAGCGTCTCCACCCCCATCTTTCTGCCTGGACACTGAGGTCCAGCGCTGAGGGCCTTCTGGTGGTTCCCTCACTGTGAGAAGCAAAGCTACAGGGAACCAGGCAGAGGGCCTTCTCGGTAGTGGTGCCCGCCCTGTGGAATGCCCTCCCATCAGATGTCAAAGAGATAAACAACTACCTGACATTCAGAAGACATATGAAGGCAGCCCTCTTCAGGGAAATTTTTAATGTGTGACATTTTTAATGTATTTTTAATCTTTGTTGGAAGCTGCCCAGAGTGGCTGGGAAAACTCAGCCAGATGGGCAGGGTACAAATAATAAATTATTGTTATTATTATTATTATTATTATTATTATTATCAGCAGCAGCAGCCACCATGCATTATGAAATGGTCTGAGGACCTTTACAGCCTTTTCTACATTTGAACATTTTCCCTATATACGTCAGTCTTATATAGACACCTATTTCGGCACCTGGATCGTGTATATCAAGTTTGTCAGTGGAGTCATTGGGGACTGTGGTTCTCCAGCGTCAGTGGGCTTAAGGCGGTAAACCCACCTGCAACTCGCTGTTACATGTTTAAGATGGATGTACTTGTTAAGTATAATTGTTTAATTGACACTGAAATGGAAAATGGCAAAATGCATACAGTATTACCAAAAAAGTTCAACATGGGGAAATTCCACTGCAGTATTCTAAGGGACTCTGAGTTTTAACTGAGTTGATAATTAACTGTTGAATGTCCTCTGCTCCAATATTGAATGTTCAGCTTTGAACATGTGACAAAGGTATCACATTGCAAATCACCATTTTGAAAGGGAGTTGCCTTCGGTCTTTGTTCTCAGTAAGGATGTAAATGAAGCTCTCTTGAAGCACACAGCCTCAGGCTGTGGGAAGAAACAGACCTCTGCTTCTAGGTCTGTTGAAATTATTTCATTTTTTGTAAGGTTCTGAGCCTGTCCCTTGGACTGTCATATGTCTTATGGAACTGTTTGGATGTATCATTTGATGTTTCTGTTCTGTTTAGAAGAAAGTTCTGCAAGTAAAGTTTTAAACAGTCTAATGGGTCTGGACAATATTTCATTTCAGAAGGAGCTAGTTTTTATGCATCCAGACGCTTCAAACTGTGCAATATTAATATCTGCGATCGTACTGATGGTTACTGTACCCTTAATATGAGCTGACATTGTTTTCTCTTTCAACTTTTTTGTCTCTTTCTCTGTTTTTTCTTCTGTTAAATATGAAAGTATTTTTTAAAAAATAACTTTTCCTGCGAAATAGGGATTATGGACAGTGCAGTATATATATAGCATACCCTCTCAGGAGGACAAATCAGGACTCTGCTCTCCGCCCCCCGGCACCATCCTGCCACTGCCACCTGTCTGCTGCTACCTACCCATTTGTTGGCGTACCCACGACTGCCCACTCGCTTTTCACCACAATATACTTCTGGCAGCCCTGCCATGGCTACCACTGCACTCTCTACCTCCACCATACTTCAGGAAGTGTGGGCTTCTGGAAGTATGGTGGTGGTAGCAGAAGAGGCCACGGAGGAGGCCATTGAGGCGGGGGCTGTGGAAGGAGCCAAGGTGGGACAGCTGGGTGGAGACAGAAGCCAGGGCAGCTTTTGATAATTGTCTATGTATATATGTTTATAGCTGTACCATTCCCCTTGTGAGTGATATTCAGGGTGAGTGTCAATCCTTCCATAGCTAAAACAGCACACCCAGGAGCTATCAACAGACTTGAGGAAATCTCTAGATTTGCAAATGTTACCCCCCCCTCAAAAAAAAAACCTTTTAGAAATAAAAAGTGTTCTTTGGTGTAGAGGAGTCAGAATCCTCCCCTCAAAGACCTCACAGAGGATTGAACATGCTCTTAACATGCTAAGAGTTTGGAGGGGAATGTGTAAAACTGTCATGGAACTGAGTGTCCTGGAAGAGCACTTAATGGCACTAACAACCTTTTGCTCACACAACTCCATAGTGTTTCACTATTAGAAACTCATGTTTAAAAGATTATCATGTTTGCTGAACTAGACTGCAGAATGACTTTCCCATCACCTACTACCTTTTTCCAACCAGAGGTCCTTCTTCCCTACTGGCCAAGCTTTTAGGGGGTCACATGCTGGTGGCGGCGGACCAAGAGCAAGATTAGGTGGCATAATAGATGCAGACTTTATCTTTTTAATTACAATTTTCATTAATTTTTTATAACTTTAGCCAATTAATTTTCAACTTCAAATTAGTTATACATTTATCTTATAATTTTCCCCACTTCCTCATCTATGCTGTTTTTATACCCACCCCTTTTGTATACAGCATAATATTGCGCCTTTCACCTAATACACATTCCTCTATTCCATAAATTATCATTTCTTCGCGTTGCTCAAATTTCAAATCCTGCCTGCAATTTCATTTGCTTATGAATAAACTTCAAATAATCTTTGCCCAGTAGGTTAGTTTCTACCACACACCTTCCTTTATCTTCCACCCAGGCGACCAAGAGGTGTTATCATAGTCCAAGGATGGAATCCTGCCAATAACAACCAAGAAAGGTGCAAGTGAGGTCAGTGAGTAGCATGGCCCATGGAGAGAGTGTATGGCTTGGGAAGCGGCGTGGTGTGGGGAGTCTCAATGGCCAGGCAGAGAATTCTTGAGGGATGTATTTGGCCCCAGGCCTGCACTTTCCTTCCCCTATGGTACCTGAGCCTTTCTCAGCTAGAGATGCCAGGGACTGAACCTGGGATCTTCTCCGTGCAAAGCATATGCTCCGTCAAGGAGCTTTGACTGCACACCCCTTAGGCTCTGCATAGATGATTACCTCCTTCACCCATGTTGTGCCCCAATTTAGGCTCATGAGAAGGGCTATCACTATTCTACCACACAAAAAGGGTGAATTAGGGATTGAGACGCGGCCAAGGTCATTTGGGATCTTTATGGCAGCATGCCCCCTTTCTCTCTCCTCTCCAAGGCACCCTCACAGGAAAGGAAGATAAGAGATAATCTTGCCAAAGAGCAATAAAGATTGGTATTCATTTTCCCCTATCTGCTTTTTTGGCTTCCATAAGGAAATAATAAAAATGCATGCAAGTCACCCTACCCTTGGGAAAAGACAGTTAGGCTCGGGCAAAAAGACAGCTAGGCTCGGGAAACTGAGCTGCTAATAAGAAGGGAAGGAGAGAGGAAGGGAGATCTGGCTTTGTATGTGCGTGTATGTGTTGCAGGGCGGGTGGCGGGTGCCTGTGCTCAGATTGATGGCTTGGTCTTTTATCCATTTTGGACCGGGAAGAGGTGCACAGATGGTTTGTGATTTAAAATGGTCCCCATAAATCAAGTCCACAAGAGTAATCAAAATGCTCCCATCTCTCTCACTCCCACCACCACCACCTTGCATTACTGCTGAACAACAATGGAATGCATGGCCAGAGGTGGAGCGGGAGGCTCTCAGCATGAAAGCAGGACAGGGGGAAGCTATCTGCTGTGTGAACATGGGCAGCAGGCTGAGCAGGCACATGAAAACTTAGGTCAGCTGTCAGGACTGGCATTTCAGACAATGCAAAAGTGAAAAAAAGCACTGTGAACACATTTGAGGTACGGAGGCATCATAAAATAAATCTTAAAAGTCTCACTTCAGTGGGGTCTCTTCTTCTCAGCCTGGAGTAGAATTAATGTCCTTCCCTTCTATTGTCATTTGCAATCTATCTATGTTGCTAGAAGGCAGCTTGGTTCTGTCTATTGGTAGCTGCTTCATAACTCAAGCCCTGTGGGTTTCCCCAGGGGCATCTGAATATTTGCCCAATATTCTGATCTTCCCCTGCATTGTGAGGCAATGGGCAAGTGTGGGTGCTTCCTAGGGTTTACTCTTTGTTCACATGAGGATTACAGTGATAACTAAGAAAGCCAGGATGGGGAAGTGGATAGAGGGACAGACATTTATCAGGGAGAATGGGTTTTAAATCCCTGCTCAACCAAAACACTCCAAGGGTGACCCTGAAGTTAGTCACCATTGCCCAGCAGGGATTCTGTTCAGTTTGCAGAGAAAGGCGAATCTACCAAACTCACACTTTCCGAAGAAACATATGAATTGAAATCCTGCCATTCTTCACAGTCAGATATATATACTCATAAAAATGCATGTATTAGTGCGAAGAACATACACAAACAAATCATATTAGTGAAAAGTGCTTGCACAAAAATGTGGATATTTGGAAAATGTCACTGATGGATTTTCATGAGAACTTTAAAAAAGAGGTTGTCAAAACTGATGTGGAAAGGTGGAGAACTCAAGACTGGCGGGGAGACGGGGACTCCAGAGCAAAATCAGAACCTACAGATTCAATCATCCCTATCTCCCAGCCTAGCCGACCTCACAGGGAAGTTGTGAGGACGAAGGGGTGGCGCAGGAGGGAAAGAGAGAGAAGAAGTGGAACGGGAGAGAGGGAGGGAGGAAGGGAGAGAGAAACCAATGTACCGTACTGTTCTGAGCACCATGGAGGAAGGGCAGGATAAGAATAAATTATGGGTTTGACCAGCACCCTGCATGAACTGAGTACATGCCCTAGAACACATATTTGGAATTTGTGCAAGGCGCGCAGGGAATCTCTGCCAGATGTCAGAGTGTCCCTGCCAGAGAAGCCAATGCTTAAAGCACTGCACAAAACAATGTTTTAAAGAAACCACCACTGCACACCAAGCTGCTTCCAACTGAGGGCCACAGCTAGGAGGTGGAGGGGCTGTGGGAGGTCCTCACCTCCCAGGGAGATCTTAGACCCCTTCTTTTAACTTTCAGCTTTTGAACAAAGTTAAGTATTCATCCCTTTTACTTTTGGAAATAGAAGGAAACCACCCAGAGTGTACGCTACTGCCTCCTGAGGTAGGCTAGGGTTGGACTGTCTGAACCTAGGCTCACAAAGTAGCGCAGAGGGTGCACTCACACTCCAGAACCCAGCGGAGGAAAGGGGCAGTGATGTTGCCACTGCCTCTCTTCCTCTCCGCTGCTTCCGCCCCCAGGTCAGGCCTGACCCAGGAGTGGGGCTGCAGGTAGCTGGTGGTGCTGGGCTGTTGCACAAGGAAGCTGTCTCAGCAGCTCCCTCACACGATGGAACCAGGCCCTGAAGGCCTGGCCCAGGCATGGCATCCCTCCCTACAGTTCTGGTTTTGATGAGGGAGCCTGTCATGGGAGTGCTGGGTTGTGTCCTTTAAAAAAAAGAGTGCCTCATACCACAGTCCCCACTGCCCAGATAGTATCCTACCCAACCACCTATAGCAGCCCTTTTTCAGTCCAAAGATCACACTTCCTTGGGGGAGCCCATGGGGTCACATGCAAGTGGAACAATGGAGGTGATTCTTACCATTGTGCAGAGGTCAACATTTCAGTCACACAATATCACACAAAAATCCATGGTTCCTACATACTCCTTCCTCTCCCCAGCCAGATAAGCAAGACGCATTATCACAGTTCAAGGACACATTCCAGCCAGGCAAAAACACCCAAGTAGGGAGCAAAGCATGGGAGGGCTGAGGGGGTGTGGCCTACAGTGAAGGGGTGTGGTCTGGAAAGAAGGCATGTCTGCAGGGGAGTCCGAAGGACCAGACTCTTTCAGCCCCCAGGCCTGAGGCTCCCCACCCTGGAAAGCAGAACTAAGTAAATCTGCTCCATTGTACAGAGATGTGGTCTAAGAGTGCAAAGACACCAAAATGGTTGGTGAGTACAAGGTACTTTAAAAGAAATTTAAAATCTAATTTTATTTTATTCAGATTAACACAATTTGAAAAGATCAGTCTACCTGATTAAAACATATGTGTAAGGTTGTATTTAATCTCCGGGTCCTCTGAATATCCTGTGTGACTCCTCTGGCAATTCAAGAGGAAGGCTTCCACCTTAACTGCCAAAACTACAACAACACAACTCTGTTTCCGGAAGAAACAGGAAAGGCACTGTGGCCTGTGCCACCAAGCCAGAGGAAGAAGCCACTGGGTAGTTGCATCATTTACAACTCACTAGCATTCTTTAAGATCGGGCTGGATCAGGCTAAAGGCCCATCTGGTCCACCATCTTGAAGGCAGCAGTCCATAGGAAGGGACAAAAGGAACCTGAGTACAACTGCACTCTTCACACTTGTGATTCCCAGCAACTGGCATTTGGAGGCATACTGACATTGGGGGCAGAATATAGGAATTGTAGCTAGCAGCCACTGCTAGTGTGGGTAGTGCTTGGGAGAGTTAAGAGACACTCACACAGCCATTATGACTTATATTCTGGTGCAAGGAGGGCCTAATTGCCGCTTTGGAAGATCTCTGTAGGTATCTGATGACACACTGGAGACCAGAGCATTGCAATAATCTGGGATGGACATTATTGGGGCATGGATAACAGAATCCGGACCATCTCTCTAAGAACGTAAGAAGAACTCTGTGGCTGGATGAGTCCAAAGGTCAGCATCCTTTTCTCGCAGCACCCAACTGGATGCCTGTATGAAGCCTGCAACCAGGACCTGATTGAAACAGCACTCTCCTCACTAGCAGTTCCCAGCAACAGCTAATCAGAGGCATACTGCTTCCAACAGCAGAGAAAGGACATACTCATAATTCCAAGATGGTCAACTTTAACACCCTTCTCTACTGCCCCCTTCACATCACTTCCGGTGTGTGTGAACACTGCCTTTTAGTTTATAAGGTTGAAGGCAGGAGCTGCATCTCATTCATATTCGTGTACAGTAGTCCATGCCACCAGCACTGTGTTGGATTTTTTACTAATATGAGGCACTTTAGGGAGAGGGTAGTTTTTGGTCTGAAAAAGTGGGTTAAAGGGGTCAAGAACCCTTTTCAGCCCAAGGTCTGCATTCACTTCTGGGCAACCTTCTGGGGGCCATATGCCAGTGGTGGGTGGGGCCAAAGCAAATGTGGGTGGAGTAATGAATGTGAGTTTTATTTTTGTACAGTAGGCTAGTTTCTTCACTCTCAGTCATCTTTCTCTATCTTCCATCCAAACAACCAAGAGGCATTACCAGAGTTCAGAGACACATTCTAACCTGGCAAAAAACACTCAAGGGTGGTGCACAGCAGTGGCTTGGATGAATGGTAGCCTGGGGATTCCTCATACCTGAATAAAGTATTCAACTTCAGTCATCCTCAGAGCATCTGCAACAGGTTTACTCTGGGTATGACTAACACTGGGTATCACCCATAATAAAATTGATCAATATAAGCATTGAACCAGCTTGGGGAGGAAGTGTAGAGCTGGTCTAAGAGACAAAAGTTCTTCTGGAAGCCAACACTCCAGTCATATGAAGTCCCCTTGCCTATGTATAAAGAGAGTTTTGTGAGGGTTCTGGCACAAATGGATCCAAGTGGTGAGGACAGGGAAGAGCACTGGAGATGGTAGAAAGTGGATGGAATAATGTAATTGTAGAGTTGGAAGGGACCCTGAGGGTCACTGACTCCAATCCACTGCAAAGCAGGAATCACACAAAACAATCCCTGACAGAAGGCCATCCAACCTGTGTTTAAAAACCTCCAATGAAGGAGAGACCACCAACTTCCGAGGTAAAACATTTGGGATAGGAAGTTCCTTTGGGTGCTGTCAATGCCTTCCCCTCTTAAGTGAGATAGGAGGGGAGGGAGAGCAGTGATAAAATACATCAATAAAGGAAAACCATCGCAAAGTTCAGTCCCAGATGGAAGTCATTACAGTTTGGGAGTGGCGGGTATCTCCTTCTCCCTCTCCCTCCTCCCATCCCCCACACTACACAGTTCACAGGAGTCAAGCCAGGTATATGTGGGAGATCAAAGGCAAAGTATTAGTTTGATCAGTCTAGGAATTTCTGGATAGCCACAACCATGGTATTTTGGCACAGATACAAGGAAGTGTAATTTTTGTGGTTTGCCCCATCATCAGCATGTTTTCAAAGGTTGAGTCGGTAGCAGGGCATATTGCTTGAAGCTGAGCATCCCCTCCAAAAACAACAGCACAACAACTAATGGAATTGTGCCTTAAACTACCTGCTACTCCAGTGGTTCTCAAAGGGTGTGGTGCGCTACACTGGTGTGGCACGAGAAGATGGCAAGTGTGATTGGAATATTCAAGGACAAACAATATTTTATTTTGGATCTTAACAGGCTGTTAAGGGGGAGACTAACATAATCCAATATGGCAAAGATACTGCTGAACACCCTGCTGACTGTTGGTATCATTGGCAATTATTGGACGAACAACTGAAAGAGCTCAGATGCATAAAATGGTGAACAAAAATGGCTTCTACTTGTTTTTATCTTTATTGTATATTTTGTGTTTTTATATTGTGATTTTATCCTGTGAACGGCTCTGAGACATGCGGGTGGAGGGTGGTATAAAAATTTGATAAATAAAATCATCATCATCAGAAGAAGAAGAAGATCAAACCAACGAATACATAGGTTCTTTGGGGGGGAAATACTGATCGAGATCTACCTGAATATGAGAATGGAATGGAATGGTAAAGTGAGAAGGCAGCATATGATGAAATGAAGAGGATCTCCACACAGGTGCCTATAGGAGTGAAACAGAAAAACAATGGAGTTGTGATGTTGGAGAAGTGGAATAAAAGCATTGATAGAGACATTAAGAAGCATCTTGAAATGGTAGAGATAGAGTTGAGAGAGAAAGTCCTATGTACAAGTTGGAGTGAATTCAGAGGAAAAACCCACCAAGCATCTGGTGATTTTTCTGGAAAAAAGAATGGAAGAAGTGGTAATGGAAGGAACCTTTTATTTTTCTAAATTAGAACGGGAAATCATGGCTAACAGGAAATGGGATCAGAATATATAGAACTGGGTATGAATTAATGAATATAGAACAAGTAAACAACTACTGATGATGATGATCATGATTATTATAATGGATGTTGGTATTTCTTGGAGATAAAGTCATTATACTGGACGGGATGAAAAGTATTATTGACATTTAGCAATAATAACAATTGAACTTTGGACATTTTGTGTGGAAAAGAAAATGAATAAACTTGAGTTGTTTGGGGTTGGAGACTGGGAAAATACCACCGAGCTAATTGAGGAAAAACTAGATATTACTCTGGAATACAGCTGGATACCATTCTAGAATGAACACTTGGAATATTTTGAATAACCGTTATATGCATAATTGAGAGACAGAGAATCGGGACTCCTCTTTATTTATTTCTCTTCTCTCATTTTTTTATGATCTTTATTTCCTGTGTTTCCTCTTTTCCATTATTCTTCTTGCCTATGTTTTGTTTTGTTTTTTGATGTCCTTCATTCTGGGTTAATGAGGGTATGCCAATGAAGGTGATGGATGGTTAATGAAGGTCCCTGTGTGAGAGGCAGGGAAGGGAAGATCTCCCAGGGTGGAAGGCTGGGAGAAGAGAGGGAAGCTCCCAGGTGGAAGGCAGAGGCGTGCAAAGGAGGGGCGGGGAGGCGGCATGCCCCGGGTGCCACCCTGGGGGGTTGACAAGATGACCCGCTGCCCCCCAGCTGTACAGCAGCCAAGGGCGCCTGCGCAGCATCCATACAGGCTGCCACGCATGCAGTCCGTACGTGTGCCACGCATGCACCGTCCATATGAGTGCTGTGTGGGCACAGTCCGTACGGGCGCCACATGGGCGCCCCCCCACCCTGGGTGTTGGAGAGGCTTCCTCTGCCACTGGTGAGAGGTGGGAAGGTCCAAACCCTTGAGTGTGAGAGCAGGATTAAGATCTACCTCTGATGGAGGGCTTTGTATTTTCTTCTTCTTTCTTGTTACAGTCAAACCTTGGTTGTCAAACGTAATCCGTTCCGGAAGACCGTCCAACTTCCAAAACGTTCAACAACCGAGGGATGGCTTCTGATTGGTTGCAAGAGCTTCTTGCACTCAAGCGGAAGCCGCGTTGGACATTTGGGTTCCAAAAAAAGTTCAAAAACCAGAGCATTTACTTCTGGGTTTGCGGCATTCGGGAGCTGAAACATTTGAAAATGGAGCCGTTCAAGAACGTTCGGATTTGTGTTTTTTTATCATATTGCATGTATGTGTGTGTGTGCGCGCGCGCATATATATATATGGAATGAGTCATGTTCTTGTGTAGCTGCATTCCTTCATACTTTCTGGATGTCCCACGGTCATATTATAAAGTAGTTGGGTTCTATGTTATAAATCAAGCACTACTAGAAATTGTTTCATTTTTGTTTTCCATTAGTGTGGTGTGAGCAAGTTTTTATTCTGAAAGTGCGGCATAGAGCAGAAAGTTTGAGAACCACTGCTATTCTGTAATGCGGGGGGGGGGGGGGATGAAGAGGAGAAGGAGGAAGAGAAAAAGCCATGTAATGCCCTGAACCTGTAGTAAGAGCAATGCCACCTATTTCCATACTTTTAAAGGGAGTTCAGAGTAACAACGGGCAGTACAGAATCATCTATCATCAAGCAGCTTGGAAAAACATGGAGAGCTGCTTGGTAAAGTTATTGAGGCCCACAAGAGGGTACTGATTTATTATTCGTGCTTTGGTTTTCTTGAGCATGCATATTAACAGCAAGGGGGGGCAGTGTTGTAGGGATGGAATTCCTCTTTTCTGCTTTGACAATAGTTCTTCCGGCTTCAAATGTTGATGGGGTGTGAAACAGTCAAACCTTCATACTCTTTACAGGACAAAGAGGACAGTAATCATCCCAGGTGGCAAAGGAGAGGGAGCAACCTCATTTGGGGGGTTTGGCTAACGCTGAATAATATAGGATAGTACCACTCTGATGTTGCTTCAGGCTGAGCCCCTTATAGGAGCAGCAGTTCAGCCACAAAGACAAGCTCTACCTTCACTTGCAAAGTATCGGAGACTCTGCTTGTACTGGGACTTCTGTAATGAGAGTCCTGTGAGTCAGAGGACGGCAATGCTACAATCTTGGGCCTCCAGGATTGGCAGTGCAACCCCTCCTCATAGGGGTGTGTGGGAATACTTCTTAGATAGTTTTAAGAAGTCCATGAATCCAGCAAGTGTTTATTGGTTAGTGAAGTGGTCCAAAAGAGTGGGGACATGGAAGGGTCTCAATTGCCTAATGATGTCATCTGACCAGAACAGCAACAATCTAGGCCATGCCCTTGAGTGCTTGGGAGAAGAGGCATAGCGTGGTTCATCTGTCAATCCTGATGCAAGTATCAAAAACAGAAAACTCTCTGCATGTCTTCTCATGGCTGCTGGAGCCACAATAGGCATTTTTTTTTTTTTGGAAAAAAATCAGATTTTGATAATTTAGATTATTACTGTAATAAAGTGTGGCAGGATAC
Organism: Podarcis pityusensis; assembly: GCF_964106645.2. Taxonomy (NCBI): domain Eukaryota; kingdom Metazoa; phylum Chordata; class Lepidosauria; order Squamata; family Lacertidae; genus Podarcis; species Podarcis pityusensis. Next base: position 7,486,976 of record NC_138044.1, on the reverse strand, counting down.
TTCACTGAAGAAAAATCCACATACATTAAAAGGTTGCCAGTGGCAAAGTATTCATGACAGGTTGTTTTTTTCTTTCTTTCTGCAGTCTGGTATGTTGTTGGTTGTTGGCATCTGTCTGTCACAAGAACAATGGAGTGCATGTCTGGGGACAATGTCAAATCGCTGTAAACAGCACTGAAGTTACCTCCCCAGGGCGCAAGCCTGGGCAGTGTGTATGGAGGTCCTGGGCTGCCCAGATGACAAGATCCCCCTCTCAGCCTCGCTGGTATGGTCCAAAGAAAGCAGAGTAATATGATTGGCATTGTGTTAATTATATACAAATGATGCAGAGCCTCACCATACTATCCCCACTGTGTATCAGACTAAACAGTTTCGATTAGAACACAGTGCCAGAATCTCTCCATAATTCTATGTGCAGATTTGCTAATTACACCTCTCTCATTTACAAAGTACATGATGCTATGTGAGGGTATCATTTCATTGTATCAGTAAGTCAGTGCATTTGAAAACTCAATAAAAAGGTGCGTTGAAATTGGTACTTCCAGGATAATGTCACAAATCTGCAGATTTTATCCATGGACACCATGTAACTGATGCAGGTGTTCTCTGCCAAATGGAGCTTGACTTGAATGTTCTCTGTCTGCAAATCTCTCTCTTAGGCTTGATGCTGTCATTAAAAAAGGGTAGAATAGCCTTCATGCCCACAAAACATACGTTCTTAACAGACTGAAAATTAGTTGGCAGGCATTCCAAAAGCTGGTGTAGCACTCTTCATTTCTTCCTGCTCTTTGCTACCAGGCTCTCACCTTCAGCTAAAAAGCAGGGTGCTCAGTGTATTAGGCAAAACAGATGTTGCCCTAGATGAAGCAGTGCTAGAAATACAAAACAACTGTCCATCTCAGGCCTACCAAATGCACATCCCTTCACCCTTAACAGGAGCGGATGGGGCAACAAGGGAATGCCAATGGACTGAGCCAAAAGTTGTTTTAATTTGGTTGGTGGTGGCAGTGGCAAGAACACGATTCATTTCAAAGAGAAGCCAGTAGGTCAAGGACAGCCAACATAACACCCTCCAGATGCTGTTGGGACTCCAACTTCCATCAGCCCTGGCCAACATGACCAATGGTCAACATGATGAGCGTTGGAGCCCACAATAACATTGGGGCAGGGGTACATTGACCTACTCATAGTGCTGAAGAACATCTAACAGCTGTAGCAGTGTCAGATCCTCAGCATTAGTAGAGGAGGATGCCTGTCAGTGTAGACCAGAGCAAGGAAGCTTTTCCAGTCCAATGGCCACATTCCCTTCTGAATATGGCAGTCGCAGGTAGAACCAGAGGCAAAAGTGTGCAGAACAATATAGGTGAATTTCATCTTTGTATACTAGGCCTGCTTCTTCACACATAAAAGCCTCTCTATGCTCCATCCAGGTGAGCAAGATGCATGTTCTGAATTCAAAGACACTCTTTAGTCAGGGAAAAGCATGCAAGTAAGGTACAAAGCAGGGCTAGTGAGGGGTGTGGTTTGGGGAGGTGTGTGGCCTGGGAAGAGTTTAAGGATCACATAGAGAGGCTGGAAGAGCCAGACTGACCCTGGAGCCTGAAGTTCCCCACTCCTGTTGTAGACTATTCTGAACTAGATGGGCCAGTGGTTTGAACTGGTCTATGTTGGCATCATCTGACTCATAAGACAATGGAGGAGTGGGGGTAAAGTCAAACTGTTGGAAGAATACAGGTGCCTGTTGTGGTTGTAGAGACATGTTTTATTGCAGTTGGGGCAAATGAAGGCATCCATTTGTGCTGCTGCAGATCCACCATGGCACTTCTTCTCTCTGTGGTCCTCCCAGCAGTCATTCTTCCTCTGGTCACTGCTATGGATGCACAACCTGGCTGCCTATCTCCAGGCACTGTGGTTGTCTGCAAGGGATTCTCAAACAGTGGGGTTGATGTTGCCAGTCTTCATGCCACGTTTGCAGACATCTTTGTAGCACAGAGATGGTTTGCCACTGGGCCTGGTTCCTTAAGGCAGCTCCCCCTGGAGCTTGGTGACCCTGTCAGCTTCCATTCTATGGTCATGACTAAGCCAGCGTAGATGTCGCTCAGACAGGAATGCAAACATGCTGGGAGTGTAGGCATAGAACAGCACACCTTTGTCCTGCCATGTGATGCCCAAAATCTTCCTGATGTAGAGCTTGTGGAAGGCATTGAGGCATTGCTCCTGGCAGTTGTAAGGGACTAAATGTAACCCATTTAATAAGTAGAGCCAGGCTATCTCAGATCAGGTAATGCAAAAAAGATCTAAGTGGCCAAAGCAGTCAAATATGCCTCATTAAGAATCCTGCATAAGCTCCAGTTGACCCTAATAAGCAGAAAAACTACATCTTTCAGAAGAAGGAAAACCAAGCAACCTCAAATCAAAGGGGAGAGGAGAGATTCCTCCCCACAGAATATGGTGGTTAGTGAGAACCAAAACAAAGCTCACACATTAGCCCTGCTCTCTGCTGTTGTTGGGATCTCCAAAGTGAGAGCTGTTCCTTCAGTGAGGGAGGGACTACCCCCTTCTAAGCAACTGGTTCCATTGTTGCTGCTGTTAATGTTAATAATACATTAGGAAATACAGAGGAAATGATTCAAAAACAGCAACCCAGGACTTACAGCCAACATAGCTGAGAGTGGAGGTAGACAACATGGTGCACTCCAGATGCTGTTTGACTTGATCTCTCATTATCCCTGAGCACTGGCCATGTTGGCTGAGGCGAATGGGAGTTGTAGTCCAACAATATCTGCAGGGCTCCATGCTCACTTTCTCTAGGTAAAGGTAAAGGACCCCTACACAGTTAAGTCCAGTCGCAGACGACTCTGGGGTTGTGGCGCTCATGTTCCTTTACAGGCCAAGGGAGCTGGCGTTTGTCCGCAGACAGTTTTTCCGGATCATGTGGCCAGCATGACTAAGGCGCTTCTCGCGCAACAGAACACTGACACCAGAGCAGTGCACGGAAATGCCATTTACCTTCCCGCCGGAGCGGTACCTATTAATCTACTTGAACTTTTGTCATGCTTTCGAACTGTTAGGTTGGCAGGAGACTTTCTCTACCCCCCCCAAAAAAAACCACCCCTAAAAACATCACCTGCTGCTCATGTGGTGTTACCTAGCACCTATCAATAACTGCCTAAATTGGGAGAGAGGGACATGGCAGAGGGCCTTCAAATATGACCAGAATATTTGGATAGCATTGTGCACTGGATGACATGCATATATCCAGCTCAGGAAAAACAGCATTTCCTTTGTACCATAAAATGCACACACAGCCAGATCCTAACATCTCTATGACTTCTAACTACTCCTTTACAGACATGAGATTTTGGGTATCAGCAAAACAATGTCAGGGTGACAGTGTGATGTAATGGTTAGAGTGTTGGACTAGGGTATGAGACATCAGAGTTCAAGTCCTCACTCAACCATGAAGCTCACTGGGTGGCCTTGGGCCAGTCACTACCTCTCAGCCTAACCTACCTCACAGGGCTATTGTGGGGATTAAATGAGAGGGGGGGGGAAACCATGTACACCACCTTGAGTTCCTTGGACACAAAGGTAGATATAAATGCTATAAATATCTAGCATGGCCCACAAAATAAAAAATGTATTACAATGCCTCTGCACAAAAGTCTCAATTTCCCCCCTCTGGTGATTAAAATGAAGGGGTGTTTTGTGTGGGAGAAGAGTGGCTTTGTAGGAGGGAAAAGGTTATTGGATGTAAGCTCCAGATTTTCACATGCAAATGTGTGACCATCTCTGGTTGCTGGTGATAATTACAGTCATCTATATTGGCAACCCCAAGGTACCCTGCACAGCGATAGCTAGGAAGTTGCACCACCATGGCCTTTTCCTCTTGCAGCAAGTACATTCAGTGGTGACAACCTCTCCTCTCTCCTCCTCCTCCTCTCCTGAACCCGCTTCTCTTGCTCCCCACACTGTTTTCCCTCTCCCTTTCCCTATAACAGCTGGTTAAAATTATGCTGGAATTTTGTTTTTCTGTCAAGTGAATTTGGATGTGGTAAATCCTTTCCTGCCATCGCCATGGGCTTCCAATGAACATTCAGGCTGTGTGCAATATACATGATTTAAGGAAGGTGCTCCGGGTGGGGCTGTTTCTGAGTCAGAGGCTGAGCTGCCAAGAGGGTCTTGCTGGCTTGCAGTCAAGTGGGGCCTTCCAAGCAAGCTGGGGTCGACCCATGGCAGGAGGTCTGAGAGTGGGGGTGGAGTGGGAGAGTCCCAGAGGCCATGGCAGTGTCTGCTTCAGTGACTCTCTTTGCAAAGATGAAAGAGAAGACAGAGCACCTCAGAGCAGGCAGGATTCCAGTCCTTTGCCTTGGGAGAACACAGTAGCAACAGGAAAAATCTTCCTGCAGAGCCAAACCAATGGAAAACCTCAGCACACAGAGGGCAAAAGACACACACTTTACTCCACAAGAAGAAAGAGCTAAGCCACCTTGGATTTAATTCACGATCATTACACACACACACACACACACACACACAGTGAATTCCCTCACTCACTATTTATTCCCCAACTCCCAAATGTTTTCCTTTCTGAATCTCAACTATGCTAGACAGAAAACTCAACTGGCACCAGATGATCATCCCCTAGTGCTAAACTGAAGTGCTCAGCTGCCATGTTTGCAGGATGCAAAATCCGGAAGGGCTTATATGATCTTTTGAGTGGTGGAACAAATAAGGCAAAGGGTGGTGATTACCGGTACATTGCAGTAGTGGTGATAATGATACTGGGAGGTACATCACTCCCTTCCCCCAAGAAGGTTTCGGGGTGTTCTATTCTAGTACTACTCTGAGTAGGCCCAGTGAAATTAATGGACATAACTAGTTCACACTCATTAATTTCAGCAGGTGCAAGTGAGAGCGAACGCGAAGAACCACTGCTCTCACTCTGATTTGGCTTTCATGATGGGTGTTGCGTAATGATGTGAAATCATCACGAAGTCAAAGCTCAGGGGATCTTGTTTCCCATCTTCACTTAGGAGCTTTGCACTTGTATGTGGGGGGGGGGGGGGAACAATGCCTACCAGCAACTGGGAGAGCAACAGAAGCTGAATGAGGGTTCTGGTGATTTTACAAAATAAACTCCTTCCTGGATCATCCATTCTTGGGGGGTAGAGGGTGGGGTTCTGTGAAGAACTTTCTACTGAGCTGCCTTATACAAGGATCCATTTCACTTAGTAGTTCTGTGCTTAGCAGTACTTGGACTAATAAGGGGGGATGAACTAGGTAACTCTTTGGGTCCCTTCCAACTCTACATTTCTATGATTCAAGACCAACTGGCAATGGCTCTTCAGGGTCTCAGGAAAGGGTATATTCCAGACTTGCCTGGAGATATCAGGGATTGTACCTGAGAGCAAAGTAGGTCCACTTGCACTGAGCTATACTACTACTACTACTACTACCATCATCATCATCATCTTATTAGTCACTCACTACAAAAACATTTCATAATTGAATTACAAAAAGGCCAAAGGTATAGCATTAAAACAATATAATACATTACAATAAAACCATTACAATAATCCAATAAACAGACCAAGCAAAACAGGAAACCTTCAGCAGAAGAAAACAGTTTGCAATTAATATACTTATTGCTGCAACCGGGGGTGGTGGTGGTGTAGAATGCTAACTTTGCTTTGAAAGGTGAGTCATTTCTTGATAATAACAGTGGATCAATTACTGTAATGCCCACTGCCCAGGAGTGCATTATCCTCCAGAAGCTGTGGATCATCTCTTAGAAGAGTTATCACACAGAACAGTATCACGGCTTGTGCTACTTTCAGAAGAGTAGCACATCCCCAGGAGTGCTAGTGGACTATTTGAGAGCACAACTGAATGTGTTGGTCAGTGCCTCAGGAGCCACGTTCTCATTTACTGAGATAATCCTGTTCTGGATCTAACACACGCAAACACACACACACACACTCCAAAAATATTCCAAAATATTTATCATCATATACATTATTTAAAAACAGAAAGTTCATTCTTGACTTCCCAACCTTCCTTTCCTTGGTATTATGGTAATATTTTATTGAAAAATTTTCAGTGATGAAAAAATAAAGTGATACAAAAAAAGAAAAGAAGAAAATAAAAATAAAAGGCACCAAAATGTGAAGAGAGAAAAAAAACAGCATATGAATATATATGAAAAATACGCTAACCCATACATTCTTTTATAAATTTCATATTATTATCCTTATTGTCATATCTATCCAAGGCTACGTCTGTAAGTAGCCCGTTCAAAAGTTGCAAGTGTTATCATATTGTCAATCCATTTATTAAAGGGGATTATAGCTTTCCTCTTCCAGTTCATCAATATGGCTTGGCTACCATTAGAACATGTAGAATACATTTTTGTTATCCCATTGTTAACCATCATATACAGTCATACCTCGGGTTACAGACGCTTCAGGTTGCGTTTTTTCAGGTTATGCACCTGCCGAAACCTGGAAGTACCGGAAAGGGTTACTTCCGGGTTTTGGCAGTCGCGCATGCACAGAAGCGCTAAATCGCGCTTTGCGCATGCACAGAAGCACCAAATCGCAACCCGCGTGTGCACAGATGCCCTGCTGCAGGCCGCAAACGTGCATCCCGCACGGATCACATTTGCAACCCAAGAGTCCACTGTAGTATATAGTTTAGAATAATGTTCTCTGCTGAAAATTTCAGCTTTCTATGAATGTTCAGAATTATACCCCTCCTTTCCTGATGTTTGTTTTTTACTTCATTTTATAATCTATTTTACGACACATATGATTTTATTATCTAAACTTTACGATCATTGGTTCTTTCCGTAATCCACTGCTTCTGTTTCAAATCCGGCCTGTGATTTCATGTATGTGCGATACTTTGATAGACAGTCCTTTAATGGTCTCCGTTCCTCCTTAAACACTTTGTCATTATGTCCTCTTAATTTGGCAGTTAATTTCACCATTTCAGCATGAGTCCATCAGTTTCATAAGCCATTCCTCCTTTGTTGGTAACCCTGCCTCTTCCCATTATGTGTTTATATAAAGTTCTAGCTGCTGTTGTCACGTACTTAAATAAACTAGTCAGCTCTTTTGGGACTTGCGTCCCCATTATTCCTGACAAAAGGGCTCTAGGGTTCTTCTGTGTGTGTGTTTTAAGGAATTATCAGTTTAAACATCTTTTTCAATTCATTATGTATCATTTCCCAAAACTGCAGATATAGGGAAGCTTGATGCATAAAATCTTTCAAGGCCTTAAACTAGGGCGGGGGAACCTGCAGCATTTTATTTTATTTTATTTTATTTTATTATTTTATTTTATTTTATTTTATTTTATTTTATTTTATTTATTTTATTTTATTTTATTTTATTTTATTTTATTTTATTTATTTTATTTTATTTTATTTTATTTTATTTTATTATTTTATTTTATTTTATTTTATTTTATTTTATTTTATTTTTCATACTGCCCTTCAACTGAAGATCACAGGGTAGTTCACAATACAAAAATACAAAATGCAAACGCAAAATACATAAGCAAAACCAAGGAAACCAATAATATCTCCTCTCCCACAGACACATTTAAAAGGCCACAGAATGTTAATCAGCCAAATGCTTTCAATGTTGCTGAACTCCTAGCTCCCAACAGGCCCAGCCAGCATGGCCAGCAGTTAGGAATGATGAGAGTAATGACTTCTCAAGGGCTGCATGTTCCCTTGTCCTCCTTCAGACTTTCTGTGTTTTGCGGATGGAGCATTTTGGGACCTTCATATGGCTTTTGTCTGTATGCTAGGTTATCTTTAGGGTTTAAAGAGTGGTTTGCATGATTTTAAAAGGACGATGGAGGGGAGAGTGCCTTAAAAATATATATATATGACAGCCAATTGGTAGAGTGCAATACTATACATGTCTATTCAGAAGTATGTCCCATTGAGTCCAAGCAGACCTGAGGCATGTTAATTATTTAAATAAACCTGCATTATAGGTTGTTGTTATTGCAGAGGGAGAAGGAGAGAGAGGGAGACGTTTCATTTAAAGGCACTGACAGAGCAGAGGCAAGAGATGAATTGTCAACCTGCTAATTCTCAGCTCAGTCACTTAGAATTTATCCACACTTACCCCCCCCCCAACTCTTTAAAGCTGAATTGGAGCAAAGGGCAACCCTCGCCAAACCGAAATTGCTATTTGCTGCACTTCAGCTTTAAAGAGCAGGTTTTCACAAGCAAAGCTCTGACACAGTGCTTTAAAGCACAGACCTGTGAGCAGAACAAAAGGTAAATGTAAACCCTTAGCTGTGCACTTCCACCATGGTTTAATATGGGTACGATATTAACCCCCACACTAGATGGTAAGAAATAACTAACCATGCCCAGCTGAGCCAAAGCTGCTCCTTAAAGTTCAAGTGTCAAAGCTGAGACATTTATCAGTGAGTAAAGAAAAAGAGAGCTAGGGGAAATACACATGAGCATGTATACACCTGCTGTTTAGCAAATCCCCAGAGCCAAAAACAGAAGTTGCTCAACCCTGGAGGCACTTAAGAAGTCGCCTAATAGCAAGTCAGATTATTTGTCCATCTATCCTGAACTGTTTACTCTGGCACCATCTCTCCTGGGTCTCAGACAAGAGTCCTTTCCCTTCAAGCTGCTACCTGATCCTTTTAATAGGAGATGCCAGAGACTGAACCTGGAGCTTTCTGTACACAAAATACATCTGCTGTACCACTGAGCTGTCGTCCCATCACGCCATCCAGCATTGTCTGCCAGCAGTTGTCAAAGGGCTCAGACAGGGGTCTCTTACATCCCTGCAACCCAGCAACCATTTGAAGGTGTCTCTGGATCATCACTATTTTGCAGGAAGTGTTCAAGTGCATACCTTATACTGTATTTACTCAAATGTAATGCACTTTTGGCCACCTTTACATTCACCAGCAAATACTTTTTTGGTTTCAAGGTTTTGAAAATTGAGGTGCGCATTGGATTCGATGGAGCATTAGATTCATGTAAATACAGTATGCATGTTTGCACAATTAAAGTGTATTATAAGTGTTCTGTCACCCTGGTGCAACAAATCCACCTAAATCAAATAACAGGCTTTATTCAGTGAGGAAAGTGGTGCAGAAATCCACTGAAGTGTGGGATGAATAAACGAACAAATGATTAATGGGAAGGTATATATAACACCACCACCCCAGCAAATCAGGATCAATGCTTTTTATCCCATAACCACCCCTTACAAAATCAAAACTAATTCTCAATGAAGACTGGACACATGTCTAATCTATGCGTAAGCTTTGTGCAAGCAAATTAGGATGGATGCTGAATGAATAAGTTGTTGTTGTGTTAGTTGCTTTATTTTGTCGAAGGAAGCCTACAGCGACTTACAACCAAGCAACCAAAAAACCCCACATAGATACATTAAACTAAGCCATGACGGGGCATTAAAAATGTCTCCTCCACTTCTAAAAGGCCACAGACAGTTAAAGGCCAAAGAGCTGGTTATAAACTTTCTCTGCCTTTTGGCTAAGATCAAGTGCTATAGGGGAAAGTTGTTTGTTTCCTGGGGAGAAAACAGCCACTGCTGAAAAGGTCAGTTCTTGTGCCCTCCAAGCCTCTTGTGCAGGGTGAACATGAAGAATGCCCTCGGATGGTGATTGCAGGGTCCCATGTCAGTTCATATGGGGAGAGGCAGTCCTTGAGCTGTTGTCTGAAGGAACCATAAACTGAATTGGAGACTAGGGGCCTTTTGCATGAAAAGCATGCTTTCCATCATTGCGGCTCCTCTCTCTACTTCAGGGAGAATGATGGAGAATGCCAGGGAAGGGAATATAACCCCCACCCAACCAAGCTGCGCTATTCAGTGGGCACTACAGCACATTGCAACCCGTCCTCAAGTCTGTTTCCTTAATGTGCTGCTAGAATCATCCTTGTTGCATCAACACCCCTGCAACCAGGCTCTGGTTCCATTGCCTGCTACTCTTCCAGATCCGAACAGCAAATGTGTGTCCTTGAGTGATCCTCCCTCCTCCTCAAGCCCCCGGCCCCACCTCATTTTCAAAGCAGCCAAAGAAAACCAACGTGCTATATTTGTTTTCTCAAGACACGGCCAGGAATTATTCCAGTAAGACTCGGCTTGGCTTAAAGAAGCTCTGTCTGTGTGTGTGTCTCTAAGCCTGCCTCTGGCAGGGGGGCTGGTGTGCTGTCTTGGATGTGGATGCCGGGGAGTTGGGCTTAAAAGTTATTGAGAAGGAGACACAGAAAGGCAGGTAGGAACCCGGGGGGCAGGGATGCAGACTGAGAGAGGAAGGGAACTTCTTGCGATTCACCAGATGAGGTCTGTGCTACTCCTTTTTGGTTCCAGGGACCATCTTCATTTCTTATGCAGCCGTTATGTGAATGAAGGCCCTACAAGCTGTTGTTTGTTTTGTTTTTGGAGGTGGGCCTTTATGGTGGAAAATGAGTGGAGGGTAGGTGTGTGCTTAACCGTTTTGTTTATATCCTGGCTTTTTATACCCCATCATGGAACCCAAGGGAAATCCCCAAGCAGTCACACATCCAGGCACTGACCAGACCCAGAACCCCTTAGCTTTAGTGAGGTAGAAGCCTCACGTGCCTCTACACCATACCCTGATATTATACAGTAATTATAAAAGCAGAAATTACTAAATGAACTGTGGATAAGAACAATAGGAGTTTGGTCTGCAATAAGCATAAATTGTTCTGAAAATCTCAGATAGAGACCACATTTGTAAAAAAAAATACTGCATTATCAGAATAATGTCATTCCATGTTCTTTTATTAAAATCTGAGAAAGTCCAGATGGTGCAACTCAAGCACTGGGAGACACCTTTGGAATGTGACTTGTTAAAACATACTTTGGCAAATGTTTGAGAATATTCTTTTTAAGGAGGCTGAATGGGGCACTGACCCACCAACCTCAGCCTGCCCTCACCCAGTCCCCACCTGTCTGCCTCATTGCTTACAATCAGTCCAGAGGACTCCCTGTCACCTTCCTCTTCCTTAGACTCAGTGTTCCCTTTGTAGAACTCAGCAGGGAGGAGCATGGTGGCAGAACTAGAATCAGTTGGCTCTGCCTGTTACTGGTTCTGGCTCCACCAAATGTTGCGTATTGGTGGGCACCAGCCAACATGGAACCAGAATGCCTTCCACATGACCTCACCAATCCAAAAGCACAGGGAGTTCACCAGGCAGAGTAAAGTGTCTGTCTTCAAGACAGAGGGCGGGTCCTTTCAGACAGACTATTCCTTCAAAAGAGGGCAGAGCTCAGCAGAGATGGGCTAGAGGCAAAGGCTTCAAAGGCCTCAGTTCATCTTAGAGTCCCTGGGGGGAAGCAGTGGGGCAAGCGGAAGTGCGGATGAGCCCTAAGTTGCCTACTTGGAACTCTCTGTGGTGCTGAAACAACCACCCTGACTGTCCTTCAGACCAGAGCAGGGCACTCATTCACCAGCCTGATTGGTTTCTGTGCTAGGTCACAGAGGAAGAAAAGACCCTTCTTCTGAAACCAGCATGGAATATTGTAGGAGTGTAGAAGATGGGAGGAGTGAATTGCCTCTCATTTTAATCCACTTGGTAGAAAGGTTTTTCTTTTCTCTTTTAGTAGCCTGCTGAGTTCCATACATCACCTCCTCCACAGCCAGCATGGAAACTCTAAGCTGGCTAGTAAGGGTGGTGTGCGTGTGTTTTGCAGGTTTTGTGGGACTGTTTACAAGGTTGGGTTGAATCATTTAAACATTGCAGTCCTACATATTTTTATTTATATCTATGACACTGTCAGAACCTACCAAATGTAAGGATTTCCAGGCAAATCAAAACTTGGATCCCACCCCCTCTTCTTATTTGTTTAAATTTCATTTGTATTTCTGTCCTATTTAAAGCATTATTGAAGATCCTGTTTCTGTTCTGCACTGATGTGTGTCTATATGGTGGGAGAATGGGTGGACAGACACAGAAATTATAAAGAAAGAAAGAAAAAGCTTCTGATCATGAGCTTATTAGTTGAGGGATACAAGGGAAACAGTCGCCCATTTAAGTCCCTCACTAGGACTTTGCTCCTGTGAAAATATGGGGATGTAATTCATGGATTCCCGAAGCAAAGTTACATAAGAACATAGAGCTAGGCTGCATTTGTAACCGTGGAGGTTTGGATTGCGATCTGATCCTGGTTTTGCCAAAAAGTTTGGAAATGGGTGGTGGTAGGATTCTGAGCTTTCTTTCAGGTTCATCCAGAGTCTGGATTCCAGAGTGGTGGGGGCCCCACCCAGTTCCAAACACACAGAACACAATCTGGTATGCTCTGAATTTGGCTGGAGCAAAATGCTTGGTGATCTGCTCTTGGCCTTTGGCTCAGTGCATGCTGGCAACTCTCCTTGTCCAAAGGGTTGCCTCCTGAGGATGGTGTTTTGGGGTGGAGGTGGGGCCACATAGAAAGAGATGCAGACACCAGATTGTTTCGCTTGTTAACTTAAGAATGTATGCAAATTTCATTTCCCCACTGTCAAAAATCTCTGTGCGCTCTCCAGCTAATAAGCCCTGGGCCCATTAGCATGCAGACTGAGCACTTTTGGCACTGGTAGCAAAAACAAGAAATGACTCCACCCTGCCAGATCTGTGTCTTTCTCTCAACATCCCCTTTCCTGGACATGGGCTCACCATTTAGAAGAGAGAAAGTCCCAGCAGTGCTAAGCAAAGTTGGGTCACTACCAGGTCTTATTTGCACAAATTGTGTTTTCCAAAGTAGCATTCTCCGCAACTTTCATATTCTTCAACACTACTGACATAAGCAGAGGTTTTCAAAGGCAGAAGATATAGGGCACCCACGCACCCACCCACCTAACTCACCAAACAGCATTCTCAGGGCTGGGCCCTAAGTCACTGCCAAGTGAAGACTAAGAACTGATAATTAAAAATTATGAGGAACGTGTCATGACTGTTTCCTAGGCAAATCACAGAATGAACAGCAAGACTTTATAAGTCCTTTTGGTCAAGAGGAGGCAATATCCAGGTTGGAGGAAGAGAGAGACACTGGAGTCAAGGGACTCTGCAACCTGTATAGTTCAGAGGCAGATTTAGGAGAGTGTAACTGGTTTGCCTGCATTAGGCACCAAGCCAAGAGGGCGTCACAAGGGGCATTGCAGCAGTGAGGTAGACTGGAAGGTGAGAGGAGGGTGTGTGTGCTAAATGCCAAATGGGGTGCCATCAAAACTGGAAAGCCCAAGTCCATTATTGTATTGTGTTTGTGCCTAAACACACCCGGGAGGGAGGGCCTAGTGCACAGCATGGGTGGATGAATCAGCCTCTTTCCAGCACATGCCAATTTCACATGTGTTCTGCCCCAGTGTAATAAATTGTGATTTCCATTCAAAAGTTTTGCATTTAAATTGTTTATCACAAAATGTGTACTTGAATATTTAAATCTCAATGTACACATTTCTAAATATATTCTATCCTAAAATGCAATTTCTTTTGCAGTGGGTGGTATTTGTTTGTTTGTTTGTTTGTTTGTTTGTTCTGAAGCAGAGATTTGTACAACAAAAAATCATGGAAGATAACTACATAAAAAATCATCCGAAAGATAATTACATTCTCACCTGTGTATTGTTAGAACGGGAGATGTAAATTAGGTAACTTCTATTGAAAATGTAGGCCATACAAAATCCTCTTCCACTGCTAGAACTCAGATCCAGAAGTTCACAGGCTCTAAGCCTGGAGGCTCCTGATGAGAATGTTATGGTTTGTCTGACAGCAGAATCAAGGAAAATGCTAACAGGGCTATCGCAGTGATTTAAAGTTCCTCATAGCAACTACAGCTTAAAGGGACATGAGTTTTTGTTATCACACTTGCAGGAGTGAGCAGAAAGAGCACTGGAGTCTTACAATTCCAGATCTCAATGTCCATGTGAAAACAGCAGTGGTATGATTTCCATGACCATGCTGGCTACAAATGTCAATCATAGAACTTCAGGTTGAAAAGGCTTGCTGTGACTATACTATGGCTTTCAAATTAAGGTCTGTTGTTGTTGTTGTTTCGTATCCAACAAATTTCTTCTGAGAGTACACCTATTGGTATTTATGGACCTAAGACAGCAATGTTTATTACGGTAACTTCAATGGGTAGCCTATGAATACGACCAGTGTGGGATACAACCCAACATTTATTTGTCACTTTTTTACACAAAAGTGTCTCAGAATGACAGATTTAACTCAACCCAGACATTAAGAAATCTTAACCTATTTGAAAATAATTATATTAAATTGTCGAAAGAGGTTAAGAAAGACTTGGAGATATGGGGAAGGAAACTCTCCATGTTTAGTAGAATTTCAGCCATCAAAATGAATATACTCCCCAGGATGTTATTTTTATTCCAATCAATCCTGATTGTAAATAATAACAATAATAAAATATTCTGTTGGAAGAATATTATTTATACGGTGGGGTAACAACAACAACAACAAGAAGAAGAAGAAGGGAAGAAGGTGTGGGCGAAAATTTGTATCAGGAAAAAGGCAGGAATAAAAATCTACATTGGAAACAAGGGGGTGGGTGAAGATCAGATTCAGGAACAAGTGGGGGGGGGAATCAAATTAACCTTACCTGACCTTTGAAGCAGTAATCAAAGGCCACAGTGGAGATGAGGGAAGGGGCCCACTCTGAATCATACTGGGCAGAACCCAGGAGACCCCACTTGGCAGCTTCTGCCATTTCTTCCCTAAGGGAGGGGGGAGATCATCAGTGCTTCCTATTCACCCAGTGGCCACTGCAGAGGCAGCACTGGGGGGCTGCTGAGGAGAAGGTTGCCCCGGGTCCAAATGAAGCATGCTGCGGTTGTTGCTGTCACTGTAGCACATTACTTACGAGGTAGATCTGGTCCCCCTGTGGATCCTGCCACCTGAGCTCACACATTGCTCATGGGTGGGCCAGCCCTGCTGAAGCAGGAGGGGGGGCACTGAATAGAATGAACTATACAAAGAGACAGGGACACGGGTGGTGCTGTGGTCTAAACCACTGAGCCAATCAGGCTTCCCGATCAGTAGGTCAGCGTTTGAATCCCTGCAATGGGGTGAGCTCCTGTTGCTCAGTCCCAGCTCCTGCGAACCTAGCAGTTTGAAAGCACCCCAAAAGTGCAAGTGGATCAATAGGTACCACTCCAGTAGAAAGGTAAACGGTGTTTCCGTGCACTGCTCTGGTTTTGCCAGAAGCGGCTTAGTCATGCTGGCCACATGACCCGGAAAAACTGTCTGTGGACAAACATCAGCTCCCTTGGTCAGTAAAGCGAGATGAGCGCTGCAACCCCAGAGTCGTTCGTGACTGGACTTAACTGTCAGGGGTCCTTTACCTTTACCTTTTATACAAAGAGACACAGGATGGGCCTCCTAAATCAATGACACAGCTGTGTTCCTCAGATTCTTCTTGTTTTAGGGAAGGCCAGAAAGCAAAGCAAATTTGTGGGAGAGAGATGGGGGGGGCAATAGCAAAAGCAAATACAGTGGTACCTCAGGTTACATACGCTTCAGGTTACAGACTCCGCTAACCCAGAAATAGTACCTCGGGTTAAGAACTTTGCTTCAGGATGAGAACAGAAACAATGCTCCGGCAGCGCGGCGGCAGCTGGAGGCCCCATTAGCTAAAGTGGTGCTTCAGGGTAAGAACAGTTTCAGGTTAAGAACGGACCTCTGGAATGAATTAAGTACTTAACCCGAGGTACCACTGTATACAAGCGTCCAAGTCAGCCAGGTTGAAATGAACAAGTCCCATGAAGCACAACGGGGCTTACTCCTCCTAGGTAAGTTGCAACCAAAGTGAGCTCATCTGCCACCTCTTACTCACCTTAAACCCCACTCCCCTGAATTAGGAATAAGTAAAGGGGGAGGGTGGAACCAGGACACAGAAGAAACAGCAAAAGCTTTTCATTCTGCTGAAGCTCTCAGCAAATATTCTGTCTTCAAAAAGATGGTGCCCTTTGCAAATAGGGCTGGTGGATAGGATGCTGGTGGTAGGATGCTTGGATAGGATCCAAGGGGTCTTAAGCAAAGCCCTTCTCTCTTCACTTCCCTCTGCCCAGCAATACAGTACAGGGGAAATAATAACTGATCCACCTTACAGTGGTGCTGTAAGGATTATAGTTTTGCTCTTAAGCACCGTTTAAATTGCTGGTGCTATTAATACTTTGCCATGCAACCTGAAAGCACAAAAGTACGCATGTTTACTCAGAAGTAAGTTCCACTGTGTTCAATGAGACATACTCCCTAGCAGGTGTGTTTTAAAACTGCAGCCCTAATTTTTGAAATGACTAATTACTATTCCTTAAAGTATAGATTTAATATTTTAAATAAGGCATGTATAGCTTAACTGAATACGTTGCTGAATTTTAAAAAATGTTTTCTCTGAGTGATTCAGTTTATTAATTTAAATATATTTCACACTTTCACTGTAGGATGTGTTGAGGATGGCTTACACAATTTTTTTTAAAAAAATACACTAAAAACAGAAACAAAACAGCAACACAATAAAACAATAAAAACAAATCTAGATACAGCAGGTAAAAGTCTAAAAAGCAAGGTGTCAATACCTTTTTTTTATTTAGTTGCAGGACTTAGGAACAGGCTTCCTGAACCTCGGCTCTCCAGATGTTTTGAGACTACAATTCCCATTATCCCTGACCACTAGTCCTGCTAGCTAGGGATCATGGGAGTTGTAGGCCAAAAACATCTGGAGGGCCGAGGTTGAGGAAGCCTGACTTGGAGGAAAGCTCCCTGAACTCAGTAGACCTTACTCCCAGTTAAGTGGATAAAAGATTGCAGCTCAAGTATTAATAGAATACTATTCAGATGTGTGGATATTATCAATGACTGGCCTATATTTTTGCTACATTTTGAATCCTGACTTCTGAGCTGTATTACTACATTATTGTCCTGCAACTTCATTTTAATATTTAATATCTTAAACCCCAACAAGAATAATTTGGTAACTTTATTATCAGAGTGCTAGAATTCTCAGCCTCATTGATTTCCTGAAACTATTTGCCCCGGAATAGCTATATCTAATTGCCTAAGTCCAGTAGGTACAGGAAGAGTTACCAAATGTTTGCACACAGTCCATTAAGTTGAATGGGCTACTTAGCAAGTTCATTCATAGTAAATCAGAAGCTGAAATTTGGCTTTGAGTTTACCCTTAGGTGTGAGAGAAGCTATAGGACCACCAACAAGTTGGTTCCTTTCATAATTTCATGGTTCCCGGTTGCAAACATGGTACCCAGCTAGTTACATCCAACTTGTACTTGGGACCTTGACACCAATGAACGTGTGTGTGTGTGTATGTGTGTGTGTGACAATCACAGCTCCCTGGTGAGGTTCTATAATGTGCTCTGGAGACAGACAGAACCCCTTAGCATTTTACATGCTGCATGAAGAGAACACACACAATGAAACAGCAGGGAACATGACAATGCCATGTCCAGCACGTATCAGCCCTTTGCCAACTTGTTTATTCTGGTGGGGCACTGGTATAAATGAATGTGCTTAACAATAGCAGCACCTGTTTTGCCAGTTGAGGCTTTCAAACTTCAAGTATTTACAATCATACTATCTCATGTCTGGCAGAGAGGCGGCTACCAAGGGGTGGATGGACTCCCCCACCACCCCAGCAGGATTTAAGACCTATCAACAACACCTTACAACTACACTCACTTCAACAAGAATCAGCCTTGTGCCTAGAAACAGGGAGAGTGTTAATGGATAGCAGCAGGGACCTCTGGTGCTCTTGCATTGAGCAGCTGAATTGGGAGAGGGAAGAGGGAAGTTAGGAAACATGTTCCTCACATGTTCTGATTAGGCCACAGTCACATACGCCTTAAGTTACATCCCATTTGGATTACTGTAGCACACTCTACGTGGGGCTGCCATTGAAAAGGGCTCAGAAACCTCAACAGGCTCAAAGAGCTGCAGCCAGATTGTTGACTGGAGCTGGTTATAGGAAGCAGATGACTCCCTTGTTAGAACAGCTCCACCAGTTACCTGCCTGTTTACAGGTGCAATTCAAAGTGCTATAAAGTCCTACATGGTCCAAGCTATCTGAAAGACCATACAAGCTTGCCTGGGTTTTGAGATCTTCCAGGGAGGCTCTTCTGTCAGTCCCACCATCCTCACAGGCATACCTGCTGAGGACTCAGGAGAGAGCCTTCTCAGTGGCTGCTCCCAGACTTTGTAACGCCTTCCCTGGAGAAGCCAGGCAGGCTCCCTCCTTGTTATTCTGCTGGCAGGTGAATACCTTCTTGTTCCAACAGGTTTTTGAAAACAGGCTGCTTTTAATGAAAGGGCTGGTGCCCTGCTATTTTTAATGTAGACATCTGAAGGCAGGTCTCTTTCAGGAAGCTTTTAATGTCTGAGGATGATATTATTTTTCCTGCATTTTTGTTGGAAACCACCCAGAGTGGCAGAGGCAACCCAGCCAGATGGGTGGAGTATGAGAAATAGATTGTTGTTGTTATTATTTCTATGTTTTAAAGAGATTTTATATATGTGTGTAATTTTATTAATGTTTAGTTGTGTTTTTTAATTATTGCATTTTCTATGTTTTTATCAATTGCTTTTATCTGTAAGCTGCCTTACATCCCATCAGGGGAAAAGGGAGGGTATAAATACATTAACAACCACCACCACAATGTTCCTGTAGTGGAAAAAATCATTACGGTTGTCCCTAAGGCAGCGTGAACTTGCATGTGTGAGTGAAAAATATGCCTGACTCTCCATTTTTGGTTGCAGCAATGCACCATCCATCCCAGTTTGTGTGAATTAGAAGCAGGAATTGTAATGGAAGAGAGGGACGTAGGAAGATGCTTTTGAAGATACTAAGAGCTCATCCAGACTTTCTTTTGTGCTTTGCTTCTAGGAGCAGGTCCATGATTTTGAAGCGCCATGTCTGAGCCCCTCTCCTTTTTTTACCCTGGCACTTACCCTGTGAAAACCTGCTGTTTAACACTGAATTGGAACAAATGACAATTTGAGCTTTCCACAGATTACTGCTTGAGTGGGTTGTCTCAGAGAAGGCACTGGGGCGATAATAATAATTTTTAAAAGTGCTTGAACATGGAGTTTTAAAGCACAGACTTGTACCTAGAAAGCACATATCAAAAGTTAAGTGTGGATGAGCCCTAACTAGCAGTGGCTCTCCGGGCTTTCAGATGAGGAGTCTCTCCTAATTCTACTTGAAGATGTCAGGAATTGAACTTGGGAGTTCTGCATGCAAAGCGGGCGCTCTACCACTGAGCTCTGGTTCTTACATTAATGGGAGTATCAGGACTGAGGTGTCCAGCATATTAGGGGTTGGGGGAAGGGGAGAGAAACAAAAGAATATCCCATGGGAGGAGGGGAAATGGGAACAGGATTTAATAATAATAATAAATTTTATTTATTTATACCCCGCCCTCCTCGGTCAGAACTGGGCTCAGGGCAGCTAACACCAATAAAACTACAGTAAAAACATAATAGGGGGGAAGGGGGGGGGAAACACAATTTTAAATACAGGTTAAAATGCAATTTAAAATGCAGCCTCATTTTAAAATAGCTGATAAATCAAGACATAAGAAAGCTGAGAAAAGAATTATAGCTATAGAAGTAGTATTATCCATATCCAAGGAAATGGCAGTACCACTCTATTCTGCTTTTGTCCAGTTCTGTGCACCAACTTAAGGATATTGGCACACTAGATGATAGAGAATCTGGAAATCAAGTCTTATGAGGAACAGTTGAGGGAGTTGGGTATGTTTAGTACACCTTTTTTTTTAGCAGTGGTTTATGCATTTCGGGGGGTTGGGACAGATGACTCTTAGGGTCCCTTCCAACTCAATTCTTCTAGGATGTCAAGTTTTCAGGGACTTTTGGATAATGGTTTGTTGCAGACATAACTGTGACTATGGTCCATTGATTTCAATGGATCTATTCTGAGTAGAATTTAGTTGGATAAAACCCAACATGCCATTGAGTGGTGGCCTTCCCAGGGTAATTCCACCACTCATTTACTTGCCTCGTCCCATCAGTACAAAAGGCAAGAGGCAGATAGCAGAGGTTGTGGCTCCTGCTCCTTGCTGTCACTGCTTTACCCACTTGGAGAGGCCAGATGAACAGGCAGCCACAGCAAGGAGGATCAGCAGGCTTACAGAGAGCTTTGGGGGCTTCCCTGCTGGGGCATCAGCCTTGGCAGAATCTGATAACACCAATCCCTGAATAGGACCCACACAAACTGGGCAGTAAAAAACCAGGGCTAGCTGAGGGGGGCTATACTGGGAGGACATGACCTGTGCATGTGAAGCAGTGAGCCATTCCAGATCCCAATCAGTAAGCACATTTTTGGAAGGTGTTCTGGCTGCATGTGTTTTCATATGCTACAACCTGCCCTGGATCTTCTGATGAAGGGCATGTAAGAAATACTACAGCTACTAGTTGCTGTTGTTGCTGTTGCTATTTACTACTGCTGCTACAAGACCCTCCAAGTGTCCCTATTTTCCAGGGACAGTCTCAGATTTACAGAAGCCATCCCCGTATCTGATTTGATCCCAGGATGTCCCACTTTTCCTTAGGAAGTTCCTATTTTCATCAGAGAATCTTGGAGGGTATGGAGTTATGCGGCACCTGGGAAAAGGAAATAAGGAACTATACAACCTTTAGAAGACATCTGAAGGCAGCCCTTTATAGGAAAGTTTTAAAACACTAAATGTTTTTCTATGTTTTTATATATATTGGAAGCTGCCCAGAGTGGCTGGGGCAACCTAGTCAGATGGGTGGCATATAAATAATAAAATGGTGGTGATGGTGATCATCATCACCATTGGAGAAATGTTGGAGGGTATGTGCTACTGCTACTAACTATATATGATAACTGACATAGGTGTAGTGTCTAGGACAGGCATAGGCAAACTCAGCCCTCCAGATGTTTTGGGACTACAACTCCCATCAGCCCTAGCTAGCAGGACCAGTGGTCAGGGGTGATGGGAATTGTAGTCTCAAAACATCTGGAGGGCCGAGTTTGCCTATGCCTGGTCTAGGAGATTGAGCTATGACTCAGAAAGTCCTCAGCCTCAATATCACCTCTGCCCAGGGCTGGCTCATCCATGAGGCCTGGTAAGGGCACATGAGCAGCAGATTTGGCCTTCAAGGAATGCATTGCCTGCTGGGGCACTTTCCTTACAGGCCAGATCTGCCATCTTATTGGCAGTCCCACAGCCTCTAAATGCTGCCTCTACAGCAGCCTCTTTGGCGAATAGGAGGCACTGTTGGTTTCCTCCCACCCTTATTCCTGATATAGATATTTATCCCCACTTTGTTCCTGTGGCAGATCTTCATTCACCCCTTCTTCCCTGATTTTGTGGTTCGCTTCAGGTGCCAAAATGTATTGGGCCAGCCTTGCCTCTGCCATGTACCTGCCCACTGTAATAATTTTTGCAAGATAATCTCTCTAAAGTACTTGAAACCCTTCAAATCCTAAGTATTGTTGTGTGCAAGCACACATAGTGCCACCCACCACCTGAAGAGGCTCTCTCTCAGGGTAGAACATCCGCTTTGCTTGCCAAAAGCCCCACTTTCAATCCCAGATACTTCTAGTTAAGGATCCAATAGGGTCTGATGGGAAATATGACTGTTCTGAGAGAGGTACTGCTGATCAGAGTATGCAACACTGGGCTCAATGGACACATGGTATAAGGTATATGATCCATCCAAGACAACTCCACATGGTCTTGCTTTTGAGAAGGGACGAATATGAAGTGGATCTGTAAAACTGCTGTATTTATAAACACTTCTTTTAGTGGCTTATAGAACAAAATGATGAATGAAAGCAGGAGTAGCTATAGGACACCAACCTTAACTAATACTTCAACACCCTGGATTGTGGATTCCTCTCCTCTCATTCAGTTGCACACACTTCCTCAACACCAAGATGTGTTGAAATTCCACTGGGCATTAAATAAATTCCGCCTAAAACTAACAATCACCAAGGACAGTCCAGGTGTCACCCTTGCTTTAAGAAACAAGGGCAGTGAAGAAGGTTTTTGGTGGCCACAGGGACTTGCCTTGCTGCTGAATGTGCAGGCATCGAAGCACCATGTGCTATACCTGTGGGTTATTTTGTATAGAAAGCTCCATCCCTTCCAGAAAAACTGCAGCCCTGGGTGTGCATAAACAGCCACTTAGAAAGGATGCATCAGTCACTTGATCACTCATTCAGCTACTGCTGGGTATTAAGCCACAAAAAAGAGAATTCTTAAAAGTTTCCATAATGGGAGATGGCACACTCCCATTTTGCTCTCTTGCATTTGCTGAGAAAAGGTTGATTAGACTGCAAGACCATGCTGCCTGCCTCCCCAATAATGTACTTCCTTGCCTTCCCTCAGCAACTCCTGGGAAGCTGTGACTGCTCCACACTGCTGGCACCTTGGCTGCTCTGGAAATATATGATCTGATTGAAAAAAGGTCAGCTGGCAACCTCTGCTGCTGCCCTTTTCATTTTACTTTTGTTCTTCCTCGCTCTGGACAGTGCAGGAGCACCCTCTGTCGGCCAAGTGTCAGAGCTGACCAGATCCTGGTCTTGCTGAGCCCTAAGCCCTCACCCTACCTGATACCTTTAGCCAATTCTTTCAGCTACAAGAGGGAAGGGTTGCTCTTCCAAGTAATCCTTAAACTGGACTTTCATGCTCACATAGGCTAAAAGGCTACTGGCCCACGGGAACACTGCTTTCTCTTGAACCTCAACCATGCAAACCTGTCAACATTTCATGTGTGATTACGCCTTCATTCCAGCTACATCCCTGCAACAAGTGCTTCTACCTCCTCTTTTTCCAGCTGCATCCTTGCTGTGGTCTTTTCATTCTGAGGTGTCTTTACTGTCTGTCTCCTTAGCAGTTGTGTGATTTCCCAGGCCCATCTTTAGTACCCTTGGATTCCACTAATCAGGCCCTGGGAATCTGAATTCATTTAAAGTAGCTAGAATCAGGGGTCGGCAAACTAAGGCCTAGGGGCCGGATACAGCCCCCCAGGCTCATAAAACCAGCCCGCGCCACAATGCCGGAACACGACGTGAAGCCGAGACTCCCGGCGATGGCAACAGGAGGAAGAGGCCGAGCAGCGGCGGGTCTGCAAATCAAACACCGCACCTGGTTTCATTGGCAGAGCCACTGCTGCTCAGCCTCTTCCTCCTGCCACCACTGCCCTAGTGCTCCTATGGGCCAGAGAGTGGAGTGGACGAGCTTGCTCTGCCTACCTGCCTACAGCAGCAGTAGCAGCAGCAGCGGTGGCGGCGGCAGCCCCTGGGGAGATAAGCGCAGCACCTTCTTTCTCTCGGCGGGGAGGAAGCCTGTTTCATGCCACCGCTGCTAGTCCTTTGGCAAATGAGGCAGGCGGCAAACCGAGAAGGCGGCTGGGCCTGGGGTGGGGTGGGGAGTACGACTACTTGCCACCCTCGCAGTATGCATAGGAATTCGTAGATAGATAGATAGATAGATAGATAGATAGATAGTCCGGCCCTCCACAAGGTCTGAGGGACAGTGGACCGCCCCCCTGCGGAAAAAGTTTGCTGACCCCTGAGCTAGATGTTCCCTTACTACCTCTTTTCCGATCAAGGGCTGCAGCTCCCTCCTTATATCATTTATTCTGTTATCACTTAAGCACTGGTTAGGAAGCCAGGGCATTGGTGATTTTGGTAAGCTTGGGACAAGCAATATATTCACTGAGGCTCAGAAATACACAAAAGGGAGAGAGGCAAGTGAAGTCTGAACAGGGAAACTTTTTTGGGGGGGGGAGGGAAAAGTGCTAAGCTTAAGAATCAAGACTTTGGATGTGATCTGGATTCTGAAAATTGTGGAGCCTCAAAGGTTGGACTGGAGGACCTCAGGTCCGGGGGGACAAATGTGGTCCTCCAGACTGTTGTATTTGGTCATTGAGTCTCTCCACAAGCCACATTCCCTATCCCCACTAGTTACCAGGCCTGCAACATTCCATCCCTGAGTATTTTTGCATGGCTGGAATGTGTTCTTGAACTCTGCGAATGCCTCTTGTTTGCCTGGATGGAGGACAGAGTGGGTTGCACAATTGTGTGCAGAAACAAACATAAGTAGAGCAAGGTAAGTGTTATATTCATTGTTCCATGCACTTTTGCCTCTGGCTCCGTCCACCACTAGAATGTGACACACAGAGACACTGTTGTACTCAGGTCCTGCTTGCAGACTTCTCACAGGCATCTGGTTGGCCACTGTGAGAACAGGATGCTGGACTAGATGGACCACTGTCCAGATCCAGCAGCCTGTTCTTAGGTTCTTATGAAATAAAAAAGGATTTAACTGGCTTACAACCTTTGTCTCAGTCACACTTTGGGACAAGTGCAGTAATCATCAATTACCTGTCCCCAATTTGGACACAAGGAATACTAATGAAAATGAAGTTCATTAGCATTCTTACTGGAACAAGTCACTTTTACCCAAAGACCCGTGATCAAAGAAAAAACATTCGTTTTATTTTGGAAAAGTTTCATCATGTATCAAAAGTGTGCTGGGTCTTAGAAAGAAAGCAGGAAATTGTGCTCTGTAGAACGATGTGTTCAAACCAAGAAAAGGAAAACAAACAAACAAACAAACAAAATCACTCACAGCCCAAGGGAGAAACAACAAAAACAAGAATGTATTTAGAATGTAGTTTAGATGTATTCAAGTCTCCAGGGCCAGATGAACTGCATCCAAGAGTATTAAAAGAACTGGCAGATGTGATCTCAGAACCACTGGCAGTCATCTTTGAGAATTCCTGGAGAACAGGTGAAGTCCCGGCAGACTGGAGGAGGGCAAATGTTGTCCCTATTTTCAAAAAGGGGGAAAGAGAGGACCCAAATAATTACCGCCCAGTCAGTCTGACATCAATACCAGGGAAGATTCTGGAGCAGATCATTAAGCAAACAGTCTGTGAGCACCTAGAAAGGAATGCTGTGATCACCAATAGTCAGCATGGATTTCTGAAAAATAAGTCATGTCAGACTAACCTGATCTCGTTTTTTGACAGAATTACAAGCCTGGTAGATGAAGGGAACGCAGTGGATGTAGCCTACCCTGATTTCAGCAAGGCATTTGACAAGGTGCCTCACGATATCCTTGTAAAGAAGCTGGTAAAATGTGGTCTTGACTATGCTACCACTCAGTGGCTTTGTAACTGGCTGACTGACCGAACCCAAAGGGTGCTCATCAATGGTTCCTCTTCATCCTGGAGAAGAGTGACTAGTGGGGTGCCACAGGGTTCTGTCTTGGGCCCGGTCTTATTCAACATCTTTATCAACGACTTGGATGATGGACTCAAGGGCATCCTGATCAAATTTGCAGATGACACCAAACTGGGAGGGGTGGCTAACACCCCAGAGGACAGGATCACACTTCAAAACAACCTTGACAGATTAGAGAACTGGGCCAAAAGAAACAAGATGAATTTTAACAGGAAGAAATGTAAAGTATTGCACTTGGGCAAAAAGAATGAGAGGCACAAATACAAGATGGGTGACACCTGGCTTGAGAGCAGTACATGTGAAAAGGATCTAGGAGTCTTGGTTGACCACAAACTTGACATGAGCCAACAGTGTGACGCGGCAGCTAAAAAAGCCAATGCAATTCTGGGCTGCATCAATAGGAGTATAGCATCTAGATCAAGGGAAGTAATAGTGCCACTGTATTCTGCTCTGGTCAGACCTCACCTGGAGTACTGTGTCCAGTTCTGGGCACCACAGTTCAAGAAGGACACTGACAAACTGGAACGTGTCCAGAGGAGGGCAACCAAAATGGTCAAAGGCCTGGAAACGATGCCTTATGAGGAACGGCTAAGAGAGCTGGGCATGTTTAGCCTGGAGAAGAGGAGGTTAAGGGGTGATATGATAGCCATGTTCAAATATATAAAAGGATGTCACATAGAGGAGGGAGAAAGGTTGTTTTCTGCTGCTCCAGAGAAGCGGACACGGAGCAATGGATCCAAACTACAAGAAAGAAGATTCCACCTAAACATTAGGAAGAACTTCCTGACAGTAAGAGCTGTTCGACAGTGGAATTTGCTGCCAAGGAGTGTGGTGGAGTCTCCTTCTTTGGAGGTCTTTAAGCAGAGGCTTGACAACCATATGTCAGGAGTGCTCTGATGGTGTTTCCTGCTTGGCAGGGGGTTGGACTCGATGGCCCTTGTGGTCTCTTCCAACTCTATGATTCTATGATTCTAAGAACTACAGAATAAATTAATCCTAATAAATGTAGGATTCCCATTATGCACGTATATGCAATGGCAGAGGCAAATTATGGGTGATTGATGAAGTTGCCACATTAAAGGCTCCTTGATAAAGTGGATCATTTGTAAAACAAGCAGCAGAAAGTGGCGGGGAGGGGCAAGAAAGGAGAGAATCTTGCCACCTCTGTTAAGGAACACAAATAATGCTCTGCCAAAATTAAAACAGGTGGTTGTTAGGCTTGTTCTGCTGATGACAGCAAAAGGGAAGAAAGGTGCTCAGAGTACCTCTCCAGTGCTTTAAAGCTTGAGTTGTCAAAGGAGGGTGTGTGTGTGTTCAGGGCCGTCTTTAGCAGATGCGGCACTGGGGTGCAAATATCTGCCCAGTGCCCCCAAATTACCATGGATAGTGTTGGGGTGGCAGTAGCTGCATACTGCCAGCCATCGGGGGGGGCAACTCTCCCCCATGCCGCTGCGGGAGAGCGATCCCCGCAGAGGCTTGGAAGTGAAGTTGCGCCCCTCCCAAGCCTCTGTGGTAGGAGGGCGTAGCTGGCGGGCGTGCAGGGAAAGGGGAGGCCACCGGCAAAGCTGCGCAGCTCCCCCACTTGCTGGGGCACCCCTGAGAGGCCAGTGCCCTGGCGCAATGCACCACTAAGCCCTATGGGAAAGACGGCTCTGTGTGTTTTCAAACTGTAGTGTTAGGCTTCCACAGCCCTCTGACTTAGGGCTCATCCATTTCCATTTGTCCCATGATTTCCAATTCCATTTGTCCCATGATTTCTAAACACAGGTCCAAGAGGTTTTCCTTTTGACCCACAGCTTCTCCCAGGAAAACCCACTGTTTACTGTTCAATCAGAACAAACATTGATCTACAAAAAACCAAACTGATGTTTGTCCTGATTCAGCAGTAAACAGTGGGTTTTCCTAGGAGAAGCAGCAGGACCATTAAAAAAAAAAAAAAAATGGGGGGGGGAGGATATTCCAACCTCTCAGACCTGTGATTTGAAATCACAGGACAAACAGAGGTAAGTATGAGCCCTTACTGCGGATGCATCTGGCTAAAGCAACTGGACAGAAGCAGAAAGGCATGCCTGGGGTTGTTCAGCAGGAACCTTTGTTGGTCTCTAGAAGCTTGGCTCACCAATGTGCCTAGAGAGGATGACTCCCAGGAAAAGCAAATTCCACTTGAGCACAAGAGATTCTGGGCACTTCAAGGGTATCTCCTTATTACTTATATCTATTCACACTACAGGTAGGGATGAAATCCAATTCAGTTTGAATTAAAAGGTGAACATGCCTCATATATATGTTCTGAAACAATGCACAGACTGAAACAGGCTCCACACCCCTAAAGCTTCCTCTACACCTGTCCTTGCAAGCTGCTTCTTGTACATGGCCACATTTGACTGTCACAGTAAAGGACAGTCTGTGGCCCTCCACATGTTATTGGAACCCCAACTCTCATCAGTTCCCACCTGCATGGTCAAAGTCCAGGTATGTTGGGTAATTCAGTTCACATTTAACAGCAATTCTAGCTAATTCACATATTCTGAAACAGCATGCCAACTGAAACTTAGCCATCCTTCAAAATTTACAGTTTTCGCAATGTTGTAATGCAGTGCTCCAGCCAAGTAATGTGCAAAAACATGCATGTAGTTAGGTAAAGCGAGCACAAAGATGCATATACAGTGGTACTTTGTGTTACATCCGCTTCAGGTTACATACGCTTCAGGTTACAGACTCCGCTAACCCAGAAATAGTACCTCGGGTTAAGATCTTTGCTTCAGGATGAGAACAGAAATCACGCTCTGGTGGCGCGGCAGTAGCGGGAGGCCCCATTAGCTAAAGTGGTGCTTCAGGTTAAGAACAGTTTCAGGTTAAGAACGGACCTCCGGAACGAATTAAGTACTTAACCTGAGGTACCACTGTATTCATTTTGGGGAGGACACTCCAAAATACAGACATTCCCAAAAAAATGACTAAAAACATTCAAAAATATAAATATTAAGGGAAATAATACTTTGCAAAAATAGGTACATTAGAAGATATTTTTCTAAAGTGTTGGTGTGTTACAATGGCTGTGATGGCGGATGAAGGCTGACGCAGATAAGAATCTACCGGTCATCGTGACTACTCATGCCATCGGAACAGAGCCTTACTGTGAAGACTGTGCATTGGAATCCTTTAAAGATTCCATCAACGGTGTCTCTGAAAAATCTTATATATCACTTGGGAAGACAGGCGAACTAATGTCAGTGTACTGGAAGAAGCAAAGATCATCAGTGCCAAAGAAATGATTCTTCAACATCAACTTTGTTGGACTGGTCATGTTGTGCAGATGCCTGATTATTGTCTTCCAAAGCAACTACTCTATTCCAAGCTTTAAAAATGGAAAGCGTAATCCTGGTGGTCAACAAAAGAGGTTTGAAGACTCTCTCAAGGCAAATCTAAAAAAAAAGTAATATAAACACCGACAACTGGGAAACACTGGACTGTGAGCATTCCAATTGGAGAACAGCCTTTACCAAAGGTGTCATGGGCTTTGAAGACACTTGAACTCAGGACAAAAGGGAGAAACATGCTAAGAGGAAGGCACACTTGGCAAACCCTCACCATGATCAACTCCTGCCCGGAAACCTATGTCCCCACTGTAGAAGGACGTGTGGATCCAGAACTGGCATCCACAGTCACTCATGGACTCACTGTTAAGACTGTGTTCATGGAAGACCATCTTACTTGGCTATGAGTGATCGCGAAAGAAGAAGGAGAAGGAGAAGGAGAATAAACCAAAAAACTTTGAAAACTTCTCAACTAACCTAATATTTATTTGCAATTGGCATAAATTCATGTTACTAATGGACAGAGCAATAAATGAATGGAATATGTTCTGCCCTCCACCACTGGAGATAGCCCAAGTACCATGTGATGCAGGACAAGCCAACATGGTGCCCCTCCATATGATGTGGGACTACAACTCCCATCAGCTCCGGTCAACACTGTTAGTAACCAAGGAGTTGTCAGAGTTGTAGTCCAACAATATCTGGAGAGTACTATGTTTGTTCCCCCTGATGAAATATATCAGATAACTTATTTTGTTCTTCTCATTCTAGCACCATTTATTTTTTTGAGATATATAACAGCACACATGTGTACACACATGCCACTCAATGGGATATGGCCAGTGTTAGTACTACTCTGAGTAGACCCACTGATATTAATGGACCTGAATAGTCATGCCCACTACTTTCAATATGTCTGCTCTGAGTATGGCTAACACTGGCCATAACCTCTCTGGCACCCACACATCAAAAGTGCCAAGCTTCTCTATCTCCTCTCTCCAAGGCTCATATCACCAGAACAGACTTTCCAGAACAACCCAAGCACAAAGCAGCACACACACACACACACACACACACACACACAAAACACCCCACCCACTGTAAGGCCCCTACCTAAAATAACCTCCTGAGTGATGGGGAACCAGCAGCAATGCCCAGAACCTGCTGCAGCCAAAAAAAGAATTTACTGGTCAGATGAACTAGAACCGCCTTGTGGAAAACATGATTCAATGGATTATTTAGGCATATAGTTTCAACCTTGGCCAAAATACTCCTCCCTCCCTGCTGCCTCTCTTGTTCCCTCCCCCAACTCTTTCCAGGACACAAATATCCAAGAGATTGGGAAGGTGCACTGGAAACAACTGGAAACAACTACACTTATCCCAGTGGGAGGCTTGTGTGATGGGGAGTGGGACACAACACTCTCAAGGATGAATGGGGCGGTTAGAATAAGCTAGCTTGCTTGGTTTAACCACAGTTAAGCTGTTGGACAGGGGTCATGGATAACGCCAAGCCATAGCTTCACAAACCATAATTTAATAAACTGTGGCTTGGTATTACGTGAATGCCAACTATTACTCCTACACATTACTACTGCTGACACATTTTCGGAATGTGATAAGGCCACAATCTTAATATCCTTTTCACGTGTACTTTTCTCCATCCTATACCTGCACATTTAGTTTCTCCTTCCCAAATGTAGAACTATGAACTTGGTTTGTCTGGTGGAAGACCTGGAAGATGAGTCTCCACTTGGTGCAACCCAGCTCAGATATTAATTTACACCTTCAGTGGGAATGAAGTATAGATGTCAGGGAGAACGGGCCTAGACCAGCATGCTAGTCTTCTACAGCCTGAAGTGGTGCAGTCCCAAAACTGTTGACTGCTTTAGACAAAACTACTCATTGCCTTAGATGCATATGGCAGACATGGCATATCTTAATCATTACAAACCTCATCCATTTTCCCCACATTTTTTTATTAAAGTCTGTGAAATATAGCACAGGGGTACAGAATTAGCGCTGTTCTCCAGCCCCTCCCCCCTCCTTTAGAGGGTCTCACCCTTCTACCAGAGGAGCACTGGTGTGACAAAAAAACATTTTCCCCCAAGCCTAATATTAATTCCAGATGCTTGTAATCCATTCAGTTTGTACCTCACCCTGTAAAAAAAACACTCCCTTTCTTTCAGTTGTGGAGCCTGTTTCTACTGTGACATAATGGGCTGGGTTGTTCTGTGGCCTGCAATATATTCACACACAGAGGCAGGCTTTCCATCGCAAGCAAAGAGCACCATTCGGCTGTGCAGCATATTGTTGCACTGTTGTTCAGGACACATTTCCACAACTATCACTCAATAGATTTGGATGCAAGCAGGTTTTCAGCTGCCGTGGGCAGAGTCCCGCTCCCTACAAGTGGCCATTGAAAGCATCATAAAATTATAGATTTGGAAGGGGTGCCCAAAGGTCATCTAATCACAGCTAAAGAATCATTGACAGATGGCCATCTGACCTCTGTTTAAACGCCTTCAGCAATGGAGAGTCCAACACCTCCTGAGGTGGAAAATTGTACCTAACGTTTGGTCGGAATCTCCTTTCTTGTAGTTTGAATCAGTTTGATTTGGTCCTACTCTCCAGAGCAAGAGAAAACAAGCTTGCTCCATCTTCCATGGGACAGCCCTTGAGATATTTGAAAATGGCTATCATACCACCTCAGGCTTCTCTTCTCCAGGCTAAGCATACCCACCTCCCTCAAGCGTTTCTCATAAGGTTTGATTTCCAGACCCTTTATCATCCTCATGGTCTCTTCTGCACATGTTCATTTGTCAATATACTTAAACTGTGGTGCCTAGAACTGGAAACAGTACTCCAGGTGGGGTCTGACCAAGGCAGCAGAGAGCGTTAAACTTTGGCCAGTCTCTGTTGGGCCACTAAGACTGGGAACATCCTCTCCCCAGGCCCTTGTGGGGCAGTGTGAGGAGGCACCTCTCTGGGGCAGAGAGGGGGGCAGCTCAGAGATCAGGGGCAGCAGCAGCAGGACTCCCAAGCAGAGGAGGTTGAGGGAATACTCCACAAGGGAGGGTGTTTGGAAAAGGGTGCGAGGCTGCCAGCTCTGCAGGCAAGGGATGACATAACTGGGCTCCTGAGCCCCACAGCGGGGGCACAGAAAGAATAGAGTTGGTCAAGGGAGCCGTGGACTTAAAAAGGTTGAAAACCTCTGATCTAGACACTATAATTCTATTGATGCAGCCTACAATTACATTAGCTTTTCTTTGCTCCTGCATCATGAGGCTGACTCATGTTAAGTTCATCATTCTACTGGTGCTCCCCTGAGAATGAGGGATGATGAGAATATGCATTGGACTCCATTTGGAGAGCAACAGGTTCCCCATTTCTGGTCTATATCTTTAAATTGTATGTTGACTTTCCCCTGTCTTATCCTCCAGCCCTTATGCCTATGGATTTCTCTCCTCCAGCTCTACAGGGTGACCACATATATCATCCCAAATTAGCTTTCCTTCCTCTGCTGCCCTCAAAATGTTGTTGGATTACATGAGAATGAAAGAACAGCCTGCTGGATCTAGCCACTGGCCCATCCACTACAATATCCTCTTCTCCCAGTGGCCAACCAGGTGGCTATGGGAAGCATGTAAGCAGGACCTGAGTGCAACAGTGCTCTCCTCTCCTGCGGATTCTGGTATTGAAAAGCATACTGCTTCCAACAGGAGAGGCAGAACACAGTCATCAGGGTTAGTAGCCTATGACTCTCATCAGCCCTAGCCAGCACAGCCAGTAGCTCAATAACATCTGGAGAGCACCAGGTTGGGAAAGGTTATCCCTAATGGTTCAATACTAGTTCCTCACCTAGTCTTGGAAACTTTGGTGGTGGAGGAGAGGGGAGTTTTTCTGCATATAAGTTTCAGGGGAAATTGTCATATATATCATGTCCTGAAAATTGCCCTGGCCCCATTCCCATCTGAGAGGAAGATCTAGCTGAAAATTAAACCTGTTTGACAGTGGCAAGAGGAATGTTTGAATGTTATATGATTCTGGAAACAATCCTAAGGGTTCAAGGGTTCACAAGGTTCTGGGACAGTGAGACCGACATCTTGGGCTGTGGTACCCTCTAGGTTCCTTTGGTAGAACCTGCCAAACTGCACATAAAGGTTGTAGACCCCACCACCACAAACAAACAAACAAACAAACAAACAAAGAAACCCATCCTCGATCTGTCCACTAGCACCTCATAAATATCCCCTCCAGAGCTAGGTCTGTTCTCTAAACATGCCAGAGACTGGCTGTGTGGCACGTACAGTACTGAATTTCCCCTGGAGAGGGGAGAGGGGATGGGACTAAGCTGCAAAAGCAACATGAGCCCAAAGATGCCAAAGTATTTGCAAACATCAGAACTGCCATATTGGGTTAGATAATGACCCATCCAGCCCTTCATCTCTGAATGGATGTTTCAGAAGGAAAAATCCTGGACAGGGGGAAGTAAGGACAATTAAGGAATGATTAATCCCTTACAATTCATTCTTATCTTCAAACAACCCCCAAAGATCCAAGGACACATCATGCAGGACTTTGTGTTCTTTGCCATCTTAGGTAACATGCATGCTTAGCTGATGAGCAGAACGGAGTATTTTGGAACTTGATGAAAAGCTGTGACCAATCTATTCAAGGCACTGTGTCAGAGCGAGCTGGGATTACATAAAGTGCTCTGCTCATGTTCAGAGGCATTTTGATTTACATGGCTCTTTAGAGGAGGCCCAGAAACCTAACCATGCTAGTAACCGGCAAAAATAGAGAATTTCTGAAAATCTACTGGAGATCTAGCACTCTATTTTGGAAGTGCTTTGCTATTGACAAATGTGGGATGTGTGTCTCAGGAAATGGATACTGTGACATGAATGGGAGACTGCCTGGAAAAACCTTGGGTGCCCTTCTATGCTCACTGGATAAAGCAATGGCATTCGGTTTGGTACAGTTCTTACGTATACTTTGGCCGAGATAGAATGGATAGATAGATTGTTTTCACCTGGTTATCTCAGATGGAGAGGTGAGATAGTAGGAGATCATGCACCAGCCTATGCATAGGGTCTCTGTCAGTTCAGTTGCAGTTTATTAGCCCTAATCAATGACTGCACCCATTCACTGGTTTATGACATTCATAGTCTCTCCCAATTCAGATGGTACAAAGAAACAAGAACTGCATGTTATCAGAATGCTGGTGAAATCTTGCTCCAAAATCTCCTAATGATCACCTCCAGCATCTTCACATAGGTATTAAACAGGGCTAGGAAGAAGAAGAAAAATGTCTTTGGCACTCTGCAGAGTAACTGCTAGGGGGCTGAGGCACAATCAGAGTGCTCCCCAAATCTCAGTTCATGGAGATGATCCAGGAGAATACTGTGGTCAAAGGTATCAAAAGCTGCTAAGAGACCCAGAAGAATCAACAAAGTTGCAGGGTCACATTCCCCATTCCCCATTTCCCTTGTTCCTCTCCTGAATAAGGTAATCTATCAGGCCAACCAGGGTTAATTCACTTTCATCTAAGAGTGCCTGCAGATGAACTGTCACTGGTCTCTCCATCAAGTTGGCCAAGAAAGGTGTGATAGTTACTGATCAGTAGTTGGCATAAACCTCAGGGTCCAGTGTGATTTCCCACGCCCAGGAGTGGTCACCTGTATTTGCTTCTTTCCCTCTTGTAGCTCCATACATTTTTCCTTTCGTATCAGGTCTCTCAAGCTATATACACACTATACATTTAAAGCATACCCTCCCTCCCCAAGAATGCTCAGAAGGTTAATAAACACATCATTAGGAAATGATGAACCACCTTGAGTGTTTGCGAGGAAAATCAGCATGTAAATGATGATACAGTATTTTGTTAGCTGATGTCTCACTGATGTCTGATGTATTGCACTATGATACTTATTTGAGAGGCTAAAGACTGAGGGGCACTTCCCTGCGAAGGGTCTAAAATATGAGCTGATATCCAAATCCAAGTGAAAGAGATGAGTTTTGTGATTCTGGGAGATACCTTTGCAACATGAAACCATTCTTCTGTAAGTATATCCCATCTTTTTCTTTTTTTAAAATGCAGAACAGCTAGCACAACAATTGAAATTTTGTCACCTTCTGGGGAAAAACACATTTTAAAAACCCCTTCCCACAAGGTTCTTGCCCTTGTTATTGAAAACAAACCAACCAAGTCCCAGAACTTGCACTATGGCGAGAGACAAGGGTTTCCTTCTTGTCCATCCATCTGTCCGTCCGCCCCCCACCCCACCCCCCGGCCACCCTTCTCTCTCTGTTCACCTGTGTAGAGATCAGTGTCTGTGTACTCATCAACCTTCTTGTGGTGGAGGATGTAGTCCGAGACTTTCGTTCCGATGGCTGGCTGGACATCCAGCCACTCCAAGGAGACAACGGTGCTAGAAGGTTCCACACTGGGGGAAAGCCGCAACCTGGGACAAACAGAAAAAGACAGGCAGGTTGGAAACCAGTTTCTTTCCTTTGGTACAGCTGCAAACAAAAAACCATTTATGTACGCAAATGCGTTTTTTGCAAGCAGCTCATCCTAATACAATGCATTTGTGTGTGCCATTTTCACTAAATATATGCATTATTATACACATTTTGCCTTCGTAATGTTCATTTTTGTGCCGAAGTGCTTCGCAAAATTTGGAGAAGTGCAAATTTCAGAGGTTAGTTGCATTTTTGTTTACATGTTGTTATGGGCAGTCTCAAGTAGGGAAGTTTGCATTAAAATATGAATCAAACTAAGTTGCTCCCCCCCAGTATTTTTTAGGATCTGTGCGCACAGATCAACACAATAGGAGCTTATCTGTGCAGATCTTCTGCTTGCAGACACATAGGAAGCTGCCTTATATTGTACTGAATATAACCAGTGCCTGTCCAGTGCCACATAGGCTTGGCCTATGGTTTCCCTGAACCACCTAGGACCAGACCAGAAAAAGACCTTTCTCTCCCACAGAAGGGCCAGCAAAACCACAAAGACTCAGCATTCCCCAAGTCCCTAGTTCCCTCCAGACAGATCTGTAATGCCCTCCTACTGTACAAAATGAACCACCAGTGCTCCTGTCAGCAAGAAGCGTTCTTACACAACAAAGATAGCACTGTCTCCTGGAACTGATGGAACACTGTGTTGACCTTAGGGAAGAATAATTGATTTTATTAAGTGTTTTATCTTCCTATATGCTTAATCATATGTACACGGTGAATTTTCAAGGGACCGTGTCTGCTTTCATGTATAACAATGCATTTTTCATTAGTAATCAGAATCAAGTTTTACCTTCTTACCACCTTTATAAAACCACTGTACTCTCTCTCTCTCTCTCTTTTTCAAATGTGTGGCAAGAGAAGTCTATACTGGGGAAAACCACACTTCCTCTGTCTACCAGGTTTTGTCTGTATGAGTGGTCCATATGAGTCAGATCACTGGTCCATTTAGCCTAGTATTGCCTAGATTGATTGGCAGCAACTCTCTGGGGTTTCAGACAGCAGGGTTAATTATACTGAGGTAATCACTTACAGTTTCTGGAGTTCAAAGGCTTTATTCATGCAGGAACCATTTATATGATGAATAGAAATGAAAGAGCCAAATAGCAGACATATTGTCTCAACAAGTTGGGAGAGAATAATAAACAGAAAGGCTCAGCTTTTAGGGGTGGAGCTAACAAAAAGGCTACAAGTAAGTGTTGACTAGATTACTATAAAAAATAGTGCTTCTGGTGGTTTAAAATGACACATGCAGTAACTACAAGAGAAGAGAATCAATTTGCTTTTCTCCAGTATCCCCCAGCCCTATCCGAAAATGTCAGGAATAAAACTCAGGGCTTTCTCCTTGCTATGACACAGACTTACGCCACATTTTGCTTACATCATCCTAATAATTTGGATCAACCTCCTTTTTTTGTGAACATGGGTGTTCCTGCAGCTCCTTGGAAATCATGTTTTAAAAATTCACACACAAAGGGTGGGGGGGATCTTTGACTGTGTAGAAGAAGTCTGTCTGTAAAGAGATACTTACACAGGCTGCAGGAGAGGGCTGCAGCTGGGGAGTCCATTTTCATCAAAAGCATTTAGATCACACCGACACCAGTCCTCAATTACATCTCCTTTCCCTGAGCACCAGTATGAGCTCATGAGAGCCCCCTTGAAGGCCTAGGAAAGAATAATGAACAAATGGACTGTCAAGAATTACAGAACTGATAAAGGCATTTACTAATAGCATTACTAATTGTCAGAAAAAGGGGCCAGTGTTAATATATAAATGAGGTGGCAGATGCTAACTAGACTAGACTATTTCAGACTGCTGATGGGAGATCACATTTATGAAATTGATCCCTGGCATGAAACATAAGCAAATGCCATTCACTTCAGTGAGAAAAGCTCTATCTGCTCTCTGGCCTACTTAACATTCTAAACAGTCCTTATTGTATGTCAACTTTCAACAATAATCTTTTTAAATAATCAACCTGTGTCTGGGTTGTACAGTTTCAGACTAAGATAGGGGGTCACACCATGTCAGTCTTTGCCAACCTGGTGCCTTCTACATGCTTTGCACTACAACTCCCATAAGCGCTAGCCAGCTGTGATCCAAAACATCTGGAGAGCATCAGGTTGGTGAAGGCTGCATGGTGGAATATTCTTCCATATTTATCAACCAACCAACCAAATGAACAAACCTTCTGTGTAGAAAACTGTCTTGTCAGGGAGAAGGGTTCTAGCTCAGCTTTATAGTGTGTAAGAGGATAGCGTGTGAGAGAATATTGTAATTCCCTGCACATAGAAAATAAGTGTACCAGGCTCAAGACTTTCTCCCTGAAAAGTTAATATTCTAGGTTCAGGGTTTTCTTTTTTTGCATGGCACAATATTCAAGTCCTACCTGCATGATACAGCTCTAGAGAAAGGCTTCCCATCTTAGAACTAGACTTGCTGTCTCAATACATTTTGAGAAACTGCTTTTTGTGACACAGCATTGCCAAGACAGGGCACTTCCTAGCAACTTCCACTGGACTTGGTAGGATTCTATTCGAAATAAACATAGTGGGGATTCACTATGGATTCACAGGAATGAGAATCCTGTGGCCTTCCTGATGTTCTTGGACTAATACGTCCATCAGTGTGAATGAACATTGGCCACGCTGGCTGGGATTGATGGGGGCTGAAGTCCAGCAACATCTGGGGGGCTACAAGTTCCCATTTCTGCTGTAAACCTTTAAAATCCACATCTAAAAACACTGGAGGATGGTGGGAGTGGTAGGACAGAATGCAGAGAGGCCAACAGTAGGGGGAGCCAGAGCCACTGACAGGCAGAGCCAACACATTCCCCCATTTTGTCCTCATCCTCTTCCCTACTGTGGCAACACTGAGATTAAGGAAGATGACAGGTGGTGGTGCCATGTCCAAAAGTGGTTGTAAGGAAGAAGGTAGGCAGGGTGGGGGCTGGCTGAGGGTAGAATGAGGTTGGTGGAACAATGCCATATTTGCCCTGATGGATTGGCTTCCACTGTATCAAGAGAGGATCCAAAGGGCTCTGCTGCAGACAATAGCAAAAATGCTTTATTCAAGCCAGCAATAAAAGGAAGGGGTATAAACAGAGCCCAGTGCAACACTCCCCACTGCTTGAGCTTCGTCAATTTCCCCAGATACACAGCTGCCTTTAACAAGGCATCCTGAGTCACACACATCTGCTGTTTCTGCCTTCCAGACACTTAGGAAATGTTCCCATTTGATCAAAAAGGAAGAAAAGAGAAGTAACAGAAGC
This sequence comes from Podarcis pityusensis, assembly GCF_964106645.2. NCBI lineage: Eukaryota > Metazoa > Chordata > Lepidosauria > Squamata > Lacertidae > Podarcis > Podarcis pityusensis. The sequence continues at coordinate 7,448,580 of NC_138044.1, read as the reverse complement.
TAAAGAGATAATCTGATTTCATTTGTTAGGTTCAGATCATAACTAAAAGTTCAGAAGTGGGATGGATCTGTGGACATTTTAGTAATCAAATAGTAATCAGTATTAAACAGACTGCTGCTGAAGTAAGTTGGCACATGGACAGAAAAGTGACTAGGGAAATCAGAAAACAAACCCAAATTAATGCGTAATCTCTCTCCCACAACCAAAATAAGGTTTTACTTAGAAACCCTATATTTAGCAAATTTCCAGAATGGGTGTGAGAGAGCTGGATGGCTTTCAAAGAGGATTAGACAAATTCATGGAGGGTAAGGCTACCAATGATTACCAGCCACAATGGCTATGTTCTGCCACTGCTGGAAAGAGTATGCTTTTCAAAACTAGTTGCCAAGTGGAGAAAGGGCTGTTGCACTCAGGTTCTGCTTATGGGCTTCTCATAGGAATCCAGATAGCCACTGTGAGAACAGAGTGCTTGCTTAGGTAGGCCTTTCACATAATTCAGCAGGGCTTTTCTTCTTTTCTTAGTATGGAGTATGAAATATACTCAGAGTCGCAAAGTGATTTCATGCTCTTTATTCAGCTCATAGTGGTGAGGAGGAATGAATAAATGTCCCCTCACAGTATCTGCTTTATATACATTATTTACACAATGGGCTGCACATGATTGGCTAATTCTGGAATTCTACTGTAAGCCAATCAGGTTGTGGATTCACTTCTATCTGGAGCAGGATTGGGTGGTTCCTGCCAACCAATCATACTGCTGCATTGTTCTAGGACCAATCAGACTGCTGCATTCTGAATCCTATTGTTCTAGGACCAATCAGACTGCTGCCTTTTGGATCCTATTGTTCTAGGACCAATCAGACTGCTACAGTTTGGATCCTATTCAACTCAGTACATAACACCCCTCCCCTCTAAGTTCCAGTCCTGCCCGGGAGGTCGCATTCATAGTCCTCAAGGTATGCCGGCGGCCTACGTGTGCGTTGTGGCCTGGGGTGTTCCCTGGTCCGGGCTCCGGGTTCTGGCTCGTGTTCCAAGGATGCTGGCTGTGATGCGGCTGTTTGGTCTGGTGCAACCGGCTCGCTCAGTCGTGGTTCTGGTTCCGGTGTCCTTTCGGCCTCACGGGTCCTCTCTGTATTTACTGATTCTGCCTCTCCTGCTGGCCCCTCCTGCTCTATGGGCCTCACTGCCCCGCTGTTCCCTTGGGACTCCTCTGACCTGTCCTCCTCCTGGTTTTCTCCCGGGAATCGTCGCCGTATCTGGTCGCAGTGGCGGCGCCAGCATTGCCCCCCATCCGTTAGCACCTCGTACGACACGGGGCCAGTGACCCTGGTGATTGTGGCGGGTACCCATGCTGGGCCTGCCCCAAAATTCTTTGCGTACACTGGGTCCTGGGCCTCGAAGGTCCGGGGGTTCCTGCCTTCCCCCACCACTACCTCATCCTGAGCTCTATCGGGGTGAAGGCGGTCCAATCTGATTGCAAGGCGCCGACCCATTAGTAGTTCAGCGGGGCTCCGGCCAGTCGTTGAGCTGGGGGTGCTGTGCTGTGCTAGAAGGAATGTGGCAAGGCGGTACTCCCAGTCCCCTTGCGTCATGCGGCGAAGGGTGTCCTTGGTGGTCCGCACCATGCGTTCTGCTTGGCCATTGGTGGCAGGGTGGAACGGCGCCGAACGGATGTGGCGGATGGCGTTCTGCGCTGTGAAGGTTTGGAATTCTCCTGACGTAAATGCAGTCCCGTTGTCTGAGACGAGAGTGTCAGGGAGCCCGTGGGTTGCAAACAGCCTGCGTAGTACCCGGATGGCTGCGGACGTGGAAGTGGACGGTACCAGTGCGACTTCCAGCCATTTGGTGTAGGAGTCCACCACTATGAAGAATGTTTTCCCCTGAAAGGGGCCAGCGAAATCCACATGCAGGCGTGACCATGGTGCTCGGGCGGACTCCCAGGACTGGACTGGGGCCCTTGGGGGATCTGGGCGGGATTCTTGGCAGGCCTGGCAGTGTTTGACCCAGGCCTCTATCTCTCCATCGATCCCCGGCCACCACACATAACTCCTGGCAAGGGCCTTCATTCTTACTACCCCTGGATGTGTCTCGTGTAGGGCTGTGAGGACCCTTTTGCAGAGGGGCTGGGGAACAACGACTCTGCTTCCCCATAACAGGCACCCCTTGTGGGCCGACAGTTCATGTTTGCGGGTTGTGTAGCCGGCGAATTCTGGCCCGGGGCTGCTGCTGGGCCATCCCCTCCACACCCAGTCCAGGACCCGGGAGATGACCCTATCTTTCTTGGAATGGTGTGCAACTTCTTGTGCCTGAATGGGGCGGTCGGGAAGCAGCTCCAGGCTCATAACCTCTTGTGCAGGTGCTGGGTCAGGGCCTGTTTCCGGTAGTGGTAGCCTGCTGAGGGCGTCCGCATGGCCCATCGCCTTCCCAGGTCGGTGAATCAGTGCATACTGGTAGCTGGCAAGGAAAATTGACCACCTGAGGACGCGAGGAGACAGCACTTGGGGGGTCTGCTTTTCGGGGGCAAACAAGCCAAGCAACGGCTTGTGGTCAGTCACCACGGTGAAGGGCCGCCCGTACAAGAAATCATGGAATTTTTTTACTCCCTTTACGATTGCCAGACCCTCCTTGTCGATTTGCGAGTAGTTCCGCTCGGTTGTGTTGAGTGTCTGGGAAAAGTACGCCACCGGTACCTCTCTTCCATCCGGGAGTTGGTGCCCCAGGACAGCTCCAATGCCATAGGGTGAGGCGTCGCATGCTAGCACCACCGGCAGCCTCTCGTCGAAGTGTGCCAAGACCGAGTTTGAGACAAGCAAGTCCTTGACTGCCTGGAATGCGGCCTCCTGGCGCTGGCCCCACACCCAAGGGGCCCGCTTGTCCAGGAGTCTGTGTAGGGGCTCCGCTACCGCCGCCTTGTGGGGAAGGAAGGAATGGTAAAAGTTCAATAGTCCCAAGAAGGCCTGAAGTTCAGTCTTGCTCTTGGGCGCTGGGGCATCACAAATGGCCCGTACCTTGTCCCCAGTCGGGTGGACCCCTTCTGCGTCCACCATAAATCCCAGAAAGTCCACCTGAGGCACTCCTAGTAGACATTTTTCCCGCTTCACCTTGAGACCCGCCGTCTGGAAACGGTGCAGAACGGTGCGGAGGCGGTCCTCAAACTCCTCTGGTGTGGGGCCGGCAATCAACACATCATCGAAGAAGGGGGTGACGCCAGGAATCCCTTTAAGGAGAGAGTCCATTATATTCTGGAATATGCCTGGTGCCACGCTGACACCGAATTGCAGCCGCTTTACCCTGAACGCTCCTCTGTGCGTCACAATCGTCTGTGCCTCTGCTGTGGCCTCATCTACTGGCAGCTGTTGATATGCTTGGGCCAAGTCCAGCTTGCCAAAAATTTTCGACCCAGCCAGGGTGGCAAGGACATGGCTGACCACTGGCACTGGGTATGCGTGGGCCGTGAGGGCCTTGTTTATGGTACATTTGTAGTCTGCGCAGATGCGGACCGAACCATTAGGCTTGACGGGTGTGACGATTGGGGTTTCCCAGGGAGCATTAGGCACCGGCTCCAGCACTCCTTGCTCTACGAGTCGGTCCAATTCCTCGTCTATACGGGGTTTCAAGGCGAACGGGACCCGGCGGGCCTTGAGCCTGACCGGTCGTACTGCGGGGTCAAGCTGTAGCGCAATGGGGGGGCCCGTATACTGTCCCAATTTCCCATCGAAAACCCCTGGAAATTCCTTGCATATGGCGTCCATGTCCACTTGTAAGCTAGTGTGGTTCACCCCGGTGACAGCTAGCCCCAGTGGTCCAAACCATGCCAATCCCAGTAAGCTAATGTAGGGGCCCTTGACCACAAGCAAGTCCAGTTGCCGCGTCCGCCCTCGGTATTGCACCCTGAAGGTCCCCACCCCCATTGTGGGGACCTTACGTTTCTGGAAGTCCCGGAGGGTGAATGGGGCCGGCCTGAGTTTGGGACCCCCAGTGGGACACAGTTTCCTTAAGGTCCTTGCCGAGATTATGGATAGAGTTGAACCCGTGTCAAGCTCCATGCGGCATGGGGCCCCCTCTATCTGTACCTCTACATAAATTTTCTCTACGTTGGGGTGGGGCAACTGGTATACCTGGAAGTCCGTGAGCTCCGTCGAGTTGCCTTGGTGCGTTGGGCCCCGGGACCTGGGGCTCTTGGATTGGTCATCTGATGCCTGGTGTCGGGTGGGCCGAGCCCGACACACCCGGGCGATGTGTCCCGATTTTCTGCACTGCCTGCACTCTGCGTTGCGGAAACGGCAGGTCCTCCTCTCGTGACTCTCCCCGCAGCTTGCGCAGTTCCCTCCTTCTCGTCGAGGCAGCTGTGGTCTGTGCGCTGCTTGAGTGCGCTGCTGTACTCGGTGCACCTCCTCCCTGTCGGATCCTGAGTCGTCGGTGAGGTCTTCATGGTGGACCCTCGGTTGGGATGGCAGGCTCGGCCGTGCCTCTTGGGTCGACCTCTCGGCAGCTTCTGTTGCCAGGGCCTCCTCCAGAGCGACCTGGAACGTTAGGTCCTTCTTAGCGTAGAGGCGTCGTTGCAGCTTCTCATCCTTCAGGCCACCGACGAGGCGGTCACGAAGCATGTTCTCCAGCTCTGAGAAGTTGCAGAACCGGGCGGCTTGGCGGAGAGAGGTCACAAACCCAGTTATGGTTTCCCCAGGGGCTTGCCGCTTTGCGTAGAAGGCATTTCGACGAGCCACCACTGAGGGCTGCGGCGAAAAGTGCCCCTTCAGCTGTTCCATTATTGTTTTGTATGGAACAGTAGCGACGTCTTCAGGCACAAGGAGAGCCCGGGCGATTTCAAACGTCTCCTCTCCGCAGACGCTGAAGAATATCGCCCTCTTCTTGGCGTCTTCTTCGTCGGTGACCCCTTTGGCTTCTAGGAGGAAGGTGAAACGGGAGGCGTACGCTTCCCAGTCTCCAGATGCTGGGTTGAATGGCGAGAAGCTGCTGTTGGCTGCCATTCTGAGTTCCTTGTGCCCCGGAGCTGAAGCCTGGATACACGGTGCGAGGCAGCGGTGCGGCAGTTGGCGGTGCTGCGGTGCTGTGTGTGGCAGTCAGCTCAGCGGGATCCCACCTTCGTCGCCAGTGAAATATACTCAGAGTCGCAAAGTGATTTCATGCTCTTTATTCAGCTCATAGTGGTGAGGAGGAATGAATAAATGTCCCCTCACAGTATCTGCTTTATATACATTATTTACACAATGGGCTGCACATGATTGGCTAATTCTGGAATTCTACTGTAAGCCAATCAGGTTGTGGATTCACTTCTATCTGGAGCAGGATTGGGTGGTTCCTGCCAACCAATCATACTGCTGCATTGTTCTAGGACCAATCAGACTGCTGCATTCTGAATCCTATTGTTCTAGGACCAATCAGACTGCTGCCTTTTGGATCCTATTGTTCTAGGACCAATCAGACTGCTACAGTTTGGATCCTATTCAACTCAGTACATAACAGAGTAGCATGGAACTAAGTGATATGGGCCCAAATGTTCACTAAAACAGATACCATCTTTCAGCTTGATTTACTTCCTAGGGTTGTGTTGGTGTTGCTGCAGCTGCTGCTGTTGTTGCTGTTTATGTATACCCCAAAGTTCCATGGAGGAAGGGATATATAATGGTGTGTGGGTGTGGGTGTGGGTGTGGGTGGGTGGGTGGGGGAGAGAGAGAGAGAGAGAGAGAGAGAGAGAGAGAGAGAGAGAATCTAGCATCCAACCAACCAACCAAGCATGCTAACAGATTTGCATTTATGTTCCTTTGTTTTCCTTTCCCCACATTTATGACAGCAAAACAGAGCAGCTTCCTACATAGGAATGTCAAGTGAAATCTAAAATATCTGGATAACCAGGAGTTAACAATATTTTGTACTGCTGCACATTCAACCTAGCTACAATTTGCATGGGAGAACAGAAAGACCCTGAAATCATGAAACACACAGAGTGGGGAGTGTGCTGCAAAATGAAAGTACCACAGTCCAATGGAGCAGGCTTACCAATGTTGTGAACAGCACAGTGTACTTTTATTTTTAATGACAAGTGCTTCTTAACTCTAAAAGCAAACTTAGGCAGTGAGTATCAAAGGCTATATAGCCAAAACAAAGCCACTGAGAAACAGGAGGGTATGCATACTTGGGGGAACCCCAAGTTCTGCAGAACTACAACCAAAAAAACATTATTAGACCTCCCTCCCCCCACCAGGGAACAATCATCAAGGACTCGGTCACCACAGAATGTTGAATGCCAATGGGGAAAAGAAAGAAAACAAGTAGAGAGTGAAATGGAATGGCACTACCTTGAGAGAGAAGAGGGGCATGGCTGGCAGGCACAGAACTGGCCCAAGCTCTCTTGATAAAATGTTATGTCTGAGTGGGGATTTGAACCCAGCCCTCCCTCCCTCCCTCCCTCCCTGATATAAGGGAACAACTAGAGAAGACTATTGGAGATCCAAAAATAGCGAGAAGTGGTTCAGGTAGGAAATAATGCTAAATGGTTTTAATCTATCCACCCTTCTCAGCACCACAGCTGGAATCACTTCCCTCCTACAGCTGCTATTTCCCCCTCAAGACCAAACATTAAGGTACCATACATAGCAATCTAAAGTTCAATAGCCTAGAGACAGAGGTGGATCTGTTCAGTGAGAACTACTTCCCTCATGCTTCTGGGACTGCATCACCCCTCCCAATATACAGTGGTGCCCCGCAAGATGAATGCCTCGCAAGACGGAAAACCCGCTAGACGAAAGGGTTTTCCGTTTTGGAGGTGCTTCGCAAAACAAATTTCCTATGGGCTTGCTTCGCAAGACGAAAATGTCTTGTGAGTTCCTGCGGGTTTTTTTCCCTTTCCCCCTCCTTTTTCCCAAGCCGCTAAGCCGCTTATCAGCTGATCTGCTAAGCCACTTAACAGCTGATCGCTAAGCCGCTTATCAGCTGATCTGCTAAGCCGCTTAACAGCTGATCCGTTAAGCCACTAAGCCGCTTATCAGCTGATCTGCTATGCCGCTAAGCCGCTTAACAGCTGATCCGTTAAGCCACTAAGCCACTTATCAGCTGATCCGCTAAGCCGCTAAGCCACTTATCATCTGATCTGCTAAGCCCGCTAAGCCGCTAATAGCGCTAATCTGCTAAACCGCTAATGGGCTTGCTTCGCAAGACGAAAAAACCGCAAGACGAAGAGACTCGTGGAACGGATTCTTTTCGTCTTGCGAGGCACCACTGTACTCAAATGATACCCCTGCCCCCGCACAATACAAAAATGAATAGTTTGAGAAGATGACAGGAAGGATAATAAGGGTGGGTGGGAGGGAGACTTGGTGGTCAGGTACACCAATACTTCCTAGTGATGAAAGCCCAAACATGAGCTCAGTACTTGGACTTTTAAAAACTTTTCCTTCCTTTGAAATTTGCAATACTCATTCCTGCTCTCCTTGAGAACCCCACCTACTTGGAGGGCTCCCTGTTTTCAGCTCCCATTTATCTGCCAATTCAATTTCAAATTTAGAACACATCAAAACCAAATTAAAATTAATTTAGTACATTTTTTCCAAAGACTGGTTTCCCACTCTCTCAGATATATTCCAATTCATAATCTCAGAATTGGAATGGGCCCAAGAGTCATCTAGTCCAACTCCCTGCAATGCAGGAATCTCAGCTAAAGCATCCATGACAGATGGCCATCCAACCTCTGCTTAAAAACCTGCAAGGAAGGAGAGTCCATCACCTCTCATGGGAATCTGTTCCTTTTTTTTTTAATAATATTTATTGCTTTTATACCTTACAAAAAGAGAAAAGAAAAAAGAAGAAAGAGGAAAAAAAGCAAAAAAGCAAAAGAGAAAACAATACAATACAATATATAAACAATACAGAATGCAATGTTATCATTAACACGTTAACAAAACAGAAACAAAAAAACCCCACATCGTACCATCTCCGTATCCTCTCTTTCATTCCCTTGTCTCATCGACCTCCTCTCACCTCCCTTTTTATATTCCATTTCTCTTAATTGTTTCAGCAAATCCTTTCCATCTTTCTCTATTTTCTTAACATATTTTAACCTTATTTTCCATTAATACTATAATACTTATTTATACTTAATTACTTAAAATATTTCTACTAAAGCCATATAATTCCCTTCCAACATTTTTCTAACACTCATTAATTTTACATTATTTCCATATATAGATTTTAAACTTTTTCCAGTATTCTTCCATCGTCTCTTCTCCCTGGTCTCGGGTTCTGCCAGTCATTTCCGTCAATTCCAAATAGCCCATCAACCTGATGATCTTCTGTCCGAGGCTCTTAACTCTTTTCCAGGTCCCTTCTGCAGGTCTTCTTCATATTTATACATGCACTTTACTTTGTCTTCTCCTGATCTTGTTCTTATTTTCCTTCCTTTGATGCTGAAAAGTAGATCTCCGGGGAATTCCCATCTAGCAATGTTTTTATTCCATCTCAACAAGTCAACCAAATTTCCATAATTAAAACTGAGATTCAAAAGATATTTCCAATCGTGTTCCAAAGTTCCTCCGAGTCTGGCAGTCCCCACAACTCCAGTCTCCTTCTGACCCAAGTCCAGGTCCCAGAGGTCAATCTCCAGTCCAAGCGGGGCTCCAATCCTAAAAGTCTGACTTTCTCTAAATTCAGTCTTGGAAGGCATCAACTTATAATCATCCAATTGCAACTGTAAGGCTGGAGCTCTCTGCCTCACCACTTGTGCCACTTTAGGTTCCACAGCGAGAACTTTCTCCCCCGCCATCTCCTCGATTTGCCATGTCAAAATAGATCCCTGTATCGATTCCTGAGTAATTTCTGTGTTAATGTTACAGATTAGTCACTTTTTGTTCCAAATTATCAATTTTTATAGTCCTCTCATCCGTCTTCTTGAAAAGCTGTTCCAGTGAGTCGTTAATCCTGCAGAATGCAGCCACTAAGGCTTCTTCTGTCAACATTCTTAGAGTCAAGGTCAAATCCAATTTCTCACAGTTTTATCTTGCAGATGGAAAATTCCCCCAGCTCAGCTCTTGTAACAATTTCAAAGGCTTCCTCTAGGGGGAAACAGTTTCTATTTGTATCAATCCTTTTAAGCACAGTTCAAACAATAAAGTTAGTTTCAATTTTCAGTTACTTTTACTCCTTTTTAAATGCAGAAGGAGGCAATGGAAGCAAGATATTTCCCTTCTTTAACTTACTGTCAACAGACAATCTGTTCACAGTCAATGAGCATATCCAAAACTTCAATGCTTGCTAGCAGCCCGTTTCCAGGTTCAGAGCAGTGGTAATTTGACTTTCTTCACTCTGTCCTGCAGGCTTACGCGATCTTAAATCTCCCCCCTCTTCTCCTGCTTCCAAGGGGGGGTTAGTGATTTAACCGATGGAAGTTTAATCCTTTGTGAGAGACTTTCCAAGGCTTTAGCTTACAGCCTCTTTGCTTCAATCTATTTACAAAAGGGGGAGGCGGACTTCCTGTTTGAAACCTCCCCGTTTCGATACCAAATTAAAACGTTTAAAAATCCAATTTTCCGTTCTACTCACGGGTAGTTGTTTTGAGATCAAATTGTCCACAGGAAAAAGTCAGCGCTCTCCTGCAACAGCAATGCGGCTTCACTCCGTGAAAAAAGCAGTCAATTCAAAGCACCGCGCCACTCACCCCACCTCGCTCCGGATCCCCGAAACCGGGTTTCCCCGCGGGTAGGGGAGGCACAAAAGGTGCCAGCCGAATCCCACGTCCACAAGCTTCTCCCGCCTGTGGTTTTTGATGGGTCTCCGCCTTCGCCGTGGCGGCAAGACCCTAGTTTCACGGAGCGGGTTCCTCCCGATCAGAGGAATTCTGCCATTGCTGGAGGCGCTAACCCAGAAGTCTCATGGGAATCTGTTCCATTGCTGAACAGCTCTTACTATCAAAAAGTTTTTCTGAATGTTTCATTGGAATCTCCTTTCTTGCAACTTGAAGCCATTGCCTTGAGTCCTAGCCTCCAGAGCAGGAGAAAGCAAGCATGCTCCCATTTCCATGTGAAAGCCCTTAAGTTATTTGAAGATGGCTATCATATCTCTTCTTAGTCTCCTCTTTTCCAGGCTAAACATACCCAGCTCCTTCAAGCATTTCTCCTAAGACCAATTTCCAGGCCCCTGATCATCTTTGTTGCCCTTCTCTACAACACATTCCAGCTTGTCAACATCCTTCTTAAATTGTAGTGCCCAGAATTGGACAAAGTATTCCAGGTGTGGTCTCACCAAGGCAGAATAGAGTGGGACTATTATTTCCCTCTATGTGGACACTATATTTCTGCTGATGCAGCCTAGAATAGCATTCACTTTTTTTTGCTGCTGCATCACACTGTTGACTCATGTTAAGCTTGTGGTCCACCAAGACCCATAGATCCTTTTCACATGTACTGCTAGTAAGCCAGGTGTCCCCCACCCTATATTTGTGCATCTGATTCTTCCTGTTTAAGATGATGAGGAACCATTAATGAGTACTCTTTGGGTTCAGTCAGTCAACCAGCTACAAATTCACCTAACATTTACCACATTCAACCCGCATTGTTCTTATTTTACAGAGTTATCTCTAATTAACATTCATTTATTAGCAAATTTCTTGTCCTTCAGCTGTCCCTTTACCAACTCCTGCATAGAGGAATTATATCAAATGACAACAAGTGAGGTTATAGTAATTTAAATCTTTCATTCTTCTTTTCAACTTGCATAATTCAATTTTCTCATCCCTGGTAGTTTTCATCTGTGAAGACACATCCTTTCATATGCAAGCCAGATTGTCTCAGTCTTTGTTATTGCCTTACAACATCTCAAGGCCATTATTTACATTCCGTTGGAGATAAGGCTTTTGCATCAGGCCCATTGTGTAAGAAAGAAGATTTTACCATGTTCCCTGGAAAAATCCAGCCATAAAAAACTTGGCCCCCTCCTTTCCTTTGTTGACAAACTCAGGGCAAATTTATCTTGCCACTTATAATTCCAGGGGAGCCTTTATACTAATATATCCGCTTCTTCAGGCCTACTCACTTCAATCCTCCATGACTTTTCCTTGATTACAACCATCAATTCCAGCCTTTCAAACATAAATTCAAATTCTGGCTTGAGATCTTTCACTAAAACAATACACTGCAAATTCGACTAGTCTCAAAGTCACCCAGCCCCAGTACAGCTCAGGCAAACACTTCTCCTCTATTTCTCTTAATAAGTCCTGAATACGCAGTTGTTATTCATTTCATTTTCCATTTTCCAATAGCACTTTCCTCACTTGTGAGGGTGTAGTAAAACAAAGCCTTGGCAAATTTCGAGTAATACATAAAAGAATCTGCCCCACTCCCCCTAATTCCAGTTAACAGCAGAGGTTGTGAACAGACCTCCCAAACTAGGGCGTTTAGCAGGAGAGTTTAAGGGGGAGGCCCAGAACTCTGTCTCTCAGTGTGCATAGGACCAGAGACATGGAGGGCGAGGGAGCTGCTGCAGTGATCTGTAACACCTGTGCCATCTTTGCCATTCTGCCAGAGAACAAGCAACAGTACACTTGTAGCAAGTGCAAGCTAGTTGTCTTGCTGGAAGAGAAGGTGCAGCAACTTTAGGCCCAAGAAGAGAGAGGAAAATACTTGAGGTAAACCACTGGCTGTGCAGGTGGTGTCATCAGGAACAATTTGGCTTCTTGGATCATGGTCTCCACTTCCTTGATCCTTCTAGCAAGAGATGAGCCTCACAGCACAGCAGTTGGCAAGAATGTGTTTGCCAAGATTCTTAAGAATCTAATCAGGAGAGCTTTAAACTAGATCTTGAGGAGAAGGGAGAAAACAATATGTACAACAAAACAGAACCTGGCACTGGGGGTAAAAGCTTCATGAAACTGAGGTGGTGCTCCAGAAACCTGCTAAAGGACAAGAAACTACAGGAAGGATGAAGGTGTAGGGAAAACTTATGGTTTCAGTTGTCTCTACACAAATGCACAGAGTATGGGAAACGAACAAGATGAACTGGAGCTTTTAATACAGGATGGGAAATATGACCTGGTAGGCATTACTGAAACTTGGTGGGATTAGACTCATGACTGGAATGTAGGAATTGAGAGGCATAACCTGTTCGAAAGGAATAGACCAAACAGGAAAGGAGGAGTAGCAGCATTATATATAAAGGATGTTTACACTTGTGAATAAATCCATGACCTGGAGTATGAAAAGCAGATTGAGAGTACATGGGTAAAAATTGTAGAAGAGAGAAACAACAGTGACTTTACTGTGGGTGAATGCTATAGACTGCCAAGACAGACTGAATGCTTTGATGATGCCTTACTAGAGCAGATTACTAAACATTCAAAAAGGAGAGAAATAGCAATCATGGGGGACTTCAACTTGCCTGATATCTGTTGGGACTCAAGCTCTGCCAAGAGTGTAAAGTCTAACAAATTCCTCCATTTCCTCACTGACAATTTCATTTCCCAGAAGGTGGAAGAACCAAAAGGGGATCATCTATCTTGGACCTGGTCTTCACCAATAGGGAGGAACTGACTGATGAAGTGGAAGTACTTGGAAACTTTGGAGGACGTGATCATGTTCTCCTGGGTTTCAGAATACAGAAGCAAGGGATAACTGAGTGTAGTCGGATACACGTTTGGACTTTAAGAAGGCCAATTTTGAAAAACTGAAGGAGCTACTGGGTGTTATCCCATGGTCAGAAATACTCAATGAGAAGGGAGTCCAAGAAGGATGGGAGTTTCTAAAAGGAGAAATATTGAAGGCCCAAATGCAGGCAATATGAACAAGAAAGAAAAGTGGGAGGCAGGAGAGGTTAGAAATAATAAAAAAAGGTTTATTTGGTTATGTCCAAAGTAAGAGGAAGAACAAGCAAGTGGTAGGTCTTCTGCATGGGGAAGATGCAGAAATGCTATTGGGTGGCAGAGAAAAGGCAGAACAATTCAACACCTATTTTGCCTCCGTCTTCACCTAAAAGGAAAGCAGTGTCCAACCTGGTGATAACAGAATAAATGATGTAAGGAGGGAGCTGCAGCCCTAGATAGGAAAAGAGCTAGTAAGGGAACATCTAGCTATGTTAAACAAATTCAAATCTCTAGGGCCTGATGATCGGCATCCGAGGGTACTACAGAAGCTTGTGAATATAATTTCAGAGCCTTTGTCTATGATCTTTGAGAATTCTTTGAGAACATGTGAGGTCCCTACAGACTGGAGGTAGACAAATGTCATCCCCTTGTTCAAAAAAGGGGGAAAGGAAGACGCAGGTAACTACTGACTGGTGAGCTTGACATTGATACCAGGGGAGGTCCTAAAACAGATAACTGAACAGTCGGTCGGTGAACATTTAGAAAAGGATGCTGTGATGACTAAGACCCCAAAATAAATCCTGTCAGATCAATCTGATTTCTTTTTTTGATGGAATTACAAATTTGGTGGATCAGAGAAATAGTGTATCATGATTTCAGCAAGGCTTTTGACAAAGTTGCATATGATATTATCTCGAGGAAGCTGGTGAAATGTGGGTTGAACGAGGTAACTGTTAGGTGGATTTGTAGCTGGTTGATTGACTGAACCCAAATAGTACTCATTAATTGTTCCTCGTCACCCTGGAAAAAAGAGACAGAAGAGGTCCGCAGGGTGCTGTCCTGAGTCCCTTGTTATTCAACATCTTTATAAATGACTTGGACGAAGGAACTGAGGGTGATGCTCATCAAATTTGCAGATGACAACAAACTGGGAGGGGTAGCTAATGTCGCAGAAGAAAGAATCAGAATTCAAAATGACCTTAACAGATTGGAGAACTGGGCGCAAGCTAACAAAATGAATCTCAATAGGGACAAACGTCAGGTTCTGCACTTAGGCAGAAAAAAACAAGATGAACAAATACAGAATGGGGGACACCTGGCTTACTAGCAGAACATGTGAAAAGGATCTAGGGGTCTTGGTGAACCACAAGCTTAACATGAGTCAACAGTGTGATGCAGCCTGGAAAAGTGGAGACTGAGAGGAGATATGATAGCCATCTTAAGGGGTGTCACATGGAAGCAGGAGCATCCTTTTTTCTTCCTGCTCTGGAGGGTAAGACTCGAGGCAATGGCTTCAAGTTGCAAGAAAGGAGATTCCAACTAAACATTCAGAAAAACTTTCTGACAGTAAAAGCTGTTCAGCAATGGAATAGAATCCCACAAGAGGTGATGGACTCTCCTTCCTTGGAGGTTTTTAAGCAGAGGTTGGATGGCCATCTGTCATGAATGTTATTATTATTATTGGTTTTTATTGACTTGTTGGTTGGTTTGTTGCTTGTGTGGATGTTTTGTTTTTTAATGTTTGATGTTTTGTGTTTCATATGTTGTAAGCCTCCCAGAGTGGCTGGGGAAACACAGCCAGATGAGTGGGGTATAATTATTATTATTATTATTATTATTATTATTAATAATAATTATTTCTGGTCTCCCTTCCCTTTTTTAAAAGTCTCTAGGCCTGAGAGTTTTTAAAAAAGGGAAGGGAGACCAGAAATAATAATAATAATAATAATAATAATAATAATAATAATAGTAGTAGTTCTTGGGAGAAAAGCAATGACAAACCTAGACAGCATCTTAAAAAGCAGAGACATCACCTTGCCAACAAAGGATCGTACAGTTAAAGCTACGGTTTTCCCAATAGTGATGTATGGAAGTGAGAGCTGGACCATAAAGAAGGCTTATCGCCGAAGAATTGATGCTTTTGAATTATGGTGCTGGAGGAGACTTTTGAGAGTCCCATGGACTGCAAGAAGATCAAACCTCTCCATTCTTCAGGAAATCAGCCCTGAGTGCTCACTGGAAGGACAGATCCTAAAGCTGAGGCTCCAATACTTTGGCCACCTCATGAGAAGAGAAGACTCCCTGGAAAAGACCCTGATGTTGGGAAAGATGGAGGGCACAAGGAGAAGGGGACGACAGAGGACAAGATGGTTGGACAGTGTTCTCAAAGCTACCAGCATGAGTTTGACCAAACTGTGGGAGGCAGTGGAAGACAGGAGTGCCTGGCGTGCTCTGGTCCATGGGGTCACGAAGAGTCAGACACAACTAAACAACTAAACAACAACAACAGGCCTGAGAGTAGCCCTTCCCCTGGCCCGCTTTTTATTTCCATCTAAGTAACAGAGCCTACACTCAGCACTGCCTTGCATTACTCACTGCCTGTGGGTTGCTTTGAGAGACAAGTTTTGTGTGAGGAAGTAGTATAACAATATAATTAATAAAATAAGGATGCATAATGAAGAGTGGGGCAGGCTGATTATGGTGCTTGATGGCATGCTGAGCCACAGGAATAATCTTGCTGGCTGTGCTCTTGCTACAGAGTCTAATCCAATAGAGTAATTTTTTTGGTTTATTTGTTTCTTACAGTAAGTCCAAACCGTGCGCCTCTGCTTTAATTAGATCCTGCAGGTACACAAGGCACCATCTGCCTTGTCTCAACCTTCAAACAAACAGCGTTATCCATCTGATGCATCCTTCAATTCCCCTCATTATGGCAAGTTCATCTACGTGCCTTAACGCGGTTACACTGAGGCACAAGAGCTCCCCCCCCTCCCCCCAGTTTCAATTCAATTTGCTGACATTTGTTTATGGAGCAGCAACCGACTACTGACCTCAAATTAAGTCAGGAGAAGAGCGGGGGGGGGGGGAGAGAGAGTTGGCTGAGCTGATAGGGTTCATTGCAGCTAGGGTTTTGTTTGCTTTTAATCAAAATTTCTAATGAATGCAAGTGGTCGGGAATGCAAGGTAAGGCTGTGTGAATGCAACAGGGGTGTGAAGAATTGAGATGCCTTAGAATAATTGCGAAGAAAAAAGATCAAAGAGGGGCCCCTCCGTCTTCAGCAGGCTCATGTTACTCTTAGACGACATACCCATAACGATCAAGGATTCCCCTTGAGTCAACTGAATTGAGTTTTCAGCCTTAGCCAGTGGTGTCCAAACTTTTTTTCAAAGAGGGCCAGATTTGATGAAGTGAAGGGCCGCGAGGGCCGACCAAAGGGCCAACCAAAGTTGTTGGGCCAAGGGATGGAAAGATCACAAGGCTCCAAAAATAACAGATTGGCAAATCAAATTACAGGAATTGGTGGCGATGGCTCAACTGACTAGCAAGCTCAGAAGAAACTCAAAGCAAAAATTTGCAGAAAAATGGGATGGTTATAGAAGATTTGTTCAAAAATACAATATTAGTTTTGACTCCGTGCTAGCATTCGAGTGATAAAGGAACTAAAAGGAGGTGGACAACAATTAAGGATTTATTATGTTTTCAGAATGTATTGGAAAATTTATATAGAAAGGTTTGTTGTTTCATGTACATTCGATTGTAAGATAAAATATATGCAAAGGGACTTGACAGGAAGTCAAAGTTGAAGAAAAGATTTTGTAAGATAAAAGGAGGGGGGGAAATATTTACTTTCATTATTATCATTGTGTGTGTGTGTGTGTGTGTGTGTGCGTGTGTGTGTCTGTACAGATGTGTGTTTTTGTATGGAATGTTTGGGAGGTAAATAACAAATAATAAACTAAATATTAATGTTTGTAATTTTTATTTCTCAATTATATTTAGTGGTAGTATGGTTGTATTGTTCTTTGTAACATAAAATCATTCAATAAAAATTATTTTTAAAAACGGGTTTTTTCTTAGGATTGAAGTTGTTCAGCTTTTTTTAGGATTTTACCCCAGGAAATAAACTCCACAGGGGCCAGATTAAACTGACTGGTGGGCCGGATTAGGCCCCCGAAATGGACTTTGGACATGCCTGGCCTTAGCTGTAGCCTTCAGGGCAACATTATTCATCTTCCCCATCCCACAAGGAACATTAGGAGAATACTATAGAGGTTCCATCCAACTAATTTGTTCATGAAGTAGACTCGATGAAATTATTGATGCCCATTGTTTTCACTGGGTGTACTTTGAGTAGGAATTACATTAGATACAACCATTACAGCTCTTTTTTGCAGGGTGGGGGACCAGTTTGTAGAAACCCTTGTCCCCAGAGGTCCAGTCGCGGACGACTCTGGGGTTGTGGCGCTCATCTCGCTTTACTGGCCGAGGGAGCCGACGTTTGTCCACAGACAGTTTTTCTGGGTCATGTGGCTTGCATGACTGGTGAAAGCAGAGCAGCACACGGAAACACCGTTTACCTTCCCACCAGAGTGGTACCTATTTATCTACTTGCACTTTGACATGCTTTCAAACTGCTAGGTTGGCAGGAGCAGGGACTGAACAACGGGAGCTCACCCTGTCACGGGGATTTGAACCGCCGACTTTCCGATCGGCAAGCCCAAGGATCAATGGTTTACACCACAGAGCAACCTGTGTCCCTCTGGGTGAGGTTTAGAGACATACATATTCCATCAGGTATTTTAGATGTTTCTGGTTGATTACACACATACATTTATATATCTGCAGTTCTATCTGCCCTTAATTATTTATATATGCTTGTAATGTTACTGACTGATATTGCAGTCAACACACACCTCATTTAGTTATAGCAATAGCAGGCCACACCCCTCTCCAATAGGCTTCACACTTATAGCCAGTGTGGTGTAGTGGTAAAGTTTTAGACTAGGACTTTGGAGATAAGATTTCAGATCCTCACTCAGCCAGGAAGCCTGTCACTATCTCTCAGCCTAATACCATACCTCAGAGATTGAAAGGATGAAATGGAGAGGAGGAGTTCCATGCATACCTTCTTGAGCTCCATGAAGGAAAGATGGAAAAGAAATATGTAATAATAAAATAAAAAATACATCTCTGAAGCTGTTGCATTTCAAGAGAAGCTTATGGTGGCAAAACTGCAGAGCTAAAAAGAGACACACATAGAGAGAAAACCAAAACCAGTTTGGCCCCTAAGCTTACCTCTAGAAAGGTGCTGAAATAGAAGCATCCAAACTTTCCAACTTGAGTCCTAAGATAATTTTGATGTTTTATTATATTTTTTATATCTGTTGGAAGCCTCCCAGAGTGGCTGGGGTAACACAGTCAGGTGGGTGGGGTATTATTATTATTATTATTAAACTTAAAGATTTCTTGTCAGCTCCTTGCCCTCCTGAGCAGCAGCCTACAATGCACAAAAAAGCCTCTTCAGAACAATGTGGGTGGGGTGGGGTGGGGTAAACTTCCTTAAGTTAATTTATTTAAGGATCCAAGCCTGGTTTGGGGTGATGCCCTCTTCCTCCAGCAGCCCCCCTGCCTGCTTCACCCCACAATATTCAGAATGACCTCTGCACCTCAAAAAGTTTTTGGGAGGCACAGGTGGCTACAAGGAAGGATGAAGGAAAGGGAAAATTTCCTTTCATGAACTTCTTTGAGTTAGCTTATGTTAGGAGCCAAACCTCCATAATAGATCAGCCTGCAGTGGAATTCTTCCTTGCGGGGAAGCTGCCCTCCACAGCTCCTGGTTCTTGGAGAAGGGCAAACAGCACCATTCTTCTTCCTAGTAAGCTGCAAGACTTTGCCTTCAACAGCATCTTAAAAGAAAACACAAATGTCTCTGACCCAAGTCCTGTTTCTGCTGTGAGTCAGTTGCTATACTTAATTTATATCCTCCAGTGCCAAAGGGGGATTTGCAAGACTCTAAGCTAGCTAGAAATGGTTGTTTTTAGAAGAGGAGTCATACCATTAAATATATGGTATTATGAATCACCCAAAACATCATCTGATTTGCTCTTAAATGTGTAAGATGACTGACTCCACACACACACCCATGTGCACCCACAGAGGGTGGAATTGATGGATCACTCCCCCCCCATCACCACAAAGCATATTCTGTTAATTAGTTTTGACACAAACAAGACAAAAGGATATTCACATCCTGCTTTACATTAAGCATCTTTATACAACAAGCCATTAAGCAAATAAATGGCTTCCTCTGTTTTGTGTGTTGCAATGACAATTGCATCAAGGAGTGGTTATCATTTGTTGTTGGGTCAAGGGAATTGCTAGTGTTGTGTTTTGCAAACAAACAATACTCGTGCTGGCTTTACCTGTGGCCTGTTTTCAATGGACGCTGAATTATTCGCAATGGCAAGGGAGACTGGGAGTCTGCACCAAGGATGTAAAAAATAATTCACTAAGCGTATATTGGGCCAAGTGTCACCAACGTGGTGCTTGTAGGCACTAATGTGCCTGCCGGGAAATTGTATGGAGGCCACAAATGAACACTCCTCCTTAAACATGCCCACATTTCATTGGATGTCAGAACTGACTAGACACCCAACTTCCTTTCTGTTCTGAAAAGCAGATATTTACAAAGAGTATCTATGAGTGAAGAAATGGCTGGTGTAGATACCTTTCTCCCTTTGACAGGCGTGGGGGGCGGGGGTGGACATTTGTAGCCCAACAATATCTGGAGGGCCATATGTTCCCTGTTTCTGTTCTACACCGTGTTGGTGTACTAAATCCCAAGTTAAATGATATAATGTCCTGATTTACCAATGACAGGGATGCTAAAAGTATCAACCCAGGAACTCAACAGCTCCCAGGTGCAATGTTTTTGGTTACCTTTGCATGGGACCTCAAGTTTTCTTTAGGTGGTTGGAGGATCTAAAGCAAGTTCTGCAGCATTTGAAACACCAGGGAAGAAAAGTATTAACAAACTGACTTTCTGGGCCAGATGATGCTTTCAAGGATTGTGAGGTTTTCTATCTGCTGAGGCCAGGTTCACAGAGCTAACAATGATGATGTTTCTGTACTGTTGCTGGCAGGTGACCTCATTTTTCTAGCGTTCACATGCTCTGCTCCCCAAGCTGGCAGACCCCAGGGAGCCATATCTCATGAAGTCCATTCCATGTAGAGACTTCATCTTTTCTGCAGAAAAGGTCACAGTGTTGAAAACAGGCTCAAGGTGGGCAGCTTGTGCTGGGTTTTGTCACTGATAGGAGCCAAGGGAACAGAAGAGAGAGCGGGAGAGTGGGGGATGTTCTATTAACATCTCTACTGGGTAAGACTGCTTATGAGCTCTCACCTCAATCACAAAGTACTCTACTCTAGAACAACAGGGAACTATGATTACAATCCACCACCACCCTAGTTCTCTAGTTTTGCTCAAGCTGGGTGGATGTAGTTCAGCTCTGTATGGCAGGACCAACTGAAACTTGTTCAGTGCACAGATATAGCTAGCAGCACTTTTCATACAAATGTGAAAGGCAATTGAGGGAAATATCAAAAGCACCATCACTGCTTATATTGAATTTGGGACGTTCTTTCTCATGTTTCCTTGGCCACTAGGGAGGAGAAAGATGTCAGCAAATAATGATTGAGGAACAAAATGGGGGGGGGGCAGTCTCCTTTGGGAAGGCTCTCTCCATCTCATCTCTAGGTGCCCAGACATCTCATAGTCAGCAAACCCTTTTTATCCTCCCTGCTCTTTATGACCTTCCCACCCTGACCTTTGGCTCTGAAAATGCTCTAGAGACCAAATAATTCAAAAAGGAAGCTAAGATGAACATCATGTTCTCTTTCAGATGAGTGCAGAGTTCTCATATTTAAGTTTTCATGGCATGGCATTGCTTGAATTTTGTGAATGTCCAATTTATACAGGCTGACGATCACACACCCATGGGGCTTACGAGTTTCTAGATTTATTTCAACCAGACCTTAGGTGTGAGTTAGTGCCAAAACTGCCTTGGTTGCCCTGATACAGGGATCAGGAATTGGATCCAGCTGGTGGAGTGGACAGAGGAGTTTAACTGCACAACATACACTACTAGTGTGCACTTGGTTCCCTCCTGAGTCTGAGCCTGGACAAGACTCGGAGCGTCAGTGTGGGGGGTTACAGAGAAGATCCCAGGTGAATCAGACCATCTAGCATCTTGTTTCTCTTAGGGCTCATCCATACTTCTGTTTATCCCATTATTTCAAATGATTTCAAGACATGGGTCCGAGAAGCAATGCTTCTTTTCTGGGGGGGGGGGGGGAGAGGTGGGGAAACTCACCACAAAGTAAGTTTGTTTGTTTGTTTGTTTGTTTGTTTGTTTACTGCAGGCCCAGTCGCAGTGCCACACACACCCACACAGCCAGGCAGCAACTAAATGTAAGATGTGATTAATAAACTCAAGCAGACAATGATATGGATTAGAAATGTGCACAACTTTACTGGTTACAGATATAGGTGGGTTTTTGGCTCAGGCACAGGGTATATATCTGTTTCAGCATCCCTGGACAAAAAATAAATAAATCATTTTATAAAGGTAAGGGAACACTGTTCCCCCGAGCTCCTGCTCCAATAAAATTTTGTCCACACTTAATGGCAGATATCTATTGGGAGAAGGAACAGTTCCATTGTTACACTTAATAGAAACAGAAGAGCAAACAAAGCCACAGTTCAAGGTGCCTAAGTATTCTTTAAAGTGGTGTGCAAAACAGCAACAGCAATACAGTGGTACCTCATGTTGAACAACCTCCAGGTTATGGAATCTTCGGGTTATGGCTGCAGCAAACCGAGAAGTGTATACTTCCGGGTTTTGCCACTCGCGCATGTGCAGAAGCGCTCTATCGTGCCGTGCGCATGTACTGAAGCAGTGTCTCTAGTTACGGATTTTTCAGGGTGCACACGGCACCCCAAAATGAATTAAATCTGTAATCAGAGGTACCACTGTATTCTAGCAAGGATACATTGAAATAGCAACTAGGGGCAAATGCACACCAAGTTTCTTTTAAAACCTAAAATGAAAGTGCTCCCAGGTCTCTGCATAACAACTTGTTCAACCTCATGAGCTCTGCTAGAAAGACGAGCTGTGGAGATGCTGCCAGCACACACACAGCACTGGAGGGAGGAGCAGGCAGGATTCCCTTCACAGACTTGCACCCCAGCCCTTTGCTATCACTGATGCAATGATAGTGCATTATTGGTAGGTTTATACTGGACCATCCACACATCATTCCACTTTCAGTTGTACTGCAATAATACCCCAGTGCTTTAGCATTATTGCAATCTGGAAACATAACAAAACAGCATATGGCTAACCTGACCAAACAACCTAGCCCGCCTCATCCCTCAAATACGCCACACCACAATCAACTAAACACAACCAACCAAGCTCAGGAACCCCTAACCTCTCACAGTATAAATAAAAATAAATAAATAAATTTAGACAATCAACAGAATTGGTGGTAGAAAAAATGGTGAAATATTTGGGAGTGTGGTTGACAGCCAGAAATCTAAATATATTTAAAGATAATTATACAAAGGTGTGGAGTGAAATAGAGAGATATGAAAATATGGGGAAGGCTGAAACTATCTATGTGGGGAAGGATCTCTGTGATAAAAATGAAAATATTGCCAAGAATGTCTTTTCTATTTCAAACGATACAGGTGATCAGAGGGGCAAGTCACTTCAAACAATGGCAAAAGGATATTTCTAAATTTGTCTGGTGGGGGGACGACGACCCAGAATTAAATATAAATTGTTAAAGGAAGCCAAAGAAAGGGGTGGATTCTCCCTGCCAGACTTATAACTGTACTGTATTATGAAGCGTCCTGCCTATGCTGGCTACAAGGATGGATTTTGTTAAAGGATACAGATGTTTTGGATCTGGAAGGGCATGACAATAGATTTGGGTGGTATGCATATGTATGGTATGGAAAAACAAGGGTATACAAGGGATTCCTGAACCACATTGTAAGGAAATCAATTCAAGTATGGGAAAAGTATAAAAACTTACTGGAAACTAAAACACCATGGTGACTCTCCCCATTAGAAGCGATATCTGTTAAAAAAGTAAATATGAAAGGGGATTGGGCAACCTATCAAGACTTATTAATGGAGGCTGAAAACTAATTAAAAGTATTAGAATTTAATGATGTAAAACACTTGTTAACAGATTGGTTACAATACAATGTATTCAGGATAGATAGGAGAGTGGGCTTTGGGAAATAATTTTCAAGGCTTGAAAGAGAGAGTAGATAATAATGATAAACTGTTATAAAAAACGTATAAATTACTGTTGGAATGAGAGATAAAGGATTAGGAAGTTAAGGTGGTCATGCTATACTGGGAAAAAGATGTGGAATACAGTACACCTTTAAATCAATGGGGAAAGTTATGGAAAGAGGACTTAAAAGTTACGGCTTGTTGTTCGCTGAAGGAAAATTATATGAATAGGATGTACCGATGGTATCTGAGTTTGACAAAACTAGCAAAAATGTGTAAAAGTGCATCAAATGTGTGTTGTAAATGTAAGGAAAAGGAAGGTGCTTTTTACCACGTGTGGTGGTCCTATAGAAAAGTAAAAGACTTCTGGGAAATGATATATAATGAACTGAAAAAGATGTTTAAGACAACTTTTGCTAAAAAAACCAGAAGACTTTTTACTTGGATTAACAGGGGATGGAATAAAAAGGTTATTTATGTATGCGACAACAACTGCAAGGATGTTGCTTGCCCAGAATTGGAAACAGGAGAAGATACCAACAAAAGAAGAATGGATAACTAAGATGATGGACTATGCTGAAATGGCAAAGATAACCACGAAGGTCAGAGATCAGAATGAGAAGAAGTTTCAGCAGGAATGGAAGAAATTTATAGACTTTTTTTTAATAAAAAAAACCCACTGTAAATCTATTAAAATGTTAGCAGGTTTGATATAACATTTATGTAATTAAATAATTGGAAATTAAGATAAACAAGAGGGAAAACAAAGAATCTGGAGATAAAATGAGATGCAAGAAATTATGTAGGGAAAGACTGGAATCCAGGGGTGGGGCAGGGGGGAGTCTATATTGTTTGTTTCCTCTTATTTGGAAAAGCATTGAATTTATGAATCATTGTGATTATAAAATTTGAAAAACATATATATATATATATATATATATATATATATATATATATATCCAATAAAAATAAAAAAGTAGGACAACAGCCTCCCTGCCCACTCATAATTTGAATTCTGGATCTGGCCTCCTCCCATTGCATGGATAACTTAGAGCCCATGCTCTAAACTGTCATGGAAAGAAACTGTATTGCAGCTTGGAGTTGGGATGCTTCTTTCAAGGTAGGGATTCTAGAAAAGTGTTTTCTCTTCTCAGATCATTATAACTACCTTAAATCTTGTTCTCTTTCCTGCCCCAAAATAGGTAGGTTAAAGAGGGAAATGGTGGCACTACCCAAAAATGTTGCTAAAGAAAGAAATGATCTGCCCTAATAATAATTATTATAGTAATAATAACTTCTACCAAGTGCACAGAAAGTCATCCTGTTTTTTGAGGAAACCCAACACACTGCAACATAAAGTAATATTTAAAAGCTTAATGAAACAGAAGCATCTGTGAATGTAGTGCATAAATGCTAACATTAACAAATTGCATAATAGTCTACAGTATATAAATAGGCTTGGTGGGGCTTCCTTCCATTGCTAAATATCTTAGATGGGGGGAGGGGTGTGGAGAGAAGAAGTTCAAGCTCCTTCAATGATTTAATTATATAATTCCAAGATGGAAAATGTTCACCAGAGATTTCTCTCACAGGCTTGCCCCTCATTGCCTCATGGAGCCCAGCCCAGGCTGCTGGGTGCTGCTGCTGGGTCCAGGGTTCGGCAGCAGGATGGGGCAGCCATGCTCCACAAGGTGACATACCCTAGCCCTACCCTTCACCACCCCACACTCAGCTGATCTGAGATTCCTGGATCCTGGGATCTACCGTGCAAAATGGGAGCCTCTGCAATTAGCTGGCGGCCAAAACAAACCTGAACTGTTCCAGGAAAATGCACGTGGAGAGAAAAGGGAGTGCTAGTTCCTGTTGGGTCACCCCTTTTCCTGCTTGCAATTGGACATGCGGATAGCCAGCCAATCAGGTTTTTAAAAAAAAATGTTGATGGGGGGGGGGAGAGAAAAGGTTCTGGAACACAGTTCCGGTGAGTTCCAGCTGGAAAAAAAGCCCTGCCAATAGTATTTATTTTGTCCCATTGCTTTCCCCATAAAAACCAGCTGTTTACTGCTAAATCAGAACAAATGTTAATTCACGGAAAACCCAACTGATGTTTGTTCCAATTTAGCAGTAAAGAGCAGGTTTTTCTGGGGAAAGTGGCAAGACAAAAAAGCACCTCTCAGCCATAGTTTGAAATTATGTGAAATCACATGACAAACAGAAGTGTGGCTGGGCCTTGAGTGCCCAACCAGGTGCCCTTGAGAAGCCCGTATGTGAGCTGAGCATGGAATCAACTACCCTCTTATGTTGTAGCTGCTATCCAGCAGTCTGTTATTTAGTCACATGCTGCCTCTGAATCTGGAGGTTCCATTCACATGCGCCAGAAGGCCTGGAGTTCCATTGGACTTTGCAGAGCTACAGATACTTAGGGGTTATCCACACTTCCTCTTGCCCCATTTTTTACTCTAGGGGGAAACTGCTCTTCAGTGCTCACATCAGAGCAAATGGCAGTCTGACTTTTCCACTGGATTGCTGTTTGTTCCACTCTATCGCTAAAGAGTAGATTTCCCCTTGGAAAGGATTGGAGCAAGGGGGAAACCACTCAGACCTGTGCCTAGGAAGCATGGGCCAAGTGGAAAGTGCTCAGACCAGTACTTTCTAAGCATGAAACAAGCGGAAGTCTGGACGAAGGAAAATTCAGAAACAAGACACAGCTCAAAACAAAAGCGAAAAAAGCATATATACCCTGTAAGAATAATGAGGTCCAGCCTTAGAGAGAAAAGTTAAGTTTAAATATATGACCCCTGACTTTCTGAGTGAAACAACTGAAGAATGGGGAAGGGCAGTAGCTCAATGGTAGGCCATTTGCTTTTCATGCAAAAGGTCTGAGGTTCTGTCCCCAGCATTTCCAGGTAGGCCAGGGGGAGACTGCTGGCTGAAACCCTGAAGAGCAGCTGCCAGTCAGTGTAGACAATACTGGCTGATCAGACTAGTGATCTGACTCAGAAGAAGACAGTTTCCTGTGTTCCCATGACCGGAAGTGAAAGCTTGCCAATGGATGCTCCCAATTGACCAAACCAGACTGCTCATTTATTAGCTACAAATTTCATTATAAAGCACCCTGTTTCCTGCCACACCAAGTTACAAGCAGCCACATGGACCTTATGCCTGCTTCCGGCAGGAGAACTGCTGCTTGCAGACACTTTCGTGTCTGTTACTGTGAGGCTCTGGCTCCCCTTGTGAGCCTCACTCTACGCCTGAGCTCACATTGCATGTCTGCTTCCAGAACAACTGTCTACTTAACAGTTGCATCCGTGCCAAAAGAAAGCCAACATCTGGGAAGCAAAGAGGCAGCTTGTCTCATCTCCACCTCGACTAGCTCCTTGGTTGATCCTGCTGTCTGCTCCACCCCTCCAAGAAGAAAACACATGTCATGCACCAGCCCTCCTGCTAATAGACATTTGGCCGGGGGCGGGGGAGGCTGGATCCTTGCCTTGGGCTGGTACTCACGAGACCTGACTCATATTTCTTTCCACAGTAGTGACCACGATTGCCTACTGGGAGCCCCTGAATGCCTGCTATCAATTACCCTTGATTGACTCTGAAGTCACTGGGATCTCTCAGCCAGCAGAGGACAGATTGCTACAAAGGGCAGATCAGATGCCACAGAACAGTGCTGGAAAGGAAGGTGGTGGCAGGTGAAGGAAATAAAAAGACTGGGAGGAGGACCAAAATAGAGAATTTTTTCTTTCTTTCTTTTTTAAAAAGCAAGGCAAGAGGAAACAGAAGGGGGAAAAACACTTTTAAAAGCAGAACAATGGATCACGGCAAAAAACATAAACCTATATAAAGATAATTATGAAGTTACATGGAAAAAAATAAAGAAAGATCTGGAAATATGGGGGAGGATGAAATTTTCCTTTTTAGGGAAGATAGCAGTGGTTAAAATGAATGTTTTGCCGAGGATGTTGTTTTTATTTCAAACTCTTCCAGTTATTAAAGGTTTAAAACAATGTAAAGAATGGCAGAGAACCCTGATGAAATTCATCTGGCAGGGGAAAAGACCAAGGATTAAAATGAAAATACTAACTGATAAAAAGGAAAGAGGAGGTTTTGCTCTCCCAGATTTGAGCCTATATTATGAAGCAGCGTGCCTACTTTGGCTAAAAGATTGGATAAAATTGGAGAACAGAGACCTACTGGATTTAGAAGGTTTCAATAATTGGTATGGGTGGCACGCATATCTCTGGTACGAGAAGGTGAAAGTCCACAGGGCTTTCTTAAACCATATTTTCAGGGGACCAATATATCAGGTCTGGGAAAGAAATAAGAACCTTCTCGAAAGAAAAACACCATGGTGGATTTCACCAGTAGAGGTCTTAACAATAAAAAAAACCAACATGGAAGGGAAGACAGCCACCTACGAAGATTTGGTAAGAAAATCAGAACAAGGGCTTAAACTTAAACCGTATGAGGAAATAAAGGATCAATTCACCGGTTGGCTACAATATCATCAGGTGAATGATATGTTAAAACAAGATAAAAGAAAAATGGGCTTTGAGGACAAGAAATCAAAATTCAATATAGAAATAATAGAAGGCAAAAACAAAACATTGTCTAAATTATATGACATATTACTGGAATGGCATACAAAAGACGAGGAAGTCAAAGAGGCAATGATTAAATGGGCAATTGACTTCGGTTATAACATCGAGTTTGAAAAGTGGTTGAAATTGTGGAATAGAGACATTAAATTTACGGCCTGTACGAGTTTGAGAGAAAATGTTTGGAAAATGCTCTATAGATGGTATCTTACGCCGGCAAAATTGGCTAAAATCTATAGATCAGAAAATAAGACATGCTGGAAATGTGGTGAAGTGGAGGGAGACCTCTACCATATGTGGTGGCAATGCAACAAGGTGAAGGTTTTTTGGGAAGCAATTTATAATGAACTTAAAAAAGTTTTTAAATATACTTTTCCCAAGAGACCTGAGGCCTTTTTGCTGGGAATAATGGGTAAGGAAATAAAAAATGAAGATAAAAAAATATTTCTCTATGCCACCACAGCCGCAAGAATTATGCTGGCACAAAACTGGAAAATAGAAACTATTCCTAACATAAGTGACTGGCAGGTCAAAATGATCAACTATGCCGAGCTAGATAGATTAACAGGCAGAATACGAGACCAAGACGACCAGAAATTTCAAAAAAATTGGAGTAAATTTTGGAAATATATTGGAACGGATATATAGGAGGAACTGGCGGTATTAGAAAAACTTTATCAGCTAATAACTATAAACTTTAATAAACTAATTACGCAACCCGGGATTTATTTGATACTTACCAAAAGGGTGAAGGGAAGTCAAAGGCTAAGGAGAGCCTAATGGTTATATTATTATTTTTTGTATGATTGTATGCTTTCTTTTTGTATAGTATGAAAATAGGATGAATAATTTATGTTAAAATGTTTATTTTTGTATTTGTTAGTTCTTTTTTCTTTTTTTTTGTACAAATTCTGAATAAAAATTTACTTGCAAAAAAATAAAATAAAAAATAAAAGCAGAACAATGGGTTGCATCCCCGCCACTTAATGGATCCAAATGGTTTCCAGAGAGTGGTAGGGGATGTTTTATCCCATGTTGATGGCCTTTCAGCTGATTCCCTGGTGGCCCGCTGGAATGTGGAGTTAACCAGGGCTATTGACTGTTTGGCTCCAAAGCGCCCTCTCCGATTGCATGGAGTCCGGACAGCCCCGTGGTTTTCCACGGATCTGAGGGCAATGAAACAATCGTTGAGACGGCTAGAGCGCCGGTGGCGGATAACCCATTCTGAATCTGACCGGACACGGGTTAGAGCTCAATGTCGAGCCTACCAAGTGGCGATAGCGACGGCGAAGAAGACTTTCTTCACCGCCTCTATTGCATCTGCAGTAAACAGCAGCAGGAGACTCTTTCAGGTGGTTCGCAATTTAGCGGAACCACCTGCTCCATCAGGGCCCAGTAGCGGCCACATGATCTCCTGCAATGACTTTGCAAAGTTTTTTGCAGATAAAGTCGCTCAGATTCGAGAAGAGGTAGACTCCACCGTGGGAGCAGGGCCGGGGCGGGAGAGTGCTAGAGTCCTGTCTAGTCAAGTTGTGTGGGATCAATTCCAATCTGTTACCCCCGAGGATGTGGACAGGCTGCTTGGACGAGTGAAACCAACCACTTGCCTCCTTGATCCTTGCACATCCTGGCTTATAAAAGCTAGCCGGGAAGGACTGGGCGATGGGCTTCGTGGGGTGGTGAATGCTTCCCTCCGTGAGGGAGCCTTCCCAGACCCGCTGAAAGAGGCGGTTATTAAACCGCTTCTTAAAAAACCATCTTTAGATGCGGCCACGATAGCCAACTATCGCCCAGTCTCAAATCTTCCATTCTTGGGCAAGGTGATTGAGCGAGTGGTTGCTGAACAACTCCAGGCACGCCTGGAAGAAGCGGACCATTTGGATCCCTTCCAGTCGGGATTCAGGCCTCATCATGGGACTGAAACTGCCTTGGTCGCACTGGTTGATGATCTCCGGCGGGCTAGGGACAAAGGTGAGAGCTGTTTCCTAGTTCTGCTGGATCTCTCAGCGGCGTTTGATACCATCGACCATAACATCCTTCTGGACCGTCTTGAGGGGCTGGGAGCTGGGGGCACTGTTATACAGTGGTTCCGCTCCTTCCTCCTGGGCCGTGTTCAGAAAGTGGTGGGGGGGGATGAGTGTTCAGACCCCTGGGCCCTCACTTGTGGGGTGCCTCAGGGTTCTGTCCTCTCCCCCATGCTTTTCAACATCTACATGAAGCCGCTGGGAGAGATCATCAGGGGATTTGGGCTGGGTGTTCATCAGTATGCAGATGATACCCAGCTCTACCTCTCTTTCAAATCAGAACCAGTGAAGGCGGTGAAGGTCCTGTGTGAGTGCCTGGAGGCGGTTGGAGGTTGGATGGCGGCTAACAGATTGAGGTTGAATCCTGACAAGACAGAAGTACTGTTTTTGGGGGACAGGAGGCGGGCAGGTGTGGAGGATTCCCTGGTCCTGAATGGGGTAACTGTGCCCCTGAAGGACCAGGTGCGCAGCCTGGGAGTCATTTTGGACTCACAGCTGTCCATGGAGGCACAGGTCAAATCTGTGTCCAGGGCAGCTGTTTACCAGCTCCATCTGGTACGCAGGCTGAGACCCTATCTGCCTGCGGACTGCCTCGCCAGAGTGGTGCATGCTCTGGTTATCTCCCGCTTGGATTACTGCAATGCGCTCTACGTGGGGCTACCTTTGAAGGTGACCCGGAAACTACAACTAATCCAGAACGCGGCAGCTAGACTGGTGACTGGGAGCGGCCGCAGAGACCACATAACACCGGTCTTGAAAGACCTACATTGGCTCCCAGTACGTTTCCGAGCACAATTCAAAGTGTTGGTGCTGACCTTTAAAGCCCTAAACGGCCTTGGTCCAGTATACCTGAAGGAGCGTCTCCACCCCCATCGTTCTACCCGGACACTGAGGTCCAGCACTGAGGGCCTTCTGGCGGTTCCCTCACTGCGAGAAGCCAAGTTACAGGGAACCAGGCAAAGGGCCTTCTCGGTAGTGGCGCCTTCCCTGTGGAACACCCTCCCACCAGATGTCAAAGAGAACAACAACTACCAGGCTTTTAGAAGACATCTGAAGGCAGCCCTGTTTCGGGAAGCTTTTAATGTTTGATGTATTATAGTATTTTAATATTCTTTTGGAAGCCGCCCAGAGTGGCTGGGGAAGCCCAGCCAGATGGGCGGGGTATAAATAATAAATTATTATTATTATTATTATTATTATTATTATTATTATAATGCTAAATTAAAGTAGTATACTGTCGTACCTTGGTTTGCATACATCTTGGTTTGCATACGTTTTGGATTACAAACACGTCAAACCTGGAAGTGTGTGTCCTGGTTTGCAACCTTTTTTTGGATTACAACCCATTTTGGGGGGGGATTACGGAAAAAATTTTTTTGAAGGCCCCATTGGCGAAAGCGCGCCTTGGGTTACAACCTGTTTTGGTTTACCAAGGGACCTCCGGAATAGATTATGGTTGTAAACCAAGGTACCACTGTACTCGTTCCACACCATTGGAAAGTTGTTGCACAAGACTATGCATAAGCAGGTTGCTGGTAACATTTGTGGCACAATCAGTTGCACGAGGTAGAGGTGGCCTGAAAGTTTGGGAACCACTTATCTATATGAAACTGTTGGGAGCAATCATCAGGTTTATGACACACTGCCATCAGTATTTTAATGACACTCAGTTCTATTAAATCTGTCAGGAGAGGCCATGCATAAGCTGAACCAGTGCCTGGATGCAGTAGTGGGGTGAAAAGGCTGAAGATGAATCCTGTTAAAACAGATACACTATGGGCAAGAGCTTCCCAGGTCTGAGCACTGAGGAGCCTGCCTGATCTGGATGGGGTTGTACTCCTGGTAGCAAAGTTATCCCTGTCCAGGTAAAGGCGCAGCTGACATACCAGCTGAACCTAATTAAAGCTTCAGCTGATGCATCAACTGTGCACTTCCCTGAATGGGGACAACTTGGCCACAGTGACACATGGATTGGTTACCTCATGTCTGGACTACTGTAATGAGCTTTATGTGGAGCTTCCCTTGCAGCTGGTTCAGAACAGTGCAACTGAGATGCAGACTGCTATTCCATATTGGGCTAGTATCACACCTGTGCTGAAGGATCTGCAGTGAAAGGAAACACTGTTTTTTAGGTAACTTGGTCCAGAGTTATTTACGGCTTTGTAGCGCAAAATATGGTCTGAAGCTCAACATAAAAAAAACAACTAAGATCACCTACTGGCAAATAGAAGGGGAAGAAATGGAGGCAGTGAGAAATTTTACTTTCTTGGGCTCCATGATCACTGCAGATGGTGACAGCAGCCACGAAATTAAAAGACGCCTGCTTCTTGGGAGAAAAGCAATGACAAACCTAGACAGCATCTTAAAAAGCAGAGACATCACCTTGCCAACAAAGGATCGTACAGTTAAAAGTATGGTTTTCCCAGTAGTGATGTATGGAAGTGAGAGCTGGACCATAAAGAATTGACG
This sequence comes from Podarcis pityusensis, assembly GCF_964106645.2. Lineage (NCBI taxonomy): Eukaryota > Metazoa > Chordata > Lepidosauria > Squamata > Lacertidae > Podarcis > Podarcis pityusensis. The sequence continues at coordinate 7,416,598 of NC_138044.1, read as the reverse complement.
CTTTTGAATTATGGTGCTGGAGGAGACTCTTGAGAGTCCCATGGACTGCAAGAAGATCAAACCTATCCATTCTGAAGGAAATCAGCCCTGAGTGCTCACTGGAAGGACAGATCCTGAAGCTGAGGCTCCAATACTTTGGCCACCGCATGAGAAGAGAAGACTCCCTGGAAAAGACCCTGATGTTGGGAAAGATGGAGGGCACAAGGAGAAGGGGATGACAGAGGGCGAGATGGTTGGACAGTGTTCTCAAAGCTACCAGCATGAGTCTGACCAAACTGCGGGAGGCAGTGGAAGACAGGAGTGCCTGGCGTGCTCTGGTCCATGGGGTCACGAAGAGTCGGACACGACTGAACGACTAAACAACATGCAAGTAGCAGTACCTTAAAATTGGTGTGGTGGCTAAGAGATAGCCTGGGCCTACATGGACAGAGATGGTTACATCTTGTGCACTTGTTCTTTTGGAGAGAATGCAGCCTCTGGGTACCAGAAGTTACACTGCTCTTGTCCTTAAAAAAAAATTAATAAGTAGCAGCCCTACTAGACATCTTTTATTGGCAGCTATTGGACAAATCAACCCGAAATTTATTCTATCTGTGCTATCTTTTCCAGGCTTTTTCAGTGAAGGATCTAGACAAATGTTTCGGATCTGGGACCCAGGCCCTGAAACAAAGGTTGACAAAGAATCCTTGGTGGAGAATGGAAGAAAAGTGCTTCTATTCTCTTTAGCAGGGGTGTAGGCGGATTGGGGGGGGGCAGGGAAAGAAATCCATGCTCACATGGAAAGGGGCTGCTCTGGGTGTGGGTTTGCCTGTATGCATGTCCAGCAGGTGCAGGGAGGAGAAGTATGCATTAATCAAAGTCTCCATAGCAGAGGATCTTTTTGTTGCTGTTCATGCTGTTGCTGCTCAGAGCCTTGGCAAAACACAGTAATTAGGGGATAGTTTCCAGCTGCAAAAGAAGGGACAACCTCTTCTCATTTGAGTAGGGTGTGTGTTTGTGAGTGTGATGGATGATGGAAGCACATATGTTTCCATATTCAACATGCAGGCTTTCTTTCGTATTCTGGGGGGAAAGCAGAAAAAGGCCTCATCCTAAATAATGACAGGGACTGGGCAAAGTGTAGGGATGGTAGGATCTGTTAATTTCAGTTTTATCAGTAAGTCATTTTTGCAACCTTAAATTCTGTTCTCCACATTTTGCAGCAGTTTGTGATTTTTTTATTTTTATTTTTTTAAAAAGCCTCATGAAAACTAATTAGCAACCAAAGAACTTCAGACCAATATCCCTATTAAATAATGATGATAAGTTACAGTGGAACCTCAGTTTTTCAGCACCTCGGAAGCCGAACATTTTAGAAGCCGAACATCAAATAGCCAGAAGTAATTGCTTCCATTCTCGAACGCGCCTTGGAAGTCGAACGGCTTCCGCTGCGTGTTTTTCTTTTTTCTCAATGGATTTTGCCAACTGCACATTGCTCCTCAGTTTTTGAACATTTCGGAAGTTGAACAGTCTTCCGGAACGGATTACGTTTGAAAACCAAGGGTCCACTGTATATGCAACTATTATACCTAAAAGACTGGGAGAAGTATTGAACACATTTATCCACAAAGACAAAGCAAGCTTCTAGCCATTAAGACAAATAAGAAACAACATTAGGCACATCTTGAACATAACTGAATACCTAGAAAAGAGAAATGAAAGCAAGCAGCACTACTGTTCCTAGACGCAGAGAAGGTATTTGATACTGTCTTGTGGGTTTTTATGAAGAAATTTATTGTATATATGGATTTTGGATTAGCATTCGATAACAGAATTAAAGCTATATATAAGGAACAGTGGGCAAACATAATCATTAATGGCAACATTATGGAGGAATTTAACATTTAAAAAGGTACCAGACAAGGGTGCCCTCTGTCTCCATTACTGTTTATCCTAGTATTGAAAGTGCTTACTAGGAAGATCTTTGAGGACAAGGGAATAATGGGGATTCATGTAGGACAGTCACTCTATAAGCTCAAAGCCTTTGCAGATGGCATAGTAATAACATTAGGCAACCCATTGGAAAGCTTACCTAATACATTGGAGGTCATAACAACATTTGGTAATTTGGCCGGATTTTATATCAACAAAGAGAAATCCAAGATGTTAATTAAAAACCTAAGAAAGCAAGAAAAAGAAGAACTAGAAATGATATCAGGAATAAAAGTAGAAAAGAAAAGTATCTAGGAGTATGGCTTGCACCCAGAAATTTGAATTTATTCCAAGATAATTATAGTAAAGCCCGGACTGAAATTTTAAAAACCCTCCAAAAATAGAATCTGTCAGGGAACTGCCATCAGTCCCGGAGGGAGAGAGCAAAATCCAGAGGGATTCCAGAGAGCATCCCGGGATTGGGAGAGGCAGCCCATCTTCTGGGGAAGAGAATCAGTGTAGCACCAATGGAGAAGGGGGGCAGATGGGGGAAGCGGCGAGGCGGTCCCATGACTCCTTGCCGGGGACCAGCGGGGAGAGTAGGGGTCCTCCGCTGCCTACGCTCTCCTTGCGCAGAAGGCTTTCGCACAGGGAGAGTAGGAGGAGACTAGGCGTCAAAGAGCTTCTTTGCTGCAAGAAGTTTAAGAAACGCCCACTGACGGATTCTGCCAGCGATTGAGACAGCCATGGGTGAGTGGCTGTCCGGACAGAAAAGGTTCACTCAGGCAACCCAGCCAGGTGTTTGCACCGGCTTACGCACAAGCAACCCCTAGAACCACTACAAAATCAAATGAATTTGTCACTGTTAGGAAGAGTATCTGTAATCAAAATCAACGTCCTTCCCAAAATGATCTTCTTGTTTCAATCACTACGAGTGATAAATAACAATAATTGCTTTAAGCAATGGAAAGAAGATTTATCAAACTTTATATGTCGCGGGGAGGGGGAAACCATGGATTAAATATAAAATTTTAATTGATGCGAAGAATAGAGGGGGGGTTTGCCCCCCAAGACTTGAAACTATATTATGAGTCAGCATTTTGTGTTGGATGAAGGAGTGGATAGAAATGAAGAATGTAAACATATTAGACATAGGGGAGCAGACTTAGTTTATGGATTGCATGCCTATCTTCATTATGATAAAGCTAAGGTACATAAGGGATTCCTTAACCATGTTATAAGGAGGAGCCTACACAATGTCTGGGAAAGACATAAGAAAGACTCCCTGTTGGATTTCACCCATTGAAGCAGTGGCAGGAAAAAACTAAACATGGAAAGAGACTGGGGAACATGTAAGGAACTTCTTGAATATAAAGAGGGCACCATAAAACTAAAAAATTGGGAGGAAATCCAGAATTGGGTAACTGACTGGTTTCAATACTTTCAACTAAATGAAGTCTTTAGGAAAGACAAAGAAAGAGGATTTGTACAAGGAGGATCAGTGGTATTGGGGAACAACAACAACAACAACAAAATTTCCAAAATACAGTCGTACCTTGGATCCCAAACACCTTGCAACTTGAATGTTTTGGCTCCTAAACGCCGCAAACCCGGAAGTGAGTGTTCTGGTTTGCGAACATTCTTCGGAAGCCGAATGTCTGGCATGGCTTCTGTGGCTTCTGATTGGGTGCAGGAAGTTCCTGCAGCCAATCGGAAGCTCTTCGGTAGATTTATTGCTTTATTGTTCGGCGCCCAGCCACACTTCCCCTGGGAGCCTCTGCAGGTCGTAAAGCAATTAGCAATTAAGCAAAGTTGCACAGCGGTCGTGTGTTTGAAAGAGCAGTAAATGAGTCCCAAACGTTTCTTCTGTCCTAATATCTCTTTATTGGCACAAAAATAGCGTATTTACAAACTCCAACTTCCATCTGATTCAAGCTGCATCTTCTCCCTCTGCTTGCAGCGACGCAACAAACTGCTTTCGATTTCCACTCAGTACACAGCATTCCAAGCTGCTTTCGTCACGTCCTGGCTTACTTCCCTTGTACGCGCCTCCTCTCAGGCTCGAGGCACAGAAGGTTAACCCTTCACTACACCCAACAGAAGCCATGCCTTGGTTGTTGAACATTTTTGGAAGTTGAACGGACTTCCGGAATGGATTCCGTTCAACAACTAAGGTGCGGCTGTATATAAAATCCTATTAGAATGGGAGACAAAAGATGAACTGATCAAGGAGGCAATGACAAAATGGGCAATAGACATTGGGCATAGCATTGCAATCTCAGCATGGGAAAAACTTTGGAATAAAACTACGAACTTTTCGGCCTGTTATTTGATAAGAGAAAACATGCAAAAGATGCTTTATAGGTGGTATTTGATGCCTACCTACCAAATTGGTGGTCAAAATGTACAAAAGAGGTTCCAGGCTGTACTGGAAGTACTTAGAAGCAGAAGGATCATTTATACATCTGTGGTGGTGGTGTAAATATGCCTGAGATTATTGGGAGATCGTATACAATGGCAGAAAAAGATCTTTAAATTTACATTCCCTAAGAAATCAGAAGCATAGCTGTCAAGTGTCCCTTATTTGAAGGGACACTCCCTTATTCCAGTGCCATGTCCCGCTGCTGTCCCTTATTGATGGATGTCCCTTAAATGTCCCTTAAATGATGTCCCTTAAATTTCAAAGGAAGCAGCTCCTCTCCCTCCCTCCCTCCCTGCCGTCCCTGTGTTGCTTAGCTGTGTTGCTCACCCAATAAGAAGTCTAAGAACGACTGGGGGGTGGAGCTTGCATGCCTTGTGTGTGGCTAGTTAATGCAAGCTGAGGGCGTTTTTAAAAGCTAGACACCATTTTGTTGCATGTGCTGCTGCAAACTTTGCAGTGCAAAGCCAGGCCGGGGAGCCATCTTAAGTTGAGGCTGCATAGGCCTTGTGGTGCATGTGATTCAGATTCTATTCAGTTGAACCTCTGGTTACAAAGTTGGCTGGACAGTGTTCTCGAAGCTACCAGCATGAGTATGACCAGACTGCAGGAGGACAGGAAGACTGGAGTGCCTGGAACAGGTGAGGCCGCAGGTCCCTTATATTGGCTGCTGGTCCCTTATTTTCAAGGGTGCTGGTCCCTTATTTTCAAATCTGTAAGTTGACAGCTATGATCAGAAGCATTACTTCTGGGTATAATTGGTGATGTGATACCAAATAAGACTCACAATTTATTATTGTATACAACAGTAGCAGCAACAATAGTGTATGCTAGAAATTGGAGACCAAAAGAGACTCCAGGGAAAGAACAATGGTTGTATAGATTAACAGAATATGCAGAACTAGCAACCATGACTACTAAAATAAGAAATCAAGATGAAAAACATACAAGGTGTTGAGTCGTGGGTTGACATAGCAGCCGGCACAGCGATTTCTTCAAGTAGCTCTTTATTATGGTAAGCTGGAATAGAACTGACTGCGAACAGCTCAGCCGGCCTGTATTTATAGGCAGCCGGTTGTCAACATTGTAACCACAACAGCCCAGAGTTCCCGCCTAAAATAACTGGCGCGGACCTGAGTGAAAACTATCTACAGACCTGAGTGAAAACTATATACAGTATCCCCCTGTTGGCCCAGGGTGAAACTACACTACATAACACCCCTCCCCACCGAGATAAGGCGTTAGTTACAATCGTAATGGTTTCCTTATATACAGCACTACGCGTAATGGTTCAATTAGGCACAAAAGCATATCGGTTACATTTCCCATACTTAGACCAACAGTGATACCTGTCCAACAACATAGTCCTTTAAATGAGTTGGGCGCTTGGAAACTCTGCCAGACCGCCGGGGGCTGGTAGCCAAGTCCGGAGGGCCACACAGTTCTCGCTGAGGCTGTGGTGCGACCCTAGGTGGCGTTGGAACCAACTCCCCTGGATCCGCTGCTGTGAGTGGAGCCTCCGCAAGTGGAGTGGTCTGAGTCTGTTCTGAAACGGCTTGGTTCGGCTCCACGCTGGCAGTTTGCGAGGGAGGTGTAGGTGGGGCCTCGCCATCTGTACGTGTCTCTTCTGGAGCCGCCAGCGCAGTTGGGGGCACCTCGGTAGTGTCCAAGTCCCCAACCCTGCGCCTAAGCTGGTCTATGTGCCGTCGCCACAAGCGTCCGTCTTCGAGTGCCACCTGGTACGAGCGAGGTCCAGTGACTCCCACTACTGTGGCTGGCACCCAAGGGATGTCCCCCACATAGTTCCGGGCAAAGACCTGGTTTCCTGGGACAAATGACCGTGGTGCGTTGGCACAGCCTGGGGGTTCAGCCACGGCAAAGTCTGGGTGTAGCCGGTCGAGCGGTGACCTGAGGCGGCGGCCCATAAGCAGTTCAGCAGGACTCCTCCCTGTGGCCGCGTGAGGGGTGATGTGTTGCACGAACAAGTATTCGGCGACCCGCTCATGCCAGTCTCCCCGGTCCAGGCGCGCCAGTGCCTCTTTTGTCGAGCGCACCATTCTTTCCGCTTGCCCGTTGCTGGATGGATGAAAGGGTGCCGTTAGGGCATGGCGGATGCCCAGTCCCAAAAGATATCGCTCAAACGTGCCTGACGTGAACTGCGGTCCGTTGTCAGAGACAAGGACATCAGGACACCCATGCGTTGCAAACAGGCCTCGCAGCACCCGGATGACAGCTTCGGTAGTGGTGGAGGGCATCAGGGCGACCTCCAGCCATTTGGAATAGGCGTCCACCACTACCATAAAGGTCCGGCCGTGAAAGGGGCCAGCCAGATCGATGTGCACCCTCGACCAGGGTGTCTTTGGCGTCTCCCAGGTGTGTCCCTTAGCTGCCGGTGGTGCAGGCCTCGACTCCTGGCACGCTTGACAGGCGGACACCCAGGCAGTGATGGCATCGTCCATATTAGGCCACCAGATGTAACACCGAGCCAACGCCTTCATTTTGACAATTCCCGGGTGGCCAACGTGCAGAGCCTCCAGGACGCGCTGACGGAGTCCCTGGGGAATCACGACGCGGTCTCCCCACAGCAGACAGCCGCGATGAGCTGAGAGTTCATGTTGTCTGGTTGCGAAGGGCTGGAACTCCGATGCAAAGGGCCCTTGTGGCCACCCCCTCCACACCCAGTTGAGCACCCGGCTGATGGTGCGATCCTGGGCAGATGCGGAGGCCACAGTGGCAGCCGATACAGGCGCTGCCGGAAGATCCTCAATCAGAAGGAGCGATGAAGCTGGAGCCGGGTCTTCCACAAATGCTGGAAGAGGGCAACGGGTGAGGGCGTCGGCATGGCCCATCGATTTCCCCGGGCGATGGATGAGCCGGTAGTGGTAGGCAGCCAGGAAAACAGTCCATCGCAGCATGCGTGGTGAGAGGACCGGTGGAGTTGGACGATCACCGGCGAGGAGGCCCAGGAGTGGCTTGTGGTCAGTGATGAGGTCAAAAGTCCTGCCATAGAGGTATTCATGGAACCTCTTCACTCCAGCCACAAGTGCCAATGCCTCCTTGTCGAGCTGGCTGTAATTCCGTTCCGTCGGAGATAGTGTCCTGGAAAAGTAGGCGAGCGGTGCTTCTCTTCCATCTGGAAAACGGTGACTAAGGACAGCACCGATGCCAAAAGGTGAGGCGTCGCAGGCAAGGACCAGCGACCTGGATTCACTGTACTGTACCAGCACACTGTCTGAAGAAAGGAGAGCCTTGACCGCGTTGAAGGCCGCCGTCTCCCGATGACCCCAGGCCCAAGGCGTCTTAGTGCTAAGGAGTCGGTGAAGAGGCTCAGCCACTGTGGCTTTGTGGGGCAGGAACATGTTATAAAAGTTCAGCAGCCCCAGGAATGCCTGCAACTCCGTTTTGTTCTTTGGAGTGGGGGCCTGCTGGATAGCGCGGATCTTGGATGTGGTTGGATGAAGACCGGAGGCATTGATAAGATAGCCCAGGAACTCTACCTGTGGAACGGCGATCTGGCACTTCTCCCTCTTTACCTTGAGCCCGGCCTCCTGGAACCTGGTCAGCACGGCACGGAGGCGCTCGAACAGCTGCTGGTGTGAGTCTGCAGACACCAAGACGTCATCAAAATATGGTACCACGCCTGGAAGCCCTTGCAGGAGACGCTCCATAAGGCTTTGGAAGATGCCAGGAGCCACACTCACCCCGAACTGCAACCGGCGGCAACGGAATGCCCCCCGGTGGGTGACGATCGTCTGGGCTTCAGCAGTGGCATCATCGACTGGCAGTTGTTGATAGGCTTGGGCAAGGTCCAGCTTAGCGAAGACCTTACCCTCACCCAGGGAATGCAGCAGGTGTTGGACAACAGGAACCGGATAAGCGTGCTGCTGAAGTGCCTTGTTGATCGTGCACTTGTAGTCAGCGCAGATTCTCACCGACCCATCTGGCTTGACAGGCGTGACGATGGGGGTTTCCCACTTTGCGTGGTCAACCGGCTCCAAAACTCCTTGGGCGATCAGTTTGTCCAGTTGTTCGTCCACCTTAGCCTTGAGAGCAAAGGGAACCCGGCGTGGCTTTAGCTTGATGGGGGCGACTTGTGGATCAAGGCTAAAGGAGATGGGCGTACCTGTATATTGGCCCAAGGTGCCGTCAAAAACCTCGGCAAAGTCTTTGACCAGACCCTCAGTCTCTGCATTAGAGATGCAGTTGATGCCGGTGACTTCCAGGCCGAGGGCATCAAACCAGTCTAGCCCTAGGAGGCTTGGCCGCTGACCTTCGACCACCACCAACCGGAGCAGGCCCGAAAAATCCTTGAAGGCGATCCGGAACCGGCCAACGCCTACCACGGGAATGTCGTTTCCCTGGTAGTCTCTCAGGTGTACGCGGTGAGAGTCGAGTTGCCTTTTGGACACTCTGGGTACCAGTCTTTTGATGGTGCTCCATGACACGATGGACAGGGCAGACCCGGTGTCGATCTCCATGTCACATGGAGCTCCTTCAATGAGCACCCTGACGTTCAGCTTGCGTCGCGTAGGCGAGTCGGTTTGGCCAATCGTGGTTCCAGACGGGCAGCGGCAGTTGGTGAGAGCGAAACAACTTTCCTTGGCAGACTGGAGTGAAGACTTGGACTTGCGAGTCGATGAAGGGGGGGTGTCAGACGGAGCCGATCGGCAGACCTTAGCGATGTGGCCCCTTCTGGAACACTTCCTACAGATGGCGTCTCTGAATCGACACTTGGCACGGGAATGGTTGCCTCCGCAGCCAGCACATTCCGGTTGGCCCTTGGACTTCTGTTGGAACTTCCTGCGCTCCCGCTTTGTCTGGTGCACGTCATCGTCTTCACTGGAGGATGCCTCCTCACTGCTGGCCTCTTCATGATGCACCGGAACTGGCTCCCTAGCAAGACGCGGGCTGCTGGACTTGCGGATCTCCTGGGCGGAGCGTTCAGCAGCTTCTGAGGCCACAGCCTCCTCAATGGCTTTCTGTAGCGTGAGGTCTGGCTTGGCTAGGAGGCGCCGTTGCAGATGGATGTCCCGGACCCCGCAGACGATTCGATCCATCAGGGCATCGTCTAAGTCTCGGAACTCACAGTGCATTGCAGCCTGTCGCAGGGCGGTGGTGTAGTTGTTGATTGACTCCCCCTCTGCCTGGTTCCGGTGGTAGAACGCATGGCGGGCAGCAATCTTGGACGGCTTTGGTGCGTAGTGGTTGCGGAGCTTCTCTTGGATCGTGTCCCATGGTGTTGCCTGGACTGCTTCAGGCGCAACCAACGCTCGGGCCGTCTCAAACACCTCAGGCCCACAGAGGCTGAGGAATAGGCCCCGCTTCCGATCCTTTGATACTGCTGTCAGCTCATTGGCTTGGAGGTAGCAGTCGAACCGAGCGAGGTAGGAGTCCCATGATTCAGAGGCTGGCGCAAACGGCAGTAGAGGCACAAGTGAAGCCATGATTCCGATGCCGGCGTGAAGGGCGATGGATGGAACACAGTGCTCTAGCCAGAACAGTCAGCTCTGAATTGGTTCTGCCCAGTGATTTCGCTCAGTGATTTCGCTCTGTGATTCAGCTCAGTGATTCAGCTCAGTTCAGAGGCTGGCCGCATCTGGCTGTGCTCTGATGTCCATCAATCCCATCCTCGTCGCCAGTGTTGAGTCGTGGGTTGACATAGCAGCCGGCACAGCGATTTCTTCAAGTAGCTCTTTATTATGGTAAGCTGGAATAGAACTGACTGCGAACAGCTCAGCCGGCCTGTATTTATAGGCAGCCGGTTGTCAACATTGTAACCACAACAGCCCAGAGTTCCCGCCTAAAATAACTGGCGCGGACCTGAGTGAAAACTATCTACAGACCTGAGTGAAAACTATATACAGTATCCCCCTGTTGGCCCAGGGTGAAACTACACTACATAACACAAGGGATAAGTGGGAAATATTTGGGGAGTATTTAAAAAGATATGACATTAAATTTAGCTTCCAAGCAGGGGAAACTTTATGAACAACAGTTGACAACAACAAAGATATGGAAGGGGAGGAATAGGGTGGATAAATTATTGGATATGCAGCCAAATAAGATATATCTGAACTGCCATGGAAAAGCTGGGTGGGAAAGTCTATGTAAAATATTGTATAAGGATGGAAATATGATGTGTAAATATAAAACTGGGGGAAATGCATAAACAATTTAAAAGAAATGGACTATATGGAACTGGCAGAAATGACTGGCAGAATCCGAGACCAGGGAGAAGAGTCGGTGGAAGAAGATTGGAAAAAGTTTAAAGACTATTTACAGAAATATTGTAAAATTAATGAATGTTAGAATGATGTTGGATAGAAACTAAGCGGTTTCTAGCTGTAATGTTATAAGGGAATATGAAAAAATGGACTATTAATAGGTAAAAATCTAATGTTACAATACTTTAAGATTGAAGATTAGGATAAACAAAGAGGGGAGGGATTTGCTGAACTAACAAACTGAATTGGAATACAGAAAAGGGAGGCGTGAGGAGGTCCGGGAAATAAGCAAATGAAAGATAAGTGATTGAAAGACTGAATTGTTTTTAACTATTTTTATTTTGTATTTTTCTTTTTTCTTTTTTTTTCTTTTGTAATATTTTGAAAACCTTAATAAATATCTTTTTTAAAAAAATTTAAAAGAAAAAAGAAAACAAAGAAAACAAATCAGTATTTTAGTGTGCATTTCTCCTAATAAAATATTTTATATGCAGTTTTGACTAATGTACGATTTTTTGTTGTTATTGCAAGCAATCTCCCCTAATATAAAGCATTTGTGTATGTTATTTTCCCTAATGTATTCTTCTTAAATTCACACTTTTATCTAATATATGCTTTTTTGTAATAACTGTTTGGGTAGAAAAATCAGAAATTGGTTTCTTACCATGAATTTCTGTTTGAAGAGTAGACCAGAGGACATTGTTCTGACAGGATGACTCCTCCCATCGGACCAGATAGGCAGGGCCCTTTGAAGTCTTTTGCCTCTCCTTCCACTGGCGGGAGCCCTCCAGATTGAACTGGCAGAGCTAAAAACAACTCATCCACCCATAGCCCAAAATAGTCATGTCTGTTTCAAAAAAACTACCACAGTGGACACATATATGTAAGCTGAGAATTGCGTAACATCACACTCTCACCAACCATTCAAACGAACATCAAGTATATCATGTCGGTGGAGGGGAAAACTCAAATGTAATCCAACCCTGTTACACCATCATCCCACCCACCAAAAAGACATGGATGCAGAGAGCGAAAGGAAAGGGATTCGGAAGAATGCCTTCCACTCTTCTTTTCAAACAGAAATTCACTGTAAGAAACCAATTTCAGTTTTTGCTCAAGTGAACTGGAGGACTGTGTTTACGGTTTTATTTAGACAGAACTTAGGAATTCCACAAGTCTTTGCTTGTGGCATTTGCTGGGCCTTCTGTGGGGAAGAAAGTTTCTTCTTCCTTGATGACCTAAGGAGTTTATTGTCCAGGCTTATGGGGCTCTGGGTTGCCTTTGGAACTTCTGGGGAGGAAAATGGACTGCTGACACTCCAGTCAGCAGAGATAATTACACGGTGGTTTAGGACAACCATGGTAATATCTAAATAAGGGAGGAAGAGCCTCACATGCTCAGAAGAAGACATTCGTCATGCCAGAGATAGAAAGTTTTTTGGAGTAGAGCAGGCATGTCCAACAGGTAGATCGCGATCTACTGGTAGATCACAGAGTGTTCCTGGTAGATCCTGGTTGATCTCTGGCCCCTCAGCAATTTCCTTACATAAAAGCAGCAAAGAAAAAAAACCCAAATCTCCACAACTTTGGCTTCCTAATATCACTGCCAGTTTTTTTACAACAATGAGTAGATCACTGCTAGTTGGTTGTTGTTTTTTTACATTGTGTATAGATTACAGTCTATTGGGAGTAGAGGATCTTCTTGAGCAAGGAATATTCACTGGACCAACACACTGCATAATAGCCCTTAAATCACGGCACCAAGTAGGCAAAACCTTCTTTTGACTATTGCTAAGACTGGAAGCAAATATAAAATGGATTTTCTGTCTGCCAGTTAATTAGCAACTGGAAAACTAACGGACTGCTGGGGGATGAAAAAGCACTAGTATGCTACTACAGCAGCAAGAATGCTACTCGCCCCAAAATGGAAAGAAGCAGAAGTCCCAGAAAAGGAAGAATGGATACAAAAATTTATGGAATATAAAGAAATGGCGAAGCTTACCAGAAGAATAAGAAATCAAGATAACAAACTTTTAATAAAAGAATGGAAATGGTTTATTGAATATTTGCAGATAAATTGCAAACAGATAAAAACATTTGCAGGGTTCTTGTAATAACCTGCAGTTTCATAAGAGTTTATATTTAAAGTAGACAATTAAGTGAGCAAATTACCGTATTTTTCGCCCTATAGGGCGCACTTTTCCCCCTCCAAAAATGAAGGGGAAATCTGTGTGCGTCCTATGGGGCGAATACAGGCTTTCGCTGAAGCCTGGAGAGAGGGGTTGGTGCGCACCGACCCCTCTCGCTCTCCAGGCTTCAGGAAGCTCTGCGCAACCCTCGGGAGCCCGGCGCGAAGCCACGCCGGGTTCCCAAAGGTTGCACAGAGCTGCCTGCATTCAGAAGCCTGGGGCGTGCTGAAGAGTGCACCCGGGCTTCACGCAGCTCTTCGCAAGCCTGGGGAAACCGGCGCGGCTCCCTAGGCTTGCGGATAGCAGGCTGTTCTGGGGGCTGGGGTCGGGGGAAGCTCGGGCTTCCCCCGCGCCAGCCCCATGCCTGCGGGGGAAATAATTTTTTTCCCCTTTATTTCCCCCCCCCCAAAAAAAACTAGGTGCGTCCTATGGGGCGGTGCGTCCTATGGGGCGAAAAATACGGTAAATGAATTTGGATAAGCAGAAGATATTAAAAAATAAATTTAAGGAACCGCAGAAAGAGAGGGAAGGAAGTTAAACATTGAAATTTTAAAATGCTTGCAAAATTAATGAAATGTATAAATTTAAAAAGTATAAATAAAAACCTAGAAAAAAAGAGAAGAAAAAGGATGAGTTCTGGGTCTAGCAAGGTGCCCCTTTGTAGTCCACTAGGAGAAGCAGAGAAGGGGCAGGGGGACATCGAAGCTTCATATTCCAATTTCCGCCCCCGCAAACTGGAACACTGATTTCCGGGTTTGAAGTGTTCGTAATCCAAAAAGCACCAAAAAGCATTTCCTATACCCCTGTATTGCAGGCCAACCCTGGGATTATCTTCCACCGCTTCCCCTGCCACCTTTCCCAAGGAAACTTCATCTGCAAAGGAGGAGCAGGAGGAGAAACAGAGCTCACCTTGAGCACTGCCTCTAATGGATATTCTAACTTTTAAGCTTTAAGCCAGGGCAAGACGGGGTAACAGCAGTTCCCACCTCTTCCTTGCACACTCACTACTGCCTCTGTTCCCCTCAGTAGGGAGTCACCTGCCACCTCCACATGGGAAGTGGCAGGAATCATTCGATGCGCTGTGCCTTCCAAAGCCTGCTTGGAGTGCTCTAAGGTCTGCACCTGCTGCTCTTGAGTCTTCCCCACTTGTCTATTGGAACTTATTTTGATATCGTGGGGATAAGTTACAAAGGCAGGAAACGTACGGTTTGAGTACTTCCTACAAATTCCTCTCAGCTGGCCATCTCTAGAGTGCAATTCTCTTTCTCCAACATCATCTCCATGGAAGATAGTAACAAACTCCAAAGGAAAATTCAATGACTATGTTTAAAAATGTGTAGGGAGCATTTGTGAAGATGAATGGTCAACCAGGAAAGTTTTCTCACCCCTGGGCTGCTCTTCCACCTTCCATGATGATATCATCTGATTCTGATATTCTCCTAGCCCCCTCCTCACATTCTGCAGGGTTACCATAAAGACAGCAAGAAACAACTTTGCATCATCGCTATTCTGTTGCCCACTTCTTATCGGACATAATTCAGTAAGCACTGTGAGGCGTTCTCTCAGATTAGATGATTGTGGTTTTTGTGTCAGCATTCCTATCAACATGGCAGGTAGGAAATTGTGCCATCTAGATGTTCACCTGTTCTGCTTCATTGTCCCATGAAGCTGACAGAGAAGCCAGCTGAGAAGTTAAGGATTTATAGCTGGGGAATGGATGAAATTTTTGGACAACTTGAGAGACGATAACATACATGCAAGTGGAAGCTGTGATAGACAGCAAGAGAAAAGGGAGAAAGGCCAGTTCCTTTAAAAGGCCACCCCAGTTAGTCAAGGTCCCAGTACCCCCCATGGGGCTTAGATAAGCCATGACTAAGGCCCATTCAATGGTCTTCAGTGGGACTTAATCTTGAATATATCTTTCACTAGATGTGCCGGTGAGGCTCCTTCAAAATCACATATTTATTTTTGGTACTACTGTCCATCTACATTGCATTTTGTATAACAATGTACATTGCACTTGTCCAAAGCAGCTTATGAACCAAGAGTTTCCAGGGAGCAACAACACAAAACATCAGTTTGGGAGGAAAAGCAGATAAATAAGTAAATGTCCATAAATGATCCACGTTGATCCAGAACCAAAAGCAGTTTGGTTAGATTGTGCTCTTGTGTGAGAGCCTGAAATAGCAATTGTTCCTTAGATGAATGATGATCTTTGTTGCTGTTGTAACCCCTATCTCACTGAATTATAGAAACAGGTGAGCTTAACAGGTGTAAGGTTTAGCCAGTGCCTAAATCTTTAACCGGGGTGGGCCTCTACCATCATGGAACCTTAGGCCCCATTCCACTGGAACAGAGGAACCCCACTGTCCAGATTGGGAGCCCTGTCTCAATGCCATCAGCTGCAAACAAGTAAATGATTCTGGTCTTCCAGCAGGTAGAAGCCCAAACCACCCTGGGACCTACTCGTACAGGAGTAGTTGCAAACAAAAATGAACAAAATTCAGGCCTCTTTGCAGATGATATAATTTTATGCACCTCTGACCCTATCACAGCAGGTAAAATACTATGTACAGAGTTGGAACAGTTCTCCAGGGTCTCAGGATTGCAAGATACTTTTAAGAAAACAGAGGTCATGCTTTTTCATACACCACCCCATTCATATCCAACAGGCTTTTACAGCAATGTTGAAGATTCCAATAGCTAGGAAAAGTTTTAGATATCTGGGGGTGCAAATTACCCAAAATTTGAACAAACAAGTTGTATCGGTTTAATTATATTACAGTTTGGAAAGCTCTAAATATGGATATAATACATTGGAATAAATGAAGACTCTCCATTATAGACAAATTAGTTCCATTGAACAGGGCCGTCTTTACCCGAGGGTGCAAGAGGTGTCGTGCACCCAGGCAAAAAATTGGGGGGGGGGGGCGCCAAATGTATACCTACTGTATACTGGTCCCTCTCGATCGACGGCAGTGAAAAGCAATGGAGTGACAGTCCCCACCTGCCTCCTCTGTTACTGGAACATAGGGGCAGGCGGAGGTGCTGGGTAAGCACTTCTTCTGACACAAGCCCCCCATACTGCCATTCAGAAGCAGAGATTCTCCTAATAATTGGATCTTAATTGGCATAAAGCAAGGCACACGCCAGAGGAGATGTGATTACCAGAACTGTGGACTATTCAGCTACACCAATCTGAGGTTTGAGATTGAGAAAAGACTTTATTCTGTTTTGGAGGTGGCTGGTGGAAAGGGAAGCCCTATTGTTTATATTACGGTAGTTTCTACATTTATGATTTGGCAACCCTCTCGAAGCGCAAGCTTTAAGGATATACAAGTGAGGATTGATTGCTGGATGGTGTAATATTGAGATTAAAAAGAGAGAGTTGAAGCTGTGTGTGGTTTAAAGGGAATGAAGGGGGGGAGCTCTATTGTTTAAATGGATCACGTTGAGAAACTAGAGCTGAACGCCACCCCCACCCCCCGAACAATGGAAAAAGAAAAGAGACTAAAAGGAGTTGAGACATAACCTAAGAGGAAGAATAATGACCAAAACTAAAATGCAACCGTAAAGATGAAAGGATTCTAGTGGCTGTGGATGAAAAGGGGCACAGGGGCTCCTAGGATGCTAATGAATCAAAAGGAAAGTGCTGCCAGATCATCAGCAGATATGTTTGAAACAGCTCCCCCTTCCCAGATTGAAGAGGGAATGGCAAATCTTCTAGATTTCAACCAATCAGAGGGAAGGAGTGGACTGTTGTTTATATGGAACTGCCTGAGCATTATGGGATGGAGCTAAGGCGAGCAAGTAGGAGCTAACCATGAGATCATAGCTCCACGCTGAATTACACTGGGAAAGAAACAGCAGCAGTGGGAGAAGCTCAAGGACGTGACAGCATACAAGGGCAATGAAACCAACAATTGTACATATTATATTGTCACACACAGACTGGGGGGGGGGGGACAATTAGCGTTCCTCACTTGAAGTTCTATAAAAGGTTAAGTAACATAATAACAGAATAGAAATCATTAAGAATTCAGCTGTTGTCTAAGTGATTAATTTGTTAAATGGAATATAACTAGAAGTTAATGTAAATATGAAAGACAGTAATATCAAATCATAATGGACGCATCAAGCACAGCACACAGGAAACCACTTTAATGAAATTGTATTAATTTGGAATTAATTGGTATTTGTATACTTGGGTTAAAATTGGAAAATTAATAAAAATAACTGACCAAAAAAAAAGCTTAATTACTGATGACTCTAAAAGAATACAACTGATAAGAGCTAAGTCTGTTTTAAATCTTCATTTTATACTGCCACTAAGTCTGCGTCTTGTATGTGCTGTATTAGCTGTGAATACTAAACTGAACCTTATCTGTGTGAGAAAGGAATGCGTACAAGTTCCTGGAAGCAGAGACTGCCAAGGGGGAGATTAATGGAAACCAACATGGGAAAGACAACACTGAATGCCTCATTAATCATTGGTATCATGCAATAACTACTAGATGAACAGCTGACAGAATTAAGAGCTGAGAGGTGTAGAACGTTAAAAGAGATTGGATCAAAGATACATCAGACTAGAGAATGCACAGGACCTGTGGAAAAAGATGTGGCTAACAGCAGACAAAATGGGTAACAGTGGACAATGAATTGGAGTGGATATCCATACAGCTATCTGGAGCATTAAACAGAGAAAGGATGCTGCTGTAATGCCAGAAGAGATGAATGGATTTATGAACAGGGACAACCAGAGATGGTAGAGATGGAGCTGAGAGAGAAAGGGCCTTGTGTACAAACTGAAGTGAAAACAGAAAATAAAATGCCTCTAAGCTCTTGACAACTGGTCTAGAAAAAGAATGGAAATAGCGGAAGCAAATTTCCTTTTCCCTTTAGATCAAGAAAATGCATGGCCAACAGGAAATGGGTTTGGAATATATGGAACTGAGTATGAATTAATGAAGATACAAAAAGGAAATAAGAATGGACTATTACATTTCTAAGATTTGTCAAATCCTTTGGGGAGAAATTCATCGTATTGGACCAGAGAATGACTATTTTGGACATTTAATGATAATAATCACTGAAGAGCTACTTTTGGAGTTTTTGAGTGGAAAGGGCAGAATTTGAGATGTCTGGAATGGAAGATTGAGAAAACAAGACCTAGCAGATTGGGAAACATCTGGACAATACAGATAGATGATATCCTGGAGTGCATATTTTGAATATTTTGGATAATTGTCATAATTAGCAGACAGAGAATTGGAAACCTTTTTTCTTTTTCTTTCTTTTCTTTCTCTTCTTATCTTTCTATGATCTCTAATACTTGTTTTCTTTCTGTTCTATCTATTTTTATGCTTTGCTTTTTGAAGCTCCCGAATTTGGATTAATGAAGGAGACACGGGAAGTTGATAGATGGAAGACAAGGGGACATGTGAGGGGCAGAGTAGAAAGGATCCCTCAGGGTGGGAGGCTGAAGGGAAGATGGGGAAGCTCCCAGGTGGGAGCTGGGAGGGTTCACTCTTCTGTGTGTGGAATAGAGTGGTACCTCGAGTTACAGACGCTTCAGGTTACAGACTCCGCTAACCCAGAAATAATACCTCAGGTTAAGAACTTTGCTTCAGGATGAGAACAGAAATCGTGCTCTGGTGGCACGGCGGCAGTGGGAGGCCCCATTAGCTAAAGTGGTGCTTCAGGTTAAGAACAGTTTCAGGTTAAGAATGGACCTCCAGAATGAATTAAGTTCTTAACCCGAGGTACCACTGGTAAGGGCTAAGCTATAATTGTGATAGAGGGCCTTGCTTTCACTTTCTCTTTTTTCCTCTTTTTTCTTTCTTTTCTTATTCTTGCTTTTTTCTTTTTTCTTTTCTCTAGGTCAATTAGGCTTTTATTGTATTTTTGGTTGAAAACTTTTAACATAAATTGATTAAAACAAACAAACCAAGGGGCTACTGGTGTGGCGGTTGCCCAACTCAGAATTGTGGTGTGTGTGTTATAAGTATCCATTCCTACCTGCATAACATCCCGTTTAGAACCCCAGACAAATGCAAGAGGGGTATATAACTGTAATCAACTACAGAGAGCAACAGTAGTGGGGATCCTGGTTTGACGCTATGGCTGACGCTATGGCTGAAGAACGCTCTGCTCCCGTAAGGTACAGCAAGAAAAAAAAATGGTTCTGGTCCCTGGAGAAAAGCCTGCCCCAACCAGCCTCTCGTGCCCTGGCGGGACAAGTAAAAATGAGATTGGCTGAAAACAGGAGAGTGAGGAGAAAAGCAGCCGAAGAAGTGACTGTCCCACTTGTTTGTCACCAGGGTGGCCCAAGAAATGTTGGCACCTGAGGCGAACCAGAAAATGCCCACCTCAAGGGTGAGTGAAGAGCCACACTTAGGATAAAGCAGTGGTGGGGTGGGGAGAGAAATCTGTATCGGGAAGCAGGGTGGGAAGAAGAAGAAGAGGAGGAGGAGGAGGAGGAAGAGCAGCAGCAGCAGCAGGAGGAGTTTGGATTTGATATCCCGCTTTATCACTACCCTAAGGAGTCTAAAAGCGGCTAACATTCTCCTTTCCCTTCCTCCCCCACAACAAACACTCTGTGAGGTGAGTGAGGCTGAGAGACTTCAGAGAAGTGTGGCTGGCCCAAAATCACCCAGTAGCTGCATGTGGAGGAGCGGGGAACGCGAACCCGGTTCACCAGATTACAAGTCTACCACTCTTAACCACTACACCACACTGGCTCCCACTGGAAGAGACCAGCAGCATCTCCTATTCGCCAAGAGTTGACATGGGGGGCTGCTGAGGAGACGCTGGATCCAACCTTCAAGGAGTGTGCTGCAATTGTTGCTGCCACTGCAGCAGCGGTGGCATTGCCAGGCAATGCATTCCTTGGAAGCCAGATCTGCTGCCTCTGTGGATCCTGTCATCTGAGGCGGTTGCCTCACCTTGCCTCATGGGTGAGCCCACTCTGCCTCTTACCGAAGCTCCAAATGTACAGCTGGAAAACTTCCCCCCAGAGCCCAAACTCCATTCAGCTCAGTCACGTAAGCTAGCGATGCCATGGAAGTTGCAAAGGCAAAAAAAAGGATGGTACGTCAGACTCTATTTTAAAGGTTTGTTTTTCCTCTGTGAGGCTCGGATCAGTTCAGCTGGCAGCAGAACTGCCCCTGAACTGAGTTTGGAATGAAGGTAAATTGCCCCAGCACAATCTACCCAGGCATGAATTATGCTGGCTTCCTTAAATTTGGATTGCTCCATAAGAACTGGTGGGAGGGAGGGAGGAGGAGGGTGGCTGCAGCCATGGCTAATGGGTGAGAAACAACAGTCTCCACATAGCAGCTTCACCAAGCCAAACAAGGTCCCCACCCTCCATGTGGAAAACCACATGCCAGAATGGAATATTAAAGTGGATTTTCCAGGTAAGATCCATAAGTAGCAAACAAGGAGTCCTGCAATTTCCTGCTCATGGATCTTTCAGGAAGAAAAGTTGGAGGGGGCGGGGAGAGAAGGAGGAGGAGGAGAGGGAAAAAAGAAAAGAAAAAGGGAAAGAAATATGTGGGGATTTTCCATCCCCACATAAAGTTTTGTGCATGCATTTCTCCACAGGAACTGTTCCAAAAGTGCTCTGGAAAAGGAAAACATGATGTCAGGAGAGGCCCTACGACTACACTGATCACTGTCCTTAATGTTTACCCATTGTCTGCTGGCAAACCCCTGCTCCTCTTCCCACAAAATAAGGGCACTCCCCCCCCTTTTTTTTTTGCCTAGAGTGTAACTCAAGTGTGCCTTTGCCTTCCATCCCGCAGCACAAAAACCTGCCCCACCTCAACAGCCACACCGTCTGCTACACCCGACTTGCCCCCTCTGGACTCCGTTCCACACACCCCAAGCATGCTGCCTCCACTCCCCACCTCATGCAGTCCCCCTACTCAGGACAGGGCTGGGATGTTTTCTGCAGGGAATAATCAGTCAGTGTCTGGTTGGTTTATTCTAGGAGCTGGCTTCTGTCTCGAGAGCTGGGAACAGTTCTCTTCAAGCTGTGCTGCCAGGGAGAGAAGCATCACCCTCCACAGACCCCTCCTAATTAATGCAGCAGATTAATTCCAGAGGGTGAGAGGAGGGGATTGGGGAAACCACAGGTACCCCAGGCCACTTTTCTGGAGTAGGAAGCCAAGGGAGGGTGGTGACCGGTGCTTTTATTTGGGAGGGGTGTACTCAAGGGTACACAGTACCGGCACCATTTGTACTAGAAGAAAAGCACTGGTTAAAAGTGTGGCACCCACTGTAACAACTTCATGGTGAGTACTTGCACCTTTTTTTCTAGAAGAAAAGCACTGCTGGTGAACCTCTGGCCGGGAGCTGAATGCAGTCCCCAGGCCTCTCAGACTTGACCTCAGAATTCTCCCCAAGCCACCACCGGTTGCAGTTCACACCCTGGGTGCTTTTTGCATGGCTAGATGTGTGTCCTTGAACTCTGATAATGCCTCTTGCTTGCCTGGATGGAGGATAGGGGTGTGTGTGCAGAAACTAGTCTACTGTACAAAGGGGAGGATTACACTTGTTGCTACACCCACCTTTGTCTCTAGTTCCACGTGCCACTGGCATGTGGACCTCAGAAGGCTGCCCAGAAGGGAATGTGGCTCTTGGGCTGGAAAAATGTTCCTCACCTCTGTGCAAAGGGAACATAAGTGCCTCTGCACACTTCCTTCAGATGTTCCATTGCAGCAGCTGGGCAGTGTTCCAGCCCAGTTGCAGGGAAGCGAGTCTGGTGGAGGTTTTAAGCAGAATTTGCACTGCCAGCACATCTTTCCTTCCCGAGGTCATAAAAGTTAGTTCAGATGAAGTGGTTGTCCTAAGGAGATATGGATTATATGCTCAAGGCACCTTGCTAGGAGAAAGTGGGACTGGAAGTTGCATCTGGGCTGCAAGATCATTATTACTACTGTTATTATTATAATAAAATTCAGGTAGGTAACTGTGTTGGTCTGACACAGTCAAAATAAATAAATAAATTGTCCAGCGGCACCTTAGAGACCAACTAAGTTTGTTCTGGGTATAAGCTTTCGTTGTATCTGAAGAAGTGTGTATCTGAAGAAGTGTGTGCGCACACGAAAGCTTATACCCAGAACAAACTTAGTTGGTCTCCAAGGTGCCACTGGATAATTTTTATTTATTTATTTTGATTATTATTATTATTATAACTCTCTCTCTCTCTCTCTCTCTCTCTCTCTCTCTCTCTCTCCTTCTGTGTGTGTGTGTGTGTGTTAAAATGAGGTGCTTCTGGTACTCATATATTGATGAAACTGCCATAGGTGCTAGGGCTGGACAATATCTGGTTTTCAACATCACGATATATCACCAGCTAAACATTGTGATATACCAATATATTGTGATGTCTGAAATAAGGATGGAACTATGCAGAGGTGAACAGGGTAATGTCCTGGCAACTGCTACTACTTAAGGGTCTAAAACTGATAAATGATGATATTATCAATCACCACACAGTCACTTTCATCAGCAGACAAGCCAAAATGCATCCAAACAGGACTTTTGGTTTTTTGGCTTAGCTACCAAATGGTGGTATTCAGGACAATTCAAAGGAAAGTCATGAGTTATAGTGAAGATAAATAATCTGGGACTGCCAGCAGGCCTGCCAGGCGGCAGAAGTGGCAGCAGCCTGGCAGTGGCAGCAAAACCATTGGCAACCTTGCAGGCCTCACCATGGCCACAGCAGGTGGTGGCAGTAGCAGCAGCAACCTGCAAGGCTTCATGGCAGAGGCACAAGAAGTGGCGGCCTGCAAGGCCTTGCCCCAGCGACGGGAGGTGGTAGCAGAAGCAGTGGCAGGCTACAAGGTCATGTCATGGCGGTAGGAGGCAGCGGCAGAAGGGGCAGTGGCCTGTCAGGCCATGGCACGGGAGCGGTAGCCAGTGCAAAAATAATGCTGGGCTTGCAGGTCGCCGTGAACAGTCATGCACCCTGGCCCCTGCAAGCCCAGTGCTGCTCTTGCTAGCAGTGCTGGGCTCTCAGGGAGGGTGCCTTGAGTTGTTGCTTCCTTCTCACAGTGCCCTCAGCTGGGGGGGGGGGTGTCTGAGAAGGACACAACAGACAAGCGCCCTGGCCTGAGAGCCAGCTGCAGAGTGCCGTGACAAGGACGCAACAGCTCATAGCAGCCTCTCTGTAAGTAGCACCGCTCACAAAAGCAGCACTGGGCTCGCAGGGGGACCATGGGGCATGCCTCTTGCGTCCTTTGCAAACTCTCCCCCCCCCCCCAGCTGAAGGGTGCTGAGAAGGATGTAATAGCTCATGATGGGGCAGGGGGCTGTGATGTGCCCCCTAAAAACTGCACCTGGGGTGACAGCCCCCTCCCACTACACCACTGCCATGGGGCAAAGGACAGTGGATCAGCTTGGCCTGAATGGTGGCCATACCTTCACTACCTGTGATTACTTCCAGACCTGCAGTTCGCCCATCCCACCCACAGCTGTTGCAAGCTGGTGTGTTCCAAGCACCTTAATCAAGTGCAGGCTGCAGTGCTAATAAGTGACTTTAAACAGGGCTGTCATTTTTGGATGGAGAAACAACAGCCTGGTTTGTGGGAGGGAAAGGCGAGATGAAGAACCGTGGGGGAGAGGAGATAAATCTACATATAATTAACATGTAAGCTCTTTCAGTGTTTTGAAGTAAGGAAGAAGAGCAGCCAAGTAGCTAAGCTCAAGGAAAGTTCACCTGCACCTGTTAGACTTACACTGACCTCCAGTGGCCAGTTGGGCACATTCCATTGGCCTCTGCTTGACGGCAATTTGACGGCAGAGTAGGGATGTTGTGAGACAGAAACAGTCTGTATGCTGGTGGGGATTTGAATGGTGCAAAGAATTGCTGTTAGTTTTAGGCTTCCAAATGTCTGGCATAGGTAGAAAAGACAACTGCCAAAAGGGAAATCAAAACTTCCTGATTTACAAAGGTTTGCAAAGATATGGCGAGGGATCAAAGCTCAGTGGTAGGTCGTGTGCTTCAGTCACAGAAAAGTGCCCCTGATTGATCCCTGGTACCTTCAGTTAAACAGACTGCAGATGATGCAGAAGGCCCCAGAGAGCTGTTGAGGGCCAGAGGAGATGCTGCTGGGTTACAAGGGCCCAATCCAACTTGTTATGAAGCAGCTTCCTAAAGTCTCTATGGTGCTAAGAGCCAGCTCAGAGAAGAAATAAGTGCTTGCATGCCACAATGCAGCACTGAGAGCCAGTGAGGACCAAAGAGAGCAAATAAAGTTAAAATGGCCATCTATCTATCAGTTAAGAAGAGAATCAAACACTCCCTCTTTAACTCTAGCTAAAAAGAGAATTGAAGGAGAAGGAGCTTGGCTCTGATTTAAGCACATGCCAGAGATACCATCTCTGAGGGGAGGAACATGAGCACCTTCTCTTTTACTATAGAAAATTTTGAGATGCCATTCTATGCAAAATTCCTGGTGTTTGCTGCTCAGGTGTCAGAAAAAAAAAAATGTTGGCATGAATCTCCTTTCTCTGCTCACCAACCTTTTTGCCTGTTTGTCATCCAGCCTCACAACCAGGAGCAGCCAGAATGGTAGAGCAGTGCTGCAGAGACACCCTCCTGACACTGGCATAACTGCCACTGCCAGGGTATGACTGGATGGTGGTGAAGTCAGGACGGTGTGAGCACACCACTGGAATCAATGCAGCACTTCTTCTAGTTGCCCACATGGCCCACCAGCTGCTGTTCTCCTTTGCCTTCAAGTGTCTTCTTGCTCCACCCTTCAGCCCTGGTTCTGCTAAGTTCTTACCATAGAAATTTGCAGTCAATTCTCAACTCTTTCTTCCTTCTCTAAATTCACAGCACCTACAGCACAAGCTCAGAGAGACTCTCGGACAAAGTCAAGCAGCTACTAGGCCAAGCAGACTGAATGAGGTAGGTTGAGGCACACCAGACCTCCAGGCAAAACTTTATGCCCTGAACTTATTCCAATGCTGCCAGCTCCACCAAAATCTCAATAGACCTAAAATACATGTTGATCTACTGATTGTCTGAAAATCCTTTGGGTGAGACAAGTCTATTATATTTGGCCTTACATCATTCTTTTTTAAATGTTCCACAACAAAGCAGCAAAAAATACTACACAAGTTGTTCCTTCAGTCAAGTAGAGCCAAAGTACAGCCAAAGTCAGATTGGCTGTTGTGTTCAGTGTGCTCTACAATCACTAGGATGTTCGGGCTCAGTTTTGTCTGCCAGGCGCATTGTCTGCAGAAACAAGTTGGCAACCAACAAGGTTTTTCAGAAGGCTTTTAGATGGTCTGTTTCAGACTCAGTGGAGGAGGCCTATTACTGGTCTGATAAATCTTAAGGGTCTGACTAGGAGATGCTGGAGTTTAGTGAGCAAAGTTGAAATGGATTAATAAAGTAGTAGCTCTCTGGGCTGGCTCACTAATAGGATCTCTCTCTTTTCTCTCTCTTGCTATCTTTTTCATTTGTTTGTGTGAAGAAGAAAAAGGAAAGCAGTGAGTTTAGCACTCTTCTAAGAAAGCAAAAAATAAATTGATGATGTTTTTATTGATGAAATAATCTGCGCTGAGTATGTTGAAAGTGTGTGTTCCATGGCTTTGATGGACAAAGTCAAATTCATTGCAGGGTTACCATACCAGAACACTGCTACGAACTGTGCCGGCATACTTTCTACCAAGCCCCACGGTGCTGGCACTGAGAGGATCACAGGTACAAGCAATGTGTTCTAAAGGAAAAGCAGGGCTCAGGTATCTTTACATCCATTATAATATGCCACCACTGGCTGAGAGGGACACCAGACCATATGTTTTGCATTGGCTGAAGAGAAAGGGAACTCAGTGAGCAGCACAGGCCTAAAGCACGGAAACAATAGCACTTCAAGTGTATTTACAAAGACACGATGAAAGGTGAATTATAGGAGTTTCTGCCCCCCAACAGGAAGGTGTTTTAATATAGTTTGAGCAGCTGGTGTGTGAAAATGGAATGTTCTACCCTTTATCATATGCCGGCCAAGGGCAGACTGAGGCTGGTGGGGCAGTGCCCCATTTGCCCTAATTGGCCAACTTCCCCAGTTTCATCTCTTGCTCCACTCACCTCCCGGGTCTCATTGTTCTGGATCAGCGTGTACAGAGGGACCACATGGTTGATTTCAAGGAGCACAGGTGTAGGACTCAGCTGCTCTTTGCCTGGGCGTCGACATAAGTGGCAAGTAGAGGGGCAGCGACCCTTTTCTTCACAGCGGATCTCCACACCCGATATCAGCTGGTCATCTGACAGCATCTGGGCGGACAACAGGCCCGAGAGGTAGGTGATGAATGGCATGGACTTCAGTTCCTTCTTGTTACCTAGTTCAGTTGTTTCTGGTTTGGGGACAGAGCAGGGAGAGGTGGGATGGAGGGTGGGTGGGGGGAACAAAAGTAAAACACTAAAGTTCAGTCCCAAGTAAATTATTTTAGAATAGATATATTTAAAAAGTGGTACCTGCAACAAAATAGTGCAATGTGGAGTGCTCCAGTTCAGAATTTTAGCCACCCATGTCTCTTTTTAGCATACTTCATTCATCTTATTTGTTCATCCTCCCCCACTCCAGGTTTCTGGGCTGAACCCCCGACCCCATACAAATACCACACAGAATTATGTGGCCACAGAATATGCTGTTCTCGCTGGGCTGCTGTTGAGGATTTATCCTCTCTCTCTATATTTCTTCTTCTAATATTGCAAATTTCAGAGTTCTCCCAGATAGGCTGATACAGAGCTGTCATAACTTACCCTCTAAGTTCACAATTAAGTCTTCAACTGTGTACCCAACAAGCACACAATCCAGCACAGAGGGTGGAAACAGCTCATTGATGAAGTGAGTGTTCTAAACGGCTTGTACAGTTGCAAGTAATAGTTGTATGAGGATGTAGTTTGAACATTCATTAATCAAAAGTAAAATATGGTTGATCTGTGTGTATGTGTGGAGGGGATGATCTTCCCAGCTCTCAACACCTTTTAAGTTGTTTTGAAATTAAATTGCCAACTATCTGCATTTGAGCCACCATGGTAAGTCCTGAATTAGAGAGCTGGGGAACAATAGACAGGGATTAAGTGTTGGCCAATGAAGGGAATTACAAGGGCACCAACCACATTAGCCAAAGAATCCTCTTCACCATTAATTGGTTGTACCAGCTTAGGTGGCACCTCCTGTTTCCCAAAAAAAGCTTCTGAGCAAGTAGCCTGGAATGTTCTGTGCTGAAACCAATGCTATGGCTTTGGGATTGCCCGCCCCCCACCCGAAAACTGAATGAGGGAGAAAGATCTGTTGGGGTGCTCCTGCCCTGATACCTTCTGTCTTACACTCAGCCTACGTATATGTG
This sequence comes from Podarcis pityusensis, assembly GCF_964106645.2. Taxonomy (NCBI): domain Eukaryota; kingdom Metazoa; phylum Chordata; class Lepidosauria; order Squamata; family Lacertidae; genus Podarcis; species Podarcis pityusensis. Next base: position 7,389,483 of record NC_138044.1, on the reverse strand, counting down.
TGTGTGTGTAAATAAAACCATATTTATCACAAAGAAACCAGTCTCCAGCAACCTTCATTCCAAGTAACCACAGGGCATGTGATGGCACCCCAATATCTCCCACACACGCACACATACCATCCTTGCCTAAATCTTGAACTTTTCAGGGAGTGCATGCTGTGCTTTAAAAACTGGTTTATGTAATTTTCTGCTGCCCTCCAGTGGAGTTATAGAGTTGTAACTTCTGGTGAAGGGAAGTGGGCTGTATTTGGTGCATGAGGGGAGAGGAAGACAGACAAAAATAATTTCCTTCTGAGACTCAGAGATCTCAAAGTGGCATTGTTTGCAGTCACAAAAAAAGGAATTGTGTCCGAAAGCAGAAGCCCTCTGCAGAGATCCAGGGTCCAAAACAGGCTAAACTTATGCAGCTCCCTTCTTTAATGAGGAAACAGCATCCAACTCAAATATTTGGTGAGACCTTATTGCAGTGGCAAAAGGTATCTCATAGCAAGGCAAAAAGAGTGCTTCTGTTATTGCATTTCTATTCTCAAGACAATTGAGGTAGATAATTTGAGGAGGTGGGTGCTGTGAAAGGACACTCGCTGCATTTAGCCAAGACAAGCAATCTTATTTTCTGGGTTCAGCTTAAGGGGAAATGAGTGCTATGTCTACATGGCAGCTCTGACTGGCTGGAAATCTGTGACATAATCCCCTCACCTCCACTTTCTTCTATGAAGCAATTTTTTTTGCAAAAAAAGTTTAAACAACAACAAGTGGGTCAAAAGGAGATTTAAGTGAATAAATGTATACATGATGCTAAAATCCAGACAAAACATAGATACCTGAAGCATAAGGGAAAATGCCGCACTTGGAAGATGCATCCATCAAATGAATATGTAACAAACAGTGGCGTAGAAGTAAAGGGTTGTGCCCAACTAAGTTCCACTACTAAGAACAGAACCTATTAATATAAATGGACCTAAGTCAGACTTGTGCATTAATCTCAATGGGTCTATTCTGGGTAGAACTAACATTTGATACAACCCACTGAAATTAATCTAAGTTAGTCATGTCCATTACTTTCAAAGGGTCCAATGAGTGGGATGAGCACCGGACACAATTCTAAGAGTTTGGTTTATTATTACATTTCTATCCTACTTTTTCTACAAAGAGCTCAAGGTGACGTACATGGTTCATCACCACCACCACCACCCTGTCCCTCATCACAACCAAGTGAGGTAACATAGGCTGAGACTCTATGGTTGGTCCAAGACAGGAGTCAACAAACTTTTTCAGCAGGGGGCTGGTGCACTGTCCCTCAGACCTTGTGGGGGCCAGACTATATTTTGGAGGAAAAAATGAACGAAATCCTATGCTCCACAAATAGCACAGAGATGCATTTCAAATAAAAGGACACATTCTACTCATGTAAAAACACCAGGCAGGCCCCACAAATAACCCAGAGATGCATTTTAAATAAAAGGACACATTCTACTCATGTAAAAACACGTTGATTCCAGGACCGTCCATGGGCCGGATTTAGAAGGCGATTGGGCCGGATCCTGCTCCTGGGCCTTAGTTTGCCTACCCATGGTCCAAGGTCATGCAGTGAGCAATATGACTTTTGGGGATTTGTACCCTGGATTGCAGGGTGTTATTCCCTCTGGAAAACCAAAATTCTTTCCCAGATGGAAAGGTCACCTTCAGTGCTTTTCTTCTAGGAAAAAAGGTACCAGTACTACATATCCTCAGAAAAAACAACAACTTAGTGCAACACTGAATTCCTCCCATAATACTCTCGTTTCAACATTTAAGGATCTTCCCAAGAACTAGACTGAATGTTAGGCCTGGCTAAGCCTGACCAATTCAAATACACAAATGCCAAATGTAGAGTGTGCGCATGCACGCACACAAATGAAATAAAGTACATCTCCCAGTCATAACAAGAGCCTGGCTTCACACTCAGACCAGCGTTGAGTTGAGCAGACCAGAGTGGGGAAAGGCTTTTAACTTGCTCTACTAAAGTTGTGCAAAAGTGGGAAGGGAAGGCCACTTTTACAAGGTGCTAGCAGTGTTGGAGCCCCACAAGACTTGCGTTGTGACGTTACTGTCTTGCCTGCTGGTTAGTAATCCCAACACAAGTTTATTAAAGCATGGAGCACAGCCCTGTTCAATTTATGATTCCTGCTGGGTGGGCGGGGGCACTTCCTACTGTCTCCCATCAAAGTTTCATCATATAGCAGCAGATTTGAAAGCTACCTGTATCCAAATAGGCCAAAGGGGTTGGGGGGGGGCACAGCTGGGTGCTTCTCTTCAAAGCCACAATCCAAGGAGCTTTTTTCCAATGCCTTAGGCATACCTCCTAGTCATCTTAATGGGCAGGCGAAAGGATTGTGGCTTATTAAGCCACCCTTTGAAAGCCAGGTTCTTTCTGAATCCCCATGTCTGTGAGGCATGATTGGGCAGAGAGAGGACCAGGACCTCTGCAGGCAGCTCTTTATCTTCTCATAAATGGGAACCTTCTACTTTCCCCAGAAAGCAGTGTGGTCTTGTGACTCCTACTCAGGTCCCCCCAAAACAACGTGTGGCTCTTGATGATGTAATTTGCTTTAAAAAGGGAAATATTAATCTCTCTCTCACACACAGAGCACAGTGATTATCCTATGTCCATTTAAATCGATTATTCTGGATCCATTTTAATGTAAAAGGTAAAGGTAAAGGGACCCCTGACCATTAGGTCCAGTCGCGGATGACTCTGGGGTTGCGGCGCTCATCTTGCTTTATTGGCCAAGGGAGCCGGTGTACAGCTTCTGGGTCATGTGGCCAGCATGGCTAAGCCGCTTCTGGCGAACCAGAGCAGCTCACGGAAACGCCGTTTACCTTCCCGCCGGAGCGGTACCTATTTATCTACTTGCACTTTGACGTGCTTTCGAACTGCTAGGTTGGCAGGAGCAGGGACAGAGCAACGGGAGCTCACCCCATCACAGGGATTCGAACCGCCGACCTTCTGATCGGCAAGTCCTAGGCTCTGTGGTTTAACCCACAGCGCCACCCGCATCCCCCATTTTAATGTAGGTTCAGGCAAATTCAGGCTGCACAATGATAGTTGATTGGGAGGTTTGTCATCAGCTCCCCCAAATACTGGACTTTCTGCATTAAAGAAAGTGATGGGGGAAAGCACCAGGGGAGAATGTGGGGTAATTTCTGTGGCACAATGAGTCAGTGCATCTGGCTGTTAACCAGAAGACTGGTAGTTCGAGCAGGGGGTTGGACTAGATGACCCTCGGGGATCCCTTCCAACTCTATGATGATCTCAGATGGTAGACACAACATCATCTAACCCAGCTGCAAACTAATCAGAATTCTTATCAGGTAGTGAACCTCATTTAATCTCTCTGTAAACAAATCAAGATGAATGCTAGATTAACAGGTCATCAGGCACCACCCAGTGTAACCTCCTATGCCATCTTCCAAAGGGTGGGTGGTAGCACTAAAAAAGGTGGGTGGTGCACTAGAGGAGACTTTTCTTCCATGCCTGTAACAAAGAGGAGTTAATGGTTGCAACCATTAACATAAAGGGCGACAAGCAGAACAAAAACAACCCACAAGTCTGTTGGGTGTTTTCGTCTTCTCTGTTTTAGCTTATTTCACATTGTTTGTTTTTAAAGTGCCCTATTCATTTTTTTAAAAAAAAACGTTTTGCCACATCTCTAAATCGTTTCCTTTTAAATTTTTTGTCACTGTTTTATTAGACACCTGTATTGACAAGGCGATCATTTAATGTGCCCTACGCAGAAGAAAGTCCCTCAAGGGGGCTTACTCTGAAGTAATGTTGGAAGTAAGTGGGTACAGGATTGATGTGATTGGTGCATGTGATTTATACTGCACAGTATAAAAAGCTTGCAATAAGATTTGGAACTCCCTCCCTGGAGAAGCCAGACTGGCTGCGTCCTTGTCCTTCGGCTGGCAGATGAAGACATCCGGGAATTGATTGCTTTTAATTAAACGGCTAGTGCCATTCTGTTTCTATTGTGATTATTTTATTGGCTTTAATGGATACCACATATGTATATGGTTTTAATTCTATCAATGTTCAATTGCTCTTTTATTTTAATGATTGATTTTTCTATATTTTAATGGTTGTTTTTAACTGCATGCTTCTTTGATTCCCATCACAGAAAAAGGCGGGGTATAAATAACAATAACAACAACAGAACAAAAGCTTTGGGCACACACGCACCCTACATACAAATAACACTTTAAAAAGTCTAAGTCTGGCTGATATAAGCTATAAGCAAACATTTATTTGTCGGGTGCATAGCCCTTTTAAAAACAACAGCAACAGACAACTGGGGGGGGGGGAGTTCTGCAAAACAAAATTGATCTAACCCCCCCACCCACCCACAAACCACCGAGTACAGCAAACGCTTTTTACTCTCCCAAAGAAAAACAAAGTTGTTGTTGTGTGTGGGTTTTAAAACCCTAAAGTCGCATTAAAGCTGGATGACTCTCAATCTCCATTATTGCTGCCATTATTATTATTATTATTATTATTATTTATTAATATTAATATTAAATTCATAATAAATAATAATTATATTATTATTAATAATAAATTATAATTACATTATAATTATAATTATTATTACTGATAATAATGCCTGAAACAATTATCCGCCTCGGGTATTCCGCGGATTCGAACTCCTGAGCCACAAAACCCCTCCCGGAGGCGGAGGAAAAAAGACCTCCCTTGAAGACTTCAACTCCCATGAAGCTTCGCAGGAGGCGACGTTGCCGAGCGAATGAGGGTTGTGCCAGAGGAAGGGAGGGAGGGGTGGGAGTGGCAAAGGCCCCTTCGCGCAGGCGCAGAGGATAGTGGGGACAAAGGCTTGATGCAGCTGCAGGAGAGAGAGAGAGAGAGAAAGCTGCAGGTAGGGAGGGGCTCTGTTTTGTTTGGGGGGGGCAAAGGGGTGGCCGCACCGGGGAAAGGGAGGGGGCAACGGGCAGGAACAGGGCGACCCCAGCACATCTCCTCAACCAGTTATCCCCATGCAACTTCCACCCTTCTCATTTGCGCCCAGAAAAGGCTGGTTCTTCCATCCCGCCGCGCCTCCTTCCCCCTCGCTGCATCCCTAAAGCAGACGGTGCTGCGGGCGCTTCGCTTCCTGTGCAAAAAGAGCGAGAGATCTGGCCGTGCAAAGAGACGCGAGCATCATTCCCTCTGCAGAGAGGCCTCGCCAAAGTCCAGCTTCCGGCCCACCACAGATGCGGAAATCCGAACAAGGGGCGGGGGGGGGGGACCCGTCTTCAGAAAAAGCAACAAAGGACACGTCATTTAAAAAAACAACAACAACAAACCACACACGCACACCGTACAATACAAAAGCAGGTTGTTGTTTTAAAACACTTCAGTTCTCCTAATTTCCAGCTGCTCAATGCCCCTTAAAACGGGCATCTAAGCCAGCTTGGAGCACACTTTCTATTCCGAAGTAAGTCCCACTGTAGGAAGGATGTGCGAGAGAGGGCCGAAAAGAGAGACAGCAAGCAGCAGCAGCACAGCCTAAGTTTTGCAGTTCCTGGAGCCGCAATTCTGCATGCAGATTTGTGCCAAAGTTCCCTTTCAGGTGAAAGGAGCCCACAGTCTTCTCCTGCATAGGGAGCCCCAAATCCTTCCAGAGCTACTAGCAGCGCTTATCTCTCAGGAGCTGAAGGGCATAATCTTCAGCCCCCCTGCAGGTCTGACAAGAGCTCCCTGAAAGAAGCCCCAGTTTCATGGTGAGCTATGGCATGCACGCAAAATTTCATAGACATCTATGGATTACATGCATAGAAAAATCTCTTTTTCTCTCTCCATGCCCAGCATGTGATCAGTGCTGCACCCGACTAAAATTTGTACACCGCAAAAGTGTCTAAGCCTCATGGGCCAAATATTATTTTTACCCCTCCAGTTCCCTAACCTAGCGGTCAGGATGTTGGAATTAAGACTGGACAGGCATGACTTTAACTCCCTGGCTTAGTGCCACGTTTTATTTGGACAGCCATTTATTGTCTCTCAGCTTAATCTACCTCACAGGGCCACTGTGAAGATTATAAAGGTCGTGGGGAGAATCGAGAGCTGTTTGAAAGAAGGGTGGAAATGTAATGATGTCATTTTGATAATTATTAATAAAATTCATTAGGGCGCACAGTTTACTTTCCTTCCTGCCTTCTCTTAAGTAAACTTCCGACCTATAAAAAGTGTCCTAAGCGTTGCAATACATGCTTCCCTCTCCATGCCATAACATATACAAACCCAAATTTATCTTTGCTTTGATAATTCACACAATTTAAGTCACACAATTTAAGATAGAAAGCACTACGTAGAAAACACACACATACACATTGCTTTGTGGATTCTTTGAAAACTGACAATCAACTTCCTAATCTACATTAGGGTAGCCTAGCAATGTTGTCACCGTCTCCTCTTTTTAAATTATTTTTGTTCCTTCACCTGCAGCCAGATAAGCAATTCATTTTTATACATACAGTATAGCACAATCAGTCTGCTCAACAGGAGGGACTGCAATCTAAAAATTGCCACATGTAATGCAACAGGGGCAGGTTATTTAATGGCTGAGTTACAGGTCAGTAGAGGTGGGGGACCTGTGGCCTCCATATGTTGGTAGACTGTACTTCTCATCACCTCTGGCCATTGGCCATGCTAGCTGGGGCTGATGGGAATCAGAGTTCAACAACAATTGGAGGGTGGGCACATGTTCCCCACCCCTGTGGTGCAGTACAAGAACTAGGAGATTGTACCAAAGGCCTGATGAAAAAAAGCTGGGTTTTGTGGAGAGAATTGAAGGAAATATATAGGATCACAGAGGTGTGTCAGGCAGAAGAGGAGATGCTGTTCTTTGTTTTGGTTTTGGTTTGGTGGTTGTTGTTTTTTTAAAAAGCCCCTAGTCCTTGAGAGAACTCATAGCAGTCTTTTAAATCAGGATGGGGGAATTTGTGGCCCTTCAGATGTATTTGAACCCCCATCCGCCCCAGCCAGCATGGCCAACTTTTCAGGGATGATGGGAGCTGGAGTTGTCAAAGGTTCCCTACCACCGCTTTAAAACAACATCCTTTATGCATGCAGCAATAAACCTGCTAGCACATTTGCAAATCTAAGCAGAGTCTGGTATTATTATTTATTTTATTATTTTTTCAGTTTATACACCGCCCTATACCTGTAGGTCTCAAAGCGGTTCACAGGATAAAATCTGAATATAAAACCACAAAATACATAATAAAACCCCCCCCAAACCAATACCTCCCTCCAACTCCTTTTGAAAGGGCATAGGATGTCAATCAAATCAACCAAATGCCTGGTTAAAGAGAAACGTTTTGCCTGGTGCCTAAATGTGTATAATGAAGGCGCCCGGCAAACTTCCCTGGGGAGAGCATTCCATAGACAGGGAGCCACTGCAGAGAAGGCCTGTTCTCGTGTTGCCACCCTCCGGACCTCTCGAGGAGGCGGCACATGAAGGAGGGCCTTGGAAGATGATCTCAGGGTCCGGATAGGTTCATATGGCGAGAGGCAGTCCTTGAAGTATTGTGATCCTGAGCTGTTTAAGGCTTTATAGGTCAAAGCCAGCACTTTGAATTGGGACCAGAAACTAATTAGTAGCCGGTGCAGTTGGACCAGGATTGGTGTAATAGGCTCAAACTGTCTTGATCCGGTGAGCAACTTGGCCGCTGAATTCTGCAGTAGCAGTTTCCGAACCATCTGCAGAGGCAGCCCTACATGTAATGCATTGAAGTAATCTAACCTTGAGGTTACCAGAGCATAGACAACAGTTGTTAGGCTATCTCTGTCCAGTTAGGGGCGTAGCTGGGCCACCAGCCAAAGCTGATGGAAGGCACTCTGGGCCACTGAGGTCACCTGAGCCTCGAGCAGCAGCAAAGGATCCAGGAGTACCCTCAGGCTACGAACCTGCTCCTTCAGAGGAAGTGTAACCCCATCAAGAGCAGGCGATCTCCTACCCAAGTGGTCTAGGAAACCACCCACTAACTGGATTGAGCTTCAGTTTGTTGGTTCTCAAAGCAATTTCTGTGCCCCAACTGGGTTTAAACCCCAATTGAAATGTCTAGAAAATCAGTTTCTTCCAAAAGCGCCTGGATCTGGTTTACAACCACTCCCTCCAGAACCTTGCTCAGGAAATGGAGATTAGCAACTGGCAGGCAGTTAGGTTTTCCGAATTGGTATGGTTTCAGATAAGATTAGAGCTAGATGATCCTTGGGTTTCTTCCAATGCTGCAATTTTGTGATTCTATGTAGAGCAACACCTTGGTAAAAAATGTCCCGTCGCCCCAGCAACGTTACCGCCTCAATGAGCATAGGAATGTTCACCAATAGTTTAAAAACAAAAACCAGAAATAAAATACTTTTGTAAAATAGTATCTGTAGCCATCTTCCCCACAGCAATATCCTGGGAAGTGCAGCTCAGTCAGAGACATGAAAAGTGGCTTCCCTACAGCTGGGTCATTATGTACAGTGCTAGAACACCTGAAAGCACAATACAAATTCTTTATTGGTAGTAGCATATTATTATTATCACACCTAGGACTGCAAATAAGTCCATTTACATCTGGCACGGGCAAACTCGACCCTCCAGATGTTTGGGGACTACAGCTCCCATCATCCCTGACCACTGGTCCTGTTAGATAGGGATGATGCGAGTTGTAGTCCTAAAACATCTGGAGGGCCGAGTTTGCCTAAGCCTGATTTATATGAACAGATGTGGAGAGTAACTGCAGTAGAGAGTGTGACTGTTAAAGTTATCCCCTTAGTTATAAATTATAAAATGCTTTGGATTGGCCATACATTTGGCACGCCCAGCAAAGCCATACCATACTTGGGTAACCTTGTCAATATACAAAGCGGCACTGGATATGGAAGGAAGACATAAGACCTCACTTTCCAGTTCGCTGTATTCTATTCCTCTAATGGGTACTGGATTCTCTATTTCAGAAGAAGTCATCCATGCAGTACATTACAGGGCGACAGAACCACAATGAGGGCTATTCATTTCACCTCCTGCGCTGGTGTTTTTGTTTGTTTTTACAGAGCTTAAAGTGTGTGTATAAAGTGTGCCACCAAGGTTATTAAGAAAGGAGGGAATAAGCAGATAGTTTGGGATGGAAGACTATTCTAAACTCCTGGGTGTCAGCGTTTGACGATTATAAATGATTCTGCCTCCCCCAGACCTCCTTATTCCCTCCTTCCTGAATAACTGTGGTGGTGCTGTCCCTCCTCTAGCCAGAAATGCCACCACATCACTTTAACATGGGCCACTATAAACCAACAGTGTGTTATTAGAGGGTTAAAACGAACTTGCTCTTTCAAATCTTTTAATTGCCTTGCTTGCAAGTACAGCAAAGTGGCTAAAATGGTTTTGAGTGTTACAAGTTTAGACTTCCCTGAGACTTTTCAATTGGCCTTAATATTAAGTAATATTTCTCCACAGTCAGCCAAAATCTGATCTGCCACAGTTTGAATTCATTGCTTCTTGCACTTCCCTTAACATTGGGGGGGGGGGGGACGGGACTCATCTGCGATAAACACTAAGGGTGTGGGGAGAGTGTCTTGTGTCCCTTTGTTATTAATCAAACTGGGATGCTTTGACCCAGATCTCCTCATGTGCCACTCTTCCTTGCATAAACGACATATCCTTCTGATATTAAGGTGCCATTTCATCCTCACGTTAGCAGACCGCTTTGGCTTGTTTACATATGGCTCCAGCTGTATCCGTGGTTAATTTGCCTTATTTCCACATTCAAGGAGTCTTGTTCAATCACTGTATCATGGTCACACTCAGGGGCACCATGGGGGGGGGTGAGGGCCCAAAGAAAATTCCAAGGAGGGGGCTGGGCCCCCTTAAAATTCAGCAGTGGCTATCCACACATGCTGCAGGGTGTGCTAACTTTACTTGCATAGCCCCGGTTCCCTCAGTTGTGGGGGCAAGGCAGCGCACTTGGTCACACTTTTGCTAAGCAGTCTTTTAAGGAACTACACTCCCCCTATCTGAGAAGCCTCACTTAGGAGAGTTTCTGCTGAGCAACTGCTGACATGCGTGCCCCCTCCAAGCACCCCAACAATGCCAACTTCTTTCACTCAAGTGTGCACCTAGAGTACTGAAGAGTGTGTTTATAAGACTTGAAGCTGAATAAAACTGCTAGCAAAACACTTCATTTTTGTATTGTACTTACTCTCTTATACATCACTTTAAACCTGAATATTAAAGCCTCTGTTCAGTGTTATAAACTCAGATATATAAGCTAGTTGCCAAATGGTTCCTTAAACCAGGGTTGAAGACACCAAAACGGAATGTCTAGTTGCTATTTTGGGGCAAGTGATGGATTGACTGTGAATGATTCTCAGTTAAACACCTGGCTAGTTCAGATGACAACTTTAAACTAGGTTAAGAGCTTTGATAACTTAAATAATAAAAGTCACATGGTCCAGGGACAGTCAACATATATATATTGGCCAATTCCAACCTCTTTTTCTTAATGGTGACTGCTCCTGCCCCAGGCTGCACAGAAAAATCATTTTGGTTCCAGAAATTCATTCCGATTGTGCAGATAAAATACAACCGATTGTACAGTGGTACCTCGGGTTACATACGCTTCAGGTTACAGACTCCGCTAACCCAGAAATACTACCTTGGGTTAAGAACTTCAGGATGAGAACAGAAATCATGCTCTGGCGGTGCAGCAGCAGCAGCAGGAGGCCCCATTAGCTGAAGTGGTGCTTCAGGTTAAGAACAGTTTCAGGTTAAGAACAGACCTCCAGAACGAATTAAGTTCTTAACCCAAGGTACCACCGTATTCTGCAGGATGGGGTATTAGTGTGTGGAAACAGTCCAGATCCAGTGATTCCCAGATGGAGATGTCAGGGGCCCAGGCATCTTCACTTGGTCACAAGTGGTCAAAAGGCAGGTGCAAAATGTGCCTGGCGCCTGGCTAATTTCGAACCCTGCCTCTATTGCCATTGTTAAAATCGGAAGCACAGAGATACCAAGATGGTATGGATTGGTCAGATCTTGTGGGTGTGAGCTCATTCTAGACATTTGGCAGGAGCCATGGGCACAGAAGATCAGGTGGCTACTGAACTGAAAAGTTATGGGGAAGACTGGAACATGATTTGTGGTGGGCAACCCACCACTTCCCCCCAAAACTGCCTCCATCTTTCTCTCAACTGCCCCCTTCCCACCACGCCAACCATTCTTCTCTCATTGCAAGCCTCTCCCCAACCACAGCAAAAAATGTGCCCAGAATCTCAGCAGAAGAGCAAGCAGCTGGTGGAAAGGGGTGGGTGGGAACCACAAGCCATGGAATGGGTTAAGCCCACACCCCTCTGTCCACAGTTTCTCCCTTGCAGATCATTCCTTTTAAGCTGTTCTCCCAGAACTGTCACTGCGCTCTGGGCTTTTAACGTCATAGAACAAAATTGTTCAGTAAACCCGAACTCAGAGGGAGCCATTTGCACAATGAAGCTGAGAATTCTGGTTCAGCTCAGTCAGCTTTAAATCACCTCTGTTGGCTGTGCTTGTTAGGTTTTGCCCTAGTGCAAACATCTGCAAATGAAATTAATTGGAAAACAACAAAATAGAGTAAATGTACTTTTTAGGGTGGGAGAGAGAAACAATTGTGACAAGCAAATTATACTCAAGCACTAATTTTATTCAAATTGGGCCCTACCAGGAAATTGTACCCAACTGATTCAGCTCACGCTTAGCACAGAGGGAAGTGAAAATAATATAGTGCTGGTCTCCTTCAGACTGTTTTTGTCTTTAGATTTAAATTTCTCCTGTTAAGAGCTGAATACAGCTTGGGAAGTGTTGGGCTTATGACTACTTTGACAATGAATATACCTCCTTATTGCTAACCATGTTTCTTGTAGTATCTAAAGTACTTTCTGGGGGCAGGGTGGGGGCAGCTTGAAGCTTGCTCATTAACTGCGATTTTCTTTCCCCTCTCTTTGCCTCTGTGAATCCAGGGAACTGCCTTGACACGAGACAAAGACTGCTTGGATGTCATTACGGATCATCTACCACAAGTGAGGTAAAGACCAAGTTGGCTGTGTTGCTGAATTATTTCCAGTAACTGCATCTGAACACGCAGGGGGATGGACACACACACACACACACACACACAGTATTTATGATGTGAATTTAGTACCAATAAAACGGTAACACTACTTAGTTTCACCAGTCACAAATCTGCCTTGTTATTAAAACCGATTGCAGTTTATTCCTAAGAAGTAGATCTCTGCAGAATGTGGCCAGTGTCTTATTTAATAGTGCCTGGAATCCTCCATCCCTTTCTGGTTATCTAGAAATTCCCCTGCACTTCTGCCTCTTTGCAGTCATACTTTGTAGGCAGCTGATAAGCAGAAGATGTGCAAATTCATTGTTTAACTGCAACCCCCCCCCCCCAAACAGCTAACTGTTTTTGTTTTGTAAAAGCCCAGAGCCCCCTCTTTTATTAAAAAGCCACCAACTTTCTCATTCTTCACTTTTTGGAGCTCATTGCAGAAGCTCCTCTGTGCAATTTACCAAGCCAAGAAACCACAAAGAAACGCACGCATTTGCTAGTCTTGTACATGTGCAGATAACAGGCAGTGTCTCCTGGAAGCGCATTTCCAGCAAGTTCAGTGTCTTGCAGCATCCATGAAAAATCTAATAATCAGATTCTGCTTGGTAGCAGGTTAGGGAGTTTTCACCACTCAGGTATTAAAGTTGCTATGATAGGTAGGGCTGTAGCATTATGAGCTGCAGATGAGGACCCACACAAAGAAAGCAGTAAAAACAGTCCCTGCACATAGAAAATCAGTACAGTATGCTGGAGAGAAGACTAGGGCAGAACCTTCACCATGACATGCTAGCTTTCTGTGGGTAGGGATTTTGTTGCTCTTGTTTTAAAAATATGTATAGGGAGAAGCATTTGGGCACATGGGTCCCCTATCTGCTTTATGAGAGTGCTTTAGTCCTTGCCAATCTGGATGAAAACAAGGCTTCTGTCTAACCCAGGGGTTGCCAGTGTCATGCATCTCTAGCTTCATGTTTTCTAATAACCCCAGTGGTTGTGCAGGATTTCTCTCATCCACCCTCCCCTCCTTTAATGACCAAGCATTTGGAACATAGGTAAAGGTAAAGGGACCCCTGACCATTAGGTCCAGTCATGGCCGACTCTGGGGTTGCGGCACTCATCTCGCTTTACTGGCCAAGGGAGCCGGCGTACAGCTTCCGGGTCGTGTGGCCAGCATGACTAAGCCGCTTCTGGCGAACCAGAGCAGCGCACAGAAACGGTGTTTACCTTCCCGCCAGAGCGGTACCTATTTATCTACTTGCACTTTGATGTGCTTTCGAACTGCTAGGTTGGCAGGAGCAGGGACCGAGCAACGGGAGCTCACCCCGTCGCAGGGATTCGAACCACCCACCTTCTGATCGGCAAGTCCTAGGCTCTGTGGTTTAACCCACAGCGCCACCCGCTGTGTTCCCCATATTTGGAACATAGGAACTGCCTTATAGCAAGTTAGACAATTGGTTCACCTAGCTCAGTACTACAACACCTGCTGGTATCTCTTTCGTCATCTGCTCCCTGATCCTTTTAGCTGGAGATGTTAGGGATTGCACCCAAGATCTTCTGCATACAAAGTTTGTATTCTTGTACAGAACTGGAAGATTTCCCAATTGCAAATCCATGAGAAAGACGTAGACCATCTCTATCCTATCACATAATGGCTTAATGATGCCGCCTGTTTTGTGTGGCTCTTTTTCAATGGCTTTCAATGGCTTAACTACTTTGAAGACAGCACAGCTGGAATCCTGAGAATGCAGAGTTTAATATAAAGGAAAGGAATAGGGAAGTGGTTTGGGAACCTGGATAACAATACTGTCTCATTAGATTGACTATACAGTATGTGCAAAATATCTGGCTGTTACAAGACTCATTAAGGATAGTTGAGAAGGGAAATTACATGTATTTTACCAAAAAAACGCCCATGTGGAGGGGGTTGCTTAGGAATGTGACCCTGCACAGGGAAATGCACAGGATTTTTGCAATCATTTTTTAAAGCATCTGATTAACCCCTGCTGTACCAGCACTGGTTGGAACACTTGAGGCTTGAAAATATGAAGCCTGTTAGGAGACATCAGATCTATGGTTTTTGTTGAAGTTTCTTGCTTTGGAGGATTGTTTTGGGTGACCAATATCAGGAGTGGTATATTGCCCTCACCCAGTCCATTTCCCTTGTTCTTCACATTTTATCCAAACTCATCTCCACAGTAAGCAGTGTTACATGGTCTTTGACATGTAACCTAAGAGGATCTTTATTTTGCCATTCCTGATACCCAACAAATGGTACAACTCCACAGGGGTGAACAAATGTATGTAAACACATGAACCTCCTTTATGTGGAATCAAGGCACTACCCCAGTACCGCATGCTCTCACTGGCAGCATTGCTTCACAATCTCTAACCTTAATCCAGGTAGCATGAAAACTCCCGCTGAGTGATGGGCCTTCCTATTTTGAAGCTACATTACAATGAGCCAGATCATCAGTCTTTCCTTCCACTCCACTTTTAAGTGGCTCCACAGGGTCTCAAGCACTCTTTCACACTACACCTTTTTAATTAAAACCTGTATATGTTGCATGCAGAGTATGCCTGCATGTACCTAATCCAGCGCTGTATGTGGCTTACTGACAACAGACGCCAAGGGTTGATTCTGGGACTCCCCATGAGCAGAGCTCTGGTGTTGAGCTATGCTCCTCTTATGAGCACGGAAAACCATCTTATCTAGCTCATCTTATCTGTTTGTTCTTAACTGGAAGCAGTTCTCCAGGGTTTCAGTCAGGAGTCCTGTCCCCTGCCCCATCTTACCTGAGGCTGGTGACTGGACCTGTGGCTTGAGGTGCACAGGTGATCCTGAACTGTGGTCATTCTCTCCCGTTATGAAGGCACTTTCTGCTGTGTCAGACCAATGCTCCACCTAGCTCAGTATTACCTGCACTGCCTCGCAGCAGCTCTCCAGGACTTCAGACAGGAGATATTCACAGCCCTACTGCCTGCAGTTGCCATTAGAGATTGAAGCTGAGACCTTTTACATGCAAGTCAGATGCTCTACCACAGAGCCATGGCTTTTCAGAGTGGCTCTCTAAAAACTGAGGCAGGCATCTCTCCCAACGTTGCAACTTCACATCTTTTAAGGATTCCAGAAACTGAATCCAAGTCCAATATGTTTGTGAATCATGCACTCTCTACATAGCTTTGGCCCCTCACCAGCTACATGCATGCAGCTGAAGCTGTGTGAAGGTGATCTAGTCCCTAAAAGAATCTGTTCATTCATGCCACCCCCACATTTCCCTTCCCAAGCCCGGCTTACCCCCAAAATTGGGATCTTTTGCCCCCAAAATATGAATCGGTATTATAGGTTGTACCCCTCCACTAAGTTACACACAGAGTACACACAGAGAGATTAACCAGGTAAGGGGAACCTTTGCCCCCCCCCAAGCTGTTGCTGGACTACAACTCCCATTATCCGTGTCTATTGGATATATTAGCTGGGGCTGGTGGGAATTAGTTCAGCAATGGCTGGAGGGCCAAAGGTTCTCCACAGCTCAAATCAACCTAAGTTGGCCATGACCATTATTTTGGCCATGTCTGCTCTTAGAAGAAATAACACTGCAGCTCTCCATTCTCTCTCCCATATGGCCTTCTCATCTGATCCTCTTTTCTCTGTTAGTCTATTTCTTCCCTCATTATTCTATACCATGCTAGGAATATGGTAACCTGCCTTGTACTGCAAAATATTTTTTCCATGTATCCTAGTAGCATCTGCTGTGAATGGCCTCCAGGATCTCAGGCAGAGGAAGATATTTCCCATCACCTGCTAATTCAGGAGACCTTTGGCCTTCTGTGTGCTGCTGACCTTCAACTCCTACTGGCCCTAGAAAGCATGATCAATGCCTAGGTATGATGGGATATGTAATTTCACAACATCTGGAGAGCCAAAGGTCCCCCGCACCTGTTCTAATGGAGCCTTTTAACAGGAGCTGCCAGGGATTGAATTTGTGACCTCCTGCATGCAAAGCAGGTGTGCTGGCAATGAGTTGCAGTCCTTCTCACAATCCAAAGCATGTTAAACAGATCTGACTTATCAAGGTGAATTACATTTAGCATCAGCTCTGAAGCCATTCTACTTGAGAGGCATTCCTACCTAGGTTGCGCTAGATCAGGGGTCTGGCAACCTAAGGCCCATGGGCCACAAGCGGCCCGTGGGGGTCGTTTAACCCACCCATGGACCCCCACCGCCCGCTCAGTCGGCTCCCGTGCGCCGCGCTAAACCGGTGGGGAGCAGAGCAGGGACCGCCTTCTGTGATGCTGTCTGGCCTCCCATTGGCTTCAGGAAGCTCCTGCAGCCAATGGGAAGCTGCACACGCCTCCTCTGCACCAGAAGGAGTGCCAGAAATAGTGTTTGCATGTGTGTGCACTCAGGCCCACCGCGGTGTCTGCGGGACCGTGAACCGGCCCAAGCCACAAAAACTTTGCTGACCCCTGAGCTAGATGCTCCATGCTAGCCCTTTACTTATTTGTGCAGAGTCTTTGAAAGGCCGGGGTACATACTGTGCTCATCTCAAAAGGCTGTTCCATATCCAGACCTGCTCAGTGCCAGAGCTGCTGCAACTTGTGAAGTTTCCTTTCCACTTGGGGCAGTTCAGCTGTGAAGGTTAAACTTCCTATTTGTGTGTGTGTGTGTGTGTGTGAGAGAGAGAGAGAGAGAGAGAGAGAACTGCAACCCACTCAAAGCTTGAAGGGCGTGGTGGCCCAGCGTGGTAATAGAAGCAGTAGGTTGCATGCACTGGATTCATGTGAGATAATGGCTTGGCATAGGTAGAGGGATGCAGAAGTAAGGAATCTCTCACTTGGGCCAGTGAAAGCTCTTTCTATGTCCATTTTAGTCTTAGAAGCTCCCTGCTCCACACCAAAAAAGTCATGAGATCTAGAAGCCTGACACTTTTTTTAAAAAAAAAAGCAGTGCAATTAAATCAGCTTGGTTCAGAATATTGGAAGGGCTAAGCACCCACCAGGACTTAAATATTTTATTCTTCTCTTTTCCCAAACAGCATCAAAAACGGCTGAGATAAATGCAGCCACTCTTGACCTCACCTGCAAAGTCATGGCCGCTGCCCCTCATCTCAATGTGGACGCACTCCGTGAAGTCTTGGAATGCCCCATCTGCATGGAATGTTTTACCGAAGAGCACCTAAGGCCGAAACTGCTGCACTGTGGGCATACCATCTGCAAACAGTGCACTGAGAAGCTCCTGGCCAACAGCATCAACGGGATACGCTGTCCCTTCTGCAGCAAAGTCACGAGGATCACCAGCTTGGCTCAACTGACGGACAACCTGACCGTGCTGAAGATCATAGACACAGCGGGACTCAGCGAAACCGTTGGCATCCTCATGTGCAAGGCTTGCGGGCGGAGGCTCCCCAAGCACTTCTGCAAGAGCTGTGGCATGGTCTTGTGTGAATCGTGCAAAGAAGCTGAGCATGTGCAGCAGGGGCATGGCGTGGTTGCTATCAAAGAGGCAGCCGACGAACGGAGGAGGGAATTTGGGGCCCGGCTCGGCCAGCTGCGAGAGCTCATGGGGGACCTGCAGAAAAGGAAGGCAACTTTGGAAGGAGTTTCGAAGGACCTCCAAGTAAGGTACAAAGCCGTCCTGCAGGAGTATGGGAAAGAGGAGCGCAAAGTCCAAGAGGAGCTTGCTAGATCCCGAAAGTTCTTCACCACTTCCCTCTCTGAGGTGGAGAAAGTGAACAGCCAGATCATGGAGGAGCAGGCTTACCTGCTGAACATCGCCGAGGTGCAGATTGTGTCACGGTGTGACTACTTCCTTGCCAAAATCAAACAGGGAGACATAGCCCTCTTAGAGGAAGAGGGTGATGAAGAGGAACCTGAACTGATGAACAGCCTCCCCAAAGAGCTGACCCTGCAAGAAGTTGAGCTCCTCAAGGTAGGCCATGTTGGGCCGCTGCAGATTGGACAAGTGGTTAAAAAACCCAGGAGCATTAATGTGGAGGAATCGCAGGTGGAGATGGTGGCAGTGGCCTCTGTCTCCTTCAGGGAGGCAAATGTGGCTGATGCAGAGGTCAGTTCGCTGCCCAGCTGCTCCTCACCCACCAAACCACGCATGCCAGAGGCAGCATCCAGCATCCAGCAGTGCAACTTCCTCAAGAAGATGGGCTCTAAAGGCAGCACTCCAGGGACTTTCAACCTGCCCGTCAGCCTGCACGTCACCCCCCAGGGGGAGGTGCTTGTAGCAGATCGCGGAAACTTCCGGATCCAAGTCTTTACCCGCAAGGGCTTCCTAAAGGAGATCCGCCGGAGTCCCAGTGGCATTGACAGCTTTGTGCTCAGCTTTCTCGGAGCAGATCTGCCCAACCTGACTCCTTTGTCTGTCACCATGAACTGCAATGGACTGATTGGCGTGACCGACAGCTACGACAACTCTGTGAAGGTGTACACGATGGACGGGCACTGTGTGGCGTGCCACAGGAGCCAGCTAAGCAAGCCGTGGGGCATCACTGCCCTCCCATCGGGGCAGTTTGTAGTGACGGATGTGGAAGGGGGGAAGCTTTGGTGCTTCACAGTAGACCGCAGCATTGGGGTTGTGAAGTACAGTTGCCTGTGTAGCGCTGTGCGCCCCAAGTTCGTGACTTGCGACACTGAAGGGACTATCTACTTCACCCAGGGCCTGGGCTTGAACCTTGAAAACCGCCAACACGAGCACCACTTGGAAGGAGGCTTTTCGATTGGTTCCGTTGGCCCAGATGGCCATCTTGGCCGGCAGATCAGCCATTTCTTCTCGGAGAACGAGGACTTCCGGTGCATCGCAGGGATGTGCGTGGACGCCCGGGGGGACCTGATCGTTGCAGACAGCAGCCGGAAGGAAATACTGCATTTTCCAAAAGGGGGTGGCTATAACATCTTAATCCGGGAGGGACTCACGTGCCCTGTTGGCATAGCCATCACCCCCAAGGGACAGCTCTTGGTCTTGGACTGTTGGGATCATTGCATTAAGATCTACAGTTACCACCTGAGGAGGTACTCCACACCTTAAGAGGAAAAAGGCATGGTGTGTGTGTGGGGGGGGGGGTAACACGTGTGTCCACGCAAGAGATTCCTTTGTTGTTCCTAGTAGACTGACTTGTCATTCAGTGCCATAGTTTTCAAGCAGAGTGTGCCACAGTCCTGGCTGAACTGGTGCAGTGGCCACCTTTTTTGTGTATGCTCTTAGAAGAAAAGATAGGCAATCTCTGTGTTTGTGTGTGCACATTTTATTATTATTAAAATAGAAGTTAGCTAAGTAAATCTCCTAAGTGGAGAATGCTGGTAAAAGAGAGCTGGGATTTTTATTAGTCCTGCCGTACACCCCTAGGTTCCACCCCCACTTTCTGCCATTGCATGCGTATCAGGGCTCCAGCACCAGTCTCTTTTCATTGGCCTTTTCACAACAGTAGCTGGTAGTACTTTCCCCACTACTGAATCCTTTTAATTTCCCAACCGTGTTGGTGCAGCCCACCCATCACAAGCACTTCATCACAACAGTCCTGGTTTGAAATCAACCCCCCACTCCCCAAACCAGGATCTCACCCATCCTTACAGTGCCAACAGAGCCCTTGCGCTCAACATGTGTTAATGTGTATGTGTGTGCAAGAGAGAGACTGACTTTGTGCCCATTTATCATTCTGAAGTTAGACTGCTGCAATTGCAGGAATCTTGACTTGAAGCTAAAACTGTCTCCTAGGATTCTATGTTCATGAACCTTTTGTTTTGAACAGCAGCGATAGCCTTGCTGGATGGGAACTGATCTGAGATTTGTTTTTGATTCATGACTTTTGTGTTGTCGCTCGCTTGAAAAAAAAAATGTCTTGGAAAGCCATGTTTCTTGTTGATGTTTTTGCTAGGGGAAGGAGAAATTGGGAGTAAACAAGATCAAATCTGACAAACGATATGTTTAACCCTGCACCTTCAATATCCAGCATTCCACACCGCTGCACTGCCTGATGGGTTTCCACTAGTTGCACCATACGGAAAAGCTACTTGTCCGTAAGATGGGGGAAAGGCAGCTTTTTATTTCATTACAGGGAATCTCCCCCCGCCCCCCGCACGCCATGTCCACGTCTCAATTCCTTTCACAGCAAAATGCTATGTTGCCAGCGATGCCGCTAGGCCTTATTTAAGGTAACAGACGGGTTTGCGCATCAGCCAATGGGCATATGGCTTGGGTCAGATGAAGCGTGAAACCACAGCTGGGTGAATTAGCACACCCTAGGCATGCCCCAAAAAGGACAAGAAACACACCCTCTGATGTAACCGAAATGTCTCAGAGAGAAAGGAAACCAGCTTGTTAAGCGTAAATAGGACACAGTTGCCCAGCGTTAATCTGCCAGAATTAACGGTGTTAACTTCCAGCGGTGCCCTTGCAAAAAATGCTGGGGCAGGGGAAATGATTTCAAGCTGGTTCTGTAGTGGCTTGGTTTGCTGGAGGGAGGAAAAAAGTCACAGCTCGCCAAAGCTCCAGTTATCACGGCCCTTGCATTCTCAACGTGGGCTGGAGAAGGCCAAGGTACTGCATATGTGTTTGTGCTCTGGCTCTGCCAAGCAAGAGTGGAGCATTCATTGGTCTGAAATGCTTTGGATGTGACAGGTATTATGTAGAACAGAGAGGATCACTACGCTCCCACTGTAGCTGCAAGAGCTGGATATATAGATACCTTTCCTACTAATTTACTCTTGTGAAAAGGGGGGCTGGCAGGCTGCTCTCTCTTCAAGCTTCCTTCTAGTTTTTCCCAAAGACAGTTCAGGAAAGGCAGGGTTACAGTTAAGGTGATGGATACCCAAAGAAGTGCAGGAGTGTGAATAATTAGGGGGCGCAACCCAGACACACACACACACACACCTGCCTGACTGTAGCACCTAAAAGCACCACAGATCTTATTCTGTGCTAGTGTGGCTCTGTAACTCTGTCCTAAAGATCCCAGACTCTGCACTTGGAATGAATTTTGCAGACTGTGTTCGTTTGTGTTCATTCTCTTAATGACATGCAGAGTTGTGTGATTTTTGTTAAGTGTGTGATGTGAAGAGAGTAGAGGGGAATAATATTCATATTATAATGATTATGATTATTTATTAAATTTATATACCGCCCCATACCTGCAGGTCTCAGGGCGGCTCACAGGATAAAATCAGATTATAAAACCACAAAATACATAATCAAAACAAAAACAACCCAATAACACACACACACACACACACACACACACATTTTAAAAGGGCATAGTTAGGGAGAAAGAAGACCTGGATGATAGTATTGGTGAGTTGAGAACTTGTCCCTCTGCTATTGGGACCCTTACCCAAAACTTATATTTTTTTAAAGCTGCTATATTTCTAAGTTTCATCATCAGGAGAAACAGAACCTTGCTTTAGCTCCAACCTAAGCAGACCTTTTCATGCTGGATTGCACATGAGATACTACATAATGATCTACAGCACAGTGAAAGGGTACTATTTTTATTTTTAAGATAGATTTGATTGCAGCCAACTATTGCTTCTAAATTAGGTGGATTGTATTTATGGTAATATCCCAAATACAGCGACAGTGACCCACAATCCCAGTTGTGTGAATGAAATGGAAAGCTGATGGTGTGGACTGCCCCTTCCTGTGTGGGTTTTAGCTTTAATGGGTGGGCCCTGCCAGTGAGCTTTTATACCAAACTGAGAGACAAAGAATGGCTTCAGTATGTAGAAACAACTGAGATTGCAAATAATCACCTGGATTGGGCTATGTGTGTGTGTCTCTTCTGTCTAATTGCTGTGCTGCCTTCACCCACAGCCCTTCGATGAACATATTTATAGCTGCCGCCTATCAATATTATTTTTTTACTTTTTTTGCAATTTTGAAATGTTTGCTTTTATGAGCTGGCTGTTGCACACAGCCTGTGCCAGACTGATTCGCAGAAGCAATATTGTGTTTTATAAATAAGCACTTGCCGCATACGCTGTTCCAGGGAGCATCTTTTGTAGTCAATATCCCACTACAGAGAGCATTTGGGAAAGCCATAGGTTCATTTAAGTGGACTTAAAGCCCACTCTGTTCTGCTGACAGAGCACTTGACTGCCTTGGCTTTAGCCAAGCAGCCACATTGCAGTTTAAGCGAAGCCCACCATCTGTTCCACTCTCCCGACAGCAAATGGGCAGAGAGGAGAGGAACAGCACATTTTAGTTTATGGTGCATTTGTGATTCACAGAGGTCCACCCCACATGCTCGCTGTATGGTGTGTTGGGGGGGGCTCTTTGCATCTGCTCTGCTGTCCTGTTTTCAGCACAGATGGAGGAAGACACAGGACGTTTCTACCCCAGCTGCAGTCCACGTGCCTCTCTTGGCAAAGCAGAACTCTCTGAATTGGCCTTTCCTGCTTTGGTGAGGAGAATCGCTTTTGCAAGCAGCTGCTAAGCCATAGTTCTTACTGAGTGATGATTCACATGGGCTATATGTTTAAAACAGGATCATACAACTTGAAACAGTCTTGGCTTCCCCCAAAATAATCCTGGGAAATGTGGTAAGCTAAGGGTGTTGAGTGGAGAAGGCACTGGCAAACTACTCCAGTATTTTGCCAAGAAAACTCCATGGACATAAAAAAGGAGAAGCTTTGAGAAGAAAGTGAGAGTTTCCAAGGCATGCTCTGGTTCATGGGGTCACCAAGAGTCAAACACGACTAAGACGACTAAACAACAACAACAAGGGTATTGAGAGTTGTTACGAGACCCCTGTTCCCCTCACAGAACCACAGTTCCCAGGGAAAAGGGAAATATTACTATTATTTTCATAAAATGTATATACACTCAAACCTCGGAACTCAAACAGCTCTGCTGCCGAACGTCTCAGTTCCTGAACGCCAAAAACCCGGAAGTGTTCCGGTTCTCAAACATTCCTCGGAACTCGAATTTCTGACACAACTTCCTCTTGAGTGCAATAAGCTCTTGCAACCAATCAGAAGCCGCGACTCTGAACTCAAACGTTTCGGAAGTCAGGTGGTCTTTCGGAATGGATTACGTTTGAGTTCTGAGGTTTGACAGTACTGCTCAATTGTAATAAATCCTCAAAGCAGTTTACAAAAATATTGTTAAACCACTCTGAGAATTGTTAGCTCTGTGAGGGGAATAGCGAACTGCAGTTTAACAAGCTTCCGATTCCTTGGGGGAAGTGATGAGCACTTAAAGTAGTATGATAATGATCTGAATGTATAATACAAACAGGGCCTACCACAGATCCATTAATTTCAAACAAATGTTGAATCATATCCTCAGCCCCTAACAGGAATGCCTCTGCTCCTTGGGTCCATTTTCCTCTTTCACCAGAGATGAAGTATTGTTTCCCTTCTGGACAGCTGAGCACAGTCAGCTCCCTTGGGGCTACATTTGGTTCCACACATCTCATCCCATTAAAGGTAAAGGGACTCCTGACCATTAGGTCCAGTCGTGACCGACTCTGGGGTTGCGGTGCTCATTTCGCTTTATTGGCCGAGGGAGCCGGCGTACAGCTTCCAGGTCATGTGGCCAGCATGACTAAGCCGCTTCTGGCGAACCAGAGCAGCGCACGGAAACGCCGTTTACCTTCCCACCGGAGTGGTACCTATTTATCTACTTGCACTTTGACATACTTTCGAACTGCTAGGTTGGCAGGAGCAGGGACCGAGCAATGGGAGCTCACCCCGTTGCGGGGATTTGAACCGCCAACCTTCTGATCGGCAAGTCCTAGGCTCTGTGGTTTAACCCACAGCACCATGTCTACACGTCTGTGTATGCAGGGAGGCACACCTAAGTGTTGTAGAAACCATTTTGAGTTTGGTGTGGGGGTGGCCCCTGTTTCGCTTCCAACACTGATAGGCACTCATTCACCCACATTCGCTATTGGTATACCGTACACATATGTGGATTAATAAACAGCTGGGTAACTGTTTTGTCACTTGCACAAATGTGTTTTGCTGTGCCTTTTGTTTCTGGCTGTGTGCTTGAGGGTGCATTGTGTTTTTAGAAGGCTGAGTAATAGAGAGGAAATTGAATTAAATGTTCACTGCAAAAATAATAAGAAGAGAAAAAGCTGGTGTTATTAAAAACACTTCATCTCCTCTCTTGCCTCCTCCCTCCCCCTTAATGGAAGGTCTGTTTCACAAGGTCTTAAAAACAAATTATGCTTGGTAGGTAGGGAAGAAACAGAAGCATTCTCTCTTGTGCTATTAGGAGATGCAGTAATTGCAACAGCAGCAAGCAGAAATTCCTGTGGGCGTACACAGGGTAACTTCATCAAATTTGACTCCCTGCTACTCAGATATTAGGGGTTTCTTTTCCTTTATTGTATTGGCTCCTATTATTTCTTAAACACAAAGAGAAGCAGCCTGAACACAATCTCTCTCTCCTTTTTGCAGCAGCTGCAGCAGAAATTTTAGGTAAAGGTAGGGCCATTTAAGAAGACCCCCACCATCTCCTCTAAAGCATAAAGAAGCAAAGAATTCATATTTTCTCTATGTGTTTTGGGTGTGTAGGAATCTATCTTATACTGACTCAGACCACTGGTCCATCAAGCTCAGTACCGTGTACAATGACTGGCAGCAGCTCTGAAAAGTTTTGGGTAGGGACCTGGTGCTTCTGGGGTTTGAACCTGGAACTTTCTGTGTGCAAAGCAGATGCTCGACCATTGAGTTATGGCTCTTCTCTGAATCTTCCAATGAAGGACTCTGTGTATCTTCACCTAGATCAGGGACACACACCTTTAGTGGTAGCTCTCAAGCTTGGACTTTGAATCTCAGGGAAATTAATCCCGTAGTCAAGGGTCAATTTCTGAGGATATACTCAGCACCCCTATATAAACATGATTTTGTGCTTAAATGGTTAACTAATGGGGTGACCCACGGCTCAGCTGTGACATCTTTGTTGCCAAGTGTGTTGTTTTACAGCATTTTACAATATTGGTAGATCTTGTGTGATGAATTTAAAACAGTGTTGGAGAACCTGTAACCCAGGCTTCCTCAACCTCGGCCCTCCAGATGTTTTGAGACTACAATTCCCATCATCCCTGACCACTGCCTGCTAGCTAGGGATCATGGGAGTTGCAGGCCAAAAACATCTGGAGGGCCGAGGTTGAGGAAGCCTACCGTAACCCTTCAGGTGCTGGACTCTTGACTCCCTGCCACCCCCCCCTCACCCCTCTGTGTGTGGCTAGTGGTCAAGGATGATGGTAACTGGAGGACTTCTTGAAGGCTAAATGTTCCCCATCTCTGTTTTAGAGCGGTGGAGACGTGTCTCTGTGATGACAACAGCCATTCCACTAATCTTCCATCTTGGAACTCTCTGCCCTTTTCCTTAGGTGTGTTGCTTAAGGTATATAGGATCAGCAACCGGTTCAATCCCCAGCATCTCCAAACTCAGGAAGAACATGGAGAGAGCTACTCAGAGTAGGCAATATGAATCAGTCCAGGACAGCTGCATATGTTTAGGATGGTATGGTTGAGGCAGACGGTAGCTGGTGTAATGGCTGTCCCCAGTGAAATGTTGCAATTTCCCCAAACAAATTCTTTCTCCTTAAAAAAGGGGTCAGGGTAGTTTTTCTCCTTCTGCCCTCACAATGGTGAAGCAATGCAAGAGGAATTAGATGACAGAACGGCAGATACCAGAAACATGATCACTCATTGGTGTTTTGTTGTCTTGGTCTTGTGGTTTCAATCAACTAGTATATAACTGAGGACCAGTGTGGTATAGGAGTTAGAGCAGTGACTCCTGGGTTAAAATCCTTACTCGGCCACAAAGCTTTGCTAGGTGACACTCAGCCTTACAGGATTGTGAGGTTGGGGGTGAGGTGGGTGGAGAGAAGATAACAATGGTTGGCTCCTTTGTGGCATTAAAAAATGATAAGCAAATGTAATGAGTAGGGGTTGCTCGTGCGTAAGTTGCCGCCTCTCCTGGCTATGTTGCCTTGTTAAACCTTTCTGTCTGGACAGCCCTTCACTTCGTGGCTGCCTCAGTCGCTAGCAGAATCCGTCAGTGGGCGTTTCTTAAACCTTTTCCAACATAAAAGTTGTTTGACGCCAAGTCTCCTCCTACTCTCCCTGCGCGGAAGCCTTCTGCGCAGGAAGGGCGTGGGTAGCGGAGGACCCGTGCTCTCCCCGCTGGTGTCCGGTGAAGAGTCCTGGAGCCCTCTCGCCGATTCCCCCATCTGCCCCCCTTTATCCCTGGTGTTGCGCTGATTTGCTTCCCCATCTGCTGAGCTGCCTCTCTCCCTGCTGGGCCCTTCTCCAGCATCATTTGAGAGCCTTCCCTCCGCCTCTAGCTCCAATGTCAGTTCCCTGACAGCAAAGAAACAATAACCTGGTTTCAACCCTCACAAACCCTCTCAGCTACAGTTGTTATGCTACTTCCCAAGAAGGAACTCTACATTATTTGAAAGCCAGGTTATTGAAAGCAAAAATGCCACAACAAACAGCAAAATGCAAAGATGCTTATTTGTATACTTTACAATAAATCTTTCTGTTGGTCAGGGGGTGACAACCATTTTTTTGCTCCCCATGGTCACATTGGCAAACTGGAGAACTGACTGTGGGCACCACACACAAATACTATCCTATTGGATTCTTCTTCCAAACGTAAGGTCACTGGGAATGGAGAGCCCTGTGGGCACCAAGGAACACCTCTGTGGGCACATAAGTGCCCATGGGCGCCACACTGGCAACCGCTGCTGAATTGTCATCAGTAAAGAAGCGAGATGCAGAAAAGTAAAGGTTTCTCTTTGTGGGAAAGGACATTACATATTTTTTTTTAAAGAAAGCTACAGAGTGGAATTCACTGAAGCGCAAATCCCTCAACCTAGCTGAGCTTTTCACCGGACTTACTACACAAACCTGCACTGCTAACCTACGGCATTCAGTCTAGTTTACTCATTCATACCATCATTATAATCAACAATTTTTAAGTCTCCCCAGAAATCACACAGTGGGTAAGATCAATGACATGGAAGGAGGAGCACACACTCACTTTTTCCCACTCTCTTAAGGCAAGTTGTCATTTATCATTGTTTAAGACTGAAGCAAATGGGTTAGATGAGTTCTGAATGCATTTTATACAAAACACAACACATAGGGAAACACAGGACGGGAAAAGACTGTCCAGGAAATGGTTGGGAGGGTCACACTGTTTTGCATCCAATTTGTGGATTTCATTCGCCTGCACTGTCTTGCATCAGGTTGCCTATGCACAATAACTTTAAAGCACATTTGAAACACTTCCCTCCCACCCACCCAAGAACTATGTGCACTGCTGTTTATCACCCACAGAGTTGCAATTCCCATCAATCTATAACAAACTACAGTGTCCAGAATTCTTGGGAGCGGGGGGTGATATGCTTCAAATGTACTTTAAAAGTATATTATGCTCGCAGTGTTCCATTTCTTCTCCTGAATGCAATGCACAGCCCAATCCCAGACTGCAGACAGTAGATAGCTATCATAGCTAATAGCCTTATAAACCAGCAGATAAGGAGTGAGGCAAATGTCCCTAGGGAGCAACCCCCCCCCCCAATTCCAGCGCACTGCAGTTCCATCCTGTGTCACCAACAAACAGAGTGTTGAGGAGGATCTTTATCTTATGTACAATGGGGTTTTATGCTGATGGACCCTGATCAATTATTTCTGGAGATTTGTTTTCACAACAAGCTATACAATTTAACCAGCAGGAGACTGGGATTAGCAGTGGCCCAACTTTCTGAAAACGGTAAGTGGCAGGCAAGCTGCAAAAACCAGGTGGCCATGTAGTTTTCTGGAGGCGGCAAACAAGCTGGCTATTGCAAATCGCTGAACTTTTAGAAATATAACCTAATTGTATCACTTCAAAGTCCCAAAGTTTATTGCCCTGTTTAATGATGTGTCTGGTTATTTATGGCACTGCACAATGAGTCTGCTGCTGAATTAATATACTTCCTTAAAGACCGTCATTGTCGCAAGCGATAAAACGGAACCATTCCCAGACAGCTCAATTATGTCACATTTATAGAAACCTACTCAAATCACCCTCAGCAATTTTCAGAGGGCTGGCAAGCAGATGACAAGGATCGCAGCGCGTTGGGCTCAGAAACAGGACAGCAAGCGAAAGCCTTGCAGGCGGAAAGCAAGGAGCGCAGATGGACTTGTTGCGGGGGGGGAGAGGTGTGCATCTGGGAGAAGAAAAAAAGTGGTGGCCCCAGGCTCCTGCACTGGAAAGGAGCCCTCTCCTCAGCCATGCAACAGAAGGAAATATGCAGAACTTGTGATATGTAAAAAGTGGAAGTAAGCGAGAAAACTTCTGCTAGCCTCCAGGGGCGTCTTACCTTTCTGATACTGGAACCAGAGCTGCTGCTGTACTTTCTTGCTGGGAAAGTGGATGGTGCAGCTGAACTCGGATCCATAGAGGGCCTCTGCTATGTAGTGGGAGCCATACTGCTGAATGAAGTAGAGCAGTTCTTCACGGCTGCTGTCCTTGTTCAGGATCTTCAGGACATTAAAAAATCCTGTAAGAGCCAAGAGGGAGGAGGAGGAGGGATGTCACAGATTTTATTTTATTTTATATTTTTTTTAAGTTAAGAAACGATGCAACAGAAGGGAACCTGGAATACCATTCACATACACTATTGACCAATTGCTCAATGTGCCCTCCTTCTCTATTAGTTTCTCCTACAAATTCCAGTTTTGGTGCTTGGCAAGCGGAACTGGACGCACTATTTCCTGCACTGCTGTTTCCGTAAGGACTCCTCAGGTGAAGCTTGCTCTTCTTTACCCCTCTGCACACGCCCACCTTCGAACCTACACCACTGGACCTGTTTTGCAAGACTGTGACCGTCAATTTAGCCATTTCAGCAACCAACACAGCAAGATCAGTGAGCATTTGTTTATCACCTGCCACTGGGTCCTCTGGGGGGCTGCCTTTTAGATAAATGGGGCCCAAAACCAATTCCAAAGAATGGGATAACACCATAAGGACATAAGAAGAGCCTGCTGAATCAGTCCAGCGTCCTGTTCTCACAGTGGCTGACCAGATACCAGTGGGAAACCCACATGCAGGATCTGACCACAATCCCCACCCTGTGGTTTTCAACAACTGGGATCCAGAAGTATACTGCCTCCAACTGTGGAGGCAGAGCGTAGCCTTCATGGATAACAGTTCAACCTCCATGAATTTATCTAATCCTCTTTCAAAGGCATCCAGGTTGGTGGCCATTACTCTCTTCCATGTGTGCGAGTTGCACAATGTAAATATGCACTGTGTAAAACACAAAATAGTGCATGTTTTCTGGTGGGAGTGTGCAGAGGGCTAAAGAACCATCACCATAAGACTTTGATGCCACAGCTAGGCAAAGAGTGCCTGATGACCGTACTTTGTAAGTAGAATCAGACAGTGTTGTCCTTAAAAATAAGAGAACTCAGAAAACCTGAGTTCGGATATGTTATAGACATGCTGATTAATTCAGCCAAGTCACTCTCAGCCTCAGGCATTTCATCTGAAAAATGGGAACATGAAATTAATGGCCTTACACAGATATTGGGTGGTAAATACAAAAAAAAAAAAAAGGGAAAAAATGAGCACATTCTTGTTTGTGATAAACAACATTCCTAGTGTTTCTGTTGCTTTGGCTGCCAACCTATGCAGAATGCTATAGACAGAGGCATGGCATAACCCTAGCCTTGGAGGGAGGCATTGTAGCTCAGTGGTGGAGCACATACAGCAGTCAACAGAAGGGTGGAACAGCAGCACTTGCCTGACTTTCTGACAGTACGGAGAGTGGGAAGGGCAAGCGTAGAGATCAGTGCTGGGCAAACACACAGTGGAGACAATACATTAGAAGAGCCTGTTAGATCAGGCCAATAGCCCATGTAGTCCAGCTTTCTGCTCTCACAGTGGCCAACCAGATGCCCATGGAAACCAAAAAGCAGGACCTGAGTGCAACAGCAACTCTCCCCTCCCGTGGTTTCTAGCGATTAGGATTCAGAAGCATTACTGCTTTCACCTCTGGAAGTAGAGCTTAGCTACAGATAGCCCTCTCCTCCATGGGCTATTATAGTGTTGGTGTGTTTGCATAGCACCAATTTTGACACCACCTTGCCCCTCCCCCTGCACAGCAGCATCTTTACTGCCCTATCTCACTGTCTGCTACTGAAAATAGGCCTTGCCTGCAGAAGGCCACGGGAAGAAGACCACAAGGACAATCACTGTCATTTCCAGTTACAAGGACCAAGTAAATGGTGATGTGAAAGAATCTTAGTAGGCAGAGCCACCCGTGCCTGAGATCAGCCAGACTGGACATTACTGGGCTAGATGGATAAACAGCCTGAACCAGAATATGGCTGCTTCTTATGATCCTTTATTAGGGAAGGGGTATTCCTCAGTGGTAGAGCATCAGCTCTGCATGCAAAAGATCCCAGGCTAAATCTTTGGCATCTCCAGGTGGGGCTGGCAATGAGAACTCCTGAAGCCTTGGAGAACCACTACCAGTCAGGGTTGACAATACTGAGCTAAATGGAACCATGAGGACTAGGCTCTTAAATCATTGTTAAAGACATGGTTTTAGCTCAGAGGTAAAGCTCTTGAGTTGCATGAAAAATATCCCAGGTTCAATCCCCAGGGAGACCCTGGAATCCCAGAGAACCATTGCCAGTCAATGAAGACAATACGGACAAATAGTCTGACTCAGTATAAGGCAGCTCCCTACAGGTTATAGCCACCTAAGCAGACCCACTGAAACTAACAGACCTAAGTTAGTCTTGTCAATTATTTTCAGTAAATCTGCTCTAAGCTGACAATATGCTGTTCTGTATCCCTAATGCTGCTTCCCTTGCAAATGTGTACAGAAACTGCTGAAATGCCCATCCCTGATCAATAGCCAGGCATGTGTTTTGCTAGTCTTTTAGGAAGCTAGTTGATGGATGTGTGTGACACATGTATCACCACTGAGCAATGTTAGAAGCTGAGACATGAAATCTAGGAGCTAAATGGGACCTTAAACCTACAATATGGGTGCAGCAATGGAATGTCTAGGTGCACGTTTTTACAACAAGAATACAAAGGTGAAAATGAATGAACTGCAGCCAAAATATTATGTTCATTTTTCACATGCTCTAGTCCTTCCCCTGCCCACCCCCCTAATATTATTAAGAGGGTGTCTTCTCCAGTCTTCAGAGAGCAGCTGGAAGTGGGGAGGTGGAAAAAGGTCCTCCTTTCCTCCTACTCTGCAGTTTTAACCTGAAATCTTAGGCACAGTTCTGCACCCAAAGCTCAGAAACTTCTCGCACTAATGAAATACCTTGTCGCAAAATGCTCCTAGAACAATGGGAGTTTCATACACTGCCACTGAGAAGTTACCATTGCAACCATTGCAAGTTGCAGCAGAAGTCTCTGGCAAAGAACTACAGCTGTCTCCCAGCTTGCAATCGTCACTGTAATGTGGCTGTTCTCACCTGCTGAGAGGGCAATGGTGCTTAGCTTTACTTTATACAGGTTGCTTCGGACCCTCCAGTGCTGAACCATGGGGTAGCCCATGGCTTCGTCATACCGGATATCACCTGTGAAGACATAATTTTGAGTCAGAGCACAAGAGGCAGGAAGTGGCCAGAGAAGAGAGCTGTCTACTTACGCTCCCACAGGCTTATTTCATTGTCACAAACTTTGGGATTATGAAGAGTGCAGTAACAGAGATCACAGCCTCATAACAATAGTCACTGCTGGGGTTCTTCAATGAACAGGCTGCAGGCAAGATGAAGACAGAGCCATGCTTATTGGCACCAACAGGGTGTGTGTTTTAGAAGAAACATCACTTAACATGGCATAAGAATTGGAAATTATCCAGAAAAACGTAATTTCCAGACACAAAAATTGTGGTATCTGTGGGAAGGGCAAAGGGAGAGGGGAAGAAGCAGGGCTCTGCCAATAGACCAGTTTCCCTCGGCTCATGTACAGCTGTCAGTCTGTAGCAGCTATTCCATCAGGCTGCAACAGAGGGAAAGAAGGAACGCTATGCATTTGGCTTTGCTGAAAGACCAGCTGCCTTTGGCTCTGCCTCTCCTGCACTTTTCACATGGCAGTGACCACTCCATCAAGCAGCTTAAACTGTTTCCTTCCCAACTGGGCATTAATAAGAACTACCCTCCACCTAGAACTCAGGTGAGTTGCAACTATGTCCAAGTCTCCTACCTGTGAGCAGCTGGAGATTTGGAAGTGGCTCAGAGAGCACACCACGACATTGCTCCTCAACTGGTAACGGGATCACCATCAACGCATCAGCCAACTGGGGAAAGTCCTTGATGAAATTATTCTCCCTGCAGAAAGAAATCAGAAAACTCAAAAATAATGATCTGGGTGCCCTCTGGGCAGAGAATCTGAGCACAGTGTTAGGTGGTAGGAGATATTAAGCGAAGGGTGCATTTGTGTAAAAGAGAAATTGTGTGTTTATGTGTGTGTGCAAGGAAAGAGGGAAACCTCAGTGATACAACTCTTCAGGTAATCAACTGCCTCCCTGTGATTTGTTGTAGAATGAACCATTTGCTACGTTCTTTGTTTTAAAACACACTCTAGAGCGGCTAATACTGTCCCAACTTGCAGTAAAGGACAGGTTACAAGTACATTGCCCTCACCTCTACGATTGCACCCGGACAACAGCAGCATTTTAAACAATGAATGCTGATTCTCTCATAATGAGATGCACCCCTCTCCAGTTTAAGCTTCACCGTAAAATGCTTTGGATTTCCTAAAACCAGAAGGTGGCAAGCTTAGTAGCAAAACCATCCCTACTTTTGCTACGTTTATTTTACATGCTCCAGTCTTTGCCTATTGGCATTCTGTCTTGTCCAGACCTTCTTTGTCTGTTGCTGGTGGTGGAGATAGACTGAAAACATTGTGCTTTCAAATTGCTCGAGTGCATTGTTATGGTTTTGCAGATGCAATAATGAGTTCCCCTTACCATTGGCTCTCCACCACAAGGTGCAAGTAACTAACAGGGCTGCCCAGGGAGTGCCGCGAGGCAGTCAGCCTGGTGCCTTGGCTTTTAGGAGCCACTTACACTCAGCAAAGGAACGTTCAGCAAGGCTGCTGTCTGGGAGGATGGCTGCCGCCAACCTCGTCCCAGAACACTCTGTAGATGTACTCTGGAAGGCAGACAGACGCTGCCTCTTTGAGATGTGACACCGCCATTCAGCTTCAAACCTGGATTTCCCCTCCAAGAAACAGGAGCTGTTAATTAGATCCCTCGGGGTCTGCTGTATTGTTCCTCCCTTTTATTCTTTCTTTAAAATACACATACAGAAGCCAATATGAAACTCTGCACAAGCTACAACACTTACCTTTTGCCCAACGCTTTCTAGGCAAAGGTCTGTGCTTTAAAGCACTGTGTGTAAGAGCTTTTTATTTTCTTGCCCTGGCAGTTCCTCTATGAAAAGCCACTCTTTATTTCTGAGTCAGAACAAACATCAGTTCAGGTTTTCTGCGGATTTGCATTTGCTCCGATTCAGCGGTAGAGAGTGGGTTTTGTGGGGAAAGTGCTCAGAGGGAGGTTGGGAAGCACATGGACATGACACGGCATGTTCAAGTGTGGACCTGTGCCTGGAAACAGCCCCAAAGGAAGTCTGGATGAACCATGACTTCCTTCCTATGTTCTTCCTATTATGTTCACACGTGACATAACCACCATCAAGGAGCTCTCCAATGCATATTTAAGCACATATCACAGAATCATAGAATTTTAGAGCTGGAAGGGACCCAAGCGTCATCTAGTCCAACCCCCTGCAATGAGGAATCTCAGCTAAAGCCTCCATGACAGACGGCCATCCAACCTCTGCTTAAAAACACCCTCTAGTAGGAGTCTGTTCTACTGCCGAACAGCTCTTACTGTCAGAAAGTTCTTTCTGGTGTTTAGTCAGAATCTACTTTCTTGTAACTTGAAGCCATTGGCTGGAGTCCTACCCTCCAGAGCAGGAGAAAACAACCTTGTGACAGCCCTTCAGATAGCTGAAGATGGCTATCATATCTCCTCTCAGTCTCCTCTTTTCCAGGCTAAATAAACTAGCTCCTTCAATTATAAGGATTAGCTTCTGGACCCTTGATCTTAGCTGCATACATTTCAGTTTGTCAAGATCCTTCCTAAATTGTGGTGGACAGAACTGGACACAGTATTCCAGGTGTGCTTCATAGGCAGCAACCATGCACGGCCCTGGATCTCCAGGCACCCACAAATTTTAAATGAAGGGGCTGACCCCCCGCCCGATTCCACTTGGTGGCATGTGCACACTGCGGGGTGTGCACATGTCACATTGGTACGTTCGCATGATGTGTGCAAGTAACATCAGCATGCTGTAGGCCTGCCAACACCACACACGCATGCATGCATGCATGCCCCAGGCACTCAAGGCAGCACGCTTGGTGTGGTCTGACGAGGGCAGAATAGAGTGGGACGATGACTTCCCTTAAGCTGGACACTAGACTGTTGATATATATGAAACTGAAACCAGTAGTTATTCCTTATCTGCACCATGTCATGTAAACTATCTAGAAGCAGGTAGCTTCAAGGTCAGAAGCATGAGGTAATGTTCATGCGCAGAGTTCTTATGGCCTGGATGAGAGAGTGAGAGAAAGAATTGAGCTTGTTCTTTTCTCTCTCTGCTCTCTCTGCTGGGAGGGAGAGAACCATCTTCAGAAGCGGACTGTCCCAGCAGCATGCTAGTGACTAATTTATGGGCTAATGATGTACAGAACCATTAAGCTGCAAACCAGCAATAAACTTTATTGCCTGAACCATGGGTGTGAAGTGAGTTTATTGCATCGGTGATTGTCTCCAAAAGGCCTTGCAACACTGTGCAGAGTGACGCACACAGAGGAGCGTGCTGGACACCTTGTGAGTTGGAAAATATACTCACTAATATCCAACATAGTCTCTTGTTGATGCAGTCTAGAATAGCATTAGCTTTTTTTGCTGCTGCATCGCACTATTGACTCATGTTGAGCATGTGGTCCACCAAGACCCCTAGATTCTTTTCACAT
Organism: Podarcis pityusensis; assembly: GCF_964106645.2. Classification (NCBI taxonomy): domain Eukaryota; kingdom Metazoa; phylum Chordata; class Lepidosauria; order Squamata; family Lacertidae; genus Podarcis; species Podarcis pityusensis. The sequence continues at coordinate 7,354,358 of NC_138044.1, read as the reverse complement.
GTACTACTAGTAAGCCAGGTGTCCCCCATCTTGTATTTGTGCATCTGGTTCTTCCTGCCTAAGTGCAGAACCTTATATTTGCCCCTATTGAAACTCATTTTGATAGCTTGGACCCGGCTCTCCAATCTGTTAAGGTCATTTTGAATTTTGATTCTGTCTTCCTCAACATTAGCCATCTCTCCCAGTTTGGTGTCATCTGCAAATTTGATGAGCATCTCCTCAATTTCTTCATAAAGACATTGAACAACAATGGGCCTAGAACAGAACCCTGTGGCACCCCACTTGTCACTTCTTTCCAGGATGACGATGAACCATCAGTGAGTACTCTTAGGGTTAAGTCCGCCAGCCAGCTACAAATCCACCTAACCACATTCCACCAACATTTCACAAGCTTCCTCATGAGAATATTGCAGGAGACTTTGTCAAAAGCCTTACTGATATCAAGATACACTATTTCACGGCATTTCTCTGATCCCCCCGAATCAACAAAAATAAATAAAAATACATAGCAAACTGAGATTCTGCCCCCCTTCCCCAACAAAAGCCCTGCCCCGCAACAAAAAAATCCTGGCTATGCCTGTGAGAAGAATGGCAACAGTGCACTGTGGACACTGAAACTCTTGGCAAATAGATTTTTGTACAAAGTGACAGCTCCAGCATCCATGGAAAGCTGACTCTGCAACAGCAGCTCTGGGAGAGACAGTAGCAGTGACAAGGGAGATTTATGCCTCTGATGAATGTTGTTGCAAAGCACATGCTGGACACAGATGCAAGATGCATCAGTCAAGGCAGGTGCAGTGGATATCTGCACTACCATTTCACTCTGCTCTTAGCTCCGTTGTGTGACGGGGATGAAACAAAGCATACCCCACTGAAAAGTATGACCCTCATAAATTATCCCACCCTAGATAATGGAAGAGGGATCAATGCAGGCTGCAGTTTTCATAGAGGATGTCAGAGATTCAAACATGCATGAGATGCACATTAATTCCTTTCGGTATTCATAGAATCACAAGAGTTGGAAGGGATACCAAGAGTCATCTAGTCCAACTCCCTGCAATTTAGGAGTCATAGCTAAAGAATCCCTGGCAGGTGGCCACCCAACCTCTGTTCAAAAACAGAGTTCACCACCTTTTGAACTAGTCTGTTCCAATGTCGAACAGTTCTTTCTTTCTTTCTTGAAATTTGAATCCATAGATTTGGGACATCCACTCTGGAGCAGCAGAAAACAAGCTTGCTCCATCTTCCACCTGACAGCCCTTGAGATATGTGAAGATGACTATCATGTCATCTCTCAGTCTCCTCCTGTCCAGGCTAAACAAACCCAACTCCCTTAATTGTTCCTCATAAGGCTTTGTTTCCAGACCCTTTATCACCTGGTCACCCTCCTCTGCAAATATTCCAGCTTGTCAATATCCTTCTTAAACTGTGGTGCCCAGAACTGAACACATTAAACATGCATACATGCTCAGAAGCTGGCCTTCCTGGCTTGCTGTCAATCGCAACCCAGATTTCCAAAAAGTGCAAGAAGTCAAAGAATAGAAAGAACCCAAAAGCTCCATCTGCATATGAATTTGGGGGTGGAGTGGGGGAGGGGAGAGAGAAATCAAATCATTTCTGAATAGAATCTATGTGCAACTGAGGGGTTGGAGTAATGAAAAGAGGTCTGTGTGTGTGTGTGTGTGTGTGCGAGGTGTGTGTAGATTAGGAATGCCCCCCCCTTTTTAAAAAAGGACAGCATTTGTTTGCTGGCGGGGCTGCATACCAAAGTAGTGGTGGGATCAAAGGGGTGTGGGGTGAAAACAAGCAGTGGACCACCCATTTTCTTTCTGCCATCATACTCCCTCCCTTCCTTGAAAGCAATTCCTCCTCCCAGTGTGGTGTAGTGGTTAAGAGCGGTAGACTCGTAATCTGGGGAACCGGGTTCGCGTCTCCGCTCCTCCACATGCAACTGCTGGGTGACCTTGGGCTAGTCACACTTCTCTGAAGTCTCTCAGCCTCACTCACCTCACAGAGTGTTTGTTGTGGGGGAGGAAGGGAAAGGAGAATGTTAGCCGCTTGGAGACTCCCTAGGGTAGTGATAAAGCGGGATATCAAATCCAAACTCTTCTTCTTCTTCTTCCCCACAACACACATAATCAAATTATTCCTGGGTGAAGGAGGAGAAGCCATGGATGGACTGAACAGCACTACAGGCTGCACCTACTCCTGGTGTAGCTAGGGAGGGAGTGAACATCTGGAACAGGGCAAAATCAAGACTGCATTCTTAATGGATCCAGCTCCCCTCATTATGGTTGAGAGTGCACATTCAAAGACAGAAACGGGAAGTAGAAAGCTGCCATATACATTTTGCTCCATCTACCTGAGTATTCCCTTCTGCGATTAGCAGTAGATCCCAAAGGGCCTTCAGCTAGAGAATGCCACTGAGCTGTGGACCCCTCCCTGAAATTCTGGACCTGCAAATTGTCAAGGCACCCTGCTCTTTTGTGAGCTGCAGCTCCTCCCATCCAGCATCACATATTCACCCCACACAGAAACAGGTTTAAAACGATGTGTTTTTCCTTGCACAATCATGCTAAATCTCTCACTCAAGGACAGATCTAAGTTGTGCATGTATATGCATGGGTGCTTTCAAATATATTTATTGATTTTCAGGAACACGGTGGACAAATACAAACATATACAGAAAATAACAGCATCCCCAAAGCAGTCCTCCCGCTTTCCCCAGAACAATATGAATTTAAAAAGGCAAGGAGTTGAACCCAAAAGGTTTTCACTCTAGAATTCTGCTCCATAGAAATGCATGTGTTTGATCAAGGTGGGTGATAACCGTGTTCTTTAGCCATCATGTAAGAAGTGAAATCAGTCCAAATAAAATGAAAGTCACCTGTAGTCTTGTTTATTCATCAAAGGTTACTGGCAGTACTACCTGGATTCTAAGAAACCATTAAGAAGTGAGTTTCCAAAACACATGTTTGGGCTAAAGTTGGGTCTGAAAAGGTGAAAGGCTGCTGCACTAAATGGCTTTGCAGAGATTGTGGAAGACAGAAAAACATCTCACAGTCCTTCCAGCTGGGAACACGGTAGAACCAGAGGTGCAGTTAGAAGTTTCAGCCAGTAGAGGGCTGCACATGCCTTGAACAAAGCACTACTCACAAAACCGCCAGTTAACTTCCATTCTCAAGCAACTGTGAAAAGGCAGTTTCTTGTTGGATGTGTGTGGGTTTTTGCAATTCTAAAGAAGTCTCATGGCCAGCCCTCCTTGCTATGGGCAAAGAGTTGGAAGGTGTGTGTGATTGCTTTTCAGGGGTCAGCAAACTTTTTCAGCAGGGGGCCGGTCCACTGTCCCTCAGACTTTGTGGGTGGCCAGACTATTTTTTTTGGGGGGGGGGGGAATGAACGAATTCCTATGCCCCACAAATAATCCAGAGATGCATTTTAAATAAAAGCATCATTCTACTCATGTAAAAACATGCTGATTCCTGGACTGTCCGTGGGCTGGATTTAGAAGATGATTGGGCCGGATCCGGCCCCCGGGCCTTAGTTTGCCTACCCATGGCTTACACTCATGAAATAAAAATATACCTAATTACTGAGGAAGAGAACAAGAAGGTGTGAGAAGGAGGAAACACAGAATGTGTGTTTGGGAAAGTTATAATAGGCCAGTGTTCGGACACGATTGTTTTGGTAATGAGTACTGATTAGGCAATACAGTGGTACCTTGGGTTACAAACACCTCAGGTTACAAACAATTCAGGTTACAGACTCCACTAACTGAGAAGTAATACCTCAGGTTAAGAACTTTACCTCAGGATGAGAACAGAAATTGTGTGCTAGCGGTGCGGCAGCAGCAGGAGGCCCCATTAACTAAAGTGGTACCTCAAGTTAAGAACGGTTTCAGGTTAAGAACAGACCTCCGGAACGAGTTAAGTTCATAACCAGAGGTACCAAAGTACTGTTTTTCCTCTTGCACGCTTTAAAATGCAACACTATTTATCCCACTCTCTTGAGATAAGCTAGAGACTGAGAAATTGCGACAATCTGACTCTCACCCTCCCACATCCAAAGCCATCACTCCCATCAAGTGCATCACAGTTTGGAATCCCAATATTTATTCTAAAGTGGAAGTCTCCTCAAGTCAAGTTCACAGCTCCCAGAAATCCTGCCAACACTGCAGCAAATTATCCCTTTTACTACAGAGCTAGCTTTATTATCTAAATATTTATTATTATTATTATTATTATTATTATTATTATTATTAGTTTTCCAACATACCCCAACAATAGCCAAATTACAAAAATAACAATTCCCAAATTATACAATTATCAGAATGCCAACCAACTTCCAATTAACACATTTTAGTTAAAGTGGCTCCCTGTATGATGGTTTGGGTGCATTTCCAATCTTATATCACTGTGTTCCATGATCTTAATTAATGTCAGTTACATTTCAGTTATAATAATAATCCCTTAGTATCTTGCCAAACAGTCACTAGGCAAAATCTTATACCCAAATATATGGTCACCTTCCTCCTAGTGGCAGTTTGACTCAAAACAGTGGGACACTAACATTACACTTCTTTGTTTACTTCTCAGGGCTCTGTGGTCCAAAGTGTGTGAGCGGAATAAATAGAGGTGTGATAGTAAAAGAGTCGTTTATTAGCACTTGATACCCACTCAATGCCTGTACAATGTATCAAAAGCAATGCTATTAAACCTCCGTAATCACGTCGTAAATGGTTCTGATATGACTTAATGCCAAAATATTTGTGGCCTCAGCCCTCTTAGTGTGTGCCTATAGTAACAGCTTGCTAATTCATGCAACTTCCTTTCTTCGTTTCTTGAATACACCTGGGTGTGCATAATTAGGTTTTTACTTTGTTTTCCTGTGTTTTCTTTTCTTTAACAACCCCTCCCCTTGTTTTGGTGCTGTTCTAATCATAAGTTGGACTCCACCATGTAGTTTGTACTGTATTTGGAAACATGGAAATTTAAAAAATAATAATTCTTTTTTTAAAAGATCACAGCTCCAATTCTTTTGAATGAAACTGAGGCAAAGGCCGAGTGTGTGTGTGTGTGTGGGGAGCACACTCACACACTCAGCCCGGTAGTGTCTTAGGAATAGGACCCTTCAAAAAAGCAAAAAGCTTGTGGGGGCGAGTCATCCCTTTGCACCCAACACTGTCAGGTGACATAAGTCACTGGTCTTCCAAACAGCTTGTCTATTAGACAGATCCTTTTTTCTTTACAGAGAGGTTGGTTTACACCGGCTGTTTATAATAATTTAATAATTTATTATTTATACCCCGCCCATCTGGCTGAGTTTCCCCAGCCACTCTGGGTGGCTTCCAATCAAGTGTTAAAAACAATACAGCATTCATTCATGTTGAGCATTCATTCTGATTTGTCTATGCAGAGGTTAGAGGACATTACGTCAAACAAATGTCAACCCACACTTTCTAGTGCATTTCACTATGACTTTCCTTATCACAAAAAGTCCAATTTTTTGGCATGGGGTGTGGAGAATGGGTATGTTGTGCAAGACCACTAAATCCACTCCACTTGAGCAAACTGAATTTTCTGGTATTTCACCTGAAATAGGGAAAGTCTGGAAGCATCCTAAATTGGAAATATGCTTTAATCCAGAAGGTCCTAGTCTCAGCCCCTGCTGCCAGTCCCTGCAGACAACACTGAACCACATGGACCACTGTCACTATCAGCTGCTAAGAGGATCAGGTAGAACAACCAGTCTGAGTAGACGCTTATCAATAAAATAGTTTCACCTGGCCTACGGCAGCTTCCTGTGTTCCTGTATTCCCTGCTTAAGGCAGTAGCTTCCCCCACTTGCCATCCCATAATGCACCAACATAAAAACATTAATTTGAGGGAGAGGAGGAGGAGATCATGACCCATGACAGTGATTAGCGGAAGCCACAAAGCATGGTATTTAATTACCTTTTCTCCCAGCTCACACTGCTACAAATGTTAATCATATTAACATCCGCCCCTTTGTCCAATGAGGTTACATTCCAAAAAGTGACAATGAGGAAATTGCACTGCAGCAATTCAAAAGCAGCTCAGCTGGCTTCAGCATGATGTGTTTTGATATGGGGTCAGCAATGGCTTTTTTAATTAGAGGAATGTAAACAGTAGAGTTTCTTTCTTTCTTATAATTTTTATTAAAGATTTTCTTGAATTACAAAAGAACATGCAATGTTTCCCTTCTTTTTCTTTTCGTTTTCCAGATCACAGAGTCTCTTAGTTATGTCCAATGTAAGACAATGTTCTAAGCAGTATAGGGTTGAAGGGGAAGAGAGGTGGGGGAGAGAGTGGTGGGTGGTAAACTTACATATTATTCCTCCTTTTCTTCAAAATTGGTAAATGTGTGAGGTTTTTGTGTCAGCATCACTTGGGCAGGTTTTCTTTCTATTAATTTGTTGGTTTACACTGGCAGTGAGAGAAGGTTAGAGGGCAGGGTGTGGTTGATTGCCTTTGCTTAACTGCAGTGAGATTTGTTTGTGTGTTTAGAAGCGGGGTGGGTTGTTAGGCCATGTTAACCATATTGATCCATATGCTCTTGGTAGATCCCTGTTATTGTCATTTTGGGCTGTATATATAATAAAGGGGAGCCATACCAAGGTGAAGGAGTCCTCCTGTGTTTGTCCCCGGGTCTGTTTCCGTCTGTTGGTTAGCTTTTCTAATATATTTGTTTCCCACACAATTTGGTACCAGTGGTCCATGTTTACTCCTGACAGGTCTCTCCAGTGTCTAGCTATGATGTTTCTGGCTGCTGAGAGTTATGTGGGTTATAAGTTCTATATAGAATGAGCAAGCATTATTGTCTTGGAAAATATTCAATAGGGCCAATTCTGGGGTGGGTTCCAACACCTGTTTGGTTATTTTACATATTTCTTGTAGGATTTCAAGACACAGATCTAAAAGGTCCTAGGAAAACCAGCTGTATACAGTGGTACCTCAGGTTAAGAACTTAATTCGTTCCGGAGGTCCGTTCTTAACCTGAAACTGTTCTTAGCTTGAGGTACCACTTTAGCTAATGGGGCCTCCCGCTGCCACCACACCGACGGAGCACAATTTCTGTTCTCATCCTGAAGCAAAGTTCTTAACCCAAGGTACTATTTCTCAGTTAGTGGAGTCTGTAACCTGAAGCGTCTGTAACCCGAGGTACCACTGTACTGCTGGATTTGAACAAATGTCAATCCACAGAAAATCTGATTCAGCAGTAAACAGCAGGTCTTCCTAGGGAAAGTGGCAACACACACACACACACACACACACACACACACACACAGTCAGTATATGGAAACATCGCAGCTGCAAACAGCCAGCTTGTTGACATCACACGATGCGGCCAGCTGTGGGAAAGAATTTCCCAGGAAGTTCACAGGCTTCTCAGAGCTCTGTGAAGGGTGTAATTTGAAACCTTCCGTTTGTGCATGTACAGGAAGTTTGTCAGACTTGCTAGAAGAACTGGTCTGAACGGACATGTTTTTTCTCTAGTGTTGTAGTCAGAAATAAAAGAATGTAAAAGACGTTTCTGACTTATCTCCTTTCCCTGCTAGGGAAGAAGCAGGAGGAGGGGGTGTGCATTTACCCACGCTTGGGAAAATGTCGCCTATCAAGGTGTGTGCCTGGATGTCAGCCAGAGGAGGTTACCGGTATGCAAGCTCCAAGGACAGTGAGAGGGGCCAGCCTCTGTGGAGGGGGCTTGCAAACCAACACACACACACACACACACACACACAGAGAGAGAGAGAGAGAGAGAGAGAACCTCTTAGTGACCCATGACTTGTGATCACTGATATGTGCATTGTCACTTAGTTTATCCCGTTTATACCACATCTTGCCCCCTTGCCTCATCTTCGGTAGTCAAATGAGGCCACATTACACTGAATCAGCCCATAGGTATGTCCAACCCAGCGCTGCCTATACCGACTGGCTGCAGCACTCCAGGATTTCAGACAAGGCTTTTCTCTCATCCTTTCCTGGAGGTACCGGGGATTGAACCTCACACCTTCTGCATGCAAAGCAGATGCTCTGTCATCAAGCTATTAGAATAATAGAACAACAGGATTGTAGGATTGGAAAGGGATTTCTAGTCCAAGTCACAGCAATGCAAGAATCACAGCTGCACACTCACATCCATTCCCTGATTCTGTGGATCACAACCAGGAAAAGGCCTTTCTCTGCTCAAGAGAGCTGCTTGCTGTCAGTCACAGAAGGTGGCACTGGGCACAAGATACTTTCTCATACAAAGCTGCCTCATCCCAAATCAGGATCATCAGTATTGCTGGACTCCAACCCTGCTTACCCCAGCCAGAATGGCCAACGGTCAGGGAGTCATGGGACCTGTAGTCCCACAACATCGGAAGGGCTATGAGTTAGCAATCTTTCGTCCAATCTTTGGTTCAGCTAGAATTTTATTGCACCCCCACCCACCCACTCCAATACACACACAAAATCCCTTCTGTAATTCAGAGTCATGAAACTTGAAGCGCCAGTAAATGTCATATCAATATTGAATCAGGTCTCCCCAGCTCAGGATTGCTCACAATGACTGGATTTCAGGCAGAAGTCTTTCTCAGCCCTGCCTGGAAATGTCGGGGATTACACCTGGGACCTTGTAGATGCAAATCACTGAGCTAGGAGCCCCAGTACATCAGTGGAGTGGAAGTATCACTTCTAGTGAAGTGGAGCTCACCTTCTCACCTTCTAAGCACATTAAGCAAGTATGAGAAGAGGATCTATGGACATGTGCAGACTGCCCTTCTGCAAAAATGAGTCACCAGGAGCAACCACAGCACACCTGGGATTAAGTAAAAGCCTTGTCCAGGTCAGCAAACCTGCCTCCCAGGCAGACTTAAAGCTCTGGCACCCCTTTTAAAAATAAATTAACCACTCAGTGGGTGGGTGGATTATCAGCGCTGTAATATAAACTTAGCGGGTCTGTAACTGCGAGGTGCTGAAAATGATTCAGTCAATCATCTCTGGCAGAATGCCTCAGGCTCTGTCTTGGCAGCCTTTTTTCATCCTAACAGCAGAATACTAATCATAATGGCGACAGGCGCACTAAAAGCTGCACTTGCTTCGGAGCCAAGGGATGCTCCAGACGGCACAACCTGGACCCTTCTTCCTTAATAGCATCTGATTTGAGAACACACACACATACAAACAAAAGAAACAAGGAAGAATGACACACACACACAAATGGCACAGGGACAGGGGAAATAAAGAGGCAGCTGTCTACTGAAAGTCTCTCCAGGTGCACTGCTTGCAAAACAAGCACAAGTGTCACCTGGAAACTCTGGTGTCAGCTCCCAGGAAAGCCACCCACAACCCTCATCCCCCTCATTCAATCAATACAATCAAAGGGATGGAACAACTCTCCCATGAGGATAGTTTACAGCATTTGGGACTTTTTAAGTTTGATAAAAGCTGAATGAGAGGAATGAATGTGGTGTTGAAAGGCACCATGAAGATCATCTACTCCAACCCCCTGCATTGCAAGAATCTTTTGCCCGACATGGGCTATATGCTAGAGACATATAAAACTTTGAATGGGGTAGAGAAAGTGGATCAATAGTTTTTCTTCCTCTCTCACAATACTAGAACCTCAGGTCATCCAAATAAACTGTGTGTTGGAAGATTCAGGACAAACGGAAAGAATTACTTCCCCAATTACATACATTCCCATAGCAGCTTTAGCCCAAGTCTTCCTTCCTTCCTTCCTTCTTATTGGGTGAAACACTTTGTCTTTCTGATTTCTTTCAACACCTGCTCTTGCCCTTTCTCCTTAGAAGAAGGAGATGTCCCCTGGCCCCTCAAATTTCTCATGTCTTTGGTCCACCTGTATTTAGCATGTGGGGAAGTTACTGGTGCTGGAATTGGTCCAACCTGTGTTATGGACAGGGTACAAAAGGTATAATACCCCTTCCACGCAAGACTGTTTGCTCTTCCCTAACAAGCCTTTCATATACACCCTCAACAACTGATGTTTTTAGTTGTGTTGCACCCCATCATGGCTTCTCAAAATTCCAATATCAACTGGCTCAAAAAGGTTGGTGACCCCTGTTCTAAGGGGGCCAAGAAAAAGATGAATGGGTAAACTATGCTGACCAGACTTCAGACTATGTATGTGAGGGTTCTGCTCCAGGAGCTGGATGAGGTGCATCCTGACATACAAGTATCCCAACCCACAGTATTCATTCCTGCAATGCTTGAGTACCATGGCAAAGTTTCTACATGCCCATTCTAATGTTTATTCCTCCCTTCTCTTCTGGTCTTTCAATCCGCCCTCCCTCCTTGCTGCAATTGTTTATTCTACTAAACTGTTTCCCATGGGTTTAAAACTCATGATAGGCAAAAAGATCTAGCTTCCCCTGAAGTGTCTAGAGGGAATGTCGGAAGACTCGGTGTGGAACGTGAACAGATTCAGGAAAATTTATCGTTCCCACAGCAACACCTTGTTCGTATGTATAATGCACTGTTAAGGCAATGCCGCTCCAGATTTATGCCTTAATTACAAAGTCACTGTTATGGGAGGTAGTCACTGCTAAATTATTTTGCTCTCAACCTCTTGGTAAATCAGAGGTTATCTTCCTTCCTTTGAGATTCCAGCCGCTTACACAGAGCCTTATGTTTGTGACGATTAAGTTCAAAGCTTGACTAAAATTGGGAAAGCAATTTTTGTGTCCCAAAAAGGCAGTGGTGTTTTTTTAAAGTTCAAAAGGATGGGGGGGGGGGAGTTTCTATTGAGAAGCCTAGTATAAATACATAAAAGATTGCAGAACCTTTACACTGCTGACCTCCTACTCAAATGCAATGTGTTTTTAAAAGTTCACACCTGTCAGGCAGTTAATCTAACCCCAGGAACAATCAGGAATGATGTGACAGAAGACAACCTGATTTAGAAATACTACACTGATGCTCAAAAGGAACCAGCCTTCCTCAGCTGCATCAGAGCAAGGCTGGCAAGGAGAGGCATAGTTCACATAAGATCCCATTCCAAACAGGAAGCTGCCTATAGTCCTTCCTACCTAGGAGGATACAATGGCCTGGTGGCAGAGGTGTAGTGTGTGGGGCATCACCCTGGGCAAACATTCAGAAGGGTGCAATTAGGCCATAGGAGTCTTGAGGGTGGGAGGAAGGTGGCTCCATTTTCTGGCACGGCAAAGTGTGTGGCACGGTTGGATGGGCTGCAAGTCAAGAGCCCTTCCCTGCTGGGGTGAAGCCCCCTCTCACTGCCTGCCCCCATGGCTGGCGCCGCAGTGCTTGCCAGGTCGCTGCTGTGCCGGGAAATGCCCTTGGCTCCCTCCTGCCCCAGAGCTGCCACTGACTCCCCAGCCAAGGCTGCTGTACGGAAGCAGGAAGCCACAAGCATGGTGATGTGTTGCTGCAGTGCCCAGTGCACACAGAGGCAGCCATGTAAGCTGGATTAAAGCATATTTCCAATGGCGGAGCTTCCAGTGGGGCGGGCTACAGGTGAACTGTGGTGCCCCACCCCTTTTGCGCCTTCCCGGGGGCTGGTACCCCATTCTCCACTACTGCCCCATGCGGGGCAGGTGAACACCATACTGTTCAAGGAGATGTCCCAAACTGCAGTTCTGATTGCTGACCATAATGGTCAGCTAGGGCTGCCATATCTCCAGCCCAAGCTGGAGAAAGAGGTACATGGACGTGTGGAACTGCTGCATGCTTGCACCTCTTTTCCCACTTCAGGCTGGCGCCAGCCACAGTGTGCAGAGCAGCCCAAGCCAGAGGTGCCAGAGCCTGAAGCAGGGCATCAATTTACAACTCACAGAGCCAGTCTAGGAAGATACTATGGTCAAGGGTCTCAAAAGTTGCTGAGAGATCAAGCAAGAGGAACAGAGTTACGCACTCCCTGTTTCTTTACTGATAAAGGTTATCCACCAGGGTGACCAAAGCCAACTCAGTCCCAAAGTCATGACCTGTCGTTTTCAAGTTTTGCCTTTCCTTAACAAAGGTGTATTTACAACTTGGTGATGATTGACATAAACCTCTAGGCCCAGGTTGGCTTTTTGAGCAGGAAACACACTTCCACCACTTTTAAGGTGGTAAGCACAACCCTCTTGTGAAATTATGTTTTTACCATACGCAGCAGCAATCTCACCAGCACCCTCCTTGAATGATTCACAATAGGTAAAAGGTCATGAGAGCATGTGGTTGGACCAACTTTTCCAAGCACCTTGTCTTTCTCCTCTGAGATAAAAACTGGTATCTTAAAACCACACTAAACACCTTCAACAGGAACTGTCAAATCCATGGCATCTAAATTGTTACAGAGACGAGTGATTTCATTTCCAAACTGTTGAGCAAATTTGCCACAGTGAGTCTCTGAGGGCTGTTACACCACACCCTCCCATTTAGGTGTTAATAAACCTCTCACCACTCTGAAAAACTCTGCCAGATTGCTACTTGAAGATAAGTTGGAGGCAGCAAAGTAAACCTTACGCGTTGCGTTCACTGTGATGCAGAAGAGACAAAATTATGTGCTTGGCCATCTTCACCATGAGTCTCCCACCACCATCCCCAGTCATTGGCCAACCTGTGCCATAGTCTGTATCTTCTGGGAGTAACAAGGTGTAGCATTGTAGTACTTGGGATCAAGTTGACAGCACAACACATTTCACCACTCAACCATAAGACTGGGGCCTTGGCAGGATCATCTGCTCTCTGTCAGGAAATCCTCACCCTCAACCAGCATTCAAGAATTCATTGGAATGCATAAGTGTCCATGGATAGAACATCTTAATAATTACTTTTTATAGCAAAATTTCTGAAGCAGCTCTGTCCTATTGCAATAGAAATAAAAATGTCTGGTCCCTCCAGGATGTTGAGACTCAAAGTAGTTTCCTTGGTTCTGTAGTTTGTTTAAAAGGTGGACCCTCACCTGGGTAATAAACAAGGTGGTGTAGAAGTGAATTCTTACTACATTTTGGTGGCTTATGTGGGGATAAGCCGAGGTCACTTGAGACCCTCTGAATGGGACCTGGAGAATTTCATCATTGCACAACACAAATGGAGTTTTGTGGATGAAAATCCACACGTAGTTCAGTGGTCTTGGTGATAAAGAAGTTTTCCCAGGAGCTGAACAAGGACGAGGCCAGCTAGAACCTGGCCAGAGTGTGGAAGGCATGGGTGTATTCTCTGAAGAAGCCTCAAAACTGGGACCTTGCAGATTGGATCTGAAGCCTCCCCCTTTCACTCTTTGCTTTTCTGACTTGTGGCTAGCTGCACTCTCCCCACTGTTAGAAGAAATCAGTGGGTTGCCTCATTTAGGTGCAATTGAACTGAAAGGGGCCATTTCCTTTCTGACTGTCTCAGAGAACAGCTGCACAGCTACCCAGGTTCCCACCCCTTGTAATGCAGCAATAAAACTACTACCACATTTGCAAAGCTAAGCAGGGTCCCATATGGTTTCAAATTGGATGGGGGACTGCATGTTGAGATTCCTGCATTGCAGGAGATTGGACTAGATGGCCCTCTGGGTCCCTTCCCACTCTATAATTCTATGAGTCTGTTTGGAAGTGTATATACATATCTCTGTGTGTGTGTTATCTATTAGCTTGTTGAGAGGCATTTGAAGTAAAACAGTTCTCAACATCTAGCTAGAATCACAGAATTGTTGGAAGGGGGACCAGAAGACATGTTCTCACTTGCTTAATCACCTGCAGAGAAACTGTTCTGGATAAGTGCATCTTTGAATCTCTATCTCAAAAAACAACAAAAAAAAACATTTTTTAGTTTTGTTGTTTCACAAAAAAACATGGCCATCTTGAAATAATAGCCAAGGACCAAAAGTCATAAAACAATTAGTGTGTACCAAGAGTTTAAATGAAATTATATTAAAGGGCTCAAGAGTTCTAATGTCTCCATGTCAGCTACAATTGCTAATTACCTAAAGGAAATTGGTCATGGTACTATGAGGGGCCGGATGTTAAGTTTCCACAGATCTTTGCAGTTCATTGCATTAGCTTTAATCTAATCTATTTCCCTTCTTTGGCTTTTGTGCAACCACTGCAACTTTGGCACCTCTAAACGTCACATCCTTCACTGGATTGGCAAGTAAAGATAAGCTTACTCTAGATACGTCATCCGAAACGAGACAAGCTGACTAGCAAATTTGCAATTAATTTCTTCCTGGGTTCTTCATAAATATCACAATGGGGAATATATGGTGACTTACGTTTTCCTCCCCCTAGCAATAGTGTACACAGTTGCTTCAAATATAGCTTTGTTGGCTGCATTTTGCTTCAATCTGCCTATCAACAGTTGCCAAGTGAAGAAATCTAAATCATTCCTGATGCTGCAGCTGTTGTGTGGTCTCAATGTGGTCCATTTTACACCAGCCTTGAAACCTGTCACTTACTGTGGTGGAAACACCACAAAAATATGGTCCACACAAGGAGTCCTTGCCCAAGATCACCAGTTCCCAATTTCTGATTGTAAGAAGTTTCATGTTAATAGCAGCAAAATGAACACTATTGTTCTCTTTTGAGGTGGGGAGATAACTATGGAGCTCCTACTGGAACTCCATAGGAAACAGGAAAAACCAAGCTTAAACTGGTTTATTAAATGTTAAAATACATATCAAACACTTTTCAGTATTCCAGTCAGTGTTAGAAACTGAGATATGAAAGCTAAGAGCTAAATGACACCTCAAACCTAGGTTATGGGCCCAACAACTGCAGCTAAAATATTATGTTCATTTTTCACATGGTCTAGTTCCACCCCTACCCTGATATTCTTAAGAGGGTCTCTTCTCCAGTCTTCAGAGAGTAGCTGGAAGTGGGGAGGCAGAAAAAGGTCCTCCTTTCCTTCCACTCTGCAGTTTTAATCTGAAATCTTAAGTGGAGTTCTGTGCCCAAAGCTCAGAAACTAATGAAATCCCCTGTCGCAAAATGCGCCTAGAACAATGGGAGTTTCTAACACTGATTCCACTACTTTTGCAATACTGGAAGCAGGGTTACTTCCTGCACTACTGCTGATTTGCACTCCATAAACATTAAAGGAAAAAGAATCGAAATGGGTGACTTTTTAAAAAAGAGAGAGGAAAGTTTGTATAGGAAAGCTACTATATTCCTGAAGGAACCAGATCTTCAAAAGCTTTAGTACTGGGGGAGTGGTGTGCTAGAAAATAAGTACAGCTCAAACAACAACCAACTGTGTTTGCTGTCTTGAAGCTATGGTCTATATTTTGACTCTACCAGGATACAACTCCTAGACATTCCTTTGAAACAGGTTGTTTAGTTCAGTGTGTCCATGTGCCTGTCATCACATACACACCAATTGTCTCTGGTTTTCTGGTCTCTTGTCCCTATTTATTCCTTTAGAGAACACCTACTTGGAATTTGTTGATGAGAATTGAACAAGTTCAGCCCCCTCCACAAAGTCCCTACAAGTTGAATAAATACAAGGCAGTACAGCTTCCAGCAAGGTGTAATAAGGGGGAGGATTCTTGTTATGAAAATAGGGATGGTGCAAGTATGCCCCTTTTCACGTGTGAAATATTGTCTACACTAAAAGCACACGTAGGGTACATGATGAGGTCACTTTTCTGTGTTTCAGCTGAACTGTAGAAGAGAAAACACCCTATGCAAGGAGAGTGTACACACATACACACACACAAGTTGATCTCCAAGTCAGCTTTCCCAGGAGGCAGAATCCAGTTCTTAGGGAACTGTGAACTAAGGCCTATTGTCTCTATTGCAGTCTTCATTTTACACACAGCCTCTATTTGATCAGCATATCCATCAACTGCATGGGGCTCACAGGTTTCTTAATGACGTGTGGCAATGCCATATAACCTTCCAGATGTTCACTTGTTGCTGCTGCAGGTATCAGACATCTGGTATGAGCTGCAATCTCTATGGCAGTATTGCAGGTGAGGCAAGGGAGAGAAGAAGGTGAATGGCAGGCAGGCTGAGCACTCTTCCCTTCTCTCAGTTACCACCTGCTGCATCAGTTCTGCAGTTCCTCCCACCTATCAACCCCTGCTGGGTTGTGTGATGCACTGATTGTCAAACTGCTTCAAGGAGGCTGAGAAATCAGATGGACCCAAATGGCCTGGCAGCTGGTTCTGAAGGAATAAAAAGGGGTGGAAAGGGTCTCTTACTCTACACTCCACTGTGTGTGTGAGGGGGAGAATGTTATATTTAAGGGGGGGGAATAATTGAGGGGAAGGATATGCTGTAGAGCCGGGGTGGGGGAATTATTTCTACGTGAAATGCCATTTACCAATGGGAAAAGTAAGATGGGTGGGGAGCAGTTGATAGTGAGCACAGCCAGAGGGTTATATCCAGTGTGGCAATAAGTTAAAGTCAATTACTCATTGCATTGGCAAAGTGTTCTGCACCAGCAGCCTCTTGTTTGCAAGGGAATGCATAAGCAGTTTGCTGGCCACTTTTCTTTCACAGAATAGAATACAAATCTGCTATGCAATGAGTTTCCAATAGTTCAGCAGTTTGCATCATTGCATAGTTCTTTTTCTGTGCTTCTCTATCCTCTCTCTCTCAACACACACACAGTGAAAGAGGAAAGGCTCCTCAGAAGGGTGGTCTGCAGAGTAAATGTTGCCCCTGTAGTATCCAGAGAGCCAAATGATGCTGAGGACTGCATGAAACTGAGCCAACTGTGGCCCTAGGGCAACATGTTCACCCACCCCAGACATAAAGCAAGCATCTCTGTGCTATAGTACCTTAAGAGAACATACAGAATGCTGAAATCTCTCAGTTGGGCCAACTAAATGCCCCAGTTAAGTAAATGTTTAAGTTTGCACTGAGCTCTTGTTCAGGATTAGGTAGATAAATATACCTAAGGAATAAAAAAAGAAAAAGAGAAAAATGTTACATATCCAGGTTAGCCCAGAAAATGTAGAATCCTGTATTTGGAAGAGTCTTTAATTCATGTAGGGTTTGGACAAACAACCAGAAATAGAAGCCTGCCATGAAAGAAGGAATGAGAGATGGTGGATAGAAACCAACAGATACTGGTTTGTGCTTTTATTTCTGAAACTGGATTAAAAGAGCAAACACATTCACACAATACACACTGATGGAGTGTAAGGATCCATGAGACCAGGGGGCATAGTGTGGGATGTACCAGAGGGGCTGTGGCCCCAGGCATGGATTTTTGAGAAGGCACAAAGTAGGTGCTCCCAGCACAGCCCTGCCCAGTGCTCCTCTCCTGGCGTTGGAGGAATCAATGCTCACAGGAGCACCAGGCCATGCTGGGGGCGCCAGCTTTATGCCTGCCAAATGCCATGTCGGCTGACTGGGCTTCCCCTTGTGCAGGCAGGCAGCACAGCACATTGTTGTTGTGCCTTCTTACACCGCCTTCCCTGGATCCCAGCCTTGCAAGGCCACTGGGGGGTGGGGCAGCATGGGGATGCAACAGCTACGCACCCTTCAATCCCAGCCTTGTGGGGGGGAAGGATGAGGGCTGGAGGACAAACTAAGCCCACCTCACCCACCCAGCACCCACCACCGCTGGGGCTACACTAGCCCTGAGTGGCAGAGCTGTTAAACCCTCCTCATATGAGGCTTGGATTGAAGAGTGCACGGTTGCTGCATCCCACACTGTCGTTCCCAAGTGGCCTTGCAAGATTTCAATTCATGGAAGGCGGTGCGAGAAGGGTTCAACAGCCATGCTGTTTGGGGCCGGTGTCACCCCAGTGGTGGTGGTGGGGGCTGAGCAGGTGCAGTGGGCTCTGTTTGTCCTCCATCCCTCACCCCACCTCTGGTGCGGGAGACCCCCCCCCATGCACACCAGTCCCAGGCATCATGGAGATACATTCCACCACTTCCTGAGACAACCTAAGGACCGTTAAAAATGCAGTTAGATTTCCACATAAATAGGCATGGAAGATCAGGACAAAAAAAGTGTAAAACAGACTCATAATCTAGATTCACAACCTGGTTGAGTCAGAACAAACTAATGTTACAGCTCATGGTTAGTGAGCACTGAGTTTAACCATACATCCCAATTGGGTGAATGTACTGAGTCAAATCTTGTCCTAGCTCAGTGTCATATAGCTGTATAAGAGACACAGAAGGAGCAAAGCAGTTGTGAGCAACCCTCCAGGAGCCTGCATACCCGTGCAGTCTTGGTAAGCTGAACTATGATTTACCATGTTGTGTGAACCAGGTCTGCTTTCTCTTCACACAGAATACCTTCTTCTTCTTTGGCAATCACTCACAGATCGTCTTCCATGAATATGGTCTTAACAGTATGTCCGTAAGTGACTGTGGAGGCCAATTCTGGACCCGCACGTCCTTCCATAGTGGGAACGTAAGTTACCAGGCAGGAGTTGATTATGGTGAGGATTTGCCAAATGTGCCTTCCTCTTAGCTCATTTCTTCCATTTGTCCTCAGTTTGTGCTTCTTCAAAGCCCATGACACCTTTGGTAGAGGCTGTTCTCCAACTGGAGCGCTCGCAGTCCAGTGTTTCCCAGCTGTTGGTGTTTATACTATATTTTTAAAGGTTTGCCTTGAGGGCATCTTAAAACCTCTTTTGTTGTCCACCAGTATTTCACTTTCCATTCTTGAGTTGGGAGAAGAGTAGTTGCTTTGGAAGACGATAATCAGGCATCCAAACACCATGAGCAGTCCAACAAAGTTGATGTCAAAGAATCAGTGCTTCAACAATGGTGATCTTTGCTTCTTCCGCTAATCTGACATTAGGTTGCTTACCTTCCCAAGTGATATGTAATTTTTTTTGGAGACACCACTAATGGAATCTTTGGAAGAGTAGGAAATGGCGTTTATAAGTGGTCCGTGTTTCACAAGTGCACAGTAAGGTTGGTAGTACAATAGCTTTGTAAACGAGCATTTTAGGGAAGTTTTTAATGTTTGAAGTTTTTAATGTCTGAAGTTTTATTCTGTTTTTAGTGTTCTGTTGGAAGCAGCCCAGAGCGGCTGGGGAAACCCAGCCAGATGGGTGGGGTATAAATTTTAAAAAGTAAAAAAAAAAATAAAAAAAAAATTAAAAACTAAAAATATTTCTGTTTCCCTGCAAATGTCCTGGTCCTCAAACACCACATGCTTCAATTGGTAGAAAGCTGCACTCACACAGCTCAGGCAATGCTGAATTTTGGCATCAATGTCGGCCCTTGTGGAAAGATAATTGCCTAGGTAGAAAAAATAATTGAGATTTTCCAATGTTACACCATTAAGTTGGATTTGTGGTGCTGCAAAGGGGTTTTTGTGCTTATTGATGCAGCACTTTGGTTTTTTGGATGTTGTGTGATAGGCAGAGCTTTCCATAAGCTTCTGTGAAGATATTTAGGATGGTTTGGAGGTCATCCTCTGAGTGTGCACACACTATGTTGTCATCAGTATATTGAAGCTCTATGACGGAGGTTATGGTAACCTTACTCTTTGCTTTCAGCCTGCTCAGATTGAAGAGCTTTCCATCTGTTCAGTATATGATTTCTACCCCGGTGGGGAGTTTCCCTTTGACAAAGTGTAGGATAATGGCAATGAAAATAATAAATAGAGTTGAGGTGATAACACATCCTTGTTTAACGTCTATTCCCACTGTGAATGGTTCACTTTGAGAGCCATTGTTATCTGCGAATGTTGCTGTCATATTATCGTGGAGGAGCTGAAGGATGTTCACAAATTTATCTGGGCAGCCAATTTTCAGAAGGACAGTCCACAAGGCAGTACAATTTACAGTGTTGAAGGTCTTGGTCAGGTCAACCCCATATACAGGGGTTAGTTTTGCTCTCTGGATTTTGCTTGAAGCTGTTGAGCAGTGAAAATCATGTCCACTGCCCCCCTAGGTTGAAAACCATTTTGTGATTCAGGAAGGGTATCCTCAGATATAGTTAGAAGATGGTTTGTTAAGATCCTTCCAAGAATTTTTCCAGCCCCAGCTAATAAAGAGATGCCTCAATACAGTAGTTTCTGCAATCTGTTCTATTACCTTTTTAATAAAGATTGATAATTTTGGCAACCCTAAAGTCTGCTGAGATCTCCTCTCTCCCAGATTTTCTTTTTATGAGCTTGTGAAATTGTTCTGTAAGCAGGGGCATAGGAAGTGGGGCAGTGGGGGCGGAGCGCCCCAGATGCCCTCACTGAGGGGGGTGACATTCAGCGTGCCACCTGCCGGCGACTCTCAAGCCTACCGTGAGCTGTCGGGGTAAGGTGGGGAGCTGTGCTGCTTTGGCAGCAACATTCCCCTCTTCCCCCTTCATTTTGACAGCTTGGGGGAATGCTTGGGAGTTGTGGGCGGGTGACGCACCAAGTGTCTGCCATGGGCTGCTCGTTCCGCCCCCGTGAGCAGCTTGCTCCTGGGCAGTGTGGACATAACCTCCGCCACTGTCTGTAAGTTCATTTCTGACCACTTTGAAGACTTTGGCAAGTATCCCATCAGGTTCACTGGGTTTGTTGTTTTTCATTTGGTTAATAGCTGTACATATCTCTCCCAAATCTGGAGATACTGCAAGCTCATCTCTAATTTGTTTTTGCTGGATTTGCGAGAGGACCATGGCAGCTCCTGGGAGTTGCGGTTAAGGAGATGCTGGTAATGTTCTTTCCAGGGTAACGGAAGTGTGGTACCATCTGTGGGAGGCTTATACCATAATATATTGGCCCATAAATTGTCTTTGTGGCTTTAAAGAAGTCCCATGTATCATAAGTGTTGGCTAAGTGCTGGATCCCTTGAGCTTTTTTATCCACCATGTGTTCTTTAGTTCTCTGGTTCTTTGAAACACGGCCTTAGTGTAGGTTTTTTTCCTT
The DNA here is from genome assembly GCF_964106645.2 of Podarcis pityusensis. Lineage (NCBI taxonomy): Eukaryota > Metazoa > Chordata > Lepidosauria > Squamata > Lacertidae > Podarcis > Podarcis pityusensis. The sequence goes on along the minus strand of NC_138044.1, from coordinate 7,333,578 downwards.
AGTGATGCCGTTTCTATTTCTTTGCCAGATCTTTTCTTGTTGATAATGCATTCTATCTCACTATCATTCTCATCAAACCAGTCCTGCTGTTTCTTGGTTGGTATCCAATAGTTTGTTCACTGGCCGTAGTAATGGATATTTTAGCTTGGTCAAGTGTTCCTTGATGCTATCAGGGAACTCCGAAAGCAGGTGGTCCTTAAGAGTCATTTGGAAGCATTAATAGAATCTTGAAGGGCTTGAGTGTTCATTTTACACCTTGGTTTCCTTCCTTGAAGCCTGTGTTGAGGTACAATGTTAATAGCCATTGTGGAATGTGTTAATTGGTGATATGTCCAGCACTCGTCGGCACTTCTCATGGCTCTGTAAGGAGCACATCACACCAATATTTAGCTTGGACTATTATATCATTTAAGAGGTGCCAGTGTTTCAAGTTAGGGTGCTTCCATTATTATTATTTTTTTGAAGAGTGTGTTGGTAATAACAAGGTTATGTGCTGCACATATAGTCAAAAGTAAAATTCCATTCTGGTTGCTGTTGCCAATTCCTTCTTTCACAATAGTTCCTGGCCACAGATTGAAATCTCATGCAACTCTTGTGTTAAAATCACCCAGGAGGATAATCTTCTTAGGTGTCTCTGATAGGATGGCATCCAGCTGAGAATAATATTTTTCTTTAATGTCTTCATTGGCACCAAGTGTAGGTGCATAAAAACTTAGAATAGTCACCTGCTAGTTTTTGGTGAGTTTTATTTGAAAGGTTGAATGTTGCTCATTAATGCCAGTAAGGACTTCTGACAAGAGCTTCACAAGATCATTTTTTATAGCAAAGCCTACTCCATGTATTCTTCATTCTTGTTCAGGTACATCTTTCCAGAAGAATGTATAGCCTCCTTTTTCTTCCTTCAATTATCCCTCTCCTGCTTTTTGAGTTTCTTGAAGTGCTGCAATATCAATATTAAAACATCACAACTCTCTGGCAATGATTGCAGTCCTGCATTCAGGATGCTCATTATCTGTGTTATTCAACAAAGTGCGTATATTACATGTTCCAAATTTCAATTCTCTTTTACAACCGCTGTGCGGTGATCCAGTCAGGGGGGAAAGAAGCAGACTATGTTTAGGGCACTTTTTCTAGCCCCTCCCCCTTTTCAGGGTAAGCAGAGTGAATCCTAAATAGGACCACTTATAGGAACGTGCAAGCCCACTTGTGGTGACAAGGTGATGATCCTGCAAGTGAGACACAGAATACTATGGAAACAATGGCCATGAAACACTTGTTTCATGCTGTCCTCACAGTATGGCTTGGCGGAGGATTATTAGGAAATTGTAATGCGTACCAATGGTTGGTGTCTATTTAGTGCTCAGTGCTGCTTCAAATACCAATGCCAAATTGAAAGTTGGTTCCCACTTCAATGCATGCCAAAGCTTCTATCAACTTCAGTGGAGCAAAGGACTTGTACAGATTCTGCTTTGGAACATTCATTCTGAACCCCTAGCTCAGTGCTTGGGGCAAGGCGGCTGCCCCCTTACTTTCTGATAGCCCCCTAAGTAAAAGGACAGAGTAGTAATTTGACTTAAACTGAAGGAGCTGGGGGGGAGGGGAGATGGGTTTTATTAAGGGCTACACGTTCAAGCTCCTCACCCCCAGAATAAAGCCTAGAATAGAGGAGGTCCTTCTGTTACAGAGAGAGGCTATAGAACCCAGCCCCTTGGATAAAGGCGTTGTTCTGAGTGAATCTCAACCCCCCGTCTCTCCTGCTTCCTCATTCGTCACATCTATGGGTGCTACTATGTGCCCTCTGTCTTTGAGCTCTTTGCTTTCCTACTTTCAAGGCTCGCTGGGTTCTGGGAGATGTAGTGTTTGGGATGCTTTCTAATGACACCATGTCAGTCAGCTGTCAAGCTGCTTCTGCCTCCTCCTCTCCCATTATTTCCTAGCTTTCCCCCTCATCTGCCTCTGAACTGTGACCTCCCACAAACCACTGTTGTAAATCTATACTGTCTTCCTCTTCCTCTACCCTGGAAGGGTCAGAATGGGGAGGCAGTCTCCACCATTCCTCCTCTGCCCAGTCCCTGACACCTTGGCAAGGTTCCCTTTAATGCATTTTCATTTGGTGGTACTGGGTCATTCACAGAGGGTCTTGGCACTGCCATTTTACGTAATTTCTGCAAATCCCCCCAAATGTGGTGTCATTCTGTGGAATTGTGGGGAATTTAAATTGCAACTTGGTGCTGGAGGATTTTTTTTATTTCATGGGTGCCCTGGAAAGGCATCAGCAATGGGGACAGGTGGGGGAAGCACTTTGGACCTCCTTTAGGGATGAAAGGTAAGGTGTGTAATATATCTAAGTTATTATTATAATTGTAAAACCAATTTTCTGTCACACTGCTTAATAATGTGGAGTAACTGTGCAATAATCCCAGGTTAAATTTAGAATAATAAAATCTTAAGAGACAAGGAAAACCTCCTAGGTCAGCTAATTCCATGCCTAGCCATCAGCTGCAAGGTGAAGAGAACAGGGAGGTACAAAGAGAATCATGCCCAATTCTGAAAAGCTTACTATCCAGGCAGTGAGGGAAACCTGGAGAATTCCTCAACCCACCTTGACTTTAGGACTATAGAAGAGCTGGACTTTGGTGAGAAGCTCCCCATGCTACTAGACAGAATGCAGTAGGTATTGTTGGTGATAGGTATTCATTTGTCTCATACAAAATGGTGATACAGAGGAAGGCCAGGGAGCCTTCTACAGCTTGGGGCCCACATTCCTTTCTGGGTGACATGCCAGTTATGGGCAGGGTCAGAGGCAAAAGTGGGCAGAGTGATGAATGAAACATTTACCTTTATACTGGCAGCCAAGAGTTCAGGGACACATTCCTCCCAGGCAAAAAACATTCAAGGACAGTGCAAAGCAGTTTTGGTTAGGAGTGTGGCCTGAGGACAGTTGTGAGGGCCACACAGAGAAGACTAGAGAGCCATATTCAGTGGCCAGGCCCAAGATTCCCTACCCCTGGCGAAGAGTGACACTTTATTATAGAAGCATACTCTACATCTAAGTTTGTACTAGGAGGACGTCCATTCATGCGCCTTTGTCCTCCATGCCACATCAAGCATCTGAATTAGTTCCTCTTTTCTATGTTAACTCCCTCCATTCTAATCCTCTCATGGTCTTCCATGAAGACTTTCCTGGACTACTGCTGCTGCACCAGCTGTCTGGCATTCTTTGCCTTCAAAAACATCTAACATTGGAAAATCCAGGCCTGGTTTTAAAATAGCACCATCCTGCACATGAGCATACCCAACTGTAGGACTGTCCTATGTGATGAAAGGCTCATGTTTTTTGTTTTCACCTATGTTGTGTTTTGCCAATTATGTAAATGTTTGAGGGGTTTTGCCAATTTCCCATTGCCAGCTCATACTGAGGTGCAATGGGAAAGCTCCACACCAAGAAATTTCCAATTTACTGCCTCTTTTTGTTTCCCATGACTAAACGGGAAATAGCTTGACGTGTCAGAGGTTCCATTTGGAAGAAGAAACTCACATTTGAGTCCTTCTTTTTTGTTCTCTAGGATAGCAGATCTATAAGCACAACAACGTTCAATGCTGTTAAACTGAATAACGAGGGGATGAAGGTTTTATGGTCAGATTTGCAGGGGTGGACTAGATGACCCTTGAGGTACCTTCCAACTTTACAATTCTATGATATTGGAGGGGGAGTCATGCTGATGTATATTGTGCTCTAGGTGGCTTAGTTTGATCATAATGGAGTATACACTTCTAGAGTTAATGGTTAATACATACTTCCGGTAAATGAACCACCATAGCCACCAGAGGACTGTGAAAATTTGTATCCCGGGCTTTTTAGACTTGTCTACCCATGTACTATCTGAAACCAAAGTGGTGTATTGGTTGCTAGATGCAATGTTTTTTCAGCTCCCCCCCAAAAAAGAATGGGTTTAGGTCTACTCCAACCTTACTGGAGCTCAGATGATGCTAGAAGTACCTGGATAAAAAGCTGGATAAAATTGTTATAATACAGTGGTACCTTGGTTTACAAACTTAATCTGTTCCGGAAGTCCGTTCTTAAACCAAAACCATTCTTAAACCGAGGCACACTTTCCCTAATGAGGCCTCCCGCTGCCAGTGCCCTTCCACCGTTTGGCTTCCGTTCTAAGACCAAGGTAAAGTTTGCTAACTGGGACACTACTTCTGGTTGTGCGGAGTTCGTAAACCAAATAGTTTGTGAACCGGGCTGTTCTTAAACCGAGGTACCACTATACTCACAACATATCTGCAGAGGGGAAAAATCTGTCTGAGTTATCTTTTTCATCTCCCTTTTTCACTGTCATTTAATATTAATACAAATATTGTTATTGTACTCCACTTCCTTTGGAACCGTCCCACATCCTGCTACCAACACCACAACCACACCCCTTTCCATCAGCATCAAATCTTCTTCCCTCCCACCATGGCTTGCCTATTTTTAGAACTGGCTCTTCCCAGTATCTCTTCTAAGTTGAGTGAACGATGATCTGGCACTTTGGTGGCAGGAGTTTCCTCCCTAACCATTCAGCCCAATTAACGCTGCTGCATGAGAAGGCCCTTTTTGTGCTTGGTGATTATCTGTGAAAATGCAAATTTGAACTTCCTTCACCACAGCAAGCTAACAAGATAATGACTATTTTCACTCACTGAACAGATTACAAACATCTGTGGAGAAGATGCACCCAGGAAAGGTGGGTGGAGAGCAAGCTATGGGAAGCTGTTTCTTTCCAGTTTTCTTAGGAAGTAAGAACACTTGGTAAGGGACGCGGGTGGTGCTGTGGGTTAAACCACAGAGCCTAGGACTTGCCGATCAGTAGGTCAGCGGTTCGAATCCCCGTGACGGGGTGAGCTCCCGTTGCTCGGTTCCTGCTTCTGCCAACCTAGCAGTTCAAAAGCACGTCAAAGTGCAAGTAGATAAATAGGTACCACTCTGGCGGGAAGGTAAACGGCGTTTCCATGCGCTGCTCTGGTTTGCTAGAAGTGGCTTAGTCATGCTGGCCACATGACTTGGAAGCTGTAAGCCGGCACCCTCGGACAATAAAGCGAAATGAGCGCCGCAACCCCAGAGTCGGCCACGACTGGACCTAATGGTCAGGGGTCCCTTTACTTAAGAACACTTGGCAGGAACTACATGGCATGGAGGCAGGGAAACCCCCCAGCTCTAATAGTTATGTTCTACTTCCGGTCTTGGAGGTCATTTGCCTCTGGATTCCAGCTGATATGAATCACAGGTAGGGAGAATGTTGTTGCACTCCTTTTTGTGGGGTTCCCAGAGGCATCTGGTTGCTCACTGTGAGAACAAAGTGCTGGACTAGATGGACCATTGGCCCAGTGTTCTTACTCCACTGTCACAGAAGCTCTTTGCCAATGCTGTTGGGTTCAATCTGGCAGTGTTGGGGAACCTGTCATCCTCCAAATGTTGTGTAGCTGCAGCTCTTGTTACCCTCTTTTCGCTGGCTAGCCCCCACGTTTTCCCACCCTCCCTCCCTTTAGGTAGGTCTCTGACTTTGCTATGGACTTCAGTCTGTCGCCACATTGGGCATGGTAGGAATTTTTCCCAATTGGCAATTTACAGCCATTTGGTTTTTCGCCTACCTCGTAGCAACTCGTCACAACTCTTCGGCATTGGCGGTAGGCATTGGTAAGAAGGGGTTAAGAGGATGTGTGGGGGGAGGAACGCCATCACCTCCCCCCAGTGAGCGAAGGGTGGTCTGTTAAAGGACTCCGGGGGGCATGGCCCTGTCCGAAGCCTATGGAGGTGTGGGCCAAAGGCACGCCCCCAAGCAGTGACCCGGGGGAGCTCCTAGTCGACGTGCCTCGGCGGGAGACTCCCCCGATATAGTGTTAACCCTTCCCTGTGTCTCCAGCAAATGGGCTGGAGCCGGATAGTCGTTAGGACCAATGCCTAAGCCAATGCCTCTCATTCCTGAATTCAATAAAGTTGTGGCCTAATTCGCCCATTTAACCTTAAACTATGGTGTCTTGTGTCTTTATTTATCCTGGTGGGGGGCGGGAACTCGCCACACAACTGGGACCTAACCACTTCACCCCTGACGGCTCATCCATACTTTCGCTTGTCTTATGCATAGAAAGTATAGGTCCAAGCAGTTTCCCCCTTGCCCTGCTTCTTTCCCAGGGAAAATCTGCTCTTTAGCTCAAAATCAGAGCAAACATCAATCTTGCTCAATCTCTGCTGGAAGAGCGTTCCATAACACAGAACCTGTGGCAGTAAATGCTTGACTTCTGATTGAGATCAATCAGGTCTCTGTAACATTTTTTTGTGGGCAGGGGGGCAGGACTCAGGCAGTCCCTAAGGTATCCTGGACAAAAGTTGTTCAGGGCTCTGTGTATCAACAAAAAAGCCTTGAACATCGCCTGCTAGCATATCAACTGACAGAGTATATGTTAGCAGACATGTCGCCCCACCAGCAGTCTAGCCACTGCATTCTGCCCCACTGGAGTTTCCAGACCAGTCCACAAGGTCATATAGGTATTCCACCCTTCTGTATTAAAATATACTTGGGGCTGCTTACATATTAACAATAATATAACAATATATGACAGCATATGAACAGCAGCAGCAGCACTTTAAAAGCAGAGAACATTAAAAGCAGCCAGTTTTTGGAAAATAGTACCTGGAATATGTCTTGAATTTACTAAAGGCACAGTTTTGCCTTGTTCAGAACCACTATTCCATCTACTAGTTTACATTTCACACCCTTCACTGAAGATCTAAATAGCAAAACCAGACAAAGAGAATACAGACAATGACAAAATATGCTACGTAATGTTGCCCAATCTGTACTTATTCAAAGCCTAGCATTTGGCAGGGGGACAGGTGGGAGGAGCCATACGTTAAACTAATATCAGACCCTTTCGGGTTCCCTCCTTATATTGTTTGCAGAGTTGGGCACAGTCAAAACGGATGAAAGCCCCAAAGATCTGCAGCTAATACACTGCCTTCTTACCACCTTAACCAATGCTGCGGAGGGTATGTGCAGCCTTGCAGAAACAAGTAAGGTGTTTACCCACTTGTGTTGCAACAAGGCTTCCCTGACCTTGGGGAGCTCATCTGCATGCAGAGAAATGCAAAGGCCAAATTATCTAAAAGAGACGTTGGCACGGGCAAGAAGAGTCGGCTTGTTCAAAATGGATCTTGAGGAACTAATGCTGTTCTCGGATGGCAGGAGAGCTTTTTTTTCGCACACTGCTTTGAATTTCCCTGCGTGAGCCTGCATATCAAGTGGGAGCCGACGGAGCCAGCCAATTGCCATGAGAGTACCGCTCCCCCGCTTAAACTGCAAAAGGCTCAGTTTTTCTCTCTAGCCAGCACGTCCCTCAGTCCAATCCTTCGGCACAGCATGTGTTGTGGAGGTATTAGCCCGGGTTCAAAAACTATCATTACCCTCCAACCAATATGTCCGAGGCTTTAGAGTGCTGAACAGGTAATAGAATTGCGCGTGCACACATACAAAAACCCATAATAAAAGGGAATGAAATAGAAGCCAGCCCCGGGGAAGCAGATCTATCTATTATGCCAAGCTGAAGGGTAAGAGGTAAACAAGCTATTCAAGGTACCGAGAAATGTGGTGCTCTTCAGGGCAGGAATAATAAACAGACCAATTATTCTTTTTACATTTAGGTACTGCAAAGGACCCCTCTTTTTAAAATCAATGAAATTAATTTAATGTTGTTACATGCTTTACATTTAATATTCCCCAAGAGCTATTCAAAATGTGCTCAAAGATCTAAAGGGTCTTCCTTCATCCTGAAATCAGAATCACAGGCTTTTGTTTGACAGGGTTGGTCAATAAACCAGAGATACAAGACCTTTCCTGGAAATACATAACTAAGAGGTAAAGAGAAAGGCCAAAATATTACCAAGCTAAATAATCCCACCTGACCCTTAATTGAAGGAAATTTCCTTACACCAAGTCAGAGAATTAGTTCATCTAGCTTCATACTGTCTGCACAGACTGGCAGCAGCTCTCCAATGTTTAAAACAGGGCATGTTTAAAACAAGCCCTACTTGGGGATGCCGGGAGTTGAACCCGGGATCTTCTGCATGCAAAGGCGATGCTCTGTCATTCAGCAATGGTTTCCCCCCATAATGCTTCTACTTTTTTTGCTCATAAGATTTTATTAAGGTTTTTTTGTAATACATTAAGATAAACAAAACAAATCTAGACAAAAACAAAGAAAATGTAGAGTCCTCTCTCAAAGGTAGATCTTAATCCTTTGATTAAGATCAAAGAAGGGGGTGGACCCTCCCAGCTCTCACCTGGGAGCTTCCCTTTCTTCTCCCAGCCTCCTCCTTATTATTTATTGTTTGTAAGCTGCTTTGTGATTAATTTGAATGAAAAGTGGCATAGAAATATAATCAATCAATCAATTTCTGTCACTGGATAATAATTGTGGGAGTGGGATACTGATCTCATGGTCAGACCACAGCTGAAATACTGTGCCTGGTTCTGGGCGTCACAATTTAAGAAAGATATTGACAAGCTGGAACATGTGCAGAGGAGGACAACCAAGATGTTTAAGGGTCTGGAAACCAAGCCTTATGAGGAACAATTGAGGGAGCTTGGTATGTTGTTGTTTGTTGTTGTTTGTTGTTGTTGTTGTTGTTGTTGTTGTTGTTGTTGTTGTTGTTGTATCCCACCCATCTGGCTGGGTTTCCCCCAGGCACTCTGGTCGGCGTACAGCAAATATAAAAAGGTAGTAAAATGTCAAACATTAAAAACTTCTGGATACAGGGCTGCCTTCAGATGTCTTCTAAAAGTTGATTTGTGGTTGTTGTTTTTTGCCAATTATTTTTATTGATTTTCCAAATTATTACAAATCAAACCAAATTAATTCAGTTTATTACAATTTCTTTAATAAAAAAAATGGTTTCCCACTCTCGTTATAGGATATGTCCAACATGTATCCTCACTGCTGTGTCAATTCTCATTTAGTCTCTAGATGACATCACTTCATATTTGCCAATAGTACTGGATTCATTCAGTTGTCCCTTTACAGCCCTGCAAACAGCTCAATTAAACCTTCGTGTATATAATCCAAATAGCATGTGTATTTTTTCCCCATTGAACTCCTTTTCCTACTCAAATCCTCTTGCTCACTGTTCCAGTTGTAGATCTTTCCCTGGTTGAGTGTCTGTTTTGTATGTGTGTTCATTCAAGGATGCATAGCATTCCAATGATAACACAGCCACACAGCAATCCGTCTGACTGCAGCCAAACATGCAGAGCAAATCTTCCAGACCTTTTCTCTGAGCCATTGGATCCTACCCTGTTATGCCTTCCTCTCCAATGCCGGTTGTAACACAAGTCTCTCTCAAATTCTGCCTCTCCTCGGCTCCATAGCAGTTAAGCTGTGGGTTATTTTTTCACTGCATTCCTTCTCTCACAACGCCCCATCTGGAGATGGTCATAAATATCACCCATTCACTCCTCAATCAAGGGGGATAAAGTGTTGACGTATAAAGCTGTGTTGACGTACAAAGCCGTATTGAATTCCTTGTAAAACATAAATCAAATGTATTCCCCTCCTTCTCATCCAAGACAAAACGTACAAACAACTACACATGCCTCTTTCCATTGTTCAGGGGAGGGCAGAGGGAAAGGAAACCATATCCAATAATCATAAGAAAACATCAAACACCCTGCCTTCTTCTTTCCCCATTCAAGCCTGTTGCAGGAATTTTTCAAAGCTTTAAAATATCATTCAAATACTTTCAAAAGTATCAGTTCTTTCAGCAACTGATTAATCGCAGCCTGTTTGCATATCCTGCTTCAGAAATGCCTCATGATTCATCCAATTAGCTGAATTAAGGAGGAACATTTCCACAAATCATGCTGGGAAATGGAGGCTCATTCCTTGGCAGGGGCTTGCTCCCAGGTTACTCCTGTTCTGCCTCCCAAAGTAGCAGACATGGGTTCACATGGCGCTGTGGGTGCCACAGTCTTTCTAGTAACCCTGGAAAGTTTCGGGAGGATTTATGCCTCATTTCCTCCCTCCCCACTGCCTGAACTTCTTCACAGCTCCTGGAGAGGTGGCAGAGAATGTCCACCATTAAATGTGGGGGTGGCCAGAAACCCTAAAGTTGTGTAGTTCTTTATCTTCTTGAAATCTGATGGGTGGGCATTCCCCAGGGAGGGCGCCACTGCCAAGAAGGCCTTCTCCCTGGTTCCCTGTAACTTCTCACAGTGAGGGAACAGCCAGAAGACCCTCAGAGGGGGACCTCAGTGTCTGGGCTGAGCGATGGGGGTGGAAACGCTCCTTCAGGTATACTGGACTGAGACCATTTAGCTTGGAAAAGAGGAGACTGAGAGAAGATATGACAGCCATCTCCAATATTTCAAGGGCTGTCACAAGGAAGACAGAGAAAGCTTGTTTTCTCCTGCTCTGGAGGTAGGACATGAACCAATGGCTTCAGGTTACAAGAAAGGAGATTCCAACTAAACATCAGGAAGAACTTTCTAACAATAAGAGCTGTTTGACAGAGGAATGGTCTCACTTGAGAAGTTATGGACTCTCCTTCCTTGCATTTTTTAAAGCAGAGGTTGGATGGCCATCTGTCATGGATGTTTTGGTTAGTTTCCTGCATGGCAGGGGGTTGGACATAGAATCATAGGGTTGGAAGGGACCCTGAGGATCCTCTAGTCCAACCCCCTGCAATACAGGAATATGCAGCTGCCCATACAGGGATTGAACCTGCAACCTCGGCATCATCAGCACCATAACCAACTGAGCTATCCAAGCTAACCTGTTAGTCACTGTGAGAATGAAATGCTAGATATATCAGGAGTGGGGAACTGCAGGGAACCGCGAGAAAGCAAAGAACATCAGTTGCTCTATCCTATTTTGCCTCTGTCACTGCCCATCACTGGCATATGGTCTCCACATGGATGGACCTTGGTAATATGGCATCCTGTGTGAGGCCGGAATTAGATGCTCCTCACCAGAGCTGCCTTCCCAAAGATGGGTAAGGGAGGTGCTGGGTTTTGGGAAGGAGGTCTTCCGTCTCCTTCTCAAAGCTGGGCAAGCACTAAGTAGGCTTTGGGCAGCAGGCGGGCACACTCTAGGACCCTGCTACAGCTCTCATGCCTCCATCCCAAAGCCCAGTGCCTCTGGCTCAGAGCTCTGTGCAGGTCCTTGTCAGGAGTAAGCATGGACCAATGGTACCAAATAGTATGGGAAACAGCCCTACTAGAAAAAATAACTAATAAACTGAAACTGACACAGGGACAAACAGAAGAAGACGCCTTCACCCCGGTATGGCTCCCCTTTATCACATACACAGCCCAACAAGACAATGACAATAATCCACCAACAGCATACAAATCAATATGGCTAACCTGATCCAAAACACCCACCCACCTCACTCACACACGAAAACAAAGATCACCACAGCCAATCACACCCTAGGCCAACCCCAACCTCTCTCACCACCAAAGGAACACAAGTAACGCTGACACCAATCTCTACATACATTAAGCATAATAGAAACATCGCCACCCGACCCCACCCCCTTCCATCTTCCCTCCCCCCACTCCCCCTTTCTTTCTTTCTTTCTTTCTTTCTTTTTCTTCTTCTCCCCCTAATGCCTCAACAAATGAAATGGATTTGTAAAAATGTTATATGGAAAAAAAATACGAGGCATTACACTTACTTCTGTAAAACAAGAAAATCCTTAATAAAAATATTAGGGGGAAAAAGAGCTCTGTGCAGGGCAACCAGCCAAGATGCCCTAAATCAGCCTGTCTCTGGAAGGTTTTCCATACAGAAAGGTGGCCCCCATTGTCTTGTTGTTGTTGTTGTTGTTGTTGTTGTTGTTAATGTATAGAGGTGCCTTTGGTCTGATTGAGCAGGGCTCTTCTTTATGTTCTTAAAGGGCAATAAGGTGAGGTAGGGATGTATAGCCCAAGGTTTCATTTTCAAATTCTTAAGAGCAGGTTCAGTTTGGGCCATGTGAATAATCCATAACTGAGTGGCAAACCAGAAGAAAGAAAGTAGGTGATAAGGAAGGGTGGGGTCTGGGGAAAGGATGTCGGGGGAGGGGGGAAACGACACTGCTTGCCAGCTCTTGGTTGCAGGAATTGCTCTCTAGCTGTCATGCATGACCCATAATCATCATGGAGTTTTATTGAGAAGCAACAGTGAGGGAGATGCCAAGTGACAGCTTTAAAATTAACTTGCCAAAACTTCCCATCAATATTATGACAATTCCTCCCTCGTCGGTTCAGTGACCCAACATGAAGCATGACAACATTAACATAACTTTGCTGAAACAAAAGCCTGCCATTCTGGAACTGAATAGTCAGGGTTACTATATAAAGACACCCTCCTCCTCCCTGGAAGAAGGGGGGGGGGGAGGTGAACTGAATTTTCGTGAATTTTGACTCACATGCTTAAATTGTTTGTGTTTAATCAGCACAGGGCTGGACTTTTGTCAAATAAAAAAGCAAACAACATGAAAAGGAAATTGAAAATTGTCCAGTGTTGTTTTCATATTAAATACATCTCAGAGAGAGCTATGGAAAAGCTGCTTCATCCCCCGCCCCCAACCACCAAGAAAGGAGATTTTGACTAAGCCTTAGGAAGAACTTCCTGGCAGTAAGAGCTGTTTGACAGTGGAACATAAGGCCTCCTAATGTGGTGGACTCTCTACTGAAGGTTTTTTAAACAGAGGTTGGCCTCCATACGTTGTTGGACTACAACTCCCATCACCCCCATGCATAATGCCAGCAGGGGCTGATGGGAGCTGGATTCCAACAACATATGGAGCTCCCCCACCCCCCAGACCTAGAGGTTATGATGAAGTAGTATATAAATTCTATCATTATCATCATCATTATAGTGTACAGTGGTACCTCGGGTTAAGAACTTAATTCGTTCTGGAGGTCCGTTCTTAACCTGAAACTGTTCTTAACCTGAGCTACCACTTTAGCTAATGGGGCCTCCCACTGCCACTGTGCCACCAGAGCACCATTTTTGTTCTCATCCTGAAGCAAAGTTCTTAACCCGAGGTATTATTTCTGGGTTAGCTGAGTCTGTAACCTGAAGTGTCTGTAACCCAAGGTACCACTGTAGACAATACTGAGTTAGATGGACCAATGGTCTGACTTGGTGTGAATTAACTACGCAACAGTATTCCTAGGTACTACCTGATAAAGGTGCTCAGGGTAGATTCCTGCAGTACCAGCTGTTGCTTCCCTGCCATGCCATCTTGCACAGTGGGTTGTGATTATTCTATTTATTATGGAAACTGAAGCTACTAAGGCACAGGAAGCGGGCTGACTCATCCATGTAGCTAAAGGGATCCAAGGAGCTGTAAATCCCTTTAAAAGATGCAGCCCCCCTGTTCCACTTTGTTGAAAAAGGCTTTTAATCCCCGGCATTAGGGCAGCTTCCTGCTACGTTTCACTTGCATCAAATTAAGGGCTGCTCAAACAGCTGGTGTCCTTAATGCTCAGAGAGGTTCTTGAATATCTTAACCGGGATCTTTGGCACAAACAAGATAAAAAAAAACAGAAACAAAAACAAAAAACCTAAGAAGCAAAGCATTCCCAATCACAGGGAGATACGTAAACAGCTTATGTATCCTGCACAGAGTGCTTTATAACCCATATGCCATTTATCTTAAATGCAGTCTTGGGTGGAAGGCTGTATTTATTTCTCTTCTTCCATTGGGAAACTGAGGGAAGAGAAAACAAGAATTGAGTAACAAAGCTCGAACAAATAGCAGGGGAAGAAAAAAGTCTCCAGAGTTGGGGCTTTAACTGCAGATAAAATATAACTGTGTGGAGAGTGTCCATCTTTGCCCACAGAGTGTATGTAGAGGGGAAAGCCCTCCTCCTCTAGAGGACACGCAGAAGTATGGAGGTTCCCTTGCTGAAGTTGTAGAACAGGAGTAGAAAACCGATGAACTCAGCTACATTGACAAAGAAAAAAACGCTTTATATGTGCTGTATGGGATGCAAGTGGCGCTGTGGGTTAAACCACAGAGCCTAGGACTTGCCGATCAGAAGATCGGCGGTTCGAATCCCCGTGACGGGGTGAGCTCCCGTTGCTTGGTCCCTGCTCCTGCCAACCTAGCAGTTCGAAAGCACCTCAAAGTGCAAGTAGATAAATAGGTACCGCTCCGGCGGGAAGGTAAACGGCGTTTCCGTGCTCTGCTCTGGTTTGCCAGAAGTGGCTTAGTCATGCTGGCCACATCACCTGGAAAAACTGTCTGCGGACAAACGTCGGCTCCCTTGGATAATAAAGTGAGATGAGCGCTGCAACCCCAGAGTGGGATATGACTGGACCTAATGGTCAGGGGTCCCTTTACCTTTATGTGCTGTATATGCATTATAACACTGTGACACCAGATGGTGCTGTGGAGTTCCATTTTTGCCAACTCAATTTCTTATACAGTGGTACCTCGGGTTAAGAACTTAATTTGTTCAGGAGGTCCGTTCTTAACCTGAAACTGTTCTTAACCTGAAGCACCACTTTAGCTAATGGGGCCTCCTGCTGCCACCGCACCGCCACTGCATGATTTCTGTTCCCATCCTGAGGCAAGGTTCTTAACCCGAGGTACTACTTCTGGGTTAGCAGAGTCTGTAACCTGAAGCGTCTGTAAGCTGAGGTACCACTGTACAAAGTTTACAATGTGTTTAACTGAAACACTTCTTTAATGTGTCTGGATCCAGCCCATGACTCTTCAAGTTGTTGCTGAACTAGAAGTTCCATCACCCCTGACCACTGGCCACGCTGGCTGGAGTTGATTTCAGAGGTTGTGTTGCAAAAGATAGGAAAAATAATTTTTTCAGGGATTTCCCTGTTGTTTACCAACATGTTATTTTTTTGGCTAATGGAGGGAAGTCCACTGCTTACTCCTCTGGACTGGGGGAAAATGTGATGTCAGAAATACTAAATATGGTGTCCAATTGCAAAGCAGAATAGTATGACGAGCTGTTACTTGGTTTACTTTTATTCATGACAGATACACATGAAATTTGTCAGAACGTTACAATTTCTGCCCCAGGACCCATCAGCAAAAATGTAATGTCAAAAAAATGGTCTGGACCACAGCTCTATATCAATAAGCTGTGAAACTGTTGTGAGCCACAACAAAATATTTTATAGACATGAAAAATCAATATTTAAACTCACACAGCTGTGAAACTCACTGGGTAGCCTTGGACAGGTCACTAGCTCTCAGGCCAACCCATCTCACAGGGTTGTTGGGAAGTACTTCTAAGCTGCCAGAAAGAAAGGCACTGGATTTCTAAGAATTTCAGCTTGCATTTCAGATTTCTAAATATTGTGGTTACAGGAAAGCTGAACAAGAATAGGTGACATTAAATAATTCCTTCCTCTATTACTCACCCCCATCCTTTCTCTCCTGAGCTGCCCCTTTCCTCTGGAACTCCCTGCCACTGCCTTGTGACACCTGTTGTGGCAGAAAACCTGAACCCACAACTGAAGCACACACAATAAAACTTTATGAAAGAATGCAACCATTTTAAAGCAATGAGGGAAGAACACAAAACTTCAACACAACAATTTAAGCACCATAATGCAGCAGTCGCTACAGAATAGTAGGTGGTGAGGTGGTAGCATGGGATGAAAGCATTCAAAATGCTAGGTAAAGGGTTAATGCTTACAAAGGCTATGGAACTGAGGCAGTTATGTCCATTGGCACAGCAGTGGCAGTTATTAAGAGTCCTTTGTGTGAGAGCAACAGGTATTTTCTGTTGTGCTGCTGTCTGCCTCAGAGATAGTCAGCCTGCAACACTATTTGTCTCAGAGACAAGCCTATGTAAGATGTATCAGGAATGTAAATGACACCTGTCTTGTATATTTAATCTAACAAGTGCAAGTACACTGAGTAAAAGTTATATGTGGACAAGATGGTTGGACAATGTTCTTGAAACTACCAACATGAATTTGACGAAACTGCGGGAGGCAGTGGAAAACAGGAGTGCCAGGCATGCTCTGGTCCATGGGGTCACGAAGAGTAGGACAAGACTAACTACTAAACAACAACAAAATTTAAACTTTAAATGGAGAATGTCTTGCATAGTTTTTATAGGAGGGAAAAGGGAACTAATTAAAGGGTCAAACAACTTGGGATCTCTCCTGTATAACTCTGTAAATGGGAACTAAAGTAATTCCCACAGGTAGCACCACTCACCTCGCGCTGGTGGAACCAATCCAGTGCTTCTGCTGGTGTGCTTGTACCATGCCAAACTCACCATCGCCTTTCCCCCTCACCTTTTCACCCTGATAAGCAGCAGTGAGCAGTAACACTGTGACACCAGATGGTGCTGTGGAGTTCCATTTTTGCCAACTCAATTTCTTATACAGTGGTACCTCTGGTTAAGAACTTAATTCGTTCTGGAGGTCCGTTCTTAACCTGAAACTGTTCTTAACCTGAGCTACCACTTTAGCTAATGGGGCCTCCCACTGCTGCCATGCCACCACTGCACTGCTCAATGTCAGGTCAAAAGCACCGCCCCATCCTACCATCCTCTGATGAGTAGATTGAATGTACAGCTAACTAAGGAACTCAAGCTACACAGATGTGTATATAGTAAACCTGCAACTTATGCAGGGGTTTAAGTTCCTGGGATCGTGCCTAAAGCTAAAACTGCATATAGTCAAAACACATTGGGTTCAGTGGTGGGTGGGATTGCCAGTTATCTTTCCCAGACACCCACCTCTTTCTGCTATCATCTATCTATCATCTATCTATCTATCTATCTATCTATCTATCTATCTATCTATCTTTCTATCTATCATCTATCATCTATCTAATCTATCTATCTCAAGTGCCTAAAGCTGAATGCACACAGGTTAAATGTGCATAGTTTTTGGGCTTACTGTACAAGCTCTGTCAAACAATTCACATATTGTGAACTCCAACAATCTGCATCTTTCCTTCCTTAGAATTGTCTGAGCAGTGTTTGAGTCCTTGATCTCGAATTTCCAAAACAACTTTCCTCTTCCCTCATTTTTTTTTGTCTGGGTTAGCTTGAGAACCTGCAGGTGCCCATTTTCTATAGTTAAAATTATTACTATGGAGTGATATAGTTACTCTACAGAGCCATGATGTTGATTTTTTAAATTATTATCATCATCATCATCATCATCAACAACAACAACAAATCTGTCCTTTTTCATGGACTACATTCTCTCCCACCCTGACACACACATATTAATTCACAGCCTTCATATTAATTATATTCCACCCGCATTCCATGACTGGTTTTCTTTTTCTGTCTTACAGATTTAACATTGAAGGGATTTCTCCCTAATTATCCTCTGTGGGATTCAGAAATCCAGGCAGCGCCCCTGGCAGCCTCACAAGAACAAGTCATTGCATACTATGACATGAATAGCCTTAAGATTTGCATCATCATCAACCTTTCTCAAGTGAAGAGGACGGTGGAGTATGGGTTGCTTAATCAGCATTGGACTTAGAGGGAATCTAAAAGCGCCATCTGTTGTTGATGCAGCAGGCTCTTATCGCCTGTGATTCCAGCTTAGCAGTAAGATACCAGAATGAAACTGAGTACTTTCAACCATAAAGAAAAGGGAGTAATAACAACAGGAAAGTTTTTAATGTTGGATATTTTGTTGGGTTTTTAATATTTTGTTGTGAGCTGCCCGAAATGGCTGCAGCAACCCAGTTAGATGGGCAGAATATTATTATTATTATTATTATTATTATTATTATTATTATTATACTCTCATGTGCTTAATGGATAGGGTTTAGATTAGAGGCCTGAGGCCTCACTTCCTATTTTAATGACTCCACAAAAGGAAGCACCTGGCTTTTAGACTGAGGAGACTGGGCTTTTCCCTACAATAAAATCAGCTGCTCCAAACCCAGTTTGAATTTAAAAGAACAGAGGGAAAGTGGAACGGAAGCCAGATCATTCTTTAGGTGCAAGATGCTCAGTGCATGCCATTTAATCAACATCCTCTTTTTACAATCAGATGTGAACTTTAAACTTCAAAAAAGAAAACATTACATATATGTATCCTTCCTCAAAGGAACTTAGAAAGGTATAAAAGAGCTTTGCAGTCTTCCATCCCCTAGGTCAATTTATTTGGTCTAAGCTTAGAACTGAGAACTCTGCACTGCTGTACTCATACTAAGAGTTATAGCATATGATATCTAGAGCAGAATCTGGAATCTCAGCAGAAACTTGAGAGTGTATTAAAGTATTCAGCCAAAAAATGGATAAATATAAGACAATTTAGTTGTTGTAATTGTGCGGGATTAACTGAGGTTCTGAGGAACTGTATGTATACAGAGTCACCCCCTTCTTCAGTAGATAAAGCTGGGGATTCCAGGGGGGCAGTGCTCAGAACCAGCCCCAGAAGCACCTAAACCACTAAAAGAATTTCCGTAAGAAGAGTCCATGAAGCCAGTACACTCTGGTTCATGGACATCATGTTTGGCTTCTTTTGACTCACTGGGTTCTGTATCATAAACTGCAGAGCAAAGGGAATTCAGGGTACTTTGCAGAATATGGGAGTTTTCGACTTTTTGACACACACAAACACTCCTGTCCAGATGCATATGCATCTGTCCTGCCAACCTAGCAGTTCAAAAGCACGTCAAAGTGCAAGTAGATAAATAGGTACCGCTCTGGAGGGAAGGTAAACAGCATTTCCATGTGCTGCTCTGGTTTCACCAGAAGTGGCTTAGTCATGCTGGCCACATGACCCGGAAAGACTGTCTGTGGACAAACATCGGCTCCCTTGGCCAGTAAAGCGAGATGAGCACCGCAACCCCAGAGTCGTTCACGACCGGACTTAACTGTCAGGGGTCCTTTACCTTTTTTATATACCCAGCAAATGCACATTGTAGCAAAAGCTGGTTGAGGGCGAACAAGGCATACCTGAAGGTCATCTGGAAGACCTGCCCTTGGTTGACATGCTGGGTCCTGTTGTTGTAGCCATGCAGCATCTCTCCAAAGAGGGTATCATTGAACTTCACATCTGGCTTAAGGCACTTGGGGCCCTCACAGATGTCTGACAGCATGAGACATGATTTGCCATCTGGTGCCAGCCTGTATTCCTCAACACAGCTGAGAACCAAACACAAAAAGATACATCAGATATGCACAAACAGCAAACAACAAAAGTCAGTTCCAGATAAAATCTATCATGTTATTTCTTTTTTGGGGGGTGGGGGTGGCAGGAGTAGGTGAAATGGGCAGGCACAATGGTGCAGGCATAAATATTAAATCTGATGCACCAAAGTGAGGCACCGAAATAAGGAACAGCACAAGGGACCCTGTGTGTGAAAGAGATTAAAAAAGAGAGGAAAGTATATACCAAAGGCTTGGCTAAAACCAGGACTAGCTTGAAGATTGTGGGGAGGGTTTGTCAGCAAAATGCACTTTAGTGGGTCCCTCTTATTTTGGTTCACTTATTTAGAAGACAAAAGCAGTGGCAATGCTCAGATGAGCATCAGAGAGGTGGGAGCTGCCATTTTAATTTTCCCTGCGACAACACTATACTAGGGCAATTTGGAGCTGAGTAGAGCACCGTGGGAGGATGCGGAGAACGTAAAGCTGCCCCCCTGACAGGCATCAGTGGTGGCCCCTGTCAGCATGCTGGAGCCGTAGCAGCTTCCTGAGGGTGCAATAGGCTTACATGAAGTCTGCTTTAACAATATGGACCAGACAGATATTTTACAGTTGCGTAGTGGAAGTCATATGAAAATCCCTGAGTAAGTTAAGTGTACCACATAGCATGTTACAGAATGGGCAGAAAAACCTCACATGTAAAAGTGGACCTAGCCAGAGAAAACCAAACCAAACATTACAGGAATAAAAACCAGTCACTGAATACCAGTAACAAAGACAGTAAGAGTTGCTGTAGCAAAGAGACTGAACTATGAATCATGAAGTTCCTGGTTTGAATCTTGTTTCTGCCATGAAATCACAAGGTGGCCTTAGGCAAGCCACACTTCATAGCCTCAGTTGCCCCATCTTTAATATGAGAAATTATACAATACTGATTTATTTTACAGGGCTGTTCTAAGTAATACAACTAGACAATGCATCTGAAGTACTTGGAACAGTGTTTAATGGGTTAACACTGGTGTTAAATATTCCTACTATGAAGAAAACGAAAATCTGCACAAATTTTTACATTATAATGTTTTGGGGAAAATAAACAAAATTGATATTAGATATGTGCCTATAAATGTTTCTTGGACAAAAGTCATGTGAATTCCCAGCCATGTTTTAAGGCTTTCCTCATGTGCTCCTAAGAATAATTTCAAAAGCCCTTTTGCAAAAGAAACAATTCCTCTGAAGTGGGGCGGGGGTAACTCAGTGCTGCACTGTTGAAGAAATGTCTGCTTGCAGAAACTGCTGCTGGGATTGCTAAGAGTACACCTGTTCTTCATATACCACCATGTGGTGGGGTGGGAGGTTCATCACAGAGCAGATCTTCATGCAAATGAGCTGTCTAGTTTCGGTTCAGCAACATGGGGGGGGGGGACTAGCACCTCCAATGCTCTTTGTGGGGTGCTCCTTGTGAGGTGGTAAGAACTGCATTTGGAAAACCCTGTTCTGGAGCCCAACTAAACCCTCTGGTGTTGTGTGCTTATTTCACAATGTGTTCCTTAACAGAAAAACAGCAAGCAACCAGTCAGCCTTCAGGTATTATTGGACTCCAACTCCCATGGCAATGATCAGGGGTGATGGGAGCTGTAGCCCAGCAATATCTGAAGGGCAAATAGTTTGCCACACTTGTTGTAGAAGAGCCCTCACCAAAGCGATAGCGGGGAGGAAAGGCTTAGCCCAATCTGCCTCATCCCTTGAATCAAACATTTCTCCTAATAATTTGGCATTCTCTTCTCTAACCCCACTTCCAAATTATGTCTCAACTGAAGAAATATTAGTCAGCTGTTTGAGTAGTTAATTGATTCAAACTGCATTCTTCTTTTCATAAGGGGACACAAGTTCTAGAGTGGTGGAATATTGAAAGTGTGCCGATTCTTCTGCTCCTATGCCAATCCACACGGAATCAGAACAGTCTACAATCTTTTCATTGCTGGATTTGAAAACAAAACTTTGATGGGCTGGCTGCTTCACTGGAGCTATCAGCCTTCCCACAGGATGCACATTCCTCTTTACTTTTCAGTGCCGAGAAATAAAGCAATAGACACATGCACGAAAAAGCTAGTTGATGAACTCAAAGCCCCAGGGAGCCATGAAGGGCTGGGACACAGCAAAATCTCGGCTGCCTGAGCACCTGGATGTGTCAGGAATTGACAGATGTTCCTTGGAGTTACATTTCGGAATGTGCTTCTCCACGGCACAAATCCACACCTAACATTCCTTTGAAGGTCAAAGTGGTATTGAGGCAGCAACAGCTGCTGCCACAAGCTAAAGAAACAAAATCTGTGGGGAATTTGGCACTGGAGGGAAAGAGGGATGCAGTGATCACCCCATGTCCCTCTGCTCTGGGGAATGTGGCCAGCTGAAATCCACCAACCCAAAGCTGAGAGAAACCCCCTCCTCTGGATGCTCCTTGCATCCTTTATCTCAGAGGCAAGGCAAGGTGTCCAAGTCCAAAGCCCACAGCAAAGCTAGGGGACAAGCTACATCTTTAAACACAAACCAACTCTGACAGCTGTGCTGACCCCTCTTCCACCAACATGACTTCACAGCAACAATGCATAAAAGGGCTGGGGTGTGCAAAAGTGACAGGCTCCAGATGGAACAAGGCAGCATGACACTGAGAATTTGTGGGTGGTGATAGCGGCCATGTTAACAGTCACTTCCAGACCTCCCTTTAAAGTGACATATCC
This sequence comes from Podarcis pityusensis, assembly GCF_964106645.2. Lineage (NCBI taxonomy): Eukaryota > Metazoa > Chordata > Lepidosauria > Squamata > Lacertidae > Podarcis > Podarcis pityusensis. The sequence goes on along the minus strand of NC_138044.1, from coordinate 7,311,701 downwards.
AAAGTTCATCAGACAACAGCAGTAGCAGCTTCCAGAAATGGTGCATTTTCCCATAAGGTGTCCATCTACCAACTACCTTACTTTGTCTGCTGAATGCACAGTGTTTTGAGTTGGCTTGAGCTTCCATATTACATTTGCTTAGCCAGGCAGGAATGTTCAAAAAGCAAGCATACAGAAGGCTTTGAGACTGCAGTCCATTGAATTTGTACCCACCAACACCTCTTGCCCATGGGACTCACCCGCAGAACATGTGGATGGTGCTGGACATGGGTTCTGATGGGAGAGGGAGGGTCTGCTGAAGACACAGTTGCTCACAGCCACCATTGAAGCCATCTGAGCAGTCAATTCCCTTGGAGTAGTCGTAGCAACCAGTGCCATCCTTCATAGGCCTCAAATCCTCAGGGCACTGCATTGAGAAGGGAAGGATACAGTTAAGGAAGAGGGGAGCATTACTCTCTCCAAGTTGGACACCTTTATACCACTGAGATGCCTACTATTGTAGGAAAGGTGTATAACACAAGGTGTTTGTATTACGCCTTCAGAAGGCAAGGAAGGTTAGGTCCCCAAATGATGCTATCACTTCCAGGAACAGCAATACTTTACAGCTGGTGCTTAGGTCTGTGTGAAGCATCGTCCATCAATAGCACTCATGCTTTAAAAGCCTGCACAAACTAGAAGAACAACAGTCACTTGTGCAAGAGGGCTGCTACTACCAGGAGATGTACTCTGAAGGGAAGAGGTTAAGATGAAAAAGTGTTGTCAATGGGTAACTCACCTGTGCATTAGAACCCAATATGAGTTCTAATGTAATGCTTACAGATTGTCATTATTCCACAGCAGAATTCAATCACATACCGGCAAATTCAGGTTGTACAGTTACACCTTGTTCCCCCAAAATAGCTAACATTTTTGCAGCAAGGACAGTGATGAGAAAATGCACTGGAAAGTGTGAGATAACACTATCTTCATGCAACATTGTCCAACCACCTCAGAAAGAAATCAGGTTAAATGCTCACTAAAATGCCAACACTATCTAACCTCCCTGCAAACAAATCAGGGTGAATGCTCAATAAATAGATTGTCTGGAATGGATTCTAAGTAACAGAAATGAGTTTGAACACCTCTTCTCTCCTAGATTTATTTTCTACCTGAGTTTCTACTATTAATTGCACACACCTATTTAAGAAAGACTTCCTGTCAGGGGTCAATGTGAAAGTCATATTGAAAGGAGAAGATGCAACTCAGCAGTGACTGCTCCCATGGAGGATGGAAAAACGCTGAGAACAATAGAAATGGGCTATACCTGGGTTAGTATCCTTTAGCATGGGGAATGAAAACCTGTGGTCCTCCCAATGTTGCTGAATTCCCAACTCCCATCATCATCCCTGACTATTGGCCAGACTGACTGGGGCTGAATCGAGTTGGAATCCAACAGCATCTGGAGGACCACATGTTCCCCATCCTTACTCTACTCTAAGGGCTCAGCTAGATTGGTAAAGAAAAAACAATTTTTATGTGTTGTATATGCAATATAACACTGCGCCAGCAGATGGAGCTATGGAGTCCTGTTTTCCCTACTGGATTTCCCTGTTTAAATTTACAATATGTTTAACTCAGGCATGGCCAAACTTGGCTTTCCAGCTGCTTTGGGACTACAATTCTTATCATCCCTGACCACTGGTCCTGTTAGCTAGGGATGATGGGAGTTGTAGTTCCAAAACAGCTGGAGGGCCAAGTTTGGCCATGCCTGGTTTAACTGAAAGCTTCTTTGATGTGTCTAGATCCAGCCTATGAGTCATCCTCCTCTCTCTGTTGTGGGTGAGGAGGGGAAAGGAGATTGTTAGCTGCTTTGAGACTCCTTAGGGTAGTGATAAAGCAGGATATCAAATCCAGACAACAACTCTTCTTCTTCTTCTTCTTCTTCTTCTTCTTCTTCTTCTTCTTCTTCTTCTCAGGCAGAGAGAGGGGTTCTTCCATATCTCACAAAAGGATCTGGAGGGCCACATATCCCCCATATCCTCTTGAGTATTTCTGTTGAAAATAGCAAGGAGTAGGCAAGTGTGTGCGTGTGTGCATGCGCGTGTGTGCGCGCATACACACACACACACACACACACACACACACACACATTAATTCAGCTGAGTACCTGGTCTCTTGTCTATTATTAGAGATTCTAAACTACTATCATCGTGCTGAAAATGTGACCCACATTTTAAATTTCTGTTTTGCAGCAAGCTCTGCCTGTCCCAAATAATTAAAGCAGACAACTACCCAGCAACATCAATCCATAGACATCCTTATTAAGCAACACTCCTATTCCACCTGAATTTTCTTTCAACTGAGAGAGAAATAATAATAAGTTAAAAGCAGAAAGCTGACCAGTTATCTGGAGAGCAAGAGAAAGATAATAAACGTAGCCTAATAGAAGTTCCAAATTAAGGATGCATTACAGAATTCCTGAAGATGAGCTAAACAACAGCCAGGCCAGAGATGCATGATGGTTGGCTATAAACTGCCTGTCAAGTGAAGGAAAAGTCATAAAACGGCTACATTTTCTGTGTTGCTTTTTTCAAGGAAGAAAATAAAGGAAAACAAATTGGGAAGGGCTGCAGTTCAGTGACAGAGCATCCATCTTGCAGGTTTAATCCCTGGCAACTTCAGGCAGAGCTGGGGAAGAGTTCCTGCCTGAAACCCTAAGCCTCTGCCAGTCCGTGTACATGATTCTGAGCTAGATGGATCAAAGATTTGACTCAGTTTGACAAGAGTTTCCTATGTTCCTAAAAATACTTCTCTGTGACCACAACCCCCTATATCAAGCATGTCCAACAGGTAGATTGTGATCTACTGGTAGATCACTGTACGTCTGTGGTAGATCACCGGCTCCCCCCAAAGAAGCTCAACAAGTTTGCTCCCCTAAAAAAAGCTCAACAACTTTGTCCTGAACCCCCCAAAAGCGGGTAGATCACTGCCAGTTTTTAACTCTGTGAGTAGATTGCAGTCTCTTGGGAGTTGGCCACCCCTGCCGTATATGAAGGGAACCTTGAGCCCAGGGGCCAAATGCAGCCCTCCAGGCCTTTCCACCTGGCCCTCAGAACTCTCCCCAGGCCACACCCCCTCTCTCTACAAGCAACACCCTGCATTGATTCTGCATGGTGCCCCAAGTGTTTTTGCCTAGCTGGAATGTGTCCCTGAACTCTGATAATACCACTTGAGTGCTTGGATGCAGGTCAGAGAGAGGTGTGCAACTGCATGTCGAAACTATCCTATTATACAAATGTTAAAATTATGTTTGTTGCACCACTCATTTTTGCCTCTGGCTTCACCTGCCACTGGCCTGTGGCCTGTGGCAGGATGCCCAAAAGGGAATGTAGCCCCTCAGGCTGAAAAAGGTCCCCCACCCGTAACATTTGGGGAGGACAGACACAGAAGATCCCATCTCTAATCTGCTGCCTGGACAACTTATTCTTTGGATGCCCATTGGTGGTGCTGCTAAAGGACTGGCCGCCATGTTTTAGAAGCCCCAGACCTAAGGATCTCCAGCCCATTGGTCCATCTGCCCTCCACTTGCTTCCCTGGCTGACAGGAACTCTTCAAGGTCCCAGGCATGTACCCTTCTTGCTAAAAATAAATTAACATTTATTTGGTACATTTACATCCCACTTTTTTCTCTGTTCAAGGTGGTATATGTGGTTTTCCCACTCCTCAACTTATCCTCACCAGAATCCTGTGAGGCAGGCTAGGCTCAGAGGCAGTGACTGGCCCAAGGCCACCCAGTGAGCTTCATGATCCTGGACCCTGGATTTGAACCCTGAACTCCCAAGTCCTAGTCTGACACTCTAAACCACATTGGCTTGCCACTCTCAATACCTTAGCTATGATCCATCTTCCCCAGTGTTGTCTACTGAATGGCAGGTGACCTCTAGTCCAGGAGAGGTGAGCCTGTGGCTCTCCAGATGTTGCTGGCCTCCAACTCCCATCAGTCATAGCCAGTGCAGCTAGTGGTCAGGGATGGTGATGGGAGTTATAGTCTGACATCTGAAAGGTGAAAGTGTATGTATATGTGTAAAGACATCTTTTTATCAAGTACAGTGGTACCTCGGGTTACAAACGATTCGGGTTACAAACACTTTGGGTTACAAACTCCCCAAACCCGGAAGTAGTACCTCGGGTTCAGAACTTTGCCCCAGAATGAGAACAAAAAACATGTGGTGGCGGTGCAGCAACAGCGGGAGGCCCCATTAGTGAAAGCGCACCTCAGGTTAAGAACGGTTTCGGGTTAAGAATGGACCTCTGGAACGAATTAAGTTCATAACCCGAGGTACCACTGTAAAGATGTTTTAAATCAATGAGTATTATTATGTTTTCTAGCCCTTATTTATTTGTTTATATTAAACAGCAATAGCAGACATTATGCACAAAAGGGAAAATGGACAGTATTTATAATTTGAGTAATTGATTTAAAAATTACAGAACAAGTCTGAGTGTATTTTATTGGGAACAGTTAATAAAGCAGCCAAAATTTAGAAATGCAACACAAGCCAGCAGTTTGCTTCCCTGCCTTTCAAAAGCACCTGTTTCTGAGAATTTCTTAATCTTCCTTTCCTGAATGTATTGAATAAAACATGAACTACACTAGGCTTATCAATGATGTTACATTCTACAAGTGAGCTGAGACACCACCAGTTTGTGCCTGTGTGTAAGAGAGAATTAATATCATGCATATTGAAAAGCATCTTAGCTGAGAGTCCTGGAAGACCTGCTTCCTGCCTTGCTGGCCATTTTCCACCTGGCCTAGAAGGGAGGGGCCCTGACTGACTCCAGCTGCAAGAGGTGTTTAACAAACTACTGGGCGGCGGTATTGTTTAGGGGGGTTGGGGGGCTTGTTGCAGTTATTATTTTTTGAATTTTTGTTTTGAATCTTATAATGATTTATGTGGAAATTGTTCAATTTGGTTTTGCACCTTTTTGATGTTTCGTTTATTGTTTATGACTACTTTTAAGGTTTGTATTATGTATTTTTTTCAAGTTGTAGGACACCTTGAGCATGGTTTTGGCTATGGAAAGGCAACATACAAATAAAATGATGTGTCTGTGTCTGTCTGTATTCATATTGGAGTGTGTGTGTGCGTGTGTGCGCACATTCAGATATGAAGCTTACTGAATAGTTACGGGCATCTTGCAGTCTCTCATCCTCAACAGGGAAGAACCATCTTCCTGAGTTTCAGGCTCTTTTGTTTCAGGAAGGTGGTAAGACCTAGATGCTCCACCTTAGCTTGCCTTGAAGGGTTGTTATGAGGAGCAGTGAGACTCCTGAAAGCTTGATAGATGGGTCAAACAGTAGGTGTACGGGATGAATGAAGTGTACTGGATGAGGAGTTTGGAGTTTGGATTTGATATCCCGCTTTATCACTACCCGAAGGAGTCTCAAAGTAGTTAACATTCTCCTTTCCCTTCCTCCCCCACAAAAAACACTCTGTGAGGTGAGTGGGGTTGAGAGACTTCAGAGAAGTGTGACTAGCCCAAGGTCACCCAGCAGCTGCATGTGGAGGAGCGGGGAAGCGAACCCAGTTCACCAGATTACGAGTCCACCGCTCTTAACCACTGCATCACACTGGCTCTCAGTGTGGGCCAGTTCTGAGGAAAGAGGGCCTGTTCTTCTGACTTGATTAATGGAAATATGAGTTTGCACAGATCAGTTTGTCTTATACTCTCCTGCCACTGACCCCTACATGGGACATCTACATCTCCCCTCTGAGATTCTGAGAGACGGAGAGAGAAAGAGCATAAGAGTTGGGTGGTGGAAAAACTCCTGGCAGCAATTCAGGGCCCGCAGTAATATATTTATTGGTTAAATAAACCTGTATCATCATGATTAATTTAATATCTGCAAACTATTTCGTACTTCTAAATGCTCGTTCTTTTAATTGCAAGCTGTTAATCATCTCAGCTCTAGGGGCCACATGCGCCAAGAAGCTTCGGGGATTCTGCCAAACAGCAGACTGTGAAGTTGAACAAGTCAGCAGAAGACATCCTATAACTGTGCACAGGCTGGGAGAGACTGGGACAGACTGCCAAGTGCTCCCTTCCTATGTGACACAACCAATTAGCAGCTCTTCCAAGAAAGCAGGGAAGCACCAAAGAGCCTTTACTTGCACCATGTTGAACTATTTGTGCCCACTCCTCCACTAACTTACCACTATTAGGCTCTTCCTTAAACTGAGGAGCTAGATCTTGGCTTTGTTTCCTTTGTCTTCATTAGGCAATTCACAAGCTGGTGCCACAACCAAATGCTGCAGTGTAGTGTTTGTGGCTACTTGGCATGTCCAGCCCTCACTGGACCACTGCTGTTTTTGCCTGTTCCTTCCCACCTGCCTCCTACACTGCTGCCTTTTGTACTTCTGCAAACCAGGGTTCCCTGACACAAGCTGGCTATCCCCTCATTTTCCAGTGGCCATGCATGGGCTGCAAACTCACTGGCAACTCAGTTAGAACATGCAGTCTGTAGATAATGGACCTTTGATTACTCAACAGACATTCCCATGGTTTGTAAAAAGTTTCTTGGTGACTTTTTGGCCTTCATCCTGAACAATCTGGACCAAGAAAAAGAAGGGGGGAAACATACTTGGTTGAATTATATTCTAGCTCTGACATCAATTACATTTTCTGAGGGAGCATTTAATGCCCAGCATTGACTGTTCCCACATACCTGCTCTTCTGTGGGTGCAAAGCAAATGATACTCATGCCTATTTCCTGAGATTGCTTGAAGAACCCTATCAGTTATAGCTCACATTGATCAGTCTGCCTTGAGCAGTAGAGAGGCAATAATTACTGTGAGTTTTAATCAATCCTGCAGCAATTCAGCTGCAGTTCAATTTGTGATCTGCCTCTCTGGTGACATGAGTCTGGGGGAGGGCTAAAATTATTAGAAAATCAATAGCCCCCTCAGCCAATAATTCTTTCTGGATAATCGTGGATGATGCATCCTTAGTCAATACATCCCCGCAGGAGCTTTCTCCTGGCTGGCTGGCATGTTGTATGGAGAACAAAGTTTTGCGTGCATTATTTATTCAGACTATAACACAGCTGAGAAGAAGAAAAACTAGGCAGGAGTCTGAACAAATGCTTCACGTAAGACAAATCATTCACTGATCCCTAGGAAAGATAAGAAAAACAGCCAAGTCAAACTGCTCCATACATACTGAGGAAACTGATGCCATGGGCAAACCACAGCTTGGTTGTCAGGAATGTGCTACAGCAAGGGTAGGGAACTGAATGCGGCCCTTCAGGCCTCCCTATTAGGACCCTGGAACCTTCCCCTCACTGGCCCTGCCATGCACAGAATGTGCCCTTCAACTCTGATAATATCTCTATACTTCCTCGGTGGAGGATACAGAAGGGTGTGTGCATGTCAGGAACTGGCTGGATGAAGAGGAGTGGTGGTAGGTACCAGCTGAGGAACCCCCAAGGAAAACCCTAGAGAAGGAAGGCTTAGAGTCAGGGGATTGGTGGTGGGACACAGAAGAGAGGTCAGAGGAAGAAGATTGGGGGGAGGGAATGTCAGATGCTGATGGGGCAACAGAGTTTAGGGAGCAAGGAGAGCCGGTGGCAGTGACCAGTTCATACTCCAAGGCTGAAGCTGAGTGGAAGTGTCAATGGACTGCTGAAGAATCCTGGGAGTCTCCCTCTCCAGCTGTGACACGTTCTCCTCCCTCAGGTCTTCAAAAACATGCAGGATAATGAGGAAAGAAGAACAGCAACCATAGGTGCGCAGGTGTAGTTTGAGACTGCTTGGGCAACTTCTGGGAGCACAGACTTAGAGTAGTGCAGAGGAAGGGGAAACCCTCAGCCCTGGCAAACTGTTCTATAGGGGCAAGATCTGCTAGGAAGTGTTCCTAAGTTGTATGTCATTTCCTTGACTACAGAGTTAATTTCACTGACAAACTATGCTTCCTGTGTTCTGACCAGTGTCTGACCGGTGTCCAGCCCTGATAGTGTAGCTGGAACTAGATGAATGCTTTTGAGGCTGATCTAGCAGAGCTCTGCTTAAGTTCTTAAGCTACTCATGTTCACTTGGCAAACTGAGTGAGAATGGAGAACATAAGAAGAGTCTGCGGTGTCTGGCCAATGGCCTATCTAGTCCAGCATCCTATTCTCACAGTGGCCACTCAGATGCCTATGAGAAGCCTGGAAGCAGAACCTGAACACAACAGCACTTTGCCTATCTGCACTTCCCAGCAAATAGTATTCACAAAGGAGAACTCTGATCTTGAACCTTGGCTGCCTTGAGGGACATCTTTGAGAGAAGAAAAGTCTAAGGAGTTAACTCTACACAAATCCAGAATGGAGTCCCTAAGATAGTGAGATGGTATCTTGTACGCCTCCTTCTAGCAACTCCTGCAGCCGAGCTTTCCTTTGGACCACATTGGTGCGGCTGGGGGATGGGGTCTTCTCGCCTGGGCAGCCCAGGACCTCCATACACACTGCCCAAGCTTGCACCCTGGAGAGGTCACTTCGGTGCTGCTTAACACAGTAGTTTGACTCCCCTCCCCTCCTCAGAGGCACACTCCATTGTCTCTCAAGACAACAGACAGATGACAACAACAATGCCTCTGGCAGTGGAGACAGAACATAGCCAACATGGCTAGTAGCCATTGATAGACTTGTCCTCCATGTATCTAGTCAAATCCTCATTTTAAGTCACCTTAGTTGAGGGGCCATCACTGTTACCTGTGGGAGAAAGTTCCATAGGTAACTATGCACTGCATGAAGAAGTACTTTCCAGTTTCACTGGATGTCCATGAGTACTAGTGTTGAGAGGGGGGGGAGGGAGGGAGGGAAACCTGCCTCTATCCACTTCCTGCATGCAATGCATAATTAAAACAAAAAACAAAAAACTTCTACCACATCACCTCTTACTTGCCTATTCTCAAAACCCAAAAGTCCCAAATGATGTAACAGAGAATGGATAAGGCACAAGGGCACACAATCAATCTCCAATGCACAGATATAAATTCCACCTCAAGCACATTCTCAGAGCTTTGAAGGTATTCCCTTCTCCTAATCAAAGAACTGACTTGTACCCACATAATAGTGAAACAACAGGCAAATGAGTTGGAGTGCTCATAATGCTCACTCAGAATGTCTACCTACATATTTTTTTTAGACATTGGAGCAGGGGTAGTGGTGGTGGTTAAGCTTGATCTTTCATCATTGCCTTGCCATCAGTACAAAAAAAAGAGAAAAGGATGGAGAAAAGAGGTATGGTTGTGCTTTTGTCCCCACAGTCAGCAAAAAAAATGCTATAAATGCACACAAGTACAGATGTGCTGAGTAAGAGGTTGCCATTTCTAACTTGTCCACTTTTCTTGCAGCAGAGCAGCCATTACAAAGGACGTTCTTCAAGGTCACAAGTGGGAAGAGAATCCTAGAGTTCCCAAAGCTACACATGCCATCTTGAACAAGCAGCTTGCACGTGACTGGGGAAACATTCAAATGATCCAATTACATAGGCAGAGTAGTGGTAGTGGTGACTGCATGGGTCTTCCCCACAAAACTGTCAGCCTGCTGGAAGGGCAGACAGTGCTGATTCTGTAAGAAAAACCCATACAATCAGGTCCCACTTGTGTGGTCAAATCATCCACATATTCCTATGTTCGATCCCAAAGAAGCCCAGGTAGAGTTGTTCTAAAATGCCTGTGAAACCCTGATGGGTTGCAGTCAGCTAGTGCAGACAACAATCAGTATAGGGGGTAGGCCCAATAATCTGACTTGGTGTACGCAGCTTACCTTATTCTGTCAGCAGCAAAAGTGGTTCTCATGTGATTGGGAGAACATGTGAAGGGACAGTTGGTTTTGGCCGATTGAAAAAAACGAAGGCACCATAGTGCAAAATTCCCTCCTGTAATGTTGCCTTTGTGTCTCCTATCTGATAGCCAGGAATATGGTGGTTATTCCAAATGATGCCATTGCCATGGTAAATGAACTGAAGGTATTTAGGACTTGGAAAGCAAGATTAAATGAGTCCAAGATGTGAAATACATTGGGCCATTTGCTCCAGAAAACAAACATCCGATCCATTGCCTGTTTATTTCCACTACTTTCAGGAGATATAAAGCTCATTAACAACAAAGGCTGATGATACAGGCTCTACTTTCAAAGATCAGAAATGCCTCATTACTGACACTCTTTCCCAACATGGAAAGGAAAATAAGTGAGCTTAATTGCCTAAAAGGTTTCACTTTTTTATTATTATTAAGCTCAGCTCCTTTCTTCATTATTACACTTGAAAAAGAGTGTTTCCGTCGAGCGTAAATTGCTGCTTTTTCAAATATTCTATCACATCCTCTAAATATTACAAACCATTTTGTTGGCAATGCTAATAAATGTGCTCGGGAGATGCTCCTGGCACTTACTTCAAAAACACCTGATAGTAAAGAAAGAAGGGAGGGGGGATTGAAGCAGCAGCAAGAAAAGCTTTAGGGACGGAAGTTATAGTCGCCTCTTGTAGAAAAATAAATAAGAATAGGGGGTGTTAAGTGGACTTGAATTAAAAAGAATAAAGCATGGGCCTAGATCAAACGTTGTCTGTCTAATAACACAATGACTCCTACAGAAGAGGAATCCAATGTGGCAGTTGCACGAGCAGAAACTTTGCTACACATTCCACAACAAAGTTATTGTTTTGTGCATTTTCTAGTGAACAACATTCCACTGGTGCAAAAAAATAATAATTCACCAGTGCAATAAATACACCACTAAGTGACTTTAGTTTACTGCTACATTAGAGAAACACCATCACCTGCAAGGAAACAGCCTACTGAGGGATGCTGGGAACTAGGCAAAGTTCCCCCTTTAGTACCTTGTTAGCACCATTTGATATCAAAGGAAAACAGCTGCTGCTACTACTATGGATCAGCTTCACTGCATATCAAACAACCTCCTTATCAAATTACCAACATCCTTAAAAAAAAAAACAGGAGCCAGCAGGGTGCCAGCTTTGGGGGTTTAGGCAGCTGACAATGTAGAAGACAAAACCAGCCATGGAGTATTTGAGGGATGGCTTGGTGCAGCTGGCTCCATTTACCCTCCACACCTTGCCAAGTAAACACTCAGAGAGGGTGCAGGAGAAAAATGCAACAGGCATGTGCCCTTCGATCCCAGCCTCACCTTTGCAAAACTATGGTCCTTCTCATGCTGCCCTCCCCAAGCTGCTTTGTGAGGCTGGGATCTGATAAGATCCCAGACAAAACTGTGCAGGGCTGGCTCAGGGAGGGTGGCATGAGTGGCCAAAATGCCCCACCCAAAATGTGCTGGGGGAAATTGCCCTGGCTGCGCCCCGCCCCCACCCATGCTACACCCCTGGATGAAACAAGCCTTGCTGCATGATTGGGGCCAGAATTGGATGGCATGCTGAGGCTTAGCACAGAAACAGAATAATAGAATTGTAGAGTTGGAAGGGACGCCAAGGATCATGTAGTCCTACCCGCTGCAGCACAGGAATCTCAGCTAAACTATCCATGACAGATGGCCACCCAACAGCTGCTTAAAAGCTTCCAAGGAAGGAAAGTCCACAACTTCCTGAGGGAGACTGATGAGCATCCCCTCAATTCCTTCCCCTCAATTCCTTCACCCAAGTCATTTATAAAGATGTTGAACAACAATGGGCCCAGGACAGAACCTTCAGGCATTTTTTCACAGTATGACAAGGAACCATTAATGTATGATACCAGATTTTTTTTCCAATGAATCTGGGAACCCTTTTTTTTTTTTTTTTTTAAGCTGAGTAGCAACAGGGAGTCAGTAGTAGGGATGGAGAGGTAAAAGACCCTGGGAGCAAGCACACATGCATATTGTATAAAGGTGCAAAGCCCTTCTTTCACACCCTGTGAAACATAAATGCACAGAGTTTTAAAAAAACTGGGCAATGCCCGCCCTCCCGCCCGTAACTCCCTAGCCTCCCCAGATCAGTCAAAACAAAGGGGAAAGGGGGCAGGAGATCTGTCCCCGGTTCCCCTTCAGCAGTGGCAGCAGCAGTCAGCAGCCCGGAGCCAGCCTGGTAGCGCAGTTGGCTCTGGTTGGCTTCAGGAGCTGCTCGCTGCCGTGGTGCCCGCCATTTTTCCTCACCAGAAGTCCACATATGATGTGTTGCACACAAGACACATAGTATAGGGACTTCTGGGGAGGAAAAATGGTGGGCACCATGGCAGCGAGCAGCTCCTGAAGCCAACCAGAGCCAACTGCGCTACTGGGTTGGCTCTGGGCTGCTGAGGCTGCCACTGCCACATTTCCCGGGGACAGATTTGCAAATCTGGGGACATTCCAGGGTCGGAATTTGTCTGAGGAGAGATTTGCAAATCCGGGGACTGCACTTGATCTTAGCCAAAAGGCCGAGAAGTGATTGCAAATCCGGGGACTGTCCCCGGGAACCGGGGACATCTGGTAGCCCTACATTAATGAGTACTCTTTGGGTTCGGTCCATCAACCAGTGACAAATCCACCTAACAATTACCTCGTTCAACCCACATTTTACCAGCTTCCTCAACAGAAGATCATGGAGGACTTCCTCAAAGCCTAACTGAAATCAAGATGCACTACATCCACAGCATTCCCCTGATCCACCAAGCTCATAACTCTATCAAAAAAGAAATGAGGTCCATCTGGCATGACTTGCTTTTCAGAGTCTTAGTAATCATAGCATTCTTTTCTAAATGTTCACAGACCTACTGTTGACTTATCTGTTCTAGGACCTTTCCTGATATCAATGTCAAGCCCACCAGTCAGTAGTTACCTGAGACTACTTTCTTTCCCCCCTTTTGAAGATGGGGGCAATATTTGCCAGTCTCCAGTCTGCAGGACCTTACCTGTTCTCCAAGAATTGTCAAAGATTATAGACAAAGGCTCTGAAATTACATCTGCAAGCTCCTTTTGTACCCTCGGATGCAGCTCATCAGGTCCTGGAGATATGAATTCATTTAAATACTCCCTTCTCATTGAGTATTTCTGATCATGCCCAGAGTGTGTGTCTGACTACATTCAGCTTTCCCTTGCCTCTGTTTCATGAAACCCAAAAGGACATGATCACTTCCTCCCAAGTTTCCGAGTACTTTCAGTTTGTCAATCAGTTCCTCCCTGTTGGTGAGGACCAGGTGATCCCTTTGTAGTAAATGAAATTGACAGCAAGGCAACAGAGGGATTTGTCGGATCTTACATTCTTGGCAGAAATTGAGATTGAGTCCCAACAGATATCAAGGAAGTTGAAGTCTCTCATGACTATTGTATCTCTCTTATTTGAATGTTTGGTAATCTGCTCTAGGAAGGCATCGTTGTAGTCTTGAGTCTGGCTTGGTGGTCTATAGTAGACCCCCACAGTAAGGTCATCTGCTTTCCATGCTGCAGGTCATGGATTTCTTCACAAGTCTACACATCCTTTACATATACAGTGGTGCCCCGCAAGATGAATGCCTCGCAAGACGGAAAACCCGCTAGACGAAAGGGTTTTCCGTTTTTCGATGCGCTTCGCAGGACGAATTTCCCTATGGGCTTGCTTCGCAAGACGAAAATGTCTTGCGAGTCTTGAGATTTTTTTTTGCTTCCCCCCCTTTTTCTAAGCCGCTAAGCCGCTAATAGCCTTTTAGCAGCTAATCCGCTAATCTGCTAAGCCTTTAATAGCCACTAAACCGCTAATAGCGCTAATCCGCTAATAGGGTTGCTTCGCAAGACGAAACAACCGCTAGACGAAGAGACTCGTGGAACGGATTAATTTCGTCTTGCGAGGCACCACTGTAATGCTATTCCCCACCCCGAAAGAAAGAAAGAAAGAAAGAGAAATAGCACAGCCAAAGCCCAACAATCAATATTAAACTATGGTTGCTGCCAAGGCCATTACCAGCTGGAATGGCTTTAAAAGAGGATCAGGGAAATTCCTGGAGGATATCAAAAGCTATCAATGGCTGTCAGTCATGATGGCTCCATGATCAGAGGAAGCCATGCTTCTGAATGCCAGTTTCTGTCTGCTGGGCGCCTGGGTGGTCACTGTGAAAACAGGCTGCTAAACTAGATGCGTCATAGGGCTATCCAGCAGGCTGTTCCCATGACCTAGGCCTGACAGGATTTATAATTAATATCCAAATCCTGAAGCCATCATCTGAAGCTTTTCTCTATGTGCCACCTCTGAAGCAGATCTAGAATGTGGAGACAAAAGAATGCACTTTCTCTGTTATTGTTCCCCATTTATGGAATGCTCTTCTTAGTGGAACCTGCTTCTTGCCAGCCTTGTCATCACTTTGGCACAAGGAAAGTATATTTTTGTTTTCCTGGGCATTTGTGCAGCATCAAATATATTGCAGTATAATTCTCAGTAGCTTTCAACTACAGTTTCTATAATTCTTTGGAGAAAGCCATGTGACCAGAGTCCCTCCTTCCTTCACCTTCCAGCCTTGAACTGGTCACCTACCATGAGCTTGACCCAAGGAAGGGGCTTGCTTGGGAGCATTTGGACATAGCTTTGAAAAAGCAACATCAACAGAGGGATATGACTGAGGGTTGTTGTTTTTTGTTTAATGTAAGGCATAGATAAAGTTGATGCATCTCCATTAATACGGGAACTTAGGAGTTACCAAATGAGATTGATGCACAATGCCACAAGGTGAGGGCCATTGATTGAGAAAGCTTTAAAATGAGATTAGATAAGTTCATGGAGGGTGATAGGTCTATCAGCATGGAATGGCTTTGATTGCATCTCATTTTAGCTCTGTTCCTCTGAATAACAACCGGTTTCAGGGAGGTGGGTTTGACGTGATTCACAGCAGGGTTCCTTTTATGAAAGGGCAGGCGTGAACCACCTCTGTACATCGTAACTTTTATCCTCATATTCCTCACTGTTTCAATGTCCCTGGAAGACCAATATTTGCAGAAGTTTTAAATCTTGTCCTCTGGCTCCTATTAGCAGCTTCTGCATTAATACTTCCCCTGCTTTCTAAAAGTAACAACTCTTCCTAAGGCAACACACTACAAATATTTTCCTTAATAAAAACCTCTATTTCCTCCTCTCACATTATCTGTTTTTTTATGCCCTTTACAAGACCAATCCATCATTATTTTAGCTTCAGATGTTCAAACAACTGTCTCTTGAGCATCTTAGCACAAGTCACAATATCCTGCATTTTGCTAAGCGTCCCCCTGAGGCAACCAATGTGCAGAGCTCCAAAATGAAGGCCTCAGCAGAACAAGGGATTCTCCTTAGTTATAATTTAATATTGCAGATGCCAGATATACATATATTTTTCACTAAAAAAACACACACAAAAAAACACAATGTATCTATGGGAGTTTATCCAGCATCATTGTTGCTGATTTATAAAACCTGGCAACGGTTCTCCCTCCTGTTTCCAAATTAGCAATTAGTTTAGCAATTTCTCCTTTTCTGGATGTTAAAACGTCCAGCTCTGTACTTTCCCCTTCTCAGGACCTTTTTGCACTGAAGTGGTCTACCTCTGCCTGGGTTGCTAATGTCACCTGAGACTGCAGGTGGGGCTCACATGAAAGACTGCATCTCCATATTAAACACAGCCCTACGTGGAGAAAGCTAGCATGTCAGGGAGAAGACTCTTAAAGACTCCTTCCTTATGACATGCTGGATTTCTACATGCAAAGATTTAACATTTTTAAATTTATTGTGGTTTGAAGGATCACTTAAATATGTAAGTCCCACCCCCACCCCACCTGTAGTCTGAAGTGATAAAGCCAGCCACAGGTTGACCACCACAGTGAGGACCAATTTCAGAAGGATGGCTCTGTAAGGTAATAAAAGAATTCTGGGAAATGATATATAATGAACTGGGGTGGGGGAAATGTTTAAAATTATGTTTGCAAAAAAAAGGAAAGAAGCTTTTTTGTTAGGAATTATAGGTGCAGAATTACCGAAGGAGCAGAAAAGACTATTCATGTACGTAATGATAGATGCTAGGATGCTGGTAGCCCAGAGCTAGAAAGATGACAAGGTCCCTACCAGAGTGGAATGGGAGAACAAATTGCTGGACTGTGCAAAAATGGCAAAAATGACCGGGAAAATCAGAAATCAGGAAGACCAAAACTTTAATAAAGAATAGGAGAAATTTATACTATATTTGGAAGACCACTGTAAACATCTGAACTCGTTAGCAGGTTTAAAACAACTCTTGTAAGGTAACAAAGACTTTGGATATAATGAATAACTGGAAAATTGGAGTGATGTATGATATGCAGAGGGACACAGGTGGCGCTGTGGGTTAAACCACAGAGCCTAGGGCTTGCCGATCGGAAGGTTGGCGGTTCGAATCCCTGCGACGGGGTGAGCTTCCGTTGCTCGGTCCCTGCTCCTGCCAACCTAGCAGTTTGAAAGCATGCCAAAGTGCAAGTAGATAAATAGGTACCACTCCAGCGGAAAGGTAAACAACATTTCCGTGCGCTGCTCTGATTCGCCAGAAGCGACTTAGTCATGCTGGCCACATGACCCGGAAGCTGTACGCCAGCTCCCTCGGCCAATAAAGCAAGATGAGCGCCACAAACCCAGAGTCGGTCACGACTGGACCTAATGGTCAGGGGTCCCTTTACCTTATGATATGCAGTAGAAAAAGTTAAATATTTTTTCTAAAATATTGATTATGTTTCTCATATTATCAGACAAGTGTCTACCCGGGAGGAAGCCTGCTTGATCTTTATGAATCTCTTCCACTAGCACTTTTTTTAGTCTTTTAGCCAAAATATCTGCAAAGATTTTATAATCCACATTAAGCAGTGATATGGGGCGGTAGTTCTTGAGCTGCGTCTTTTCAGTCTCTGTTTTCGGTATAAGTGTGATATACGCTTCCTTCCACGACTCTGGTGCCCTTTTCCCATCTATTATTTCATTACAGACTTCCTTTAAAGGTTGTACTAACCATTCTTTTAAAGATCTATAGTATCTAGAAGTCAGTCCATCCGGTCCTGGAGATTTACCTAATTGCATATTCTGAATGGCACCTTCTACCTCCTGTTCAGTTATTTTGTAGTTCAACATTAATTTATTTTCTTGAGAGATTTTTTGTAATCCATTTATTTTCAAAAATCGATCTACATCAATTTCTTTCTGTGGCCCTTGTGTATATAATTGTTTAAAATACCTCTGGAAACAATTTCTAATCTCGACTGGGTTCGGTATGTTCTTTCCTTCCACTTCTAGATTTATAATAGTGTTTAGTTTTTGTCTTTTTTTCATTTGCCAGGCCAACAATTTCCCACATTTATTAGCCGACTCAAATGTCTTTTGTCTCATTTGTTTAATTTTCCATTCTATTTCCTGATTCATCATTTTCATATATTGTACTTGATATAACTTTATTTCTCTCAAGATCTCTTGCGACTTTGCTTTTGCTCTCAATTTCTTCTCACTTTCCTTTATTTTCTCCAAAATTTTATCTTTCTTCTCATTTTGGATTCTCTTCTTTATTGCATTCTGTTGTATCAGGAACCATCTCATAACCGCTTTGCTTGCGTCCCAGATTACTCTTTTTCAACATTAGTGTTCATGTTTGTCTCGAAATAGTCTCTCAAGGTTTTTTGGGCCTTCTTAGTCACTTCTTCATCTCTAAATAAGGTGTCATTCATCCTCCATCTGAAAGAGCCGGTTGGTGTTAGTTCCATCTCCATCTTCACGGCATTATGGTCGGAGCAGGTTTTTGGACAAATTTCCACTTTTCTTGTCTTTGGTGCCATTCCTCTAGTTACCCATATTTGGTCAATTCTTGTCCATGTCATTTTGGCTTCAGAGAAGAAGGTTCCCTCTCTACCCAAGGGATTCTTTGTTCTCCAGATATCAACTAAATCCAAGTTGTCTGTCATCTCAAAAAAGGTTTTCGGTAATCTACCATCCTTAGTGACTACCTGTCTTTGTGCCTTGTCCATATTTGTAGATACTACTCCGTTCATATCCCCCATCAAAATCACATTATAGTCCAAATAGTCCATCAAGGTCTCATGCAACTTTTTAAAGAATTCAGATTTCCCCTCATTTGGTGCATAAACTCCTACTATCAAAAATTTCTCTCCTTGTATTTGAATTTCAATTGCCACAAATCTTCCTTGGTCATCTTTGAAGATAAATTTTGGAGATAAACTCTCCTTTGCATAAATCACTACTCCTCTTTTTTTAACTTTGTCCGATGAGATGAACTCCTGACCCAGTCTTTTGTTGATCAATATTTTTCTATGTAGCCTTATCACATGTGTTTCCTGTAAACATATCAAGTCCAATTGTTCCTTTTTTAATAAATGAAAAACTCTTTTCCTTTTCTGGGGGGAGTTGAGACCATTAGTATTCCAGCTTAATAGTTGCAGAGCCATGATGTAGTTACTTTGCTTTTCCTCCAACTGCGCCAAGTGTTTGTTCTTGTTCTGTCGGTGGTATCGCTTTCTCTAAGCAGTCCAGTCCAAAAGGTAGTGTTGCTATGTCTAGTATTCCTCTTTCTAATGCTCTTAGCTCTTCTCCAGATTCTTTCTGCAAATCTTCTCCGTGATCTTTCAAAAATCTTTCTTTGTCGTCCACTGATCTTATTTTTATCTTTCTTCCTTTGAAGCTAAAAGATAGGCCTTGGGGAAATTCCCACCTAAAGATAATTCTGTTGCTTCTCAACAGGGCGACCAAATCTCCGTAATTGGACCTAAGGTCCAAAAGATGTTTCGGGATGTCTTTGAATATCTCCACTCTTGACTGATGTATTTCCAGAGTCTTCTGAAAGTGCAGAGTCAAGATTTTGTCTCTCTCCTCCTTTGTTCGGAGGGTGATCAGACAGTCTCTCACCCTGTTCTTCTTCCCCCCTCTTCCAAGCCTGAAAGCACTCACTATCTTAAAATCTTCCTTCTCCAAATCTAGATTCCAAAAGTCTGCAAATTCCTGCATAAGAAAGTCAATCAGATTGTCTTTCTCAAGTTCAGGTACAGCCCTGATCCTCAAATTTGTTTGTTTCTCCTTCAATTCAATCATAGACAACATCGACCTATGGTCCTCGAGTTGCCTATGTATCGGTGGTATCTTCTCTTCTACAGCAACTGCTATTTCCTTTGCTTCATCAGCTGTCTTTCGGGTCAAGGTAGATTCCTGTAGCAGTTTCTCAATAGTTTCTGTGTTAGTGTTCACCTTCTGTCCCAAATTATTAATGCTTGTAGTATTTTGATCAATTTTAATTGATGCTTCAGCTACTTGTTTACTTATTTTTTCCAAAGATTCATTAATTTTACTTAGTGCCTGAGCTAAAACATCTTCAGATGCCATTCCTTTTGGTTTAGGTTGTACAGATGCAGCCCCTGATGGTGCAGAAGGGCCGGATGCTGATGCTCTTCGCTGCAGCCAAGTGTCTTGGTGGAAAGATTTACCAGACCTCGTTGTTTTTTCTTGAAGCAAGTCTATCTTTTCTTTTCCATCTGCCATAACACTCTAGTTGAAGCCCAAGGTCAATCCCACGGCCAGAATTTGTTTTGAAGTGGAAAATTCCCCTGGCCCAGTTGTTGTAACAATTTCAAACTTCCTCTAGGGGGACACAGTAGCAGTCAAAACTTTTTGCATTAAAAAAACCCCTTTTTAATCCCCCAATTCACAAAATAGGCAACAATTTCAATTTCAGTTAGTTTCCAGTTACTTTAAAACCAGGAGAAACCAGCCAGAAACATTGTATCTCTCTTGCAGAGTTAGCTGTCAAAAAGTACTCTATTCACCAACTGCGCTTTTCACAATACGGCATTCTTATTGTCCATTGGCAGCCCGTTCCCAGGTTTTAAGCGGTGGATTTTAACTTCCTTTCCTCTCTTTTTGCAGGAAAATATAGTTCACACCTTTCCCCCCTCCTCTCCTGCAGCCTAGGGGGGAAATCACTTGTTTTGATGTTAGGATTATAGTCCTTTTCAGTCGACTTTCCAGGTTTTAGCTTGCAACTTCTTTGCTTTACTCTATTTACAAGAAACGGAAGGCGGACTTCCTGTTTATGCCTCCCCGCTTTGGTACCGAATTAAGTCTTTTATTTCCTTTATTTCCAGATTTAACCTACTCACGGGTAGTTGTTTTTGTAGCCAGATTGTCACAGGAAAAAGTCAGCGCTCTCCGGTAACGGCTGTGCGGCTTCACTCCACGGAAGAAGCAGTTGACTCTCAGCACCGCGCCGCTTGCCCCGCTTCGCTCCGGAGCCCGTAATTGGGTTCCTTTACAAATTGGGGGGGGCATGAAGGGTGCCCGTCGAGTCCCACGGTCACAGGCTTCACCTGCCTGTGATTTTTTAAAGGGTCCCCGCTTCGCCGTAGCGGAACAGACCCGATTTCCGTAGAGCCAGTCCCTCCGGATCAGAGGGAGTCCGCCATTACCGATGGCGCCAACCCGGAAGTCCTAGAAAAAGTTAAATAAAGAACCCACAGGGGGTGGAGGGAAGGCTAAAGATTTGGAAGAATCTCATTTATTTGTTGTTGTTTTTTTAATCTATGATTGTGAATGTAAATATTACTTTGTAAAATCCAATAAAAAACTTATTTAAAAAAAGAATTAGAAGGATGGCTCTGTTAACCTGTTGAGTCTTGTGGCACCTTGAAGTCTAACAGATGTACAGTCATACAAGTGAAACATGCAACAAGATGTTGTAATGTGGAGTGCTCCCTACTCAGAATCCCAGACTCTCTGATCATATCCACAGCATCAGCATTATATCACTTTATCACTCATGAAGAATTATGGGATCTTTAGCTTGTTGAGGATGCTGACTTAACAGAGTCACAATTTTTAGCACCCTAAACAAACTACAGTTCCCAAAAATTCCCCACGACTGTTAAGATGGTATGATAGTGTTTAAAATATATGCTATGGATGTAGCTGTTCCATATAATACACATGCAACCCCACCCCCCAGCTGACAATCAGTGGGCTACAGAAAACAGCTCACTGTGCTGCATTTCCCCCCCACAGAACTTCCCCACTTTCATACCCCCTCCTCTAAGTAGTGTGTATGTGTATTTTTTTTTGCAAACTGTGGAATTTCCCCACCCACAGGCCTACTGATGTCTCCTTCATGGGTAAGGATAGTGCTATACTGGCTACATAAGCATTGACACTGTCAGTCTGAACACTGGAAACAGATGTGGATTACTGTGTAGGAAAAAAGAACTTTCACATTCTAGATTCTATCAATGAGAACTAATAATTAGTAGCTATTCTATGAAACCCAAGGGCTTGCCGATCAGAAGGTCAGTGGTTCGAATCCCCACAATGGGGTGAGCTCCTGTTGCTCGGTCCCTGCTCCTGCCAACCTAGCAATTTGAAAGCATGCCAAAAAGTGCAAGTAGATAAATAGGTACCACTCCGGCGGGAAGGTAAATGGCATTTCCGTGAGCTGCTCTGGTTCGCCAGAAGCAGCTTAGTCATGCTGGCCACATGACCCAGAAGCTGTCTGCGGACAAATGGCAGTTCCCTTGGCCTGTAGAGCGAGATGAGCGCACAACCCCAGAGTCGTCCACAACTGGGCTTAATGGTCAGGGGTACCTTTACCTTTACTGTGAAACCCAAGGCCTGGGTCTGGATCTACACATAGCAGAGGACTAGGTGGTAGGAATTCAGGAATGCAGCTTCGCTTCAGAATGTAGTTGAAAGATGCTAGACATTAAATGCCTCTCCACTCAGTTGCTTCCCATTAAAAATAGCCATTTGTCTTCAGTAATGTTGGATAGTTTTGCCCCTTACTGCAGGGGTAGCCAATATGGTGCCCTCCAGGTGTTGTTGGACTACAACTCCCATCAGCCTCATCCAGCATGGCTAGCAGTCACAGTTGATGACACAGCCCAGCAACATATGGAGGGCACCACGTTGGTTATTTCTGCCTTGGAGGATTTCTGCCTGGAATCCACCCACTGCTTAGCCAGCCACTCATTTCCCACGCTTCCTCCGCACCCTACTTCCCCCAAATTTCTTTCCGTGTAACTGGGGGACTTGCTACCCAAAGGGTTGAAATAAAATTGAATCTACATATTTAAATAACTTTTGTCTAGCACTGAGGTAGAGATTTTTTAAAGAAAGAAAAAAATAACAAGTTAGCAAAGAAGAGTGAGACAGGTATAGCATTGACCAGATGGCAGCCCAAGCTCTATAGAGAAAGAGAGAGATGCTGGAAGTGGGAGGAGAGACAGACAGTCAGATGCACTTTGTTGTTACTCCCAGCTTCAGCCAAATCACAGGCAGCATCTTGTAGATGTGCTCTCTCGCTCTCTCGCACACAAAAAGATAGAGTGAGTTTGAAAATAATGATGTGACAGGCTGGGTGCAAAGAGAAAGTGAGAAATTTTGCTTGGAAGAAAAACATGTCTGGAGGTATGATATCAATTGCACAGAAACTGCACTGAAGTCAGAGAGAATGCAACTTTTTTTATTATTGTTATGTATGCAATTAGTGTTGAATACTAGGGAGTGGGGTCACCACAGGCCAGGGCACAGACTGAGAAGAAGAAAAGGCACACCCAAGCAACTGATGCAGGAGAGACCTTTCCATGGCAACAGAGGCAAAATGTATGGGTGTTTCTCTCCTGAAAGGATTGGCCTCATCTGCTTCCCTATCCCACCTCAAACAAATATTTCAAAATGGAAGAAAGGGGCTGAAGGAATGAAAAGAGAAAGATGGCAAACGGAGACTTCTGTGACTTCAGGCTGCATCCTTCTACCAAATGCTGAGACGTGTGCACTAGGCATCAAATCTGCGAAAGTGTTTGCTCTTCAGAGATAACAATTGGAAACAGAGAGAACTGGAGGAAAAACACACACCTCAATATGTACATACACACCTTTTCTAATACTTTTTGTGTGTGGATGTGTAGGTGTTTTTGCTTGCAAACTCTTTTTCACACACAAATGGCACCAACAGGCTCATCCTTTCATTTTTTTAAAAAATAATATTTATTGATAATTTCAGGATTACAAGAAAAATAAAAAATAAAAAACCACAACACTACAATACAAAAAAATAAAATAAAAAAAAATAAAAAAGAGAAAAGCGCAAAATATTCAACAATACAGCAAAAAACAGTAAAAAAGAAGAAAAAAGAAGAAAAAAAACACAAATCCCAAATTGCATATCCATAATTTCCATTTGCTTGTTTCATTGACCTCCTCACACCTCCCTTTTTGTATTCTAGTTTAATAATTATTTCAGCAAATTCTTTCCATCTTTCTCAATTTTTGTTATAAATTTTATCTTAACAATTTAACCTAATAATTAACTCAACAAATCCTTTCCATCTTTCCCCATATTCTGTTATTCAAATTATACTAATTTATTTAACCTTATCTTACCCCTAAGTACCTTAAGACTTAAATCTTAGTTTTCAAATATACATAGCTCCTGATAACATTTCTGCTAGAGTCGTATAGTTTCATTCCCACATTTTCCCTAATATTCATTAAGCTAATTCTAAAATAAAAAATTTCCATTATAAATTCTCTTTCAATCATCATCCAGCGTCTCTTCTTCCTGGTCTCGGGTCGTGTCAGTCCTTACTGTCCATTCCATCTAGTCCATCAACCTGGAAGCCTTATGTCCGAGGCCCTTAAGTCTCTTCCATGTCCCTTCTGCAATTCTTCTTCATCTTGTTTGTGCTTGCCCTTTTCCTTGTCTTTTGTTGGTCTCTGTCTTAGTTTCTTTCCTTTCTCATTGAGGAGTAGGTCTCTGGGGAGTTCCAACTCAAAATTGTCTCCATCGCCCTTCATCCAGCTCGCCCATTCCCCACAGTCCCACTCCCCACAGTCCTCAATATAATCCAAAATGAATTTAAAATCAAATTTCAAGATCTCTCCAAAGCTGGGAACCTCCTCATCTCCAGACTCCCCTTGGCCCACTCCAACTTCAGTCTTCAATAACAGCGGCTTATGCTCCTGTAGGGCCTCGGGTCTCTCCATTTGTACTATTTGAGGTGCAGCCGCATCCTCCTCCATTGTCATCTGCACTTGCCCAGTCAGTACAGATTCATAGGTTGGTTCCTGAATGATTTCTGTATCAATGTTCCCTGTTTGTCCACAGTTATTAACCACAACAGTCAAATCCAATTTCTCATTCATCAAGTCCATCTTCTCATGCATCTGTTCCAGCAAAGCATTTGTCTTGCGTAAAGCAAGCACCCAGTCTTCCTTCCAGCTCATCTTTGTTCAAGGTCAGAAAAGACTGTTCCCACGGTCTTAATCTCACAGATGGTAGGTCTCAAATATCCTGCAGCAACAATTTAGCAAGCTCCCTCTAGAGGAGACAAACTATTTGTATCCATATTTTTTTTTTGAAGACAAAGGAAAGTTACTTTCATTTTTCAGATATTTCAGATGTTTTTCAGATATTTTGTTTCTTTAAAATGCAAAAGGCAACATTAGAATCAACTTCATTAGCTATCTGTCAAAGTATTACATTCACAGTCAACGAACCTCTCCAACAGTTTCTGTCTCTGACACCCCATTCCCAGGTTAGAGATGGTGGAAACTTATCCTTCTTCACTCCCTCTCCTGCTAGGATTAAACAGAGTCCCCCCCCCTTTTCTCCTGCTTCCAAGGGGGGTTTCAGTAATTCTGAATGAAGGAAATTTAGTCTTTTTTGACAGCTTCCCGGCTTTAGCTTGCAAAATTTTTGCTTTAGTCTATATACAAAAAAATGGAAGGCGGACTTCCTGTTTGCACCTTCCCGCTTCGATACCAAATTAAACAATTTCTTGATCCAATTTTCCGTTTCTACTCACGGGTACTTGTTTTAAGTCCAATTGTCCACAGGAAAAAGTCAGCGCTCTCTGGCAATGGCTGTGCGGCTTCACTCCGTGAAAGTAGCAGTCAGTTCGCAGCACCGCGCTTCTCACCCCACTTCGCTCCGGAGCCCCTAGATGGGATTCCCCGCAAGTAGGGGGGCGCTTCTGGTGCCGTGCCGAACCCCACGTTCCCAGGCTTCCTCTGCCTGGGATTTCTAGCGGGTCCCCACCTTCGCCGCGGCGGGAAGACCCAGTTTCCACGGAGCCAGTTCCTCCGGTCGGAGGAACTCCGCCATTCACCAATGGCGCTGACCCGGAAGTCCGAAGTCTGCATCCCTTTCAGTACAGATGCAGCTATTTTGAGGGAGGATAGGGGAGGGAGGGCTCCTATCCCTGCTGGATGACATGGATTTCAATTCCCGCTATCAGCACCTCACACAATGTAAATAGGGAGTTGGGGCTGCCATATTTATCATCAGTTCCTTCCGACTGGGGTAGCTCAGTCGGTAGAGCGTGAGCCTCTTAATCTCAGGGTTGTAGGTGTGAGCCCCATATTCCTGCATTGCAGGGGTTGGACCAGATGACTCTCAGGACCTTTTCCAATTCTAGGATTCCATGAATCCCTTCTAGTGTCATAATGCATATTGACTTCTAAAGGTGGTCCAGTACAGTCGTCATCCCTCTCTCTCCACCCAGATGGCAATATCTGAAAGGCACAGATTGTAGGGTAAAGTGTCAGACAAATTGGGGGGGAGGGACAATGTGAGAAACAGTCACTGAAAAAATAAAGCAGTTTGATTTAAGCAACTTTGTACATTATCAGTGACATAAATATCCTCAGTAACCAAATCCAGATCAGTCTGATGTTTCCAACACTTTGCTTGTTGCAGGGAGGGGGGAAGAGAAAAAATAATGGCACTGAAGAGTTGGAAGGGACTCTGAGGGTCATCTAGTCCAAAAATCCCTGCAATGAGGGCATCTTTTTGAGGAAGAAGGAGATTTGCAAGGACCTGGAGAAAGGAACTCTTTGAATTTGTGTGATGCTTAAATCATGCCGAAAAAGGGATGAAGCCAGGATACCAATAAGCACTTTCTGTTGGAAGCTTTAACATTTAATTAATTACACTTGCCCTGTGGGTTAAACCACAGAGCCTAGGACTTGCTGATCAGAAGGTCGGCGGTTCGAATCCCTGCGATGGGGTGAGCTCCCGTTGCTCAGTCCCTGCTCCTGCCAACCTAGCAGTTCGAAAGCACGTCAAAGTGCAAGTAGATAAATAGGTACCGCTCCGGCGGGAAGGTAAACAGCGTTTCAGTGTGCTGCTCTGGTTCACCAGAAGCGGCTTAGTCATGCTGGCCACATGACCTGGAAGCTGTACACCGGCTCCCTCGGCCAACAAAGTGAGATGAGCGCCGCAACCCCAGAGTCGGTCACGACTGGACCTAATGGTCAGGGGTCCCTTTACCTTTTTATCCATAGCAGTTGTGCTGAGGATGTACATCTCCCCATTTTTACCAGGTCACTTTTGTACTCCCAGTTGCCAAATTAGAGAATTACAAGCTGAACCTTAAGTGGGACCTTTAACCCAGTGCCCAAATGAATGTGCAGGATGCTACTGCCTGGCTAATCCCTAAGTTGGACAAGCAACCTTAGCATACAATGCGTGTTCAGGATACCATCACCTAGCTGAACCCTAGGTAGGATCTGAACCCCAGTATTAACCAAATCATTTTCTCCATCCCCTAGCTTCATATGCTGTTTCTCTTTCTGAGGAATTCAGAGGAGTACATACCACACAGCCCGTCGAATCCACTTTGCGGTCTGACACACACTTGAAGTTTCGGGTGCAGCCACCATTGTTGCGCGAGCAGTCTCGAACTGGCCCGAAGGAGGAGAGAAGGTCATTGATGGTTTCGAAATAGGTTGACAGCATTGCTTCTTCCCTTGGAGGAGAAAGGTGCTGTTAAAACTAGCTCAGCGTGCCCACTGGTGAAGCTAAAGGGGATGAAATTAAAGCTACTTATATGAGGAGGGGGGGGGTTGTTCTTTTTCTGTTCTTTGTATTGCTGCCAGATACAAAGAGCACAAGAGGCTTTTCCTTCAGAGGTGATAAACTATCAAGTTAATCCACAACTACACATGGGGCCTCAATTCCCTGCACACAGAAAAATAGAGTGATTGAGTTTTAGACTAGCAATTCCCTCTCAACATGCTAATCTAGTTTCCATGTGCTGCTTTGGTGCTATTTTAATTGAATGAAAGAACAGTCCCACTAGTTTAACAAGCACAAATAAACAAACCAGTTTCAGAAATCATCTTGTTGCATACACCCCAATATCTGAGTGGAGAGAGACTCCAGGAGTGCCTCAGCTCACCCAGGGTTCTATTTCCTTGGAATGAAGGTCAGTGGAGACTGTGGTGTCTTTAGCATACATGGTTTTATTTACACATATATCCACCTGAGTATAGGATAGAGGGGCTCACCACATTAATGCCCCAGCAGATCTTGCTTTCCCATTAGGATTCCAGGGATCTCAAGATTCCAGCATAAGCCAAAAAAAACCCCCCAAACCTCACATACTGTGTACACACACACACACACACACACACACACTTGCCCTTTTATTCCCCATCCCAAAATGAAGTGGCATTCAACCAGGTGTGGTAAGAAAAGGCCCAGTTATGTGTCTTGGATATGTAAATCATGGTACTTATCTGGCCAGGTAATGCCATTATCAAACTTGTCTGACTGGTTCAGCAGCCTCTTCTACTAGATTCTAAACAAATACCCAGGATCACACAGACTGACCCTCCAAACCTGTAACACTGTATTTAAAAGTCTACCTTTAAAGGGGCGTGGGCTTTCAGTTTCTGTCTAAAAGACAGCAGAGAGGGAGCCTGTCAAATCTCCATCAGGAAGGTATTCCAGATGGAACCACTAAGATCGCCCTGTCTCTCATGCTTGCTTATATAAAGGCACGTAGTCTCCAAAAGTGTTTTAAAATACAGGAGGGTCCATATGGGAGAAGGAGGCCTTTGAGATATCCAGGTCCATGATGGTCTAGCACTTTAAAGGCTAAGAATAACACTGAGAGAGTGGCAGAGTCTGGTGGCAACAGCTGGATACAGAAAGGGTCACCGTTTTCTTTTTCCTTTTTTAAAAAAGTATTTTCAAAGTTTCAAAAAGAAGAAAAACCACAATTTTTAAAACAGACATTTACATTAAATCATAGTCAATATCAGTACCTTTATGGGGTTCCCTGAACCCCCGGACTTCCCTCCACCCCTCTCTTGGCTTCCAAAATGTGTCTTCCTTTTAACTGCAACTAGTTGCATTTATCCAAATTATTGTACTTCATTTTTATCCTTTGTTATTTCAAATTACAACTGCTATGTCAATCCTGCTAACGTTTTTAGATTTTTACAGCGTTCTTTAATATATTCTACAAGGTTATGCCATTCTTTATTAAATTTATTATCTTCTTGGTCCCTGATCTTCCCAGTCAGCCTTGCCATCTCTGCACAGTCCATCATCTTCATTATCTATTCTCCTTTCGATGGGACTCTTTCTTCTTTCCATCCCTGGGCAAACAGTATTCTTGCTGCTGTCCTCGCATACATAAACAGTACTTTCCTAAGTAAAGTAGGGTCACCCTTTTCAAGCAAGGTGAAAACTGTCACTGGTGCTGCAACCACTAAGGCAGAAGGCTTGGTGGACTTGACTGAGCAGCTGGATGTATTAAATATTAACCTCGTCAGAGTATGAGTGAGTGAGAACAGACGAGAGGGAAACCAAGTGTTCAAATGAGATGAACAAGCTGGCATTCTCCTTCTTTTGCCACAGTGAAAGAAAACAGAGAAAGGGCTGTTATGTATCAAGCAGGATTCTTCCATTGAACCGTCTGATACGATAGAAGGATTATTATTTAAATATGAAGGTCTGACAAGAGCAGGTGACAATGAAACAGGAGAGGGCTGACTGCCATACCCAGAGGAAGCTGAGAACAAAAGGTTGCTTTGGAGAAAACGGCTGGCAGGTTCTCCAGGCAAAGCCTCTGAGCACATGGGGAAGAGACTGATGTGCATGAAGGAGACAAACCAGACCTTTTTCTGCCACATTCCATGCCCCAGGGATCTTCTAAAGGGCTGCTTGTTTTGAGTGATTCTACACACACTTCACTTTTTTTCTGGAATACTGTGCCTGCTGCAGAAGCAGTGAACAGGGTGTATCAAAAATTTACTTATTAAAATATATATCCATTTGTGTGTCACACAGACACACAATGAGGGGGATGAATCAATAACTTACCCATCCATCAGAAGACAAACAGGAAAAAGGGGGGGGGGAGTCAGCCCACTATTGGAATAAATAGGCAGACAGAGGGCCCCTTCAGTTAACCTATTTAATTCAGCATCCATCCTGATTTGCTTGCACAAAGCTTGCAGGGATGTTAGATTATATTAAGTCTTTACTGAACATTTGTTCTGATTTGTTTGCAGGGAAGTTAGATGACAATGAGCATTCATCATAACTTACTTGTGGAGTGCTTACACAACTTTCTGTTAATCATTTGTTCATCTCACACTTTTCAATGCATTTCACTGTCACTCCCCAAATCTAAAATGAATGAATGAATGAATGAATGAACGAACGAATAAATAAATAAATAAATAAATAAATAAATAAATAAATAAATGTGGATTTGTTGAGCTAGGGAAGTACAGCCCATTCATCCATCTAAAATGTGCAAATCTAAAGTTCCAGTATGGACTGGAACCCTTCTGGGAAAATACTAACAGTCTGGAGGACGTGAGACAATGAATACAGAAGCTAGGGAAGGAAATTGGGGTATAGAAAGGAGGTAGGGAGAGTATATATCTGCAGGAATCTGAGGAATCACTGCTCAAACAAGCAAGCAAACAAACAAACAAAAAACACACAAGGGCAGCCTGGCTATATAGCTTTAAAACATAAAACTATCTAGCCTTTATGGCTGACATGCATCTGAAAAGTGCCTGCAACAATGTCCCTCCAACAAACTTGAAATCAGGCAGGAGAACTTCTTTGGTTTCGTATGCCTGTTCGTGGCTTTGTTTCAGAGGACATATTGACAGCATACATTTAAAAGCACTCTAATGTCATTAGTTCCCCAAAATATTCCTGGGAACTGCAGTTTGCTAAGGGTGCTTAGAGTTGTTAGAATACACACATACACACACACACACACACACACTGCAAATCACCCCCCGGGATTCTTTGGGGGAGGCCATGACTGTTAAAAGTGACACAATAGTTCTTCAAATGTACGCTATGGGCGTGACCACTGTCTCCCCTACTGACTTTAGTTGCTATTCATTCCCCCTTCTTATTCTTTGTTGTTGTTGTTGTTGTAAAAAGCTGTATTGATTTTGTTGAATATTTTTATCTAACTTGATTGTATGTTATCTAGAGGGTTTGGCATCAGGAAACTCTTAAAAAATCACAGAATAATGGAATTGTATAATTGTACAGTTGACAGGGACCATCTAGTCCAACCCCCTGCAACGCAGGAATCTCAGTTAAAGCATCAACAAGCAAATAAATCCATGCTAAGCAAATAAATGCATACTCCCTTCTCATTATTGCCCCCTAGACTACTGCCACAATCCCACTCCCATTTAAAAGTAAAGGATTCAAGGCTTAAAGGGAGGAGGTTTTAATTTTAATCTTATTTTTCAGAAAACAAATAACATATTACATTGTTTATTTTAAGAAAAGAAATACATTTGATGACAAATGCTTAACTGCAACTACGATTGCGTAGCTCCTGAAAAACGTATGTGTGTGCGCGCACACGCGTGTGCGTGCGTAAAAAATTCACTGATATGGCATGAATTGAAGAATTATTCAAATCAGATACATGCACAAGTTGCCTCTCACAAAGAGTGGAGAGGCATGTAAACATTCAGATAAAATTCTTCAAAACTGATCTTTTTATTAAGGGGCAGGGTGGATGAGAGATATTAAAATCTTAGTCACCTTCTCAGAAAAAACAAGTCTTCTAAGCATTCTGGCTCAATTCTGGTTTGGATACCTATACAGTGGTACCTCGGGTTAAGAACTTAATTCGTTCTGGAGGTCTGTTCTTAACCCAAAACTGTTCTTAACCTGAAGTACCACTTTAGCTAATGGGGCCTCCTACCGCTGCCGTGCTGCCACACCGCGATTTCTGTTCTCATCCTGAAGCAAAGTTCTTAACCCAAGGTACTATTTCTGGGTTAGCGGAGTCTGTAACCTGAAGTGTCTGTAAGCTGAAGCGTCTGTAACCCGAGGTACCACTGTACTAATATAGATGAAGGGTTGTATCCAATACTAATTCTGCTCAAGAGTAGGCCCACTGAAATTAATGAACTGAATATGACATAAGTCCATTAATTTCAATGGGTCCAGTCTGAGTAAAACTTAGTTGGATACAGCCCCAGGTGTCCCATGCTCAGATAAGCCAAATTGTTGAGGTACTGAGTAAGGGGAACATGCAGAAAAAATACTGTTCTCAAAATCCCAGAGCCATCAACTGTATGCCCAAGTAGGTAGCAGGAACCCCAGATGAGTGCCCTCATTCATGCTTTCTGCTAATGGCCAACAGAGGCACTCAGGATGATACACTGGAAGCCTTCTGAGCAGGCCATGACACAATGTGAGGTGACCACCTCAGGCAGCAGGATCCATAGGGACAACAGATTCCAACTTAGATCAAGATCTGAGTGATACAGGAATCCAAGGCTCCAAGACAAAATGTAGCCCTATAAGTAAGGTGTTTCCGCTTTTTATTGGAAGGAGGGTAGATACCAATGCCAGGACTGAAAGGCCTCAGCTTACCCTAAGTCAAAGCAATTTGTTTGCCTTCAGTCTGGTATCAGCTTCATAGCTGAGTAGGAGTTTGAAGCTGGCATCTCTTTATTTTAATTTAATTTTTTGAATTTATATACCACCCTATACCCAGAGATTATATTAACCAGAACAGGCACAGGCAAACTCCAGCCCTCCAGATGTTTGGGACTTCAACTCCCATAATCCCTGACCACTGGTCCTGTTAGCTAGGGTTGATGGGAATTGTAGTCCCAAACATCTGGAGGGTCGGAGTTTGCCTATGCCTGAACTAGAAGCATGGAGTAGGAGTCTACTCTTAGTCAGGGATGGGTGAATCCATCCATTTCAGTTTCTCATCTTTCCAATCTTAAATTTAGTTCTCCACATTTCTACAACAGTTTACATTCTTCTTTTGGAAAAGAAAAGAAAAAGTCCCCATGAAAATTCAGTAGCATTTTAGTGCAAATTATCTTAACATACATATTTGCATGTGATTTTGCCTAATTTACAGATTTTTGCAAAGTAGTTTCTCCTAGTGCATTTTTGTGCATTACTCTTGAATAAGGTAGGTTTGCTTTTAAATGTGAACTGAATCAAATTTCTCCCTCCCTCCTCTTAATACATAGGGCTGCATTTACATGTGGTGCTGCCACAAAAGAGAGTAGTGATCCCATTCCAGACCCATGTTTCCATTACTCTCTAAGCCAGGTATCACAAACATGATGTAATGCCTTAGAAGCAGTGATCCTGACTTAAATGACTAAACTTCTCTCCATAACTGTATGATATAAGGAGAGAGGGGTTTGGGGGTGGGAAGGAAGGAGAAGATGGATGAGGAGGACTAGTTAAGATATGGTATTGCCATAGGAGCCAAAAAAGGGAATGTGCAGCAATTCAAAAGGCTTTGAACTGCACCTGCTGCTTCTCCAACCTTATCTCAGTCAGCAGTAGGAGAAAGAAAACTGACTGGAGAGAAGTGGGAAAGGCAGCTCCAGTTACATAGGAGATAGCAAAGTCTATGAGGAACTCATACACCAGAAACCAAAGGGCTGCAGAATTCATTCCATGAGCCCAAGGCGGGTTTGGGTGGACACATTTTATTAGTATATTGATCCTGTGCCTTTCAGGCAGGATTTTATTTCAAGGCAACTTACAATTCAAATTCAAAGAAAAGTGCAATATTTTTGGGTGTGGATATGGGTGGGTGCATGTGAGGGGCATATTTTATGCCCTGACAGTCCAGGAACCAGGTGCTTCCCTCCAAAGGGAGGAGGCAGAGGGATCTGACTATTTTCAAAAGCAGACCACCCCCCTACTACCCACATATGATACCCAGAAATGTAGCATGTTGCTTTTCAAACTAATGGGTGATTTCAAAGCAGGTGGTGTGATAGGGCAAAGTGGGGAGAACTGAAGTTCAAAGTGAGAAGAAGCCGCACAAGGAACAATTATGGAAGCCTTCAACAAATCAGTTTCCTATCATGTTGGTATCTGTCTATCTTGAGAGACAAGAGAGTCTCTCAATGGAGTGTGCCTCTAGAGGTGATGTCAAATTGCTATGTTAGCAGCACTGAAGTTACCTCTTTGGGCAGCAAGCCTGGGCTGTGAGTATGGAGGTCTTGGGCTTCCCAGGTAGAAAGACCCCGCTCTCAGTGTCACCGATGTGGTCCAAAGGAAAGCAGAACAATAAGTTTGGCACCATCTTGGCTGCAAAAGCTGCTGGAAGGAGGTACATAAGGTGCAATCCAACCATCTTCCAGACTCCACTCCAGATCTGTGTAGGATTTAGTCCTTGGCCTTTTCTTCTCTTCTCCTAGATGGGGTACCTTCCGGAGTTGATGAACTCCATCTGCCCCTCACTTCACTCTAAGGTACGTGTAGAAACCACCTTCTTGTTCTTTGGACTCATTATTGCTCTGATTTGTTCAATCTGCCAGAATTGTCTTGGCATGCAGGGGAAGTCCATAACTCACCAAGGGTTTGAGACCCATCAGCTACCTTTAGAAGGTTTGGCTGCCCAGTCAAAGTCATTTTCTAAGGTTTGGCCACTGTTGCATGCTGACAGTTTCTAGGAGCCACAGGTGAGAGCTGAGTGCAAGGTGAACCAAAGGTGTACAAACTACCCCAGAAGAAGCACAATGTGTCCCCCAACAAACGTACTACCCTCCCCTAACACCCCATACTCCAAACAACTGCATCACAAAATACACAGGAAACACAATATTGGACGTGAAGTCCAATTCAGCACACATCAAGGAAGCTACTCATACTGCAGGGACAATGTAAGTTGTTTTATACCAAGTTGGACTCTGTGTCTATCTAGCCCTATACTTCCTACTTTGACTAGCAATGTCTATCCAGAGCCGCAAACAGAGAAAGCCTTTTTTTCCTCCCAGAGTTTCCATACCCACGCAAGCCAAGGACAGGTTTCAGGTGCAACTAAGAATTTCTCTCCATCTGCCAATATTTGCTGGTTTCCTTGGCAACCAAGAATTTGGTGAAAAGTTTAAGACAAAGTATGTGACTTTGCATGTACATGACAAACTCCAACAGTACAAGAGCTCTGTAAATTATATGTCTGCAAAGGTCTTAAAGGCTTGATGCAATTACTTAGTGTGTTCAATTTCACAGCATGTGACACCTTTTTAAAAAAAGATCACACATTCAAAGAAAGCCTGCAGTGGGGTGATAAAACTCACAACTCTTGCTTAGGAGTTTGCTAAAGACAATAAACTACTGCTATCAAGTCAGTGAGGTTAACTGACGCAGTGGCTCCAAGAATTGAGGGCAACTAGAAGACAGAGAAATCAGACAAGGGCAGGTGAAGCAAGTGTAAGAAGTGTATTCCCTTTCCACAAGATCTGTAGTGGCTCACATGGCTAATAATGCTATTGCAAATTTACAAGCCCAGACAATCCGAGAGACCGTATGGTGGGTTGCAAGACTACTTTACACGGTTGGCACTTCAGCAGCAAACTTCCCTAATGCCACAGTTAGAAACTTCACAGGATGGGCTTATAGGTGAACAGTTGCAAAAGCGGCAGAGACCAGAAATAGCCTGATCCACCCATCTTTACTTTAAAGATAGAGAATGTTCTACTCAGAGCAGGCCCATTGAAATTAA
The DNA here is from genome assembly GCF_964106645.2 of Podarcis pityusensis. Lineage (NCBI taxonomy): Eukaryota > Metazoa > Chordata > Lepidosauria > Squamata > Lacertidae > Podarcis > Podarcis pityusensis. Next base: position 7,276,975 of record NC_138044.1, on the reverse strand, counting down.
TGAACTTCTTAATTCCATCAGTTTCAATGGGTCTGCTCTGAGTAGGACTATCACTGAATGCAACACATTGTAGATTTCGTTACTGCTGAAAGACTTGGAAACAAAATATAGTTTGTTGAGTGCTGTTGTGTTTAGAATTCTTTAAAAAGCTAATCATTACTCTCCCCCCCCCAAAAAAAAACAGCTGCAAAGAAGACAAATACATTTAAACTGCAATGCAGAAAAGCTCTAAGTGCCACTTCAAAGCAACAGGAAATCCAATATACATCCCACATGGCATATTTAGACTGAGAATCTGAGTATTTTTAGCAGCTTATCTATTTAGAATACATGGGGGGTAGGGAGAAACCTAACTCTTAATATGCATGCATATATATATATATATATATATATATATACACTTAAGAGACAAACAACTAAAAATAACTGTGGACACAGTTCAAATATGATGTGTGCTTAATGCATTTTTGAATCAGCCTTAACTGTTAAGAAATATATACAGTGGTATCTCGGGTTACATACGCTTCAGGTTACATACGCTTCAGGTTACAGACTCCGCTAACCCAGAAATAGTGCTTCAGGTTAAGAACTTTGCTTCAGGTTGAGAACAGAAATCGTGCTGTGGCAATGCGGCAGCAGCAGGAGGCCCCATTAGCTAAAGTGGTGCTTCAGGTTAAGAACAGTTTCAGGTTAAGAACAGACCTCTGGAACGAACTACCGTAAGTACTTAACCCAAGGTACCACTGTGGTCTCTCTTGAATGCTTGTGGGAGAATAAGAAATTTGTTGCATTCAATATAAGAGTGTGATACATTTTATTAAGGGTATTATTTGTCATCCTTTCAGTTCTGGCACTTCACAATTATTGCTCTGCACTTTACACGAAGAACCTCCTCTTTTCCTTCAAACCAAGTCCAACCAAACTGTCTCTGGTCTGAAGTGCTGATAGCCCTCCAGGATAGCAGATGGGAGGGCAGAAAGGTAATAATTTAAATGCATACCCTTGTTTGCACTTCTCTGTATTCATTACATCCACATAAATCTGTATCCCATATCCATCCAAGCCTCAGCTATTCAGCATAGCAACAGCAAGTGGGGGCAGAGAAAATGCCATAAGCTATGGTTTATCCATTCTGACCAAAGTTAGCACAAACCCTGTTGATTCCGGTTTGCCAAATTAAGAAACCGTCTAAAATGATGGTGAAGCTTCTTTAATCGTGAACCAGTGTGGCTATTTGAGCTGAGTTAGTTTCCATGCTTCTCTCTCACCACAGTCCTATCCAACTTCCAAGACCCCTGAAAGGGTTCAACGTGTTAAAAACCAAGCTTTCCACTGAAATTTCTACATTTAAACACAACAACTATGAACCCTGGTTATGTTTTCATACCCAGACATTTGCAGATACACGTTTCACTTGGTACCCAAACACATTTGTGCATTTATTAATAAAATTTATATTATTAATTGCAGCAAAATATGGGTCCATTCAACATCTAATTGGTAGCAGCAATATTTAGTAATAGATAGTAATGTCTAGTAATTGAACACTAATTAACTCATTTACCAAGCTATGCATTTGTGCTGTTAGCTCTCCCTCTCGCTCTCTTTTTGTAAGTTCCTCTGTGAACTCAGCAAGCTCATTTGCAATTTGGGGATGATGCATAGTTAAGAATCCTAACTGGAACATTATTAAGCAATTTCTCTGAGCCTATTAATATTGTTTTATTATTGCAATTATACTTGCTAAGCTGATCACCTCTCTCTAGTACCATGTACATTTTAACTTCAGTACACATGTCTAATCCAATAGTAAACATTTGCTTTATTTATTCCACTTACAGAGGGCTGGTCCCCAGCCAATGGGACAGACATCTGTTCTCCCCTAATTGATCTATTATTAATAATAATATTATTTATTAGTTTTATATACCACCCTTCGTCAAAAGATCTCAGGGGAGTTCACAAGATAAAAGCATGAATAGTAAAAACACAAATAACAAAACAATACCCCACCCCACCCCGCTCCCTAAGTAACTATCATGAGTTACTAGATCTACCACTCCTTGTAAACACACACTCACTTTCTATTCAGGACCTGGAGGAACCTGGCTCAGAATACCCACCCCAGTCTCTCTGATGTGAATCACAAGGCCTTCGAAATTAACCATTGTCGCTTTGCGTCTCATACAGTACCATGCATGATGCCGGCACAAACAAATTTGTAAGACATACAGCAATAACAAATACGGCAATTGTTCTTTGCCCACCACAATTTGTTCAACTGCTTTTGTGTCATGGGACAATAAAATACATGACATTCTGTCTCCTGCTTGCCTGCTTTACTGAAGTCAGCAACAACAGCAAGTTATTGGCACAGCAGCGGAATTGTTGCTTGGTGCCTTTCAGAGGAAAGAGGAATAAAACTTAAAAAAACAACAACACCCAGATAAAATGGTTAGGAGAAGAGATGCCTGACAGGTGCTCAGAACCAAAACCCTTGCAGGATGAGTTTCAGGAAGATGTAGCACCTGGCAGCACAGGCAGAAAACCAATAGCCCATTACACTGAGGGGAAGGCAATAAAGCAGGTCTGGATAAGGCAGAACAGGGAGAGTGGCAGATTGCACAGCTGGCAGAGCACACAGCAGGCAAATAAGTGCAGATGGGTGCTTTGACTGATTCCTTGCCCAGTCTCTCTCTCTCTCTCTCTCTCTCACACACACACACAGAGAGAGAGAGAGAGAGAGAGAGAGAGAGAGAGCAGTTGGCCAGAGATATGTTGCAATAACAGGAATATGACTGGCTCTTCTTGATCACCTGAGCTCTCCCATTCAAGTTGTTAATTATCAAAGCAAAGCTACAAAGACTGTGTGTTATTGCCAATTACTGCTATCCTGAGTGATCACTGTGCTTTTCTTTATGCATCTGAGCTTTGCATGGAAATGCTGAAGACTGTGGCTTGGTTCACATAACACACTGAGCCAAACCTTGACTGTCTGAATGCACAGGCTCCTTTCTGTTCTTGCAAACCAGCTCTGTTTAACCATTGTATTTGATGGCCTTTTGGATCTGCTGCCTACACTCCCCTTTGGATGTGTTAGTGTGTGAACACAATCTGTGTACCAAAGAAAGCAGTTCATTCGTCTAAAGAAGTGGGCTGCAATCCACCAAAGATTCTGTCACAATAAATCTGCCACTCTTTTCAGCACCACAATATTTAGCAGCAGTGCTGACTTAGTTCTCAGACTGTAAGTGCCGAGTGCATGCGTGCCGCACCATCATGAAGTTGTGTCATGGTGCATGCTCACATTCCAGCACAGAGGTGGTGTTGGGCTGGGGCCTCCATGTCCACCACAGGTCTTCTGTTGGGGCCCACTGTGGCCAGGACACACCTCAGAAGCACATCTGTGGCTGTAGTGGGTCCCAACAGAAGCCCCATGGCGGATGTGGAGACCCCAGCCCACTTGGAGCCCCAGAGTTAAGGCAGCAATGCTGGAGCACCAGAGTTAAGGTAGCCGGGGGGGGGGGGAGCTGGGCACCCACAACAAAAAAATAAAAATAAATGTGGGTTCCTGGGCTCCCAAGGCCCACTAGAGATGGTGCCAGTGCCAGACAGCTGAATTCTGCTCTGCAGCAGCTTCCTTAGCATGCTGTCTCTCCCTCTCTGTTTCTTTATCAACCTTGGTGAAGTCACTGGCTCTGCTTCAAGATGACAGAGTAATTGTGAAGGATATTCAGTTTGAACTGCAATTCACAAAGGTAGGCACTGGTGAGTGGGTACAGAGGAGGCATCACCATGCTCACCTGATTAGATCTGTCAAAACACATCAGACAGAACTTGTGCCTCAGAAGTCACTCTCCACTGGTGTGTTAGCAACAGGCAACTTGGCAAGAGGAACAGACAGTGTAAAGTTCTGTCCTGTTGGTGTTTCAAAACCTCTCTCCCAGTGCCCTTTTCCAGTACTTTTATGGCTTATTCTAAGTCACTACAGGCCAGTAATAACACACAAGGGATGGTCCCTCCCTCCCACCTACGAGCTGGGGAATGTTGAAAGGCCCTCTTGGAATACATGAGCCCTTTTCAAAAGGTACTAGAGAAATAAAATGTGCAACCCATTGTCAGCACTGAGAAGACAACAGCGGGAAGCAGCTTGGTACAAAAAAAGGGCATTTGTTGCAACACACACAAGCATATTACATTTTGCCCATTTTACAGAGGCATGCAAAGGAATACAAAAGAAGACCAGGAACGGCGCTGTGGAACGAGACCTAAATGTGCTATATGGTGAATACAGGGAAACTTCAGAGGAAAACCTACACAGGTATATAAAAGGCAGGGAAAATGTTCATCGACCCAGCTGAAAGACAGCTCCTGCTAGCACAATGGGATTCGGCTTGAAACACAGCTTGTTCTGAGTGTGGTTGCTGCTGCTGCAATTTAGGGAGAAAATGAAGTGTTTGTGTTTTAAAATAAAGACCCTATTAAAGGGAATAAAGCTCCAGTCTCACATTCAGTCATAGCATAAGACAATTCCTAGAATTAATCAGACTGCTTAGACCTTATAATGGTTCTCCAGGCAGGGTGGTAGGAATGAAGCAGGGGGATGTTTAAGAGGACTGGGGGGAAATGGTACTCACTACTTGTAGTCATAGAAAAGAATATTAGAATAATAGAATTGTAAAGTTGGAAGGGATCTAGTCCAGCCCCCTGCAATGCAGGAATCTCAACTAAAGCATCCATGACAGATGACCACCCAACCTCTGCTTAAAAACCTCCAATGAAGTCCACAACCTCCCAAGGGAGACTACCGTATTTTTCCATGTATAAGATGCCCCCATGTATAAGATAACTCCTACTTTTTTAAACTCCAAATTAAGAAATTAAGTTCTTTAGCTTTTTTGGGGGGGTAAGGGAGGTCACTTCCACCAATCGCTCACCCGCCTGCCCGCCACTGCCGATTGCTTGTCATAGCCACTGCCGATCGCACACCTTGCCGCAGGCGCCAATTGTCTGCCTGCTCACCGCCACCAACAGCCCACCCACCCACCCACTTGCCGCAGCCAATCGCCTGCCCACCTCGCCACAGCTGCCAATCGCCTGCCCAATTGCCACAGCTACAGCCAATTGCAGCCACCAATCACCTGCCCAATCACCACTGCCAATCTCCTGCTTGATGGTGCCATTAATTGCATGTCCCCCCCTCTGCATTCACTATCCGTGTATTAAGGCGACATCCAATTTTTGCCTAATGTTTGTGTGTGCAAAAAGGATTGTCTTATACACGGAAAAATACGGTATTTCATTGTCAAACAGATCTTACTGTCAGAAAATTCTTCCTGATGTTTAGTCGTATAATCATATAATTGTAGAGTTGGGACCCCAAGGGTCATCTAGACCCCTGCAATGCAGGAATCTCAGCTAAAGCATCCATGACAGATAGTCAAAATCTCCTTTCTTATAATTTGAATCCATTGGTTCGAGTCCTACCCTCCAGAGCAGGAGAAAACAAATTTGCTCCATCCTCCATGTGACAGCCCTTAGTCTAGATATTTGAAGATGTGATACTATTCATTCTACCACTCAGCATTCTTCTTACTTATCCAGCTCTGCTAACCCTAAAGTACCATGAATCCCTTCACACTTTACAGCAGTTTACAGCAGTCTTCTCTAGTCATGGGTCTCTGGGTGTTGTTAGCCTACATTTCCCATCATCCTTGACCACTGGCCATGCCGGCTGGAGCTAAAGCGTATTGCAGTCCAAAAACATCTGGAGACAATGTTACCCTAAGGCCACTCAGAAAATTCTGTGGCTGGCCATGATGCTCATAGGGGGGGGGGGAATACAGCTAGGGTTGTATCCAAGACTAATCCTACTCAGGGTAGACCCATAAAAATTGACAGACATTATTAATTTCAGTCCATTAATTTCAGTCCATTAATTTCAATTGGTCTATCCTGAGTAGAACTTAGCTGGATACAACCCCATAGGTAGATAAGAAACAGATACCAAATGAACCCAAAGTGTTTCTGGGAAGGATGGGGTGCTATAGGCCAACTTGGCACATTCTGATCTCCAACTTCCAACAGCCTTAACCAGCAGGGCCCATGGCCAGGGATGATGGGAGTTGTGGTCCAACAACAAAAGGCATCAGGTTAGGAAAGGGTGATTTTTAGACCAACCTGGGTGTGCTGCAGCCAGAGGTAATGCTCACATGTATAAAATGAGGAAGGCCCTCCTAGCAACAGCTAAAATCTGCATTGCTAAATACTGAAATCCTTCATCCGAAAGACGTGGGCTAATGGGAGTTGTTGAACCACAACTCTCATCAGTCCCAACCAGCATGACTAATGTCAGGTAAGATGGGAATTTGGGGGGCAATAATATCTGGAGGGCATCATGTAGACTCCCGGGTCTAGATCATAATTGTCACTGAGATGAGTATGCATTTTACTATTATCACTGGAAGCAGCAAAGTCCAGGAGGCAATGAGCAGAATTATGAATGTATGCAGCTGTCTTAGTATAGTCTTGAATATAGCCAGCTCTATCTTATGACTGGCAGCAGCTCCCTAGAGGGTCAGGCAGCTAGTTCTAACTACGCAACTAGGGATTAGATATGTGACCTTTGAAAAACACAGTACATGCTTTAGATCCTCCCACATAAATGAACATATGGTGCCACCTTTCAAAGAGTCACACTATTGATCCCTCTAGTCTATTTTGACTGACAACAGCTCTCAAAGATCTCAGAAAGAGGTCTTTCTCAGCCACGAGAGCAGAGACCCTCAAACTGGAAACACCAGAGGTTTAGCCTAGAATCTTCCACATGCAATGCATGGGCTCTCTTGGCCACTGCAAATTCTGCAGTATCATTTCAACTAACCAGCTGCAATATTCCATTTAAACTGAAGATTAGACTAATAGATTGCTTATGCAAATGCACTCAACTAGAAAAAGAGGTTGCAACTGAAGCAGTTCTTTTGAAGAATATGAGAATGGACACGAGTAAATGTCTTTACCCATATTCCTGTGTGGAAGGAAATGTCTTTCTATAGGAATAAACCCTGTGATGCATATCCACACCATAGATTTAAAGCAGAAGTATTTAACTGTAGCTTGTCAAGGGTGCTGGGAATTATAGCTCTGTGAGGAGGAACTACAGTCCCCAGGAATCTTTGCAGGAAGTAATGTGCTTTAATTCTGTGTTGGATGAGATTTAACTGTATGGTGTGGCAGTGCCCTGACAGTCTCATGGGCTTCTCAGGTCATAATGTTAAGTGAGTCTTAACAATTAACAGTGCCAATGGGCAGGGCTGATGCGAGTTGGAGTCCAATCCATATGGAGGGCACAACATTGGCTACCCCTGGTCTAACTGAACCCATGAAACAAGGATGAGGAACCTGCAGCCCTGCAGGTATTGCTGGACTACAACTCCCATCATGCCCCCACTGGCCATAATGGCTGGCACTGATGGGATTTGGAAGTCCAATAACATGTAGAGGACCACAGGTTCCCCACATGATCTGCTTTATAGGTACACCTGCGGCATTTGGTTGTAGTGCTTAAAGCACCAACAGCACAGTAAAAACTTCACAAAACACACAATGGAGGACAGATAAAATAATGGGTGTGCAAGCCGCAGCCACTGCAAAACTTTGAGCAATCCACTTCAACAACACAGTTTACCTACTACTTGTAAAGAAGGTTTGATTGACAGGTTCCTAAGTCACGGGGGTGGGCATTCTGCTTCATATTTGTTTTTTGTTTTGTTTTTTTAAAGGTATTTGAAGATGTGGAGGCAAAGTGCTAGATGGAGCCCCGTGACTATTATGATAAATCAGGCTTCCACTTGTTCCTATTAAGAACGCATGGGAGCATGGTGACTCTGAATAGTTCCTGGCACCTTTATTATTACCTATTCACAGGATTTCAATTGCGGATTAGAAGGCAGGAGTCTTGAAAAGCATCAAGAGCCAAACAACAAAACACTCAAGCAAGGAACTGAATCTGCACGTCAGCCCCACCTAACTTGCTTCTTTCCCCCTTCCTCCTCTCCAGCTCTCTACATATCCCCCGCCCCCCAAGTGAGGGAGGTGCTTGTAGAAAAGGAGAGGGCAGGAGGCTTCTAAATGAAAATGCCAACAGAACACAATTTCCCCTCTCCCTTCTGTTTTCCTGAGTTCCGTATGTCTTATTTCTGACTCTTCATTCACAGGGCTGCCTCCAACAGAAGAATGCCAAGGGGGCAACTATAATTAGTATTCAAGGCACAGGACCCCACATTTAAAGGAGGCAACAATGACTCATCCTAGACTTGACAGCCATATGTGTTTGAACATGCTCCTGCCTTGTTGACATATCAAGTGGGGGGCGAGAATCTAACAGTACTGTCAAATTGTCATGCTTCTGCCAAATTGCGTCCAGTGCCCCAAAAACTTCTCCCTCAGCTAGGTTTAAGACTTGAAGGTGTGGAGGAAACAAAATGCAGGTCAGATGTGGGAGTTAACTCCCCCTCATCTCTACCCCCCTCCTTTTAATATTATAACCAATCAATTGTTGTCTTTACAGGTGAGAGCCTCCTGCAGATACCATCTTATCAGGAAGCCCATTCTACAGAATGCAGGAACCAGGCCTTTAGTGTTCTGGCACCTACCTTATGGAATTCCCTTCCATTAAATAATAAGCAAGCACAAACTCTGAGAGTGCAGAGAGTAGAAACGCCATGCTGCACCGGTAGTAGCAAAACCAGATGCCGAAATCTGCCCCAGCTGCAATAAAACATGTCTTCCCCCAGGACTGGTCTCTATAGCTACAGCTCTTCGACGGTTTGACTTTACCCCTGCAGGCACACTCTTCCGTTGTCTCCTGAGGCAGATGGATGGAAGCAACAACTCTGTTGTCTTCTCAGTGCCAACTGAAGACCTTCCTTTTCCAACAAGCGCTTCAGCAGAAAACTTTCCTAGTCCACAACTGTAATGTCCTGACTCAAGTCCCACGTGCTACACCAGAGGTTCTTACATGAAACTAAGAAAGAAAGCTTTACTCACGGCTTACAAGCACAGGTCGGGCTATGGCTGCAGATCCCCAAAGGCAGAACGAGAGTTTGTGTACAGTACCAGGGGTCTGCGACCAGATGACCAGATGAAAGCTGCAAAGATAGCTCAACGAAATGGCCACCAGGAGGCAGATAAAATGGCTTCTGGGTTGGATGTTACTTAGGGGCATGCGATTAGACATCCAGGGCTAATCTAATAACCTGCAACATGAGACCCACTTTGAAAATAATAATGATCATGATAATAGTATACATTTTTCATTCCCCACTATTTTTCTTCTCTTTCTCTTTCCCCTTTCTATTTCCTCCTTTCCCTCTCTCCTTCTTAATATCTTCACCTTCTCTTACAAAATAAAGGTGGTACTAGTTCAACCAATCATAGATCAGGGCACAATCCACTTGTAGGCTCCAACCCACCCATTCAGGCTCATGGTCAAAAGCAGGGGCAAGGAAACATTTTTAGCCCAAGGGTTGAATTCGCTTCTGGGTAACCTTCCAAGGGCCACATGCCAGTGGTGGGTGGTCTCAAAGGCAATTAATGGGTGGGACGATTAATATAAATTGTATCTGTGTGATTTTTTTGGATTTTTTTTTTACCTTTTACAAATATTTTAAAAGAAAAACAGAATCTTTACAAATCAAATTTACCTTCCCCTCGACTTCACTCTCCTCCTTTCTGCGGTTATTTATTGATATATTTTTATTACTGCATATCCAATTCAAAAATATTTACAAATTTTCACTTATCTTCCCCTTAACTGTCTGTTACTGCACATGTTTATATCAGTCCCACTAATGTTTTGAGTTGTTTACAATGCGTCTTTGTATAGTCAATAGATTTTCCTCTGTTTTTAAAAGTATCTCATTTCTTATTCTTCTAGTAAGTTTCACCGTATCTGCATATTCCATTAATTTTAATTCCCAGTTTTTCTTTGTCGGAACTGTTTCTTCCTACCATAGAATCATAGAGTTGTAAGAGACCACAAGGGCCATCGAGTCCAACCCCTCTTTGGGCATAAATCATTTGAGCAGCTGTGCTAGCATACATAAACATTCCCCCCCCCCCCTGTTTTCTAGGTACCAATTATACCTAAAAGAATGTATCTGGGTGAAAGTTTCTACATGCACACACACACACACACACACACAGCCCTTTCTGTTCTCCATCCAGGCAAACAAGAAGCATGACCAAAGTTAGACACTCAAGGAGGGTGCAAAACAGGGCCATTGAGGGTATGGCCTAGGTAGAGTTTCAAGGGCCATACAGGGAGACCTGGAGGGCCACATCACCTCCTCTCCGCTGGAACTGAGGTTCCCCAACTCTCATCTTAAACACTGTCCTGAGATTAATTTTGTTAGCATTTCGTTTTTGTTTTTTTTAAATGATATTTATTAAAGTTTCACAAAGAAAGAATCACATCAACAAAAAAAGAAAAATTCAAGAATAAAAAGAAAAATACACAATGCAAAATACAAAAAGAAAAAAGAAAAAACAGTTAAAAACAATTCCCTCTTTTCATCACTACTTTTACATTTACTTGTTTCCCGGACCTCCTCATACCTCCCTCTTTTGTATTCCAATTCTGTTTGTTAGTCCAGCAATTCCTTTCCCTCCTTTTTAATCCCAATCCTTAATCTTAATATAGTATAACATTAAATTTTTACCTATTAAAAACCAATTTTTCCATTATTTTAACCTTTTTAATCCTAATCCTTAATCTTGATATATTTATAACTTTAAAGCCTGTACAGCTAGAAGCCACTTAATTTCAATCCAACATCACTCTAACATTCATTAATTTTGCAATATTTCTGTAATTTTGTTAGCATTTTGGATGCTTTCTGCAGTACACATATTTTTACTCAACAGTAATTCAGTCAACTCACGTGGCAATATCAGCTTTATGGCACAATATGTTTTTCTGGCATCCACCACCTCAGGAATTCAGAGTGGCAGGTGCTAAAGTCATACTGATCTCAAAAAGGGGATTCCTGCTGATGGGAGCCTCAAGTGTGAGAAAAGGAGTGCAGGTGTTAAATGCCCTGTTCAAAGAATGCACACCCAGGTGCTGGCTGTATTGTTCAAAGAATATGCATCCTTTTTATAGCACTTATATATCATTCTCTACTGCTGAAATGGAAAAACCATGCTGGGTTTTTGCATCCATAATTGGAGAAGAACAGATGGTGGAACTGCAGATGGGAGGCAATGCTACCATTAAAATAATCTATACTGCTCATAATTTTCCTATAAGAGCGAAGGCAAGTGATGCCCCCCCTTCCTTTACACATCTCTATCCATGCTGCACCTTCCTCAAAACTAACCCAATTCTGCCAAAGCTACACAGACGGTAGTGCATTTGTTGAAAGGTACGCCAAGGGGTTATCTAATAGTCCAACTCCCTGGCCAATGCAGGAATCTTGCTACCAAAGCATCCATAAGGTGGCCATTCACCCTCACCCTTAAAACCTTTATCCCTGAGGTCTCTTGTTCAAATCTCACCCCACCATGTGCTTTCTGCGTATCATTAAGACACTCACTGGGTTGCCTTATGCAAGCCACTATTTTCTTACGATAGAGGAATAAATAATAATAATCTACTTTGCTAAATTGCTAAATCCTCCGAGCTGGAAAGCCCACCACCTGTCCTCTCGACCCGTGCCCGTCTTGGCTGATTAGAGCATGTCCAGACGAGGTGCGGGCCCTCCTGGGGGATATCATCAATTTGTCCCTTGGCACGGGGACATTCCCAGGGGAACTGAAGGAGGCAGTGGTGCGCCCGCTCTTAAAGAAAACATCATTAGATCCTTTAGATCTATCCAATTACCGCCCGGTTTCGAATCTTCCGTTCCTGGGTAAGGTGATTGAGAGAGCGGTTGCTGAACAGCTTGGTGGTTTTCTGGATGAAACATTGGCTCTGGATCCATTCCAGTCCGGCTTCCGCGCTGGTCATGGGACCGAGACGGCTCTGGTCGCCCTAACAGATGATCTTCGTAGACAGCTGGATCGAGGCGGGTCGGGGCTGCTGATTCTTCTAGATCTGTCAGCAGCTTTCGACATGGTCGATCATGAACTTCTGGACCACCGCCTTGCCGACGTGGGGATCCAGGGCACAGTCCTTCAATGGCTGCGCTCGTTTCTCTCTGGTCGGGGACAGAGGGTGGCGCTTGGAGGGGAATTGTCATCGCGCCACTCCTTGGTGTGTGGAGTACCTCAGGGTGCGATACTCTCCCCGATGCTTTTCAACATCTTTATGCGCCCCCTCGCCCAGCTTGTTCGGAGTTTTGGGCTGGGTTGCCATCAGTATGCCGATGACACCCAACTCTATCTGTTGATGGATGGCCATCCTGACTCGGCCCCAGACACACTGACCAGATGTTTGGAAGCTGTGGCTGGATGGTTACGTGGGAGCCGGTTGAAGCTAAATCCTTCGAAGACAGAGGTCCTGTGGCTGGGACGGGGCGATATGGGATTGGGGGGGCAACTCCCATCTCTTGCGGGGGCGCAATTAGTGCCAGCACCGTCCGTTAAGAGTTTGGGTGTAATCTTCGACACCTCCCTTTCCATGGAGGCGCAGATTGCAGCTATAACAAAGGCGGCATTTTTCCATCTCCGCCAAGCTAAGCAGTTGGCTCCTTACCTCTCTCGCCCTGACCTAGCCACTGTGATCCATGTGACGGTCACCTCCAGACTGGATTATTGTAACTCGCTCTACGTGGGGCTGCCCTTGAGACTGACCCAGAAACTCCAGCGGGTGCAGAATGCTGCAGCGAGACTCCTTACGGGGTCTTCGCTGCGAGACCACATTCATCCGGTGCTATACCAGCTGCACTGGCTCCCGGTGGAGTACAGGATCAGGTTTAAGGTGCTGGTTTTAACCTTTAAAGCCCTATACGGCCTAGGACCCTCGTACCTACGGGACCGCCTCTCCTGGTATGCCCCACAGAGAAACTTACGGTCTTCGAATAAAAACATCTTGAAGGTCCCAGGCCACAGAGAAGTTAGGCTGGCCTCAACTAGAGCCAGGGCTTTTTCGGCTGTGGCTCCGATCTGGTGGAACACTCTGTCACAAGAGACCAGGGCCCTGCGGGACTTGACATCTTTCCACAGGGCCTGCAAGACAGAGCTGTTCCACCAGGCCTTTGGCCAGGGCACAGCCTGACTCCCTCCCTTGGCAATCTTCGCGGAGCTCTGGCCCAATAGTTGCCAGTGGCTTGAATTAATTAATTTTATAACGAATGATTTTAGACTGTTGTTTATGCTGTACTTTTGTACTGTTTTATTGTTGTTAGCCGCCCTGAGCCCGGCTTCGGCTGGGGAGGGCGGGATATAAATAAAAATTTATTATTATTATTATTATTATTATTATTATTATTAACCATGAGGACTATGTACACCACCTTGATTTACTGTCAAATAAGGTCACTTTCAAGCCTTCACAGCTTATTCCCTATTGCATGGGTAGGCAGACTAAGGCCCCGGGGCCGGATCCGGCCCAATCGCCTTCTAAATCCAGCCCACGGATGGTCCAGGAATCAGCGTGTTTTTACATGAGTAGAATGTGTCCTTTTATTTAAAATGCATCTCTGGGTTATTTGAGGGGCCTGCCTGGTGTTTTTACATGAGTAGAATGTGTGCTTTTACAGTGGTACCTCAGGTTAAGAACTTAATTCGTTCTGGAGGTCTGTTCTTAACCTGAAACTGTTCTTAACCTGAAGCACCACTTTAGCTAATGGGGCCTCCAGTTGCCGCTGTGCCACTGGAGCACGATTTCTGTTCTTATCTTGAATCAAAGTACTTAACCCAAGGTATTATTTCTGGGTTAGTGGAGTGTGTAACCTGAAGCGTCTGTAACCTGAAGTGTATGTAACCTGAGGTACCACTGTACTTAAAATGCATCTCTGGGTTATTTGTGGGGCATAGGAATTAGTTCATTATTATTTTTTGAAAATATAGTCCGGCCCCCCACAAGGTCTGAGGGACAGTGGACCAGCCCCCTGCTGAAAAGGTTTGCTGACCCCTGCCCTATTGTGTATATATAAAGTCTGAGAGAGGGGACAGGGAACGGAGGGAAATGGAGAGAGGGGTTGTTGTAAAATGGGTTATGCTCAGTGACCACTGAGTTGCACAGGGCTGGGATGGAAGCTGCCCAGGTTCTAAGTTAGGTTGAGAGAGAGAGACCAGATGTAAAGGATAGTTATGTATAAAAAGGAATTGCAGTAATTGCAGCTTCTCACCATTTCACAGCAAGCTGCATCTAGCATGTGTACGTGTGAAGTAATGAACTATTGGAGGTGGTGGTGAAGCAGAAAGAGATATTTAGTGACAACTTCCGGGGGAGGCGCCTCGGGTAATGGCAGAATTCCTCTGACCGGGAGGAATCTGCTCCGTGGAAATCTGGGTCTGGCCGCCATGGCGAAGGCGGAGACCCGTTAAAATCACAGGCGGGAGAAGCCTGTGAACGTGGGATTCGGCGGGCACTTTTTGCACCTCCCCCACTCGCGGGGAACCCCAGTTTTTGGGGCTCCGGAGCGACGTGGGGTGAGCACGAATCGTCTGCTTCTTCCACGGAGCGAAGCCGCATAGCTGTTGCTGGAGAGCGCTGACCTTTTCCTGTGGACAATTTGACTTCAAAGTAATTACCCTTGAGTAGAGCTGAAAGGAAGAATTGGATCTCTAAAAGTTTAATTTGGTATCGTAACGGGGAGGTTCAAAACAGGAAGTCCGCCTTCCCTTTTTGTAAATAAACTGAGGCAATGAAGTTGTAAGCTGGAGTCCTGGAAGGTCTTTTGCAAAAGATCAAATTTCCAACGGTAAAGAACATTAAACCCCCTCTTGGAGGCAGGAGAAGAGAGGGGGAAGTTGTGGATTGAGTATGCCTGCGGGAGAGAGTGAAGAGGCTTAAAACACCGCCGCTCTGACCCTGGAAACGGGCTGCTAGTAAGACTGATGCTTTTTTTTTGCTTTTTTTTTGAATGTTCATTGACAGCGCTTAGAACGTTCATTGACAGCTAGTTAAACAAGAGAAATACATTGTTTCCACTGTTTCCGGCTGTTTTTTTAAAAAGGAGGAAAGTAACTGAAAATTGAAACTAACTTCGGATTATTGAAACTGTGTTTAAAAGAGGACATATTGACTGATACAAATACAACCTGTTTTCCCCTAGTGGAAGCTTTTGAAATTGGTTACTCTATAGGAGCTGGGCTAGGGGAATTTCCAGCTGCAAGATAAGAAAAGTGTGAGACTTTGGAATTGACCTTGAATCTCCTAAGTGTTATGGCAAACAGAAGGGAAAAAACAGACGGGATGTCGACAGAGGAGGCCTTAGTGGCCGCATTATTGAAAATAAACAATTCGCTGGAACAACTCCATAAGAAAACAGATGCGAGGAATGTGAAATTGGATGTTGCAAATATTGAGACTGATTTAATTGTAGAAAGTTTAAATAAGTTGGGACAAAAGGTGAATACCAATTCAGAAACCACCCAGAAACTGATACAGGAATCTACTCTGATATGGCAAACTGCAGATGAAGTCAGGGAAAAAACCCTTGCTGCTGAACTTAAGGTGGTACAACTGGAGAGGAGAGTCCCATCCATACAAAGACAACTTGATGAACATAAGCTGACATTCGTTATGATTGAACTTAAAGAAGAGCGGATGAATTTGGGGACCAGAGCCCTATCTGAATTGGAAAAGGAAAGCCTGACAGAGTTTCAGGAGGCGACAGGACTAACATTGGTTGAGAAAGAGAGGTATTTGGGGGTTAGTATGACCGCCAAAAATGTGAATCTGCTTAAGGACAACTGTGAAGGATGTTGGATTGAAGAGAAGGGGAATTTGGAAATATGGACAAACCAGAAGTTGTTACTGTTGGGCCGAGTTGTTGTGGCGGGGATGGGGGGTGCTGTGTTGCTGGGGATGTTGCAGTTGTTTCAAACATTGCAAGCTCTGGATGGGATGGAGGGTCTCAGGAGGTGGCAGAGGGATGCTCCTAGAGTTGTTTGGCAGGGCAGGAAGCCTCGAGTTAAGCTTAAGATATTGATGGATGCTAAAGAAGGAGGTGGACCTGCCCTGCCAGACCTTTAAATTTCATTGTGAACCATCTGCCTTTTGCTGATTGAGAAAATGGTTGCTTCTGGAAAACACTGAAGTGTTGGATAATGGCAGACGAAGTTGATGGACTATAGGGAATTAGCGGAAATGACTGGCAAGATCCGAGACCAGGGTGAAGAGTCGGTGGAAGAAGATTGGAAAAAGTTTAAAGATTATTTATAGAAATATTGTAAAATTAAGGAATGTTAGAAAAATGTTGGAATGAAATTATATGGCTTTAGTAGAAATGTCATAAGGAATTAAGTATAAATAGATTAATAGAAAATTAAAGGAAAAGTATAGCAAGAATGTGTTAAGATAATTATAGAACAGAAAATAGAGTAAGATGCAAAGGAATTGCTGAAACAAATAATAGAAGTGGAATACAAAAAGGGAGGTGTGAGGAAGTCGCTGGAAATAAGTGAATGAATTATAAGATACTGAAAATGTTTGAGGCGTTTTTTAAATTGTTTTTGTCTGTTTTTGCTTGATTTGTTAGTCCATTTGTATTGTTTTTTCTTTTTGCTTCTTCTTTTTCTCTGTGTTTGTAGTGCTGTGTTGGAAATTTTGAAAAAGTAATAAATAACATTTTAAAAAGAAAGAAAGAGATATTTAGCGACAAGGCTGTAAGCATTTTGGAAAAAACCTGGGGTGGATTAACATAGTTTATTTTCTGTAAAGTGCTTTGAACACAAGTGTATCTGTGGGAAATTGTAGCATGCAAATAGGTTGAGAACAACTTCGGACTGCCAGTATTTTGCAAAACGGTTTCAGGGATATAGTTAAGAACATTGCTACTAGCAACATATCACAGCTTCTGTAGCCTACAAACAGTAAGGGTATTTAAAATGAGAGTCATCACAGTGATCTGTAGTTAGACGTAGAAGTCTGCAAACGTGCCCTCTTTTTTGCTCTTTAGAATAAGGCACCCGACACACAGTTTGCCACCCCAATGAAACTTGGCCAAAGACAGCACTCTTGATTAAAATACTCTGCATTTTGCATTAACTAAAAAAAGGGTAACTGATCTACAGGCTGGATTTTCAACTGGTTTTAAATTACTTTTAATAGTTATTTTATTTATTAAATGGGTATACTGCTCTTCATCCAAAGATCACAGGGCATTTAACAATATAAAAATACAAAATGAGAACACCAAACACATCATAAAACATAAGCAAAAACAAATCAATAACCCCCCTCCCACAAACACATTTAAAAGGCCATAGAAGGCCCAAATACTGGGTGTAAAAGAATGTTTTTGACTGGTGCTTAAACATATGTAAAAAGGTACCAGGCAAGCTTCCCTCGGGAGAAAATTCCACATGTGGGTAGCCACCCCAGAAAAGGTCCATTCTCATGTTGCCACCCTCTGGACCTCTTGTGGAGGAAGCATGCAAACAAGGGCCTCAGACGATGAACACAGGGTCTGGATCAGTTTATAAACATACTTAATAACAACTGAACATGCCAAACACCATCTCCAAAGAGGTCTTTCCTCCTATGAGTAGAAGAAGGAGGGGGTGCCTCTTCTAAAATGATGCTTCCTAAACAACAGCTCCCCCCCCCCCAGTTTCTGATATGCAGAGCTGCACATTAAAAACAATATATAATCAATCATCTAAGATTTTGGTATTTAAAAAACCCAACAGGCAACAGCATTAGTATTAGTTGTTTTTGAGACATTTACAAAATGAACACTAATTTTAGGTTCTAATTTTAAAAAAGATTAGGGTAAGTGATAGTGCTTTCTTCTTATCTGGTGATCACTTGTAGTCGAGTAATATTGCCTTCCATGAACATGGTTTTAATCAGTTCTTTTTCTCTGGGGGGACGCAGGGGTACATATCCCCCTAATCGTTTTGTGAATCTTTGTACTTTTGTCCATTTACTGTATTTATTTTTCCCAATTTGAACTACTGAAATGGTGATTTTCTAGAGTCAAAATGAGAGTAAACATTTCTTTAGGAAAAAAACCCCCACTGTTTTTAACAGTTAGTTTGTAAGTGACCACAGAGGCCAATTCTGGATCCACACGCCCTTCCACAGTGGGGACATTGGTTTCCTGGTGGGAGTTGATCATGGTGAGGTTTTGCCAAGCGTGCCTTCCTCCTAGCATGTCTCTCCCTTTCATCCTGAGTTCAAGCGTCTCCAACTGAAGTGCTCGCAGGCCAGTGTTTCTCAGTTCTCGGTGTCTATACTACATTTTTAAAGATTTGCCTTGAGATAGTCTTTAAACCTCTTTCGTTGACCACCATTCATTTTTAAGTTTGGACTACAGTAGTTGCTTTGGAAGACAATAATCAGGCATCAGCACAACATGACCAGTCCAACAAAGTGGATGTTGAAGAATCATTGCTTTGACACTGGTAATCTTTGTACACTGGTATTAGTTCACCTGTCTTCCCAAGTGACATGTAAAATTTTTCAGAGACACTGTTGATGGAATCATTTGAGGAGCTGGAGATGATGTTTATAAGTAGTCCATGTTTCACAAACATACAATAAGGTTGGTAGTACAATAGCTTTGAAAACAAGCATTTTGGTTTCCCTGCAAATGTCCTGGTCCTCCCAATTGCACTTCAATTGGGAGAAAGCTGCACTCACAGAGTTCAGGCGATGCTGGATTTTGGCATCAATGTTGGCCTTGTGGAGAGATAACTGCCTAGGTAGGAGAAGTGTTCAACACTTTACAACACTGATAGTGGTTTGCATGCTTCATGATGGGAGTGGGGCCCTGAGTGGCTTCCCACAACTTGGGACCACCTCACCTCATTTATCCCAACCTTGGAACTACATGGGATATTACTGAAAGTACTGCATATCCCAGAAGTGTTTTTATAAATGTTTTTATAAATGACTTGGATGAAGGAATTTATGGGATACTAATCAAATCTGTTGATGACACCAAACTGGGAGGGGTAGCTAATACCACAGAATATAGAATTAAGATTCAAAATGACCTCAACAGATTGGAGAACTGGGCCAAAACAAACAAAATGAAATTCAGCAGGGACAAATGTCAGGTTCCAAACTCAGGTAGGAGGAATCAGATTCACAAATCTAAGATGGCTTGCTAGTAGTACATACGAAAAGGATCTAGGGGTCTTATTAGACCACAAGCTTAACATGAGTCAGTGTTAACATGAGTCAACGCAACAGCAAAAAAGCTAATGCTATTCTTGGGTGCATCAACAGAAGTATAGTGTCCAGATCAAGGGAAGTAACAGTACTGCTCTATTCTGCCTTGGTCAGTCCACAAATGGATTACTGTGTCCAGTTCTGGGCACCACAATTTAAGAAAGATTTTGACAAGCTGGGAATTGTGCAGAGGAAGGGTGACCAGGATTATCAAGGGTCTGGAAACCAAGACTTCTGAGTAATGGTTGAAGGAGTTGGTTATGCTTAGGCTGGTAAAGATGGGATAGAGAGGAGATATGATAGCCATCTTGCTCCATCTTCCATGCAACAGCTATTCAGATATTTGATCTGAATGGATGTCCCTTGGAAGATGGAGCTAGCTTGTTTCCCCCTGCTCCGGAGAGTAGGACCCAAACCCATGGCTTTGTTACAAGAAAGAGGATTCCAACTAACATCAGGAAGAACTTTCTGAAGGTAAGAACAGTTTGGCAGTGGAACAGACTCCCACAAGAGGTGGTGAACTCTCCTTCCTTAGAGGTTTTTAAGCAGAGGTTGGATGGCCATACGTCATGGGTGCTTTAGTTGATATTACTGCATTGCAGGCAATTGGACTAGATGACCCTCACAGTTCCTTTCAAATCTACAATTCAGTGGTTTTAGAAACCAGGCTTTTAGTACTGCAGTTTCATAGCTCTGGAACCAATTACGAGACAAAATTAGCCTGTAGGCCCAGCATCATGCATTACCTGCAGGCACCTACTGAAAAGGTTTTTGTTTAACAAGGCTTCCTCTGAAGTGTGGCCCAGTCATTTATGAAACATTAACTGTGCAACTGCATGAATTGTTTTCATTGTTTTCAGACTTATTTGTTGTTGTTTGCATTTCATTTGTATCTTGTACACTGCTTTGGTAGCCTCAGGCAGTTAAGTGTTTGATAAAATTGTAAAATGATGTTAATCCTATCTATTCTTTTTTATGGCTTGGTTCAGTTTGTGTTCACTAAATAAATTACAAGTTTCAATCAAAGCCAATTTCTAACTATTTGGGGAAAGACAGAAGGGAGGGAGGAGCCTTTGCCCATTAAACAATTGCCATCCACGCTCCAATGGCAGATTGTTCTTTGTCACACACCAGTCCATGAAGCCTGAAGTATCCTCGTTAAGCCCCAAACCTAATTTGACTAACCCTTTGCAGCTAATTTAATTACCCCTGGCCCACAAACTGACAGACAGCTGTTAAAAATGGTTATTGCATTATTAATACGCTCCAATAATTTCCCATTAAAACTATACTGTTAATAATTTTCTGCTTGTATTTCTTCCCTCTTAATTAGTCTATTTAAAACTTTGAAGGAATATTCTCTCCATGCTAAATGGGTGCGCTGAGCAAATTACATTTTTGATTGAATACTTCTGTGATAGGCCAGCAAATAAGACCGTTGAGTTGTTAATTATTGTCAGGGTTCCACACGATGCCTGCTAATGAGGCAGTCAATCTTTGCTGCAATTCCCAGAATATTAATGGAGTCCTCTCTGATGCAGAGTTTGTAGCTGGGAGACGCCCAAGAAACCTGTTGCTTGAGGGAAGAATGAGGCCTGTGACAGACATCCCTTTCTGAGGCATCCAACCACATGATAAAACTGAGACACATGTTGGATTGAGAAACCAGGCAGGCATCTCCAGAACTATAACAGACAAAAGTAAATGAGTTCTAACGCTGGTGGAATTCAGAATGGGACCACAATAATTTCTTTGTTCGTTCATTGGGGTAGGTATTATATCCCAACCCTTCATCCATTGAGATCCACAAGGACGTTTCTCCAGGGACAGAACAAAAGGGCAATAGATAAGGCTTAATTTAACAATAAACATAAGTAAAGACCCTCAGCCGAAGAATTGATGCTTTTGAATTATGGTGCTGGAGGAGACTCTTGAGAGTCCCATGGACTGCAAGAAGATCAAACCTATCCATTCTGAAGGAAATCAGCCCTGAGTGCTCACTGGAAGGACAGATCCTGAAGCTGAGGCTCCAGTACTTTGGCAACCTCATGCGAAGAGAAGACTCCCTGGAAAAGACCCTGATGTTGGGGAAGGTTGAGGGCACAAGGAGAAGGGGACCAGATGTTTTGGACTACAACTCCCACACTCCAATTTTACAAGGTCAATGGTGAGGTGTGGTAGGAGTTGCAATCTAACACATCTGGAGCAGGGTTGGTCAATATCTGTTTTTCAACATCGTGATATATCAGCAGCCAAATATTGCAATATGAATATACTGATATATCACAATGCCTGAAATACGGATGGAATTATGTAGAGGCATTGGCTGTCTTCACGTATTTCCCCACATGTTTTTTTTTTTTTTTTTTTTTTAATGCATAGTGCGCACATGCGTACACACATACACATTAGGGCTGGGCAATGTAGTAATAGTCAATACAACATTGTGGTAAAGATTTCATAATATTCAACATGGTGATATATCGCAAATCACGATGTGTGTGTGTGCTATGTAAAAATTTGTGATGTGGGGGAAATTGTGAAGCCAGTCATTGCTTCTCTGATTATTCCTTCTGCTCCTGTTGCTCTGAACTATAAAATAACAGTTGTAACAATATGTTAAAGGTAAGTAAAAATAAGTAGTAGCAGTTTCCAGGACATTACCCTGTTCATCTATGCACAGTTACATCCTTATTTCAGGCATCATGATATATCCGTATATCACAATGTTTAGCTGGTGATATATCACGATATGTAAAGCCAGACAACACTAGCACACATCATGATTCGTGATATATTACCAGGCCAAAAATTATGACACTGATATCATAACATGGACTTCAAACTAGTTTAGGACGATATATTGAAATATCACCCAGCCCTAATCTGCAGGGCAGCTGGCTGGGAAAGGCCAATTAACGGGCTTAAAAGGTGAGAACCAGCATTTTGGAATTGGGCCTGAAAGCTGACTGCGAGACGAAATCTGAGTTTTATGCACACAAAAAATGTTCTAGTTATAAAGCTTGCAGCTGCATTCTAAACTCATTGCCATTTCTGAACATTTGTCAAAGGTAGCACATGACAGTCATCAAATCGGGATCTCAGAAGAGGAGAAGGCATTTGTTTACACACCCATATTGTTCAAGCAGCGTTTTATTACACTAGTATTATTTGGTCAAGTGCGTAGGACTTAAAAGACAGCAAATGGGAAATTGGAGAAATGCTGTGTGGGCAGAGAAATGTGTACTTTGCAATGATAATAATAATTATTACTGCCAATAGAAGAATTTGTATAAGTGTGCTTTGCTGAATTTATTCTGCTTCTAATGTACCTTCCAGGCACTGAAAGGGTAAGAATAAAAAGCAGTAAAGGGAGCTAGGACTAGGTCCGTACTGGATTTTATAGGCTGAAAAGTAAATGTGAAAAGACAACATGGAAAGGTGTGAGGAGGAGTATTTTCTGAAATAATGCCCCCCTTTCATATATTCCTATTTTCCTTTGATAGCCCACATTTCATCTCCTTGCCCCTTTCTTGCCCAAATGTTTCATGGAAAATCTTTTAAACACAAGGTAAGTGTGGAAAAGGTAAATGTGTGATGGGCAGAGCAGGCCAGAAAAAGGTAGTTCATTCCTCCTTGAAGAACAGGCAGCAACCTCCTAGGAAGCTTCACAATCGCTCCCTGAATCCAAAGGCAGATTTAAGGGAATGCAACTGGTTTAGCCAGACTGGCCACAAAGCCTTGGGGGTGCCACAAGAGGTGCCACAACTATGATGTAGAATGGAAGGCAAGAGACATGTCACACGGCGCTGTTGAGATTTGAGACCATAGCTGTCAACTTACAGATTTGAAAATAAGGGACTAGCAGCCTTGAAAATAAGGGACCAGCAGCCAAAATAAGGGACCTGCAGCCTCACCTGTTCCAGGCACTCCAGTCTTCCTGTCCTCTGGCAGTCTGGTCAAACTCATGCTGGTAGCTTTGAGAATACTGTCCAACCAACTTTGTAACCAGAGGTTCAACTGAATAGAATCTGAATCACATGCACCACAAGGCCTATGCAGCTTCAACTTAAGATGGCTCCCCGGCCTGGCTTTGCACTGCAAAGTTTGCAGCAGCACGTGCAACAAAATGGCGTCCAGCATTCAAAAAACCCCTCAGCTTGTATTAACTAGCCACACACAAGGCATGCAAGCTCCACCCCCCAGTCGTTCTTAGACTTCTTATTGGGTGAGCAACACAGCCAAGCAACACAGTTGGAGCCTCCCTCCTCCCTGGCCGTCAGGGAGGGAGGGAGAGGAGCAGCTTCCTTTGAAATTTAAGAGACATCATTTAAGGGACATTTAAGGGACATCCATCAATAAGGGACAGCAACGGGACATGGCGCTGGAATAAGGGACTGTCCCTTCAAATAAGGGACACTTGACAGCTATGATTTGAGACCCCAAAGTCAGCCACTGTTGTATCCATCCTCTGGGAAGTATACCTGTTCCTGGGTATATGAAATACACCCAGGAAGAGGGGGGAAAGTTCATCACCAGAGTACACCATTTCTCTTTCTTTGGGAAAGGATGTGGGGGTGGGGGGGGAGAGGCCTTGAAGCCAGCAGAAGCTTGTGAGACTGTACAAACAGTGTGCTAGAAAGATTCATTTCCTGGACAAAAAATATGTCATTTATTCCCAATAACCACTCCCCATTCACCAAGATGCAAGCCATGCCCTTTACTCCATTCACAACCTTCCCTGCTCTCCCCCATCAGGGGAAAAGCCCAAAGTAATTAGAGAGCCCCTGCCAAGGTCAGCAAATCCAAGCCTTAATAGAACTCTTACACTGATTCAAATGCATTTGTTATGCCTGCCAAGGAAAGGGCAGAAATGTGATAGGTTTAACCCCACCTAAGCCTCCAATCCACCCTCTCAATGACTGCACTTCCTCTAAAATCTAGAGGGGGCTTTGCATAACACTAACAACCCCATTAAGCCTCAATCATTTATCCTTAAATCTTAATCTCTCTGTCAACTGAGCAGTAGCCTTTATGGGATCTTTAGAAGCCCCCATGAAGACATGGAACCAAAGCTGCTCCTGAAACATGGTTTCACTCTTCCTTTTTTTCTTCCTTTGTTGGGGATGTTTGTGAGTAAAATCCAAACATTCCGCTCCCTAGCTCAGGTTTTCTCTCTTTTACCTAAATCAGATTAAAATATTATTATTATTTCTGCAGCATAAAACTGCTGTTTGTGTTCTCTCAAGAGGGTTTGCTAAACGTAGTTTTGTGGCAATCAAATTGAATTATTCTCAATATATACAGTACAACTGCCGGATTCTGCCAGGAGTCTTTTGCTTTTTAGTGGCAAAGTAATGCATAACACAAGAAGCTGCCAAGTCTGACCACTGATTTGTGTGTGTGTGTGTGTGTGTGTGTGCGCGCGCGCGCGCGCACGCACACACACACACACACACATTCTATTACTGTTTAATTGTTTTCATGATTGTATTTCCTTTTGTTTTTAGCTGTTATTAATTTATCTGCGAGCTGACTTGAGTCTGTCAAGAGAAAAGTCTAGGTATAAATAAATATATCATCATCACGATGATGATGATGATGATGATACTGATGATGATGTCCTAGGTCCTCTAGCTCAAGGGTTCCCAACATTTTGGTGTCTGTGGACACATTTGGAGAAAATGACATAGGCATCAGTCACAAACGCATGCCCCGGGTGCATAACATTATACAAAATGTGTGTAAGAAACTCTTTGCATCCCTTCTCTGTTCAGCACAGGTTGGAGGGTAGTGTGACATCCAATAAAATGTGGGCATATTTAAGGGGGCATGTTCAGTCTAGGAAAGGCTGAGTCAGTGCAAACGGGAACTGAGCAGGAAGGGAGAACTTTCTCTGCCTTATGGATTTTCAAGGGAATATTTACTTAAGACATTTTGAGGGTGCAATAGGAGAAACTGGAAGGCACACCAGCATATGCAGGTGTCACAATGGCAGCCTGAGCTACTGGTTCTGGCTAGGCTGATGCACCTGCAATAACTTTCTCTGTTGAACTATCATGGTGACACAGGGAATAAGGAACAGGGTGCAGAGGCTCACAGCTTCAGGCTCTTCGAAGCAGAAGTACACTCTGAAGACAATAGAGAGCATGAGAATCCAAAGAGTGTGTCATCAGGAAAAGTCACATAAGGCTGTTGGCCTCAGATCTCCTTTGAATGCAAAGGACGGGAGAGGGGTTGAAATCTTCAGCACACACAAAGCTCTCCAGTGTAGACCTGCTGCGATGAGAATGAGACACATGTTTGACAGTAAATCTTTTCATCATCCCCTAAATCTCAGCAAAGCCTCAGCTGATGAGGCCCAAAGTACAGTACTGAACTCCCCTCCTCTGTTTCTTTATCATCCCCCATCCCCACCCCATCCTGCCATGCTAATTCTCAAACATTTTATCAGGAGTTGCACAATATCAGGTGATTTCCTAAAAGCCTTACCTCTGGGAAATATGAGCTACACCAGGCATAGGCAAACTCGGCCCTCCAGATATTTTGGTAATACAAATCCCAACATCCTTGACCACTGGTCCTGTTAGCTAGGGATCATGGGGGTTGTAGTCCCAAAACATCTGGAGGGCCGAGTATGCCTGTGCCCGAGCTACACATTCTGGTGCATGTGCATGCATCTTTGTCTGTTTATAAGTTTTAACTTTTAACTTGGTAGACTGAAATACAAACAAGTAAGCCTATGGAACGGAGTACCACAACATGGTGTTTAAATTAAAATCAAGACACACACGCACCTGCCCACTATACCTCCCGGTACACTAAGCAAGAGCATCTATGAGACCAGAATGCCCTCTCTTCAGGTCTACTATACAATCATGGCACACAGTTGGGAAAGCCAAGTGGTATTTAGTTGATTTAGAATAATAGAATCTTAGGGTTGGAAGGGAGCCAAGGGTCCTCTAGTCTAATACCCTAGAATGCAAGAATCTCAGCTAAAACATCCATGGCAGATGGCCATCCAACCTTTGCTTAAAAATCTCCAAGGAAGGAGAGTCCATCACCTCCCGAGAGATACCGTTCCACTGCCAAACTGGTCTTACTATCAGAAAGTTCTCCCTGATGTTTAGTCAGAATTTCCTTTCTTGTAACTTGAAGCCATTGACTTGAGTCCTACTGTCAAGAGCTGGAGAAAACAAGCATGCTCCCTTAAAATATTTGAAGATGGCTAGCATATCTCCTTCCAGTCTCCTCTTTTCCAGGCTAAACATACCCAGCTTCTAAGGCTTAGTTGTGGCTGCCATATTTTGAAGAGCAAAAAAGAGGAAGCCTTAGCTGGTGCCTGGGGTGGGAGGAGGGGGGAGCATGTGCATGCAGTGGAGAGGGATGTGGCAAATTTCATGCTAGAAAGAAAGAAAGAAAGAAAGAAAGAAAGAAAGAAAGAAAGATTCTTCCTCCTCTTTGGGGAGTGTGCTGAGTGGTGGGTGGAAGGCAAACAATGAGGCAAAACAGTGACTTTTATGGAGGAGGAGGAGAGAGGGGGGAAGGAAGGAAGAAAGAAAGAGAGAATGAGAGAGAGAACACACACACACACACACACACACACACACACACACACACTGCCGCACTCTACCCCGCGCTCTGTGTTCCCCAGTGGCGTAGCATGCATTACCAGAACCCAAGTCCTTTGCGCCCCCTAACCCATGGATTATTTTTTAATAGCCATACACATCCTACACACAATGATTCCCCATCCCTAAATCCTCATGTCCTGTAATGCCAGAATAGCCATGAACAGGCAGCAGCTACATAGGAGGGTGCCACTCTGCACATGTTCAGAGGCATCAACTTTCACCACACTCTTCTACTGAAAACAGTAGAACTTAGCAGTTTAAGTAGTAGGACCCAGCTCGTTATGAGCAGATCTCCACTGATAAAGCAAATTACTAAATATAAGTCATCCTCTGCAATTCATTGCAAGTCATTTTGTCATTCCAGCATTCCTAATGGTCACTAGCAATTGCATCCTTGGGTATAAAGCTTCTTTTATTCCGAATAATTAATGGGTCAGTTTTAGATATATATACATACCCCACAACCACCTGTGGCAAGGTGGGGGGCGGAACAGGCAGGCAAAGAGGACCAGCCTCACAAAGCAGTGCCAAAAAGCTCCATGGTTGAGTAAGGATTTTTTTTCCAGATCCCAGGACATTTTAACCACTACAGCATACCATAGTAAAAAACATGTGCCCCCTTTGCAAGGATGATACTCAACTTTGTGAAGCGTACCACATTTGGGGACAGGGAATAATGTCTGGCATATAGCAAACTGTTAGCTTGTGGTCCACCAAAACCCCCCAGATCCTTTTCACATGTACTGCTAGTAAGTAAGGTGTCCCCCATTCTATATTTGTGCATCTTGTTTTTTCTGCCTAAGTGAAGAATCTGACATTTGTGCCTATTGAAATTCAGTTTGTTAGCTTGCACCGGTTCTCCAATCTGTTAAGGTCATTTTCAATTCTGATTCTGTCTTCTAGTGCATTAGTTACTCCTCCCAGTTTGGTGTCATTGGCAAATTTGATGAGCATCTGCAAACAAGGCTGACCATGGATCAGAAGGCCTAAGATTTGAACCCATTTTCACGTGTGCCATGTTTGCCAAATCACTATCTCCAATCCTCACTTCTCCATTTGTAAGATGGGGAGTAAAATGCCCTTTCTCGCAGTAACTTTTATTTATTTAATTTATAATAAATAAATATTTTAAAGTCTCCTATTTATATCACACCTTTTAGGGCCTTAAAGCAGCTTATGTTTATAAAACAGAAAAGCAAACTTCAAAACATGACAAAACCCAACAGCACAAGGTAACACAATGCAACTAACTAGCAAAGGGAGAGAGGGAGAATCAAGAGCAGAGTCCACCCTCTGCAATTTTATCCTCACAACCGCTCTTGTGAGGTTGCTTAGGCCAAGGGACAAGCAAAAACCCAAGGTCATAAAAGTGAGCTTCCTAACCAGGTGGGGATTTGAAGCCAGGTCTCCCGGCACTCTAACTACTCTAACTGCAGAATTTATTTGTTGTTGTTTTTTGTTTAAAAAGAAAACAAAAAAAGGTGGTTGGTTGCATAGTATTTTAATCCATTTTAATCATGCACACCAATATTTCAGGTATGTGCTTGAATCCCCCCTGCAAAATATTGTCAGCCTCGAAGCACTCACAGACTCTCTTTAAAACTGACAAGAGAACAGAATGCACTGAGAACCCCCACACACTCACACACCCAACCAACCTGTTCTTTGGAGTATACCTGCCTAGAAACTAGAGTCCAGCCAAGCTAAGCGTAATCTATAATAACAGAGCAAACAGCTGGTTAAAAGGAAAGATTACACAGTCTAGTGGGTCATCAATTGCTTGACCATTTATTAAAGTATCTATTAAACATTTTCTAACAACATTTTCATATTAAAAGACCATATATGTGCAGATTAATATTAAAGTGGTGTAATGCAGAGGCAGTTTATGAGCAGATTCAGATGGATTGTAGGGTGGTATTTTGGCAGAGACTGAAATGTATTAGAAGTTTTTAAAGGCAAAGAATATGTATTTGACGTGAATATCCTCCACCATCACCCCCATTACATTTCTCAGTGCAGATTTACAGTGCCTTCTCTCAGCTTCGTCCTTTACGCTTTCAGCCATGCTGTTTAAAAGGACTGCACACACCACACAAGGATTTAGCAAGAGTGCCCAACACAAGGGCAAAGGCATGAGTAAAAACAAAAAAGGATGATGACACCTGAAAACAATCATCCAGCTGCTTCCTGGTCCACTTCAAACATTGCATTTATTTCTACTACAGGTGTTTTTAGTGTTTTGAAGGCCTAATATTCTGAATAATCTGCAAGGGTGGTCTATGTGTTACTGCCCCCAAATCAAGGTGTTGACATTAGTCTAACACAAAAGCGGAGTAACTACCCGTTTGGGCATCCACAGCAGTGTGCATGCCCTGTGTGTGCGCTACGCACAGGGGTAAAGGTAAAGGTAAAGGTAAAGGTACCCCTGACAGTTAAGTCCAGTCGCGAACGACTCTGGGGTTGTGGCGCTCATCTCGCTTTATTGGCCGAGGGAGCCGGCGAACAGGTTCCGGGTCATGTGGCCAGCATGACTAAGCCGCTCCTGTCGAACCAGAGCAACGCACGGAAACGCCGTTTACCTTCCCGCCAGAGCAGTACCTATTTATCTACTTTCACTTTGACGTGCTTTCGAACTGCTAGGTGGGCAGGAGCTGGGACCAAGGAACGGGAACTCACCCTGTCGCGGGGATTCGAACTGCCGACCTTCTGATCGGCAAACCCTAGGCTCTGTGGTTTAGACCACAGTGTCACCCGCTGCTTCCCCCCAAATCAGTTCACAAGTCAGAAGGACTCCTAAGCTTAGTATCTCATATGTCTGGCAACGCCACACCATGGTGGGTCCATTCACTCCCCTATTTATGCAGAACACCCTCAACTTACATGGGGGTTATGTTCCGTGGATCACGCCCCAAACCAAAATCATGTATAGTCAAAACACACTGGGTTCAAAGGCAAGTGGGAATGCCAAAGTTTTTTTCCCTCAGATGCCTCCCCACTTTCCACCCCCTTTTAATTCTTTTGCAATTTTTGCCAAGCGCATAAAGCTGAATGTCTACAAGTTACATACATGTAAGTTGTGGGCTTACTGTATTATTATATAACCCATCCTACAGCAAAACTTTTCATAAAACTGGTCAAATAATCTGCCTGGCATCCAAGTGATCACTGTGTGATAACTGAACAAGAAAGGAAATCA
The DNA here is from genome assembly GCF_964106645.2 of Podarcis pityusensis. Classification (NCBI taxonomy): domain Eukaryota; kingdom Metazoa; phylum Chordata; class Lepidosauria; order Squamata; family Lacertidae; genus Podarcis; species Podarcis pityusensis. The sequence goes on along the minus strand of NC_138044.1, from coordinate 7,246,848 downwards.
GGGCAATTCCTGGGTTAGAATGTATTTCCTGCTCGGTCTATGTTATTTTAGAAATCCTCAGTAAGGAAACAGCTTCTGAGTATTCTTATAACTCCCTTATTTAAGGCCTCTCCTCACATACAGAGCTGTAATTCTATAAAACAAGAATGGGGGGGGGGGTGGCCCTCCAGGTGTTGTTGGAATTTCATCATTCTTGAGCACTGGGCCATGCTGGGTAAAGCTGATGGCAGTTGGAGTGCAACAACAACTGGAGGCCTACAGAATCCCTGAACCTGGCATAAAATGTTTCTACCCTAACAAAAGGAGACTTTTTGCAATGTTGGTGGATATGTCCCACTTGTGGGATATGTCCCATCAGTACTTGCTACTTATTGCCAATTTAGTTTGTAAAACCTAAAGTTCTTGCAGTTGATCAAAAGTTTTATTTACATGTTTATCTAGAAGGATCTCTACCAAAAAGGAGTTCTTTCTTCTTCTTTTTGGTATAGTGGTAACAGCAAAACTAGCATGAACAAAATGTAAAAACAAAACAAAACACATCTGTCAGCTAAGATCTTGGTACAGTGGTGCCTCGCAAGACGAAATTAATTCGTTCCGCGAGTTTTTTCGTCTTGTGGTTTTTTTCGTCTTGCGAAGCACGGTGTCGGGAAAGTTTTGGAAAAGCTTCAAAAATCACCAAAGTCTTCAAAAACCTCAAAAAAGGCTACCACACCGCGTGCTATGAGTTGCTCCTCGAAGTCAAGTCGCAACTGTATTAACGGTTTTAAGAAAAAGGAAACAAACTTGCAAGACATTTCCGTCTTGCGAAGCAAGCCCATAGGGAAAATCGTCTTGCGAAGCAACTCAAAAAACCAAAAACCCTTTCGTCTAGCGAGTTTTCCGTCTTGCGAGGCATTCGTCTTGCGAGGTACCACTGTATGTTAAATTTTGGGATGAAGCAATTGTAATTAAATGCCAGAGTGTATTCAGACTAATCAGGAAAATGATAAGAAAAAGTAATAATGAAGAGAGGTGGGAATTGTTTAGAACACCTTAGAATGCCATATGGTTCATTATTAGGGCTAATCACTTCCCTTTGCTATGAAGGGCCTGTTGTATCATTTGATAATTCAGAATTATGTATTTTGGCAGTCTCTTTGATTGTTAAATGCACTTGTGTGCACACAAACACCCATATATATCCCCTCAAAATATTTATATTTATGGTTTTCAGAGGGGTGGCCATGTTAGTCCATGGCAGCATTAACAATAAAGAGAACTGTGACTGAGGAACTTTAAAGACTAGGAAATTACCTAATTGTGGGATGAAATCTCACAGGCTGCAGCCCATTTCATCAGATGTGTACAAAAAGGCATCTGCAGCAGTTAACACACAATCTTCAGTTAAACCTAATCTATCGGGTAGGCTAAAGCTTCCTGCAGCCAATCAGAAGCCACACCTTGCTTTCTGAACATTTTGGAAGTTGAACGAACTTCTGGAAGGGATTCCATTTGACTTCCGAGGTACAACTGTATATAGGTAAAAATTGATGTTCCAGTGAGGTATGGTGGTGAGTTAGAAGTCTCTTATCAGCTTCCATGCTGAAAGAGATAGTGGTGTTTACGGTGGCTGCGAAGGTTTCCAGCTGCCAGAAAATTCATTCCAGGGTCAGGAGTGAAACATGTGGTCATCATCTTGAAGTTTTCTAAGAGCTGTGTCTCACAGGAGGGTCTGGAAGACAGCGTGTCTGGGACCCTGGGTGAGTAGAACAGCTCTGAAGCCAAGGAAATTAAAACCTTGCCCAAACTATACAACAGCCTCCTATGGACACTTGGCTTGCAACACATTATTTTCTTAGCTATAGAATGAATTGAGGAAGAAATTGAAAAATAATTCTTTATAAAAGCACACAAATAAGAGATAAGAGATCTGTGGACAGCTTAAAACGACAATCCTACAGGCTGGAATCTTTCTCAAGAAGCATTAAAGGATCTGTTACCATTAAATTTATCAACAGACTATGACTCTTTATTGTCTGTAATTTAAGTTGTACATCTTCTGCAAGTCCGTAAGTCTTCATCTCTTTGTGGAATTTACAGCTGCGTTATAAATCCTTAAGTGGGGGAGAGGTAGTAAATTAGGATTGATCAGAATATCTCACTGATCCTAGAAGATTGTTTGCAAGTGTTGCTTAAAGAGCAGCGAGTGGCATTGCAATCTGAATTCTGAGAAGTAATCCGAGAAGTAAAGGAAGAATTCAACAGAAAGATTAGCTTGTTGATTAGAAAAATAGGAGAAGTGGAATCTGCAGACGACAGAGAGGGGCCATTTTTGCCTGATCATGTTGAATCTGCAGACCCTGTGCTCAAAATATTTCTGATGCTCAGAGAAAAATGAACAGCTAATAGTTGAATAAATTGAATTACAAGAGGTGTTAGTGACAAGGCAAGACACGTTTTCTCCTGCCAGCTGTGACTTTAAGAGGTTGCTTAATGAGATTGCTGGGGGAGTGGATTTACAAATAGAGAAGGCTGGTAATGTACCCAAAGTTAGTTTTCTGAAGGACCGGAAGGGGAGAAGAGAGAAGAATTGAGGAAAATGGACTGTTGATTAGTATGACACTGAGATATGTTGGAACCCTTAAAATAAAAACATCACAAAAAGCTGGAAAAATATTAAATTAGGCCATCAGAAGATAAAAATGAAAGAGGAGGCATACTGGACTTCTGGAGTGAAAAAGAATTAGAGCATCAGTCTGCTTGTTTGTTTAATAGGAATAAATGCAAGGTCTGAGAAGAACAAGTCCATACAAGGACTGCACTCCATGCCCACCAATCAGGGGAGCACAAGGGGGTTGGGCAAGGTACAGTGGTACCTCGGGTTACAGACGCTTCAGGTTACAGACACTTCAGGTTACAGACTCCGCTAACCCAGAAATAGTACCTCGGGTTAAGAACTTTGCTTCAGGATGAGAATAGAAATCGTGCATTGGCGGCGCATTGGCAGCAGGAGGCCCCATTAGCTAAAGTGGTGCTTCAGGTTAAGAACAGTTTCAGGTTAAGAACAGACCTCCAGAACAAATTAAATTCTTAACTTGAGGTACCACTGTACAGCTGAGTTGAATACCCAATTGTTGTCTTATTTGGCTTGGAGAAGCAGCGTAGCTCAGTTGTCAGTTGGTCAGTTAACACTACCCAGATATCTGTTCAAAGTCAAACTCTTATAAAAATGCAAGGTCCAACAAATTCCTCCACTGCCTCAACTGACAATATCATTTCCCAGAAGACAGAAGAAGCAACAAGCATCTGTCTTGGGCCTAGTCCTCACAAATGGGAAGGAACTGATCAACCAAGTACTGAGAACCTTCAGAGGAAGTGATCATGTCCTCTTGGGTTTCATTATTCAGAGGCAAGTAAAAGCTGAGTGTAGTCAGACATGCACTCTAGACTTTAAGAAGGCCAATTTCAAAGAAGCTTAAGGAGCTACTGGGTGAGATCCCATGGTCAGAAATATTCAAAGATCAAGTAGCTCAAGATGGTGGGAGTTTCTTAAAGGTGAAAGATTGAAGGTACAAACGCAGACAATTCTAACAAGAGAGCATGAGACATCTAAAAACATCTGTGTGGCTGCATAACGAGCTTACAGATAACCTAAGATATAAGAAGGACATGTATAAGAAATGGAAAAGAGAAAGTACATGTGAAAGGATCTAGGGGTCTTGGTGGATCACAAGCTTAACATGAGTCAACAGGCTGATGCAGCAGCAAAAACCCCAACTAAGGCCATTTTAGGCTGCATCAACAGAAATATAGTGTCCAGATCAAGGGAAGTAATAGTACCACTGTATTCTGCCTTGGTCAGACTACACATGGAACACTGTGTCCAATTCTGGCACCACAATTTAAGAAAGCTGTTGATAAGCTGGGAATTGTGCAGAGGAGGGTGACCAGGATTATCAAGGGTCTGGAAACTAAGCCTTATGAGGAGTGCTTGAAGGAGATTGGTATGTTTAGCCTGGAAAAGAGGAGCCTGGGAAAAGATATGATAGCCATCTTCAAATATCTTAAGCGCTCCCACATAGAAGAGGGAGCATGCCTGTTTTCTCCTGCTCTTGAGGGCAAGACTCAAGGCAATGGCTTCAAGTTACACGAAAGGAGATTCCAACTCAACATTCAGAAAAACTTTCTGACAGTAAGAGCTGTTCAGCAGTGGAACAGACTCCCACAAGAGATGATGGACTCTCCTTCTTTGGAGGTATTTAAGCAGAGGTTGGATGGCCATCTGTCATGGATGCTTTAGCTGAGTTTCATGCACTGCAGGGGGTTGGACTAGACGACCCCCAGTGTCCTAATTGTAGAATTCTATGATTATATGATTCAGTCTTCTCTTCTTGCTTGCATGCCTGGCTTATGCCACAAACTGTATGAGCACGATTCATGCCACTTTACTGTTGTACACATTACTGAGCGCATTGACAGTGCCAAATAAATATTCAATATACCGTATCCACAAGCACTACAGTACCAATGCCGGGCAAGTTCTACCATTTCGCTGGAAGGTATTTTCCTGATCTACTGACTTATACTAAGGTAATTACTATGGCTTACAGCAAAGGCCAGGAAACTGTAATCTCCCCAGCATGGGGCATTTATCTCTGGTGATGACAGCACCACCGTGACGTGAAGCGATGTCCGGCAAAGCAATGATCAATTTGCTCCATCATGTTAAATCTGCCATTCATCACTGGTGCCTACTGTCAGGAGTGCAGGGATGCCTTTATCGGAGGCGGTTGATGCTGTTATTGACAGAGCAATAGACTTTGAAGGGAGCTCCCTCTACGGTTCAATGTAACCATTGATTAAAGGGTCTGATAAAGGACTTGCTCAGAGCTAAGCCATTTTCTTTCAGTGGCACTAGAAGCAAGAAAAAATAGATTGTGCAGGAAGCTACTCTTTCAGACAGGTGTACGGAATGTCCCGAAGCCAAAAGGTGGCATTACAAAGTTCTAAAAGCACTGGCAATCATTTTCTAGCACTCTAAATTCTGAGATCTTCAGATGAGGCTCTCCTCTTTCACTGCGAAAATCACATGGGCAGCAACTGGAGGCACAAGTCTTTATCTATGGCTGCATCCCAACTATGGAAATCTCTCCCAAGCATGTTCCCCCTGGAAGCACCATTGCTCTATTTTAGGAATGAAGCTGTCCTGTTCACTCAATTACTTGGGGGTTAATTCAATTTACCCATTGCTTTCTATCTCACTTTCTTTTTAATACTTTCTTTAAGTGCTGCCTTAGTTCAGAAGATCTTTTGTTGCTCCTTTCCATTTTCCAAGTATATAATGGTAATTACATCTGATGCCCTATTAAAATGTGGGGTTTTTTGGAGGGGGGTTATTGGGTTGTTGTTGTTTTTATTTTGATCATGTATTTTGTGGTTTTTCTATTTTGATTTTATTCTGTGAACTGCCCTGAGACCTGTGAGTATAGGGCAGTATATAAATTCTAATCATCATCATAATAAGTAGTAGTGGTGGTCTTTCTTTCTTTCTTTCTTTCTTTCTTTCTTTCTTTCTTTCTTTCTTTCTTTCTTTTATAGGTGTGATTGAAATCCACCAAGGAAAACAGATAGTTGCCTTAAAATGAGTTGATTTGTCTGACAGTCTAGTATTGCCTTCTCTGACTGACTGCAACTCTCCAGGATCTCAGGGCAAGGGTTTTCCCATCATCTACTATCTGATCCTTTTGATGCGAAGGTTTGGACCTGTGACCACCAGTTTGCAAAGCATGTGCTCTGTCACTGAGCAATAGCCCCCTCCCTGAAAGATGGTAGGGAGGCAGTGTTGTATTCAATTATTCACAAGCTGGGGAGGGAGGTAGGCAAATTGTTTTACACCATTGTGATATTTTACCCTCACAAGAATTCTTGAGGTAGATAGCTATTGCTCCCATTTTAAGGAAGGAGAACAGAGTCTGAAAGACATTTACTTGTCTCCAGGGATCTGCAACAAGATCCTGTCCAAGTCTGAGTTTGAATCATGCCACCAGATCGAAATATCAAAAGACCCTCTGGCAAAGTCAATTTTAAAGAGGACATGTTTAAAGGGCATCACAGAAAATCTACACACCCTACCACCAATCAGCATATTTTCCCTTCCGAGGGGGGGGGGGGTGTGTGTAATGCCAGAGACCATGCAATGAACCAAAAGCAAGTGAGTTCACTCTAGAGGAAAAAAATAAGATGAATCTGCAGCAAGCTAAAGAGAAAACATCCTTCCAGCTGATCCTCCCATCAAAGCTCCTCTAGAGCATGCCAGGCAAGTGCAGGGCCTTTCTATCTCTCCACAGTTACTATAACGATAGAGCCATAAGTCATGTCACCACAACAGCTAAGTCTCTGCTCCTGTGATTTATGTCTGCAGATGCTAAGAATTAAATAAATAATATTACAGAAACATTGTCTTTTTAGAACTGGTGGCAGAGCAAGTGGCCCTCAAGTTCCCAATGTGTAATGTGAGAATAAGAGGGCAAAGTGAGCAAATGCAACAGGCTTTGAAGCAGTAAGGCAGAAAATGCAAAAGATTCCTTAACTCTTTAAAAAAAGAAGAAGAAATTTTGCAGGGGATTCAGGTATTCCCCCCCCCCTCCGAGTTTCCCTTCACAGGGATGGAGGGAAAGCCATTCAGTTTTCATTTCCATGCAGACTTGCCTAATTCACACTTCCTGAGCCAATAAGCAAAATGGTGTACAGCTTATCTCTGGAAACATTGCGCTTCTCCAAATTGTGTCATGCAGTTCTCCAACCAAAACATGTGCACAGATATGCATAAATTAATGAAAATAATGTACAAAGCTATGAGAAAGAAGTATCGGGAAATAACCTAAGCACACTGCTTCCCTAGCGCATGTGTAGAATGGATCTTAAGTAACCATACACCCTCCGCTATCTCTTCTGCACACAGTTTAGTGTTCCTGCAATGAACAGACACTAGTGATTAGGCCTGGTTTGAGTGTCATGGTAACCCAAATCATGGTGTACTGTTATTGCATAAATATGCTGGTTTCTGGAGGGAGCTTGCACATAATTTGCTGCTCCTTCCTGAGCTTTCTAGGTTACTGTGGGACTGTAGCTAAGCCAGATTTTAACCTGGCATTTTGTCTGAACCTGGGATTGTGCTTAAGACATGTAATTATTCCCATTCACGAAGTCTCAAGGATCCAAACAATCCTTTATAAATACCATCATCTCTAGAAAGCAGAATCCTTTTCTGAACAAGCACACAAAAGCAGATCAGCATCCCCACCACCACAAAACCCTCACCACACATATCTGCTGCACTCAAGACACCTTCATTAAGATAGAAGGGTCATGCTGAGACCTTCACCCTGAGAGCTATAAAGAACTTAAGTATTTTCACAATGCAGGTGCTTGACAATTTTCCTCCATTAAGCTCTTAGCAAAGCATGACCTCCAGGCAAAGGTGTCAGGCTAATAAGAGCCCTAGAGGAATATGGTGTGCTCAAAAATAAGGGCTGGGGGTGGGGATGGGGATGGTACCATGACTACAGAGGAGGAGAGAGGAATGCCCTGGCAGCCTTGCCGCTAAGGCAACATGTCATAACATGGTCAGGGGAGCATCCAGTTCAGTGGCAGGTATAAAATAAGTCTGGGAAACAAAGCCAGGCTGTGCTCCAAGGAACCTCTCAAGCAGGTCTTCTATTCCAATGGATGTCAGAGAAAAGAATAGAAGATCCCTGCCAGAGAGAGTGAAAGATCAGCCTGGGACAACAACTTGTACGGAGCTTACATCAGGCTTTCCCAGCCTGCTGCCTTACAGATGTCCTTGATCTGGGGTGTGGGTGACAATCTTCTGGCTTGTCAAACCTACCACGCTGGTGTTGCTTTCCTAGAAACCCTAAGTTCCGCCAACCAGTGCCAAGTGCAAAAGATACCAGGTTGGAATGAAGAACAGGTACCTCTGAGCACATTCTAAGCCAGTAATTTTGCTTTCAGTAATTTTTTTGTACAGGCCTTTCACACAAAAGTTCACCCCTGCTAGATTTCTTCCTTTCAGCATCCTGGTTTACACAGTGGGGTAGAAGTGTGTGTATATATATATATATATATATATATATATATATATATCCTGTCTTTAAAGAATTGGGAGCAAGAAACCCTTGCTGATCTTCTGCTTGTCAGAGATCTACCAATAGATCCTGATCCACCTTCTGACCAACCTGAATATAGACTCCAGCTACCATCAGCCCCAGCCTGCAAGGTCATGGGTCAGGAATGATGGATCTGGTGGGCACCATGTTGGCTACCCCCACCCCCATTATAGATGTTCAACAATATCTGCAATTTTTGTTTGAGGAAGGAATAATCTGAAGATAGCAATCTAAATTGTTTCAGGAAAGTACTATCTGTACTCATCAGGAGCAGCTGAGGACATTTTTGTCTCAACAAACTTTCCCAGCTAGGTGAAATGGTCTCCTCTGCCTTAGGTGTTAATTCTCTATTGTTTTAAAACCTATTTTCAGTTGCTTTTGTACTGCTTATAAATCCATTTTAGCTGTTTTTATGAAGTATCTGCAAATTGCCTTCGGCACTTATGTAAGAAGTGCTTTAATAATAACAATATAATGAAGAAAATGGTGATGGAGGGGGTAAAAACTGAGGAGGGAAGAGATAAACTTTTGGCTGTTTCTTGCAATGTGAACAAAACAGAGAGACCCAGCTCTTAATTCTAGACTAACATCTCCACAGCAGCTTATGCAGCTGTGATCAAGATTACTTTCAAGTAAAAAGATATGTAGAAATCATTGAATGCTACACCAATTTCGTCTTTCAGGCTGAGCTTCACCTGAGAAGAGCTCAGGTTTGAATACAGACACAATACATCACTCTTTGGTTCCCAATGTATTTGTGGAGCCTTCCATAATTCAACATCAAATATTTATTACCACATTTATTAAATGTTAAATAATTTAACATCTGCTATGTGTCACCGAGGTGTTCAGTTAACTATTTTCCCTTTGTTGCATCTGAGTCACCAGTTTTTTCACATCTTGTATTCTAAAGTTGTGGTTCTCTTCTTGAGAGGCACAACCACAGACCTTCTGCAGCTCTCTCATATTCCTGTCTCTACTGTTGTTGTTTTCCTTATGGGCAAGATTAACCACCTGCCAATGAGTATTTAAATCGTTCCCCCCCCCCCAATAGTGTTGAATCTAAATAGTGGGTTATCAATCCAAGCCTTCATCAACTAGCTTTGGGCATAGAAGCACAAGTAATGCATTTAATTTTATTGGTTCTCGATCCATTCCAGTCCGGCTTCCACACTGGTCATGGGACCGAGACAGCTCTGGTCGCCCTAACAGATGATCTCTGCAGGCAGCTGAATCGAGGCGGGTCGGGGCTGCTGATTCTTCTAGACCTGTCAGCAGCCTTCGACATGGTCGATCACGAACTTCTGGACCACCGCCTTGTCGACGTGCGGATCCAGGGCACAGTCCTTCAATGGCTGCGCTCGTTTCTCTCTGGTCGGGGACAGAGGGTGGCGCTTGGGGGGGGAATTGTCATCGCGCCACTCCTTGGTGTGTGGAGTGCCTCAGGGTGCGATTCTCTCCCCGATGCTTTTTAACATCTTTATGCGCCCCCTCGCCCAGCTTGTCCGGAGTTTTGGGTTGGGTTGCCATCAGTATGCCGATGACACCCAACTCTATCTGTTGATGGATTGCCATCCTGACTCGGCCCCAGACACACTGACCAGATGTCTGGAAGCTGTGGCTGGATGGTTACGTGGGAGCCGGTTGAAGTTAAATCCTTCGAAGACAGAGGTCCTTTGGCTGGGACAGGGCGATATGGGATTGAGGGGGCAACTCCCATCTCTTGCGGGGGTGCAATTAGTGCCAGCATCGTCCGTTAAGAGTTTGGGTGTAATCTTCGATACCTCCCTCTCTATGGAGGCGCAGATTACAGCTATAACAAAGGTGGCATTTTTTCATCTCCGCCAAGCTAAGCAGTTGGCTCCTTATCTCTCTCGCCCTGACCTAGCCACTGTGATCCACGCGACGGTCACCTCCAGACTGGATTATTGTAACTCGTTCTACGTGGGGCTGCCCTTGAGACTGACCCAGAAACTCCAGCGGGTGCAGAATGCCGTGGCGAGACTCCTTATGGGGTCTTCGCTGTGAGATCATATTCATCCGGTACTATACCAGCTACACTGACCCCCAGTGGAGTACAGGATCAGGTTTAAGGTGCTGGTTTTAACCTTTAAAGCCCTATACGGCCTAGGACTCTCGTACCTACGGGACCGCCTCTCCTGGTATGTCCCACAGAGAAATTTACGGTCTGCAAATAAAAACATCTTGAAGGTCCCAGGCCTCAGAGAGGTTAGGCTGGCCTCAACTAGAGCCAGGGCTTTCTCGGCTGCGGCTCCAACCTGGTGGAACGCTCTGTCACAAGAGACTAGGGCCCTGCAGGACCTGACATCTTTCCGCAGGGCCTGCAAGACAGAGCTGTTCCACCAGGCCTTTGGTCAGGGCGCAGCCTGGCCCCCTCCTCTGGCAATCTGCACAGAATTTTGCTTAATGGTTGCCATCAATTTGATTTTAATTAATTTTATAATGAATGTTTTTAGAATGTTGGATTATTTTGATTGTTGTTAGCCACTCTGAGCCCAGCTTCGGCTGGGGAGGGTGGGATATAAATAAAAATTTATTATTATTATTATTATCATTATTATTATTATTATTATTATTATTATTATTCATGGCAAACCAGTTAGCCTATGAGGCAGGACACCATTGCTGTTGTCTGGGAAGTGGGAGCATTTATAATTATTTCTTCACTGGAGAAAAAATTGTAGCCTTGTCTACTACCAAGCCTGCCTAACTTGCAATGGAAAGTAACAACTGAACCTGAATTTGGAGTTTCAAAACAATCCAAATTATGAGCTCTCATATGCAAATTCTAAGAGATTTTCTATGGGTGTGGACTGGCATACACACACACACACACACACACACACGTTTAGAAGTGAGCTCTTGTGCATAACTTAGCTCACTATGATAATTATGGAGCCATTTTATTAATCCCTTGTAACCCCTTCCCAGAGCACAGTTGTGAACAGCACTGATTTGCTGTCCCTTATGTCAACCATGAAACAACCTTCACTCCCTCTTGGAGCAGTTTTTCAACAGCAACAAAGGAAAATAATACCATATTGGCCTGAATATAAGCCTCACTTTTCCCCCAAACTCCGGCCGTGAAAAGTTAAAGTGTAGCTTATATTCACGACCTTACAGTATGCAGCCAGGAGCGTGGGGCAAACAGCACCAGGAGTGCAGCAAAGCAGTGCCTGCCCTGTTCATGGTCCCCCATCCTCTTGCCCAAGGCCGTAAAGGGAGAGAGCAAGGAAGGGGAAAGGCCACTGGCAACCCAGCACGCCCCCCCCCCCAGTATGCAGCCAGGAGCAGTGAGGAATGGAGCGGCTTATATTCTGGGTTCTCTCTCTCTCTCTCTCTCTCTCTTTCCTTCCTTCCTTCCTTCCTTCCTTCCTTCCTTCCTTCCTTCCTTCCTTCCTCCCTTCCTTTCTCTCCCCCCTCCAATTTTAAAGGTGCAGCTTATTCGGGTGCAGCTTATACTCGGGCCAATACGGTTATAATTTGAACTATTTATAATTTAAAATATACAGAATACCAAGGAAAGGTTTGATGAGCTAACCATGTACATCACCTGAATAGGCAAATAACAGTATTTGCTATAAGGATAGCAAAAGCACTTAGAGCAGGATTGATATTATCTGAAGAGCCAAAGTGCTTGCTTGAAACAGGGGAGGGGGCAGCAGCACAGAGCTCACACCACAGCAAAAAACAAACCATTTAAATTTATTATTTATTTTATTATTAAATTTATATTCTGCCTTTCTTCCCAAAGGAGCCCTGGACAGCAAAGACGCAAGTGCTAAAACAATTAAAACATCAAAAACAATCTCACTGCAGAAGCAGTCGGGGAAAATATTTTTACTTATAAGGCTTGTTGAAAAAGTGAAGTCTTCAGTCAGTGCCAAAATTATAACGCAGACAGCGCCTGTCTAATATTTAATGGCAGGGAATTCCCAAAGGGAAACGGACACCACCCTAAGGGCCCCGATGCATGGTAAGACAGTATCTGCAGGAAGCCATCTTTGTTTAAATATTAACAGACATGTCTGTGCACAACCCAGTTTCCCTGGCTTGGAGTACAACGGCAAAAAAGCCAAGAGAAAAACAACACATCTCCCATCTCTACAAAGGAACAAGTTCGTATCACTATAAATATCAAGGGTATCGTTAACAGCGTAATATGAGGGCTCATCCGGTAAATCACCATGTGTCCCATGCAGAGAGAGAAGCCTAGGCAGAGGTTTCACTGCAACAGCTCACTCCATTTTAGAAACCTAAATGGGTACTGCGACCTTCCCTCATCCACAGTGCAGTATCATCCTTACCTGACATCTGATGGATCTTCGGTCACCAGGACATCTGTCTTGCAGCTGGCCAGCGGGTTTATAGAAAGCTCCACCGGAGGAACCACAAAGCTCTTGCTAACAGGCAGCCAGAGACCCTGGCCTAGGCTGTAGGTGGACCTTCAAAAAAGAGCAGAAGATGAGAATGGTGCCTACGTTCTTTACATTCTACATATACTCTTGTTGCTCTCGTTCCAAAACTTAGTGCTCTTTTTAACACAGAATACATGAGCTTTTTGCTACTTGCAAATTAATAGCTGACAGAAGTGCTGAACCCTATAGAGTTATTTGTTCCTTAACATTTCATGGTGGCTGATGACCACTGGTACTAGTAGGGTGGAAGACAGGGAGGGCAACAAACTGTAGGTGGACCCAGAGAAAAAGACCACCAGAGCCAACTAATTCTGGTTTTGTCCCCACCCTCTTCCTCCCTGCTGAGTTCTGCAAGAGGTAACCCTGAGATGGAGGGGAAAGCTGACAGGTTCCTGGACTGGTTGGAAGGAAGAAGGCAGGCAAGTTGGTGAGGCAGCGCCCCATTTGCACAGACAATCTTCTAACAGAATATGGAATTTATCCATCTGAGGACCACTTCATAGGGCTTTCTTAGTGGTATTCCTGAAATCATGGAAAGACTTTGCCTTTTGAGGTTCATTTTAAAGACTCATTTATTTATATCTTTTTATAATTAATATGTTTTATAGGTTGCTGGCATTCACTGCCTACCTTGTAACTTGGGTTTTATTCCCTGTCCTGAGAAGCACCGGTAATAATTAGGGATGGAGGAAAATATGAAGAGGTCGACCTACACCAGGGGTCGGCAAACTAAGGCCCCAGGGGCTGGATGTGGCCCCCCAGGCTCATCAATCCTGCCCGCAGACCCTGCCGCCTGCTCAGTCAGTCCCCGCCCGCTGAGGATGCCTCGCCACGTGGAGACTGACTTCTGCGATGCTAGCATGGCTTCTGGGTGGGTGGCGACGCTGATGCAGCTTCGGATTGGCTGCAGGAAGCTCCTGCAGCCAATCCAAAGCCGCGGACGGCTCTGGGTGGGCGATGACGCTGGCGCGGCTTCAGATTGGCTGCAGGAAGTTCCTGCAGCCAGTCAGAAATCTCGCTGCCCACACACTGAGGCAAACCCAGCGTGGCCATGGACGGAGAGGCCGGTGAGTGGGCGTCGGGTCTGGGCTGCGCCATGGGCATTGTGACAGGCGCGTCATGGGGCTTCAGCCAGAGCTTGGCGTGCCTGCTGGCCCCACACCTGGTGCCCGGCTTGACGCTGCTGCTGGTGGCATGCTTGGCAGCCGCGCTGAAGCAGCTGGAGGGTGAGCTGTGCGCCACCTGCCCGGTGCCCTTCATGCGCTGCCTGCCCACAGACCAGGCCTCAGACGACGGGCTGCAGCACTTGGTGCACACCGCCTGGGAGCTCCACGGGGATGGGCCAATGGAGTTGCTGCTGCTCGGTGAGCAGGCGCCACCGAGACACGCTCCTGAGCACATGCAGAGTGCATTCCTCCTCCAGGTCCGGTGACAACTGCAGGACCAGCTTGCAGGGTATTTATATTTTTCAAAATATAGTCCAGCCCCCCACAAGGTCTGAGGGACAGTGGACTGCCCCCTGATGAAAAAGTTTGCTGACCCCTGACCTACACTATGGTGTCTTTTGTGCTGGAATATTTTATGCAATCAAGAAGAAGAAGAAGAGTTTGGATTTGATATCCCGCCTTTCACCCCCTTTAAGGAGTCTCAAAGCGGCTAACATTATCCTTTCCCTTCCTCCCCCACAACAAGCACTCTGTGAGGTGAGTGGGGCTGAGAGACTTCAGAGAAGTGTGACTGGCCCAAGGTCACCCAGCAGCTGCATGTGGAGGAGCGGAGACGCGAACCCGGTTCCCCAGATTATGTGACTACCGCTCTTAACCACTACACCACACTGGCTCTCAAGAGGAGAATCACATGGTTTGCTTCTTTAATAACATTATTTACCTCAACTTTTGGTTCCCAGAAGAGCTTTCTAGGCAGATTACATTTTTTAAAAAAAATGAACGAAAAGCTAACAATCAGGGACAGCAAAAAAGCAATTTTGCAACAGGGAAAACAAAAGTTGAAGCCACAAGCTTTGGTGAAATGGAAGAGTATTTATTAAACTCCAACAAACTACAATATAGAAGACCCATCAAATTTCCCAAAGTACTGGATTCCCACAACCCAGGTGCCACAACTGAAAAGGCCTTGTCATAAGTTCCTGTCAGCCAAACTCTGATGGCAAGGAGAGCAAGTAAGTGAGCTCTAACCTGATGCACAAATAAACATTAATTCTGCTTCTCGGCTGGCAAACCACCTCAAAATTTTCTCTCAGGAGCTGGTGTAGTGGGCTGTAATGCTCTGGCACAAAGAATCAGACAGGGCCAGACCCAGCCAGATGCATCTGAAAGGGATTCATTGTTCCCCTTATTTCTATTATTATTATTATTATTATTACCACCTATTAGTCACTTTCTAATAACTAGAAGCACATTTTAACAAGTGTGTGCATTAAAACCAACCTCTGGAGTAGTGTGGGAATAAGCAGACATAGGGCATCCTTCACATAAGTAAAACACCTGGCTGCAGTTAAATAAAGAAATGCTACCACAAACAGTTAAAATGGACCCATCTAGCATTGTTAATAGGGTGAGGTGAATAGTTTAAACACCCAGAAAATTTGTCATGTTGCCTGGCTCTCATCTTTAGTGAGAGAGTCTGTCAATTGTAGCCAGGAAGGGAACCTAGTTGAAACATCCTGAAATGCACAAGAAGGATAACATGTTGGAGGGTTTTTTTTTCATTGGTGGCAGATGACAGAGACTGTGACACCATGAGACCAGTGTAAAACCAAATAAAATAAAGGTTTTATTACAAAACAACGAACACAACAAAGCTTGTGGGTGTTTTTCCTGCAGGCAGGGTTCAAACTGCAGCTTTTCTCCTTTTGTGGTCATGGCCAGCTGCACCCAATCAGCCCAGAGCTTACAGAAACTGTTCTTAAAGGTACAAACATCTTTGCTGTTTCTGTGCAGAATGTTTCTTTCCCAACATAACATGCCAAGATAACAACTTCTTGATTCTGATTGTGTAAATAAGGTCTGACAGAATGAAACAAAAACTGGCTGGCAGCTCCCATATCTGCCAAAAGTCCATTTGAAGAGGTTGCATGACTCACCGAAGTATTTTTTCAGGTGCTTGTTCTCCTGTAACCAAGTCATAGCCCCTTTCCAGTGTTGTATATGGCCAAGGCCTGAAAGATATGGAAAAAGAAGAATCTCATGAAACCAGGAAAGAAAAAGAAAGGAGAGAATCTGTTAGCAGAGAGGTAGCATTTATTTTATTCATATGCTACATTTTAGAGTGTAGCATCACAATGTGACATACAAATCAAGTGTAGGAATGCAAGAAGCTGCCTCATAACAAGCCATAACATTGGTTCTTTCTCTACAATAGGGATGGGGGACCTTCTCCAACCCATGGGCCACGCTTCTTGGGGACTTGGTCCAGAAGCAAAAAATGGACATAGCAATAAATGCAGAATTTTACATTTGTATAGTGGGGTGGTTTCTGCACACACTCATACATCCCTCTCTATACTCTATATCCAGACAAGCAAGAGGTGTTATCAAAGTGCAAGGAAGGACACATTCCAGGTAGGCAAAAACTCTCAAGGAGGGAGCAGAGCTCAGTCGGTGAGCATCCCCTCTCAACATTTCTTGGATGAAAATAGGGACATCCCATTCCATAATGATAATTTTTTCTATTTATATCCCACACAGCCACTCTGAGCAGCTTCCAACATATAAAAAACATAATAAAACATTAAAAATAAAAATAAAACCTTCCCTATACAGGATTGCCTTCAGACAGCTCAGGGATCAGATAAATCCAACGTTTCTCCAATGAAAATAGGGATATCCTAAGGAAAAGTTGGACATTCTGGGATCAAATCAGAAACCGGGATGGCTTCTCTAAATCAGGGTGGTGGGGAAGGGGTGGTGGCGTTTGCACCCGCAAGCACCTACTTGGCCAAGGTGGAAAACAGAAGGCTGGACTGGTTGGGACATTCATGTGGCCCAGCAGGGATCAGTCTGGATGCAACAGGTAGGCCAGTCACCACCACCACTACCATTTGCCAGCTTTTATTGCCTTTCCCATTTGGAATACTTTGCACTCACCCTTCACTGTGTCCCCAGTCATTGCGCACACACAAGTGTTGATGCACAGGGTCAGGTCCATAGCCCTCATGACAGCTGCACTCACCTAGAAAGAGAGAACACATGTTGGAATGCTAAACTCCTAGCAATGGGATAGTTCACCACCTCTCATGAAAGTCTGTTCCACTGTTGAACAGCTCTTACTGTCAGAAAGTTCTTTCTGATGTTGAGTCGGAATCTCCTTGAAGTCATTGGTTTAGGTCTTACCCTCCAGGGCAGAAGAAAACAAGCTTACGCCACCTTCCATGTGGCTATCATATCTCCTCTCAGTCTCCTTTTTACCAGCCTAAACATACCCAGCAACCTCAACAATTCCTCGTAAGGCTTGGTTTCCAGACCCTTGATCATCTTGGTTGCCCTCCTCTGTACAAATTCCAGTTTGTCAACAACCTTCTTAAATTGTTCAAAGTGGGATATAAGGGCTCATGCAATTCTGAAGATATTCTGGACTCTGTTTATACAAATGAAAGACAAGAAACTAAAGAGTGCATTGAACCATCCTCATGATATGTTATATGTGAATGTTAGTATGGAATGGAACAAAGAACACAGGAAGGTATCACTTGGTCCATTGACTGGCAGCAGCTCCTCAATGTTTCAAGCAGGGAGTCTTTCACAGCCCTACCTAGAGTTGCCAAGGACTGAGCCTGAGAGCTTTTGCATACAAATCAGATGCTCTACCAGTGAGCCATGTCCTTTCTCCTAAAGAGAAACCCAATACACATTCTAACATTCTGAAACACATCCTTAATATGAGAAGGGGAGAAAAGAAGAGAAACCAAATGCATATTCCATATACTAATAAATATAGTTTTTATATTAAATATCAGTTCATATGCAACTTTCTTGCATGGGGGGAGGAGAAAGGACTAAAGCTTCCCTTCCCATTTGGCAAGATGTGGGAACAGATGACCCACACCTGGGGCAAGCAGTCAGCTGCCATGTGGCACACCATTCTTAGATGGCTTAGATTGATCCTTTGTTTCACAGAAATACATATCCCCAAGCAAGCGCTGGCAAAAATATATAATAAAAGATTAATTGGATTTGTTCATCCAGGAGCCGTTAAAAGCCTGTGTTGATTTTTCTTCTCCTTTCCCCTTCAGCTGACATTTTCTGTTGACAAAGCACCAAGCTAGGGCAAGTTTTAAGCACAGTTGGCGTAAAGAAGATTGAGGGCCTCTTTGCATAACTCCCCATCACATATGTTCCAGTAGCTCCAGCTATTCCTATTTATCAGGGACAGCTCCAATTTGATCACTATCCCTGGTTTATCTTTTGGAAGATACCTTGTCAATATTTTGTTAGTGTGAGTTGCCATTCCTCAGATATATTTATTTGTTTATAAAAGTATTTTTATACTGTCATATTTTAAAATGTCATATACCGCTTTAACTGTCTTAGAATTCTTTCTCCTTTATAACTGTGGACACGTTTGCCACTCTGGGCTCCTTCAGCAGAAATTTCAATTCAATAAATGAACAAATATCAGAAAATAGAAGGGCGGGGTAAAAAATAAATACTGTACCATTAAAACAAATAACCGCAATACATATAATAATTAAAATGACTGGCTAATAAATTTAAACAGCTGCAGAAGTCTGTTAGCCACCTGCCCCATCTGCCCCATCAACAATCCAGCTGCTGCAGTCCCATATAAAGTGCACTGCATACAAATGGCAAAGTGATCCCAATCCAGATACAGTGGTACCTCGGGTTAAGAACTTAATTTGTTCTGGAGGTCCGTTCTTAATGCTGCACGATTTCTGTTCTCATACTGAAGCAAAGTTCTTAACCCGAGGTACTATTTCTGGGTTAGCGGAGTCTGTAACCTGAAGCGTATGTAACCTGAGGTACCACTGTATGACTACCGCAAGCCTACCAGACTATGCATGGTAAAGCTGGTAAAAGGCCCTCCTAGTTATGAGAGGTCACTTAGGTCTATTATGACAACCCCACCCCCAGCCTTAGAAGGAGTCCTACCCCAACCATAAAAGGAAACTGTCCAGATTTCAGTTCCAAACCCTAAGCCCCTAACAGTTAGGTGGCAGACCTGGGAAATGAATGCATTGTATCTCAAGTGCACACAGGAAGAGTGCTGCTGGATCAGACCAGAGGCCCCTCCTAGTAGCCCAGCATCCTCTTGTCACATTGGCCAACCAAATGCCCTGATGAAAGCCCGCAAGCAGGACTTGCTTGCACATGGACAAAGGCATGCATCCTATCTCTAGTGTACATGAATGTGCATGCATAGTCATCAGCCCAAAAAACAATGCAGTGCTAGACAATGCCTAGCCTAAACTTCAATGTACTGCAATTTCCAGAATGTATTTTCAACTGTCACCAACAGATCGTAGGCAACCATGCTTATCAAATGTATCTTTCTTTAGCCAAAAGAGCAAACACCTTTATTGGGCTTTAAATCAGTGGGAAACAGGGCAGAGTAGATTATATCAATACTGCAGAGTAAGTAAATGCTACTGAGCGCAGCAGGTGGAACAGAACCTTCAGGCGATGGGTAGTGGTGGCAGGGACAGGCACAACTGGCATCAGAACTGAGCTGTCCCAGTCTTGAACCCGTTTTTATTTGAGAAATGGTGGAAAGTATGCAAATGCCTCCCTTCGCCTAGCTAAACAAGGAAGATGCACAGATTGAAAGCTGCTTCCACTAAGGAAGTACAGTGGTACCTCAGGTTACAAACACTTCAGGTTACAGACTCCATTAACCCGGAAGTAGTGCCTCAGGTCAAGAACTTTACCTCAGAGGAGAACAGAAAACATGCGGTGGCGGCAGCTGGAGGCCCCATTAGCTAAAGTGGTACCTCAGATTAAGAACAGTTTAAGGTTAAGAACGGACCTCTGGAATTAATTAAATTTGTAACCAGAGGTACCACTGTAATATAGTCTGACAAACTTGCTCTTATGATCATCAGGTTCCTTAAAATCTCTCACTGGGATTAGGTAAGCATCTTTTGTTGCCAAAGATAAGTGAAATGGGTTCATATGCTGGACATCTTTCTTTTCTATTCTTTCACTGAGGGGGAAAAAAAGTCCTGTAAAGGAGGGGAGGGGAAAATAAGAGGAGCTAATGATGTGCTAAATTGCAACAGCACCTTCATAAAATATTCACCGTCTTAAACATGTCTAATATTAAAGATTAAATGTCCTGGGATTTGTCCTAGCGACTCCAGAGGCCTGATTTATGATCTGCCAGAAGCCGCTAACTTTGTGATTCATGATGCAAGGTTTCAAATTGTAACCTTTCCAAAAAGAAGTGGGGGGTGGACCGAGCAAGGGTTGGCTGTTCCCTACTTGGGAGGAACTGTTCTTTCCTGGGGTGGGGAGGGAGAACTTAAAGGGATGGCCCACATTTAATGCTCTTTTTTTTTTTTTTTAGGAACTTGAACACAAGTGGAAAGAAGCATTAATAAGTCATTTTCTTCATACAGTGCTTAGTATGCAAGTTTCTTACTGCCTGGATCATTAATTCCTCACTCTTATTGCATAACAAATATGTGTTCTGCAATCATGCAGCATTTTAAAAAAGGGGTCGTGAAAATGTAACGGCAAAGAAAGGGGACCTTTGTCTTGATGTCAGATAATTTTTGGCTCCGTGGTCTTTTGTTTCAGCCTCCCTACCAGACTCCCTGCAGAGTTGCTTTAGATTTCAGCTAATATAGTGTGCACAGTATAGGGTTGACACCTTTGGTTGGGTAAAAGAAGGAACAGGTCAGGCAAAATACGGGACAAGTTGAGGGGGTGGGGAAGAATTGGGAGGCTAAAAATTACTTGGTGCAGAAATGACTTCAAAGTCATTTTGTTGTTTTCCACAAAGGTGGGGTGAGGGGTGGTGGATGGTGATGGGGAAAGGAATTATTTGTGGGATTGAGTGTAAGTATGTTTGAACACTTTTAAGGATTGTATGAAATGTATGTTTGTATGTATGCTTGTATATGTGTATTACTGATGAACTATTTTAACAATAAAAACTTATTAAAAAGGGGGGGGGGAGTCATTTTGTTGTTTCCAATGTTGGTCACACTCACAGAGTGGACCCAATGAAATTTCTGGATTTCTGAGTTGGCAATGCACATTAATTTCAATAACTCACATCCTCCCCGCCTGCTGGATTTCTGCCTGTAAGAAGAATGGTAAAACCCCACCAAAGAGAGGTGGTAAAGGGACCCCTGACCATTAGGTCCAGTCGTGGCCGACTCTGGGGTTGTGGCGCTCATCTCGCTTTATTGGCCGAGGGAGCCGGCGTACAGCTTCTGGGTCATGTGGCCAGCATGACTAAGCCGCTTCTGGCAAACCAGAGCAGCGCACAGAAACGCCGTTTACCTTCCCGCTGGAGGGGTATCTATTTATCTACTTGCACTTTGACGTGCTTTCGAACTGCTAGGTGGGCAGGAGCTGGGACCAAGGAACGGGAACTCACCCAGTCGTGGGGATTCGAACTGCCAACCTTCTGATTCCTAGGCTCTGTGGTTTAACCCACAGAGCCACCCGCTGCTTCCCCCCAAATCAGTTCACAAGTCAGAAGGACTCCTCAGCTTAGTATCTCATATGTCTGGCAATGCCACACCATGGTGGGTCCATTCACTCCCCTATTTATGAGGTTGGCAGGAGCAGGGACCGAGCAACGGGAGCTCACCCCGTCGCGGGGATTCGAACTGCCGACCTTCTGATTGGCAAGTCCTAGGCTCTGTGGTTTAACCCACAGCGCCACCCACGTCCAAGTGAGGTGGAGATAGCAACAAATTCTGTTTCTCTTCCTAGGAGAGCTTTGCTTCCAACATCCCTTTCCATATATATAGCTGCTAAGGCCAGTTCATTCACACACATGTATGCATCATAATCAGAGATGTCCATTCAACCACCAGGGTTACATCTTTTCTTGTCATCTATTTGAGGCGTTTTAAAAAGAACTCATGGGACGCGGGTGGCGCTGTGGGTTAAACCACTGAGCCTAGGGCTTGCCGATCAGAAGGTCGGCGGTTCGAATCCCCGCGATGGGGTAAGCTCCTGTTGCTCCGTCCCAACTCCTGCCAACCTAGCAGTTCAAAAGCATGTCAAAGTGCAAGTAGATAAATAGATACCGCTCCGGCGGGAAGGTAAACGGTGTTTCCATGTGCTGCTCTGCTCCGCCAGAAGCACTTTACTCATGCTGGCCACATAATCCGGAAGCTGTACACCGGCTCCCTCGGCCAATAAAGCGAGACGAGTGCCGCAACCCCAGAGTCGGCCACGACTGGACCTAATGGTCAGGGGTCCCTTTACCTTTTACTAAAAAGAACTCATCTGTTATCTATAGGCATTCATGGAATCATAGAACTGTACAGCTGGAAGGGGCCCTAGGGGTAATCTAGTTCAACCTCTCGCAGTGCAGGAATCTTAACTAAAGCACCATTCAAAGCACTCTTATACCACTTTAACAGTCTTGGAGACCCCCTGTTCCTTTCCCAGAGATATAATTCCCAGAATCCTCTGGGAAGAAGGATTGCTATCCCACTATTCTTACTCAGGTAGCAAAATGTCTTGGGCCAACCCAGTCCTGCCTTTTTAAATATTTATTTTAAAAACCCACAATGAAATCTAACAATTCTAGGTGGCGGGGACTTCCGGGGTGGCGCCACCGGCAATGGCGGACTCCCTCTGAACTGGAGGGACTAGCTCCGTGGAAAACGGGTCTTTTCCGTTATGGCGAAGCGGGGTCCCACTTAAAAATCACAGGCGGATGAAGCCTATGACCATGGGACTCGGCGGGCACCTTTAGCGCCCCCCCAACCCGCTAAGGAACCCACTAACGGGCTCCGAAGTGAAGAGGGGGAAGTGGCGCGGTGCTGTGAGTCAACTGCTATTTCCGTGGAGCGAAGCCGCATAGCTGTTGCCGGAGAGCACTGCCTTTTTCCTGGGACAATTTGGACTTTAAAATAAGCACCCGTGAGTACTTAGACTTTGAACAATTGGACATTAAATAAGGACTTGCGAGTAGGAAAGAATCGGACTTTTAAAAATTTACTTGAATTTGGTACGGAACGGGAAGGTCTAAACAGGAAGTCATCCTTCCGTTCTTTTGTAAACAGAATAAAGCAAAGGCAATTTAAACTAGAGCTCAGGAAATCGCTTTTAAAAGATTGGATTTCACCATTTAAAATTGTGGAACCCCCCTTCGACAGCAGGAGAAGGGGGGGATCTTTCTGGACTGTTTTAAGTGACTTTAAAGTGAAGTAACTTTCCTCCATCCTGATCCTGGAGTGGGCTGTCAGGACTGATGTGTGAAGTTCATTAACCAAAGACAAGTGTTTTTGACAGATGGCTAAAAGAAGAGAAACCTAGTGATTCCACTGTTCCCTTTCGCATTTTAAAGGATTATATATGGACAAAGTATCTTAAAAAAGGAAACTTTGTTGCAAGAATAAATAGAAGTCTTCCCCCTAGGGGGAGTCTGTGAAATTGTAACTGTGAAACTGTAACTAACTCCAGGGAGTCGACAGCTGTTACAGATTACAACCGTGGGAACAAGTATCTGACCTTGTAGGACAATGTATTCAGAAGCCTTGTTGTATGCTCTCTATAAAACAAACGATCTACTGGAACAATTACACGAGAAGGTGAATTGGATGGCGACTTCGACTAGAAATTTTGAACAGGCAGTGGGAAACTTTGAACAGACAGTGGGAAAATATGTGGAGCCCACTCAGGATTTAAATCAGGAGTGTGTCTTGACAGAACAGGAGTTTTTGACATTAAATCAGGAATGTGTTTTGACAGAACAGGCCCAACAGGAATATGATTTTTTGGATTTGACAAATGAACTTGGAAAAAGCCATATCTGGAAAGGAAAAGTTTGGCTTGGTTTGGAAATGGGGGGCTGGATTGACCCCCCTATGGTGGGATGTTTGGACTTTTCAAATATGGCAACGGGCTGTGAGATGTTTGGGACTGTGTGGGCTCTCAATTTTGGAGGGCCTTTGAAACATGCTTTTAAATACTACATGGAATTCATTGTTGAACATGGAAAAGGGGCTGATCTGTTGAGAAGGGTTAAAAACATTGTTAAGCTGGAGTTACCACGAGCAGGAGACAAGGGAAAATACAGTTACAAATATGAAGAAGAGCCGCGAAAGGGTCATGGAAGAGACTTGAGGGCCTCGGACATAAGGTTGCCAGGTTAATGGGCTAGATTGACGGGAATATGGACTGACAAAACCCGGAACCAGGAGGAAGGGACGCTGGATGAAGATTGGATCTGTTTATACCTCTTTTTTCAACCATTAGAACTATTTTATAAAATTGATGAATGATAGAAAAATGTTGGAATGAAATTACTTGGCTTTAGCAAAGATGTTCAAAGAATTATGAAAGAATATTATGATCATGAGAAGTTGGTAAGGATAAGATTTAAGTTTTAAGTTTTAAGGTTTATTTTATTATAGAAAGATAAGGTCAAGGATTTACTGGGATAATTAATAACTAGGATACAAAGAAAGGGAGGAGAAGGAGGTCTAGGAAAGAAGGTAATGACAGTTAAGGATTTGAAAATAATGAATTTGTTTTTAAATGTTTTTAAAGTTTTCTGATTTTTGCATTCTTCTTTTTTTCTTTTTTTCTGTCATTTTTTCTCATTTGGAATTTTTTTGTATATGGTGGGAAGGGGTTGGTTTGTTTTTTCCCCCCTTTCTTTTTCTATTTTGGCAATTATTTTTATCCTTTGTACTTTCTTCTGCTTTTATTTTATTTTTTCTCTTTTTTGTAACATTTTGAAAATCTCAATAAATATCTGTCAGCGCTGCCTCAGGTCCTAGCTCACAGAGGACCAACGCCAGTTGCTCTTTATAAACAAAAGTCTTTATTGTGGTTCATTGTTGGTTTGACATCCGTGGCGCGCAGCGCTACGTCTGAGTCCTTAGACCGGCGAAGCTCCGTCTGACTCCTCCCCTCCCCTACACCAGTTCAAGACCCGAGCTTTGCTCCACCTCTTCCTCTCCTCCTTCTGCTCCTTTCTCCTCCGGGTCCTCCTGTCCTCTGGGGTTACCTCCTTCCTACTTTCTTCGGAGGCGGATTCTTCTGACTCCTCCCCACCCTTCCGGCGGGCTTTAGGACCTGGCTCCCAATCCGGGTTTTCTGCTGGCCCGCGCGCCTCCACATTTGAACTTGGCGCGCGCGCCCAGCCGCCTACTTTCCTCCTAACGGCTACACTGCTCCCCTCACTGCTTTCTCCTTCAGGGAGGCTGGCCGGACCTGCTCTTCCCTCCGCCCCCCCACTCTCTGACGGAGGCGTGGTCAGTCCAGCCTCACTCTCTCCTCCTGCAGGAGGCTCTTGTTTTAATCCTTGGGATTCTTCCCCCCCGCTACGCTCTGGTGGGGAAGCTACCCCTGATTTCCAGCTGCTGCTTGGAGACTCCCCACTGGCCCCCCTTGCCCTGCCTCTGGGGGCCCCCTTCTGGGAATCCTCTGATTCGCTGGAGACTCATGGAATCTCTCTGATCACTGGCATACCCTCCTGAGCTCCCCTCAGATTGTTCCCCTTCGCTCTCCATCTCCTCCTTCCCCTGTGGCTCAGCCCCTGAGCCCATGACAATATCTTTTAAAAAAAACCAAAAAAAAATTCTAGGTGGCATGAGCCATCATAAGAGATGCATTTAGTTCTGTGTGTGAGAAGGGAAGGAAAGCATCTTTCAAAAACAGAATTAATAAAGGACACCTGATCAGTGATCACTCGTATTCATATGCACCAGAGCTGCTGCTTCTGGGACACAATACTAATAACAAAAAGGTGGTGGACCAAAACAAAGAAAGCCCCCATCCCCAAATGCTTGCTTACGTGCTTCATCTTGCAAACAAAACAAAAGACTCCTTACTCAAGCTGCTTCTGACGCCCGCACTCTCCTCTTTAAAAAGGCTGCTGCTCCACTATTGGCTAGTCTTGAGCATCAATCAGCTGGCTTTGGAGGGAAGGGTGGGCCCAACTTCCTAAGCACTTAGCAACTTCTAGTTGCGTGAGACAAGCAAGTTAGGGTGAGAGCACAAATGCCAATTTTATTTTTATAACTTCAAAAACAGGACAAATTGGGGGGTAAATGGGACAGGAGACTCTGTACTCCCAAAATGGGGCCAATCCCATTTTTTAAGGTATGGGTGGCAACCCTAACTGCATGTGATGTGCTAGGTTTAGGCAGGGGACATAGGCCAGCTTGCTTGAAATCTGCCTGACCCTGACTGTACCATTCCACAGCATACAACCTCCAACACAGGTCACGGTTTCCAGTTCATCATCATCATCATCATCATCATCATTATTATTTTGTACTTTGATTGATAGGCCCTCCAGCTGCAGAGACTCTGAGACTTTTCAGTGTCTCTCCCTCTGACTGTCCGCGTCTGGGTGTGGCCTTGAGCAGAATCAGAGACCAGTCTTCCTTTCGGCTTTAGACCACACCTCTGGGGAAAGGGATCTCTCAGCTGAACTGCTAGCTTATGAACCTTTTGCTCCCTGCAAAGATGACAATGTACTCAGTGGCATAGCGTGGGGGCCGTGGCCCCAGGCATATTTTTTTGAAGGAGTGCAACCAGGTGCCCCACAACAGGCTATGTCAGTGGAGCTTGGCTTGTGCCCAGCTGTGGCAGCTCCAGAGAGAGGCCGAGCAGCTCCACCCTTAGGACAAGCCTGACCCAGGGATGGAGAGAGGCTGCAGTGAGCTAGGAAGCTGTCAAACTGCTCCCCTGTGCCTGGTCGTGGCAGGGCAATGCTGCCACCATTCCCTTGTGCTGTGGTGCGCAAGTAAGCAGCACAGCTACCTCTAACATAGCTGCAGTTCTGCTCCCAGGTGCGCCCTGGGTGTAATTTGCAAGAGGAGTCACAGCAGGCTCACTCTGTGCCCTGCCTCCCCCAAGGGAGCATCCTACACGCCCGCCCCAGGCGGCATTTGCACACCCTCTGTTACTGAATGTATTCCCAAACATCTGTCTGAAATTGCCTTGCAAATCTAGGGTTGGTAGGACTCAAACATGCAATTAATTAAATACATGCACATTTCCTTATTTAGCTTAATGCAGTCATATAATAAAATGTTCGTTTACTGATAACAAAAGGTGGTACTTTTAATAGTTCAAAACTCACCTCCAATTATAAGCAGCCACAGTTTTCTATCTCCACAGACCTGTACAATGAGCCCGACAGCTGGTTGCACTGAATATTTACTGCAAGCTAACACGTCTGCCCCTACTATGTCATCCCTCAAACGGTACTCAGAGGTACTGAAGACTGAGGTTTACGGCAAGGTCTTTTGTGTGAAAAAAGAGACTGGAATCTTCAGCTGTTTCAAAATAGAGCAGGCAGGCTACTGATAGACACCAGTTAGTACAGTGCTTTGTCACTTGCACTACTTTCCACTCCAAGGCCAATCAAAGCACTGGTTTTAACCTTAAAAATCATAAATTGCTGTGGACTAGGTTAATTGAATGGGGACACGGGTGGCCCTGTGGTCTAAAGGTCGGTTCAAATCCATTGCTCGGTCCCAGCTCCTGCCCACCTAGCAGTTCAAAAGCACATCAAAGTACAAGTAGATAAATAGGTACCGCTCCGGCGGGAAGGTAAACGGCGTTTCCGTGCACTGCTCTGGTTCACCAGAAGTGGCTTAGTCATGCTGGCCACATGACCCGGAAGCTGTCTGCGGACAAATGCTGGCTCCCTCGGCCTAAAGAGCAAGATGATTGCCACAACCCCAGAGTCATCCATGACTAGACCCAACAGTCACGGGTACCTTTACCTTTAGATTAATTGAAAGAGCACCTGTGGTTATATATTCGCATTCAGGCCTTAAGATCTTCATTGAAGGACCTTCTCCAGACCTTTCTCTGCCAGAAAAGCGTTTTTCCCCGGTGGTGGTGCCCTGTCTATGGAATGCCTTTCTGTGAGGGGCTGACTTGGGGCTCCCCTAGAGGGCCTGCTTAGTGTAGCATTGATTCTGATTTACTTGCACAAAGCTTATTTATTGAGCAATTGCTCTGGTTTGATTGTGGGGAGGTTATGTAGCAACAGGCATTCATACCAACTTGCTTGCAGGGCATTTATATGCCTTCCTGTTAAGACATTGTTCATCCCACAGTTTTCTACACATTTCCCTGTCACTTTCCTGAACAAATAAAATCTGTTTCTTCTTAAAAGTGGATTTGTTGCACTAACAACAACAACAACAGTAGTGTGTGTTATGGACACTGTGTTAATGCAATATGTTTCACTGTTTTGTACTGTCTGGATTTAACAGCAGCAGCAGTTTTCTTGAGAAACTTTCAATGATGCTTTAGGGTTTAAATATTTTGGATAAACAGCAGGATAGGTGGCAAAGAAATATAGCATAAGACTGTTAGACCAAAGATGCACCTCTGCTTCCTGCTATGGCCAAACAGATGCCTCAGGGAAGCTGGTATGCAGGGCACAAAAGCAGCAGTCAAACATTGTTATTTTACCCCCTAGCAACTGGTATTCAGAGATACACTGCCTTGGACCACTGCGCCATAGTGGTTGATGCCTGTTGATGAACCTCTTACCCCAATCCATAGGATAGCCCAAAGGAGCACCAATCCCCTTGGGGGGGGAACCTTTATGTCCACTTCATACCGTATATAACTCTGTACTTTTCCATCATGCCCCACTCAATCATCTCTCCCCGTTCGCTAAACAAAGAAAAGAAAAAAAGGCCCAAACACCTTTTGTATTTCTTTATTCCATGACAGCTGAAACTGAAGCTCTATAAACTGAAGCTCTATAAACCTGAAAAAACAATAAAATTAGTGCTTCTAATACCCACAGCTAAAGCTTTTGCTCCAGGCTTCATTTTATGGGAAACTTCATTTCAGCAAACTAAAGATGGCAAGCTGTAACACAATTTCAACATTCTGCCTAGAGATTAATGGATCTCTGATGGCAGAGTTTTCCTTCTTGCATTATACAAAATCCAAAGCCAAACTCAGTTAAAGCAACATGCATTCCCATTAGATACACTGAAGGTCAGTGGTCAAAGCAGCATCTCTTAAAACACACACACACACACAAATGATATGACAGGACTTAATTGTTTTGTTCAGATACCAGAAAGGCTCAGAAATAATCAACTTTGTAATCTCAAAACATATTTGTGCTTCTTTCGACGGGGACATAAGCACCTTTAAACATGTCTAAAGGGCTATGAAAATGTTTGGCCTGGTCCACACTATAAGCAGCTTGAATGTGGAACACATTAGGATTACATGCATAAGGTTCCATGTCCATCCTGGCATTGCCAGTCAGAAGGATCAAATAGCACACGTGTTGGGAACCTTAGGCCCAGGGGCCAAATGTACCCTTCCACGCCTCTCCTTCTCCACAGGTCACACAGCCCTCTTCCCTGACCACACCACTCACTAGGCCTGCTTCACATGCTGATGGATTTTGCCTGGCTATAATGTGTCCTTGAACTCCCAAGGGTGTGTCTTATTTGCCTTTCTGGAGGACAGGAACGTGTGTTTGTGTGTAGAAAATAGCCTATTCTGCTATTTTATATACATAATTTATATACACTGCCTCACACACTTTTGCCTCTGTGACTGCCCACCACTGGAGCACGGTCCTCCAAAGGTTGCTGGGAAGAAATGACAGACCTTGGACTTAAAGATGTTACCCAACACTGGGAGAGCCAGTGATGGTAAAGAGCTTTGCCCTGGAAAGCTGTCGCCTCTCAGAAAGGGCAATTCTGGGCTAGACAGACCTGGCTGGCAGCTGCTTCTGTTTTCCTGCTCCCAAACTTTTATAGCAACTGGTGACATTGCACAGGTGTAGCCAACTCTTCACAAGATGTGATTACCCTTACCTCTGATGAAAATGGTATGGACACAACCCCCTGGACCTGCCAACTCCTCTGTGCTTTTTTGCTACTGTTTTGGTTGAGGACAAGCAACTCAAAAACAAACCCTCCAGATCCCAGCAGATACTGCTGTTTGGATGGTGTCACACACAATTTCCTGTGTCAGGGGCTTGGAAGAGGCTACATGCTGCAGATGTTTTTGGAAGGGACAAATTTGTGTCTGTAGCAAGGTCTCTATGAATTCAGCAAGGCCCCTTTAGATCATTCCCAAACCATCATGATGCAATGTTAATTTCCCCCAAGGAATCATGGCATGAGGCCAAAACTTGCTATTGGTCCTGAAATCCATCCCTCTGCATGCATCCTGACCTCTTTTCTTCATTGCCATCCAAGATCTGCAAACCAAGCAGTGCTTCTGTGTTTCAATATGCAAGCCACCGCAGTCCATGAACCAGATTGCTGCCGGCAGCCCAGAGTGCCATTTGCACAGCCAGGAGCCCAAAGGAGCACCAGTAAAATGAACAAATGTGTTCCCTGTATCTGCACTATTGCTTGCCTAAAAGAATGAAGCCACAAAGGTCTCCAAGATCCATAAGCATGCAAAGAAAGCTACAGATTGATTGATCCTCTCCCAAGAGCCTACAAGCTATTAACTGAATGTCAGAGGAACAATTTCTTAATCGGCTATCCAAAGGAAATCAGAAATTGTTAAGCCTGTGATAAGGCTGTTTGGTGCCTTCTGCCACAAAGGTGGTGAGACCTGAACCAGTCATCTTTGGATCTCTTTGTGGCTGCCCCATTTGATAACAGCACCCATTATAAAACATGAAAGACCACTGAGCAACAGGCTCCCCTTATTCTCTTGGGCAGCACAAAGCTGTCTTTGGGGAATGGCCCTATTGGATAATTGCATCAGCAGTAGTGGTTCAAGTTTAAAGTGGGTTGTTTTCCCATTTCGACTTCTTCCCAGCTGCTCTTTGTAATTTTGTTTACATACCAACATTATTTACATGCTTATTATTAGCAACACTAATGTATCCCACCCTTCTGGTGCGAATACACCACTCAGGGCAGCACAGCTTACAACCATAAACAATAAACAGAATAAATACCACAATAAGCAGGCATTACAGAAGTGAAACCATATTGGGAGGTGTGTGGCTGCACATGCCAGCCCTGCCTCCTCATGCTCTGACCTTTCCGCATCTGGACGGGGTTTGTAAATCTGTCCACTTGAACCCTGCTTGATCAAGGCTTCCAGTTCACTTAAAAGTATATTCACTTTTAATTGGTTAAAACCAAATCTCCCCCCTCCCCAAGGTTCAATTCAGCATTGCACAAGTGGTGTCCTGCTCATGCAAAAAGAGCTCCCTTCCTCTCCACTCCCCACCTCCCCTATAATCCTGCTCCAGAGGATCTCCTTGTGGGGCTAGGAGAGAAAGGGCAAGTTACACTATGGGGAGCAGGATAAGCCAAGTAAAGTCTCCAGCTCTATCTATTTAGTTTTTAGCACTGCTTTTTAAGACTCAAGACACAAGAAGCTTTACCAGAACTAAGACAGCTTGCCTTTCTACTCAAGTGTGCCTTGGACATTACAGCAATGGCACAAGAGCTGTTTTATCATGCATTCATCCCATGGTGTTCCTGAACAAGCCTTTGTACAATTTAAATTTAAGTACAATTTAAGAGGAGGGCAACCAAAATGGTCAAAGGCCTGGAAACGATGCCTTATGAGGAACGGCTAAGGGAGCTGGGCATGTTTAGCCTGGAGAAGAGGAGGTTAAGGGGTGATATGATAGCCATGTTCCAATATATAAAAGGATGTCACATAGAGGAGGGAGAAAGGTTGTTTTCTGCTGCTCCAGAGAAGCGGACACGGAGCAATGGATCCAAACTACAAGAAAGAAGATTCCACCTAAACATTAGGGAGAACTTCCTGACAGTAAGAGCTGTTTGACAGTGGAATTTGCTGCCAAGGAGTGTGGTGGAGTCTCCTTCTTTGGAGGTCTTTAAGCAGAGGCTTGACAACCATATGTCAGGAGTGCTCTGATGGTGTTTCCTGCTTGGCAGGGGATTGGACTCGATGGCCCTTGTGGTCTCTTCCAACTCTATGATTCTATGATTCTAAATTAAGTCTTTGTACAATTGTACAGGCCTCTACCATGAAGACACCATACACCCAGGACTGTGGAAAGACTGTCAAGTGATAAGGACCCATGTGTCCATTAAGCAGGTCTTTAAGCTAAAACTGTGTTGTGAGTTAGGGAAAGAAGTTTCCACTCTGCCAGTGCAACATCTAAAACAGCATCTTCATTAAGGAAGCATCCATGGCAGCTTTTTCAGAATTCATCGGGGGGAACTGATAATTCAAAATCCTCTTTGCATGGGCTGTTCCCAACCTGTCTTCAAAGCAAAGTGAATCTGTCCAGAGCTTCCAACTAGGAAATTTAGAAGTCATCCAACCCCCCCCCCCCATTCACTGCTTGTAGGGGACCCTGTAGGTTTGCAAATATATCACCAAGTGAAGGACAAGGTGTCCACAACAGTGATTCATAGTACACACATGAACAAAACTCAGTGCAATCAACTGAATGCAACCAACTATACCCTGGGCTCCCCAGTCTCTTACCATCAATGAAAACTAATAGATGAAGAACATATCCATGTGATGCTGACACAACCCCCCACCCACATACACTATGCAAAAGAAAGGAAAGTGTTGCCTCCACTTCTTTCTCCCATCTCTCTCTCCCTACATCTCTCCCCCACCCTCACAATGCCTATGACAGCAATGTATCACACCAAATGTAACAGACCTGTAGACAGAACTATGTGAACTGAAAACAGAGATGTTTTGTGTTATGCATGAAAATATTTCAATAAAAACATATTTTACGTGATTCATAGCACTTGTGAATAGAAGACAAAATGTCAGAAGCCTAGGAAGATTTCCCTAGACTAGACAGAAGAAAAGAGGGTTGCAGAAACCACAAGCCCTTCTTATTGCAGTGGTTCTCAAAGTAATGTCTTTCTCCTTTTTATACAGTCTCTTGTGGTTCATAACACAGCTGTCAACTTTTCCCTTTTCTTGCGAGGAATCCTATTCGGAATAAGGGAATTTCCCTTTAAAAAAAGGGAAAAGTTGACAGCTATGGTTCATACCATAACCCCAACCATGTTTCCACTTACCAGTCTCCTGATCACACAGCTGCTCGCATGCATCTGTAGTCCTCTGTCCACAGAGATCCCTCACCCAAGGCGATGTGGCATTGATTTGATAATAAAGAGAGAGCTTTGCCGGGTTCAGCCAGTCAGAGATGTCCAAATAACTTCCTTCACTGACAACAAAACTGCTCCCTGCAAGTGCAAGCGGTAACCACAGAAAGCAGAGCAAATGTTAGTTTGATAATAAGTCAGCAACCAGACTGTAGATCCCAAACAACATGATCCTAGGAAGATCAAATAAATAAATAATGAGCCTCTAAACATTCCTTGTGCATGGAGTGCTACTGCCACTGTAGATAATAGTGAGATGGTAGACCGGTTGTCTGAGTTGGTATGTGTTCTTCTCCCACAGACCATTCCCTGCTTTGCAGATAGAACAAGAACAAAAGAGTGACAACTGGCAGCTCCCAATTTAGTAGAAGCTAAGAAGGATTCCCCAGATGTGCAAAACTAGAAACCTGCTTTCTAGCTGTTTTAAGGGGCTATCAAGTAGTAATGGTATGTGTAGTTTGTAACTTCTATGCACACTTGCTCAGAGATGCAGCAACCAGGCAGGGTGACAGGTCTTAGAAAGATCTTTAGTAATAACATTGGCCAGAAACTGGAACTTTTGCAAACCCTGAACTCCATACACAGTTGGAAATTGTTTGTAGGTGGAAATTAATGAACAAAGAACATAAAAGAGTTCACAAAATAATGGGAGTTGCTATTATATCTCATTATAGAACACTATTGCCTAGAACAGTGGTTCCCAATTAGCTAATTACTGAGGACCCCATATTTTTCAAAAGCTAAGCCACAGACCCCTTACTTTTGAAAATTTTAATAACTCTATGGTAGTTACCTGTGCAAAGCAATACAGGCCTCTACCATGAAGACACCATACACTCAGGACTGTGTATG
The DNA here is from genome assembly GCF_964106645.2 of Podarcis pityusensis. Taxonomy (NCBI): domain Eukaryota; kingdom Metazoa; phylum Chordata; class Lepidosauria; order Squamata; family Lacertidae; genus Podarcis; species Podarcis pityusensis. The sequence goes on along the minus strand of NC_138044.1, from coordinate 7,213,144 downwards.
TAGGGTAGGCCCTAATAAGCAAAGGATTTTAGAAATACTAAAAACAGACCATAAAATTTGTGATATTAAAACACAGAAAAGATTTAGTGGGGGGGGGATTTAATTCACTGTGCAATTAACAAGATAAGTGAGTCCCCTGGCAGGGGATGATGCCGTGGACCCCCTGAGTGGGTTCTGCAGACTCCCAGGGGTCGCCGGACCCCTAATTGGGAACCACTAGCCTAGAAAATGTCCATTTGTGGGCCAACAGGTTGTCTTACCGTAGTGGGGGGTGGGGTTAAAGAGTCTTTCCCACATGGACTGGTGGGAGTATGCATCTTCTAATTAGGCAAATCGATTTTCAGTTGAGCCCAATCATTTTCTTATCTAGCGTCTGAAGCCCAACATCACTTTGGGGATTTCGTGAATGCCAAGGTTCTCATTAACTCTGATTTCCAATTACATTGATTATAAGGCTGTTTTCACAATTTTGCTGCAGAGATCAGAGGTGACTGGGGCAAGGGAGAGATATTGCCATAATGCCACATTTTGCAAAAAAAATTACATCATGGAAACCACTGAAAACTGGGAAAGGATTTTTGGAACAGCTTGAGAAGGCAGGCAAACTTTAAGAGACAAAAACAAAGGAACTAATTGAGATGGTTAACACTGGCCCAGACCTCCAATTACCTTGAAGTTTTATGGCAGAAACCTAGGACTTTAAAAAAATAATGGTGTTTTATTTCAACCCCCACCCACCTCCACAAACTTCTGCTTTTGAATGAGCAGGCTAGTTCCTGCAGATGGAATGGCCAGCTCAGATGCAGGTTAATTAGTTTTATTTAAAATATTTTACATCCCATGTCACTATCCAAAGGGCACAGCATCAACAGTACACCGGAGATGAAAAAGGACAGAATGTAAGGAGTTGCCTATTATCCCAAACACTCTCTGATATAATAGGGTCTTAACTGACTTTATTTTGTGCCTGCTTGCTTGCATTTATATCCCACATTGCCCGCAAGGAGCTCAATGACATACAAGGTCAACTCTCCCTCCTCATTTTATTCTCACAACAACACTGTGAGGTAGGTTATGATGAAAATGTTGTGTGGCTGGCCTAAGGTCACCCAGTGAACTTCATGGCTGAGCACAGATTTGAAGCCCTGGCTTATTCCAATATACCCACAAAACAATGATGGTGTTCACATATAATGCTAATACAAGGTGTGTGGTTTGTTTAAACCATAAAGTGTACAAGCATTAATCTGTTTTGTTCCTCTTCTTTTCTATTCTGGTGCAACAAACTATGTGAATTGGCATGACATCTGAGCTGACATTCATGGTTTGTTTCTCTCACCACAAACCATGATGCATTTGTCCTTTGTTTCCTGTTTGGATATAACTGAGGAGTGAAAGGGGAATGCTTGAGCAGAGTGCACCAGAATGTGCATATTATGGTTTAAACAAATAACATATGTTGGTTTAGCATTATGTGCACATATGGTAAGGAATAAGTTTCATTACCGAGATGCCATCATAGAAGAACCTGCCTTGTGCTAGTCACAGCAACATGGCAAACAGGAGATTGTCCAAACCAGGACCTCTGAAGATTATCTTAAACGAGCTAGTAGGCTCAATTTTTCCCCACAATTCCCTTTTGTAGACTAGAAACATTTTATGCAATAAGAAGACTGTCTACAAAGCTTCAAACTTCATTGCAGATGTGACAGTCCCCCACTTACCTTCTTATATTTCAGTTTCTAGCCAATAAGAAAAGGCGCCCATGGATAAAATGTGTAGGGTATCCAATAATGTATCTTTCAGAACAATGAGTGTCATTCAGAAGTACAGACCTGTTTATAATTGCTTTCAGTAGCAAGGTACCAGTGGCAGATTGTGCCTAGGCCACCAACAGACCAAGTGATGGCTGGCACAGGAAAAAATATTTTGGGTGTGGTAGATAGCAAAAAGGCTTCTTCTTCAAAGAAATTGGGAGGATGCACAGCCTCCAGCATAACTGATTCTTAGTTGTACAAGAGTTCACAGAGAGACATAGTCATTGTTTGTTTTGTTTTATTATTCCTTCCCCTCCCTCTCTCTAGTCCCACATTTATATCAAAGCATAGCTGGCTACAGCAGCTTCAGAAGTTCAAATGCCTCATCCAGAGGTCTTCATCAAAGTTCAGTGAGCCTGTTTAAAGCTTCTACAATAAAGGCTTGAAATTTTGACTTTAAAAAATGTGTGTGGGTTCCCCCCGCCAAGTAAAATCGGATGAAACAGCCCCAGACTTTGTTCTTTTCCCTTGTTAAATATCTTTAGAGCCCAAAATACTTGGCAGCATTTCCTTTTCTTCTCCACCCCATTCTTCTCCCCGCTCCTTTATATATATATGTAATCGCACTTCCAAAAGCAACTTAAATAAAATGTTGTTTTTCTTCTGTTTCCTTTAGCTTATTTACTGTCTGCAAAATTATTTTCTGATATTTTATTTATAAAAAAAAACCAAAGATTTTTCTCACTTAAGGTTCTAGAAGTCCACACACTAGGTGACATGTTCCTACCATTCCAATTTAGTAGTGATTCCTGCAAGACCAGGCTTCTGCCTTCTATTTGGCTTAGCTCCTGGCCTTCAAGACTGTCTTCCAAAAGTCATGCTCAGCTATCCCATGTAATGAGATATATTACATCAAGTGTGGGACAGGTGAAGACATGGCTGCAAAGGAACAACCAGGAAACTTTAAAATGCACTGCTTGGCAAGTATGGCTTGCATTCAGTACCTTTTAAATTTGGTGCCAAATGCAAGCTCCATTGGTACTGGTTCCATTCAGGATCTCCCAGCTGGAGATTTGCAGGTCTCCCAATATTGGTGAGAGGTGATTCCCTACAGTAAATTATCCTTAACAACATTGCAACCACTGCATTTTTAGACTTTAGACTTTAGTAATATTATTTTGTCTTTATAACCTTCCAGGATGTATTGGTGTTTTTAATGATGCTTTCATGGGTGCATTCACTCATATTATTATGGCTTTGCATGTTGTGTACTGCCTTGATATACTTCTATGATAGTGCTGATTACAAATACAATAATAAATATGTAAAGTACAAAATTGAACCAGCTGAAGGTTCTGTATTCAAGAGCAGACCCACATTAAAGTTACTGCAATAATCAAACCTGAATGCTATCCAAAGCATTAATGTGATCTAATTTGCTCTGTACTGTGGGATTAAGCTACAGTGTAAAGAAAGAAAAGGGGGGATTTTATAGCAGTAAACTTTTTTAATTCAAAAGATAAATACTTTTTTTATTTCTTACATGCTAAATGGGATGACAAGCCAATGAACCAAGTCAACAAACAGGAAGCTAATCTTTTATACTGAGTGAATTACTGTGCAATCTGCAGTCTTCAGCACACAGTTGTAGCAATCATGTACTGGAGGTTGTTTAGTTCTGAGATGTAACAAGCAACTGTTTCAGAGGGATTGGTGGGGGAGGGGAGAACTTGACACTCACAGGTGTAAACACCTGAAAAAACAAACATAACACTGGGTCACCTCTAAAGGTGAAAGACAGAGAGATTGAGTTTGTCAAAACAAACAGTTTCAAGCAACACATTTAATTAACGCAACCAAAGTTGTTCCAAGCCCAGCCTTTCTGTCTGCAGAGATCAAGAGGAAAATTAAGGGAAAGCGGGTAATAGCTGCATCAAATTTTGAGAGCATCATGGTGGAGACAGTTGTGGAGAAAAGAGGTAAACAATCTTCAGATGGAACACTTAAAATCCATCTGCACACCAGTCATGGCATGGTGTTCACGAACTAAATGAAGTCATGGCTTATTTAGTACTTTGCCATCCTGGACACAAGATACAAAACCAATGTGGCTGGATCTTACCAGCATACCTTCCTAGTCTTTTAGGTCCAGCTTTCCGCAACAGCCAATATTTCTATCATTAACTGGGTTTAAGGCCTTCTCTTCACTAAGCCTGTCCATCACCATCAGGCAGCTAGTCAGTGACCCATTCAAATATAACTTACTGGCTGTTTCTACCTCATTGTTTAGCAACACCAAACCTGGGCTTTTTCACTGTTCTGTCATTAATTTAACATTTCATAGTCATGCATGATGCATATAAAACCTCAGGGCAATTACAACCTCTCATTAGAGAAGGCCAGGCTACACTCCAATCACTCATGAGGGAGAAATAACGTTTTTACTACTTTTCTTTTTTAAAAAAATATATATGGCACAATTTGTTCTAACACCTGCCTCCAAACTCACTTAATCTCAGACACATATACCCTTCAAGTATATTTCTACATAGCAAGAGAGAGGCCTAAAATGGTGTGAGGCCCATCAACATGTAAGTCAGAGTGCAAGACTATCAGGACCATGGACAGCTCCCAGTAGGGCTTAATACATCAGGCCGAATGTGTGTTCCAGCACCAGCCTAGAGGAAGCTGAAGATTTACCGTATTTTTCGCCCCATAGGGCGCACCGGCCCATAAGGCGCACCTAGTTTTTTGGGGGGAAATAAAGGGGAAAAAAATTATTTTCCCCCCAAGGTGCGAGGCTGGGGCGGGGGAAGCCCGAGCTTCCCCCGACCCCAGCCCCCAGAACAGGCTGCTCTCCGCAAGCCGTGGGAGCCCTCCCGCGGCTTGCACAGAGCTACCCGAAGCCCCGGTGCGACTGCTCAGCGCGCCGGGGCTTCGGGATAAGAGGCAGCTCTGCGCAAGCCGGGGGAGCCCTCCCGCAGCTTGCGCAGAGCTACCCGAAGCCCCGGCGTGACTGCTCAGCGCGCCGGGGCTTCGGGATAAGAGGCAGCTCTGTGCAAGCCGGGGGAGCCCTCCCACAGCTTGCACAGAGCTACCCGAAGCCCCGGCGCGACTGCTGAGCGCGCCGGGGCGTCGGGATAAGAGGCAGCGCTGCGCAAGCTGTGGGAGGGCTCCCCTGGCTTGCGCACGCTGCCTCTTATCCCAAAGCCCCGGCGCACTCAGCAGTCACTTCGGGTAGCTTCGGGATAAGAGGCAGTGCTGCGCAAGCTGGGGGAGCCCTCCCGCAGCTTGCGCAGAGCTACCCGAAGCCCCAGCGCGACTGCTCAGTGAGCCGGGGCTTCGGGGTGCAGGCAGCTCTGCCCAAGCCGTGGGAGCCCGGGGGATCTCCTGCGGGTTCCCACCGCTTGCGGATAGCTTCGTGAAGCCTGGAGAGGGAGAGGGGTCGGTGCGCACCGACCCCTCTTGCTCTCCAGGCTTCAGCGAAAGCCTGCATTCGCCCCATAGGACGCACACACATTTCCCCTTCATTTTTGGAGGGGAAAAAGTGCATCCTATAGGGTGAAAAATACGGTAAGTATTTTTGCAGCGAGAAGTAGGTCCGTGTGCAGCAAAGAAAAGGCCTTCAGGTATCCTAGAAGAAGACCGCTCAATAGTTAACAGGGTCATACAGGTGTGCTTTCCAGCACAACCAGGATATCTCATGTGGCTCCAAAAGAGCTTGGTGTGCAGAAGGGTCCTCTCAGGTTGCAGCTGGTTTGAGGAGACATTCAAGTACGAGGTTAATGGTGCATCCTCAAGAACAGAGAAAACAGAGGCCTCATTCTCTCATTCACTGTGGAAGTCTCAGGACAACCAATGTGTTGCCCTCCAGGTTGGGCTTGAATTTTTACCAGTCCCAGACAGCATGGCCAGGAGTCTGGAATAATGAAAGTTGGGGTGCTGCATCTAGAGCTTGCTGACTGCATTCCTGTGGTGATTCAAGAACCCAGACTTATCTATCCTCAAGATCTCTGAGGGGGTGGGGGAGTCAGGGTCTTGGGTGACGAAGCTCATATGGAAGACAGCAGCAACTTGCTACCCATGCTTGTACAGCTTCTTATTACAATGTGCAGCAAAGGCAGGCCCTTATATTTAAGTTTATCAAATCTCCCCCCCCCCACACTAAAAAGCACTGGTTGGTTTCTTGGAAAACTCCCCTTCCTGGAAAAAAGTGTTTTAATGAAAAACCCCAAGTCTTGCACTGCCTGCACATTGACATATATTGAGGATATTATCAGGGAAGTCTCACTCTTTGAATCAGGGTAGGTGGCAGCCAGGGAGAATGCCTTTTTGGTGGTGGGGCCCCACCTGTGGAATCTAGCTGGTGCCTCCTTCACTGTAAATTCTAGCACCAGGCAAGCTCATTTCTGTTTTGCATGACTTTTTAAAGACTTAAGGTAAAGGAGCGTACTGCAGTGGTACAGCATCTGCTTTGCATGCAAAAAGATCCCAGGTTTGATGCCTGGCATCTCCTGCTAGACTGTGAATGTCCTCTACCTGAACTCAGGAGAGTCACTGCCAGTCAGTGATAAGAACACTGATGGACCAACCGTCAGACCATATTCCTAAACGCTTCTGAAACTCTTAAGCCCTTAATAGCCAGTTATTAATTTTCTATCCTTTACTGTTTTGTCATTTTCAATGTGCTGCTATCACTTTATTTATGGATTTGGGTATTAAGCTGATTGCCACTGAAAGTGGGGAGGTATACATTTTAGAAACAAACAAAAACTTGATGAGACAACACAATTCTAACATTACTACAGAGTTCTGAGAAATATCCACTAACCTTTACAAAGTGCATTAATACTCCAGTCCTCCCATAGTAGGACAGAATAGTGCTGATCATTTGATATTTAGCATAAGTTTCCCCATCCTGGCTGATAATGATGGGAGCTGTAGCCCAACAACACCTGGTTGTAGGCTGGAGAAAGCTGCTCTAGAACAATGCTTTGATCCAGGTGTAATAGGCTTTGCAGGCATGTGCCTAAAGTGCTTTTCTTGGGGTGTATTTGCCATCTCTGCCACTGCAGATGTCCATCAGCACACCTTCCCTATCCACAGTTCTGGCCTTGATGAGGGAGCCCGTTGTGGGGGTGTCTGGTTGAATCCCTTCAAAAAAATGTGCCTGGGGTCACGGCCCCACACAGTCTCACCCACACTACACCACTGGCTGCACACCTTCCTATCAGCCTCTCTCACTAACAAATTCAGCAATGCTCTTCTAGCATCTATAACATGAAGGAGGGTTGTAAAAACACTGGCCTTGCTTTAATTGGCATCATATTTCAAGCTGTTGTTCTGCAAGGACAAACTCCCAGCCCAGCCCACTGGTGTCCTTTGCTCCAGCCCACAGCTCTCAGACACTTGCTTACTGCAATGAAACAGAAGCTTATTGCCAAGTTTAACTGAGACATACTGTATGTAATAAATTCATGGAGGATTAATCATTTGAACTGAGCAGGAGTTCTCTCTCAACCTTATATCCATCCGCCCCTGCGTCTCCAATCCCAACCGTTAGCCTTATATTTCTGTTTAACAACCATGTTAGAAGATCAGCAGCCACCCCAGTGTTATTATATAATGCAGTATATTATGAGAAATGAAGGACACTTTTATCATTACTCAAAACTTTAGAAATCACAGGAGACTGAGAATCTGATTGCTTCAGTAGTCTGGGAGGGCAGGGGGTCTGCTTGCCACCAAGAAACCTCAAGCTATGCACCCAGTGCACTAATGGCACACTGAAGGAGTGTAAGGTCAAGACATTTCCCTCTTTATTACACAGGACTCACTTGGTGTGAGTCCTGTGGGGCCTGCCCCCTGCCTTCTATTGCATGGGACCCTGGAAGTTAACTGCAGCCTTGGAAGTTGAGAGAGCCAGACGAACCTTGGGTTGGGGTTTGCTGTTATGTCCCCAATTGTTCTGACTGATTTAATTTGCTTTTAATTGTTTTAATACTTTTAACTGTTTTAACCTTATTTTGTAAAGGCTCTTTGTAGGATGTGCTTTGAGTGGGGGAAAGCAGGGGGTGCCCCAATTACAGTGGTTCAAGGTTGGAGAGTTGGGGCAGGCTGGGTAAGGGGTACATGACACAGGCAGTTAGTGTCTGTTGTGTGGCAGCCCCTCCTCCAACTTTGGAAACTGTAGTTGTCATATCAGCCAGCCCTTGGGTCTGCAGCTGCTCTTGAAGAATACCAGGTCGGCTTGTAGAAAGACCTCCCTCACTCACTCCTTATGGATGAGGAGGCTGATCTGGCATGTATCACTGAGACCTGGGTGGGTGAACAGGGTGGAGTTGGTCTCACCCCTGTGCCCACCTGGGTACTCAGTGCAGCAACAGGCCAGACTCAAAGCTCGGGGAGGGGGAGTTGCTGTGGTCTATAGAGATTCTCTCTTTCTCTCTTTCTCCCTCTCTCTCCCCCTCTCTCCAGGCTATCTGTTCAGTTGGAAGGGAATCTAGAATGTGTATTCCTGGCATTGATCAATCAGGACAGATTAGGGATTCTGCTGATTTACCACTGTCTTGCTGCCCAGCAGTCTCCCTGACAGAGCTGATCTTGGTGGCAATGTTGAGGACTTCCAGAGTGCTGTTTCTGGGGGACTTTAGCATCCATGCTGAGGTAGCTAGTTCTGGCTTGGCTCAGGATTTCATGGCTAATAAAAACCAGCAGGGAGGGAACAACTGGCTGGGCCAGGGAGGTGGCTAATACCTCTTCACAACACATGGTGATTCATGCCTGTTTGAAGGAGGCAAAGGTAAAACCACTCCTTAAAAAACTTTCCCTGGACCCAGAAAATCTAACTAACTAATGGCCAGTTTCTAATCTCCCTTTCCTGAGCAAGGTTCTGGAGTGGGTTTTCATGGACCAGACCAGGCACTCTTGGAAGAAACTGATTTTCTAGATCCATTTCAATCAGGGTTTACACGCGGTTTTGGCACAGAAAGTGCTTTGGTCATCCTGTGTGATGATCTCTGTTGGGAGAGAGACAGGTAATGTGTCCCTGTTAATTCTCCTCAACCTCTCAGCAGCTTTTGATACCATCAACTATGGTGTCCTTCTGAAGCGGCTGCCCGAGTTAGGAGTGGGTGGCACCACTTTATGGTGGTTCCAGACCTACTTAGATGAACTTTTCCTGAGAATGATACTTGGGGAGTGCTCTTCAGCCCCATGGAGCCTTCAATGTGGGGTTCCACAGGGTTCAACCCTATACCCTATGCTGTTTAACATTACATGAAACAACTGGGTGTGGTTAGCAGGAGGTTTGGCGTATGTTGTCAGCAAAATACTGATGAAACTCAGCTCTATTTCTCCTTATTATCTGCAGGTGAGGCAGTGGAAGTGCTGGACCAGTGTCTTGCTTCAATAATGGACTGAGTGAGAACCAACAAACTGAAGCTCAATCCAGATAAGACTGAGGCACTGTTAGTGGGTGATTCCCTAGACCTAATGCCTGTTCTTTATGGGGTTGCACTTCCTCTAAAGGAGAGGGTATGTAGCGTGTGAGTACTCCTGGATCCTTTGCTGTCACCCGAGGCTCAGGTGGCCTCAGTGGCCCGGAGTGCCTTCCATCAGCTTTGGCTGGTGGCCCAGCTGCACCCCTATTTGGACAGGGATAGCCTAACTACTGTTGTCTATGCTCTAGTAACCTCAAGGTTAGATTACTTCAATGCATTACATGTAGGGCTGCCTCTGAAGATGGTTCAGAAACTTCAGCTGATGAAGAAATCAGTGGCCAGGTTGCTCACTGGAGCAAGATGGTTTGAACCTGTTACACCAATCCTAGTCTGACTGTACTGGCTACCAATTAGTTTCAGGGCCCAAATCAAAGTGCTGGTTTTGACCTATAAAGCCTTAAATGGTTCAGGACCACAATACCTCAAGGGCCGCCTCTTTCCATATGAACCTACCCAAACCCTGAGATCATCTTCTGAGACCCTTCTTTGTGTGCCTCTTGTGCAGGAGGTTGAGCGGGTGGCAACATGAGAATGAGCATTTTCTGCAGTGGCTCCCCATTTGTGGAATGCTCTCCCCAGGGAAATTCACCTGGCACATTCATTATAACCTTAGGTGCCAGGCAAAAACATTCCTCTTTAACCAGGCTTTGGATGATTGACATCCAATGCCCTTTTAAGATGTGTTGGGGGGGTGGGTATTGGGTTGCTTTTGTTTTTATTATGCATTTGTGTTTTTATATTTTGAATTTATGTTGTAACCGCCCTGGAATCTGCAGGTATAGGGCAGTACACAAATTTTAACAACAACAACCAAGCTTTGACTAGCCACACAATCTAGCAGGGCTCTCTCCAGCTGCCTCCTGCAGTTTCTCCAAATTTCTGCACTCACATATGGATTGCGCTTTTCTCATTTCAAATGTTTTTTATTTATGGCATTTTGCCAAGCATTAAAAATGCATTCTATATGTTCTTCTGGCATTTAAAAAATGTAGTCTAACTCTTCTGCTCAAATATTTTATTTTATTTTGTTTACTGTGTATATCAAAATTCCTCTATGAATATGATAATAAAGGAGGAGGAGGAGGCAGAAATTTTCTAGCAGCCACAGTTAGACGAAAATTTGGAGCTGCGCAGGATATACCCTCAAATGTTTCAAGATCATCTCCTGTGCATCTGCTCATCTATTTCTAGTAAGCATGCATTTTCCTCCTCCCACCTCCTGAACCCCCAAAAAACTATTAGGTGGAAGGCTAAAAACTAGAGGACTTAAAATACTTTTTAAAAATAATGTATTTTGCAGAACAGGCTACCTTTTTACTTTCCTCCCATGATCCTCCTCATTTCAAGGTACCTTCTACCCATGCCTTGCTTTCCCCTTTATCCAGGGAAGTTATTCTCTAATTCAATGACATGGTGCCACTGGTGTCAAGCCAAAATGAAGAAACTGCAATCTTCTATGCCAATAATTAAAAAAGAGGTCAGCTGCCTGTTCCAGGAAATCTTGGTTTGCCCTAATGCCACATCCAGCAGGAATGGGACCATCTGTCCCTGACATGTTGATGGAGCAGCTGCACAATCCCAGAGATGGTTCAAAGAGTAGAAAGAGGACACAAAAACCAACAAACAAATTAACAGAACTAAGGAAATATGAGCACAGAATGAGTCCTCACAGCTGCCCCCAATCAAATAGCTTCCCCCATATTTTGCTTCTGGAGCTGGCACTCATTTCCATTTAACTGTAACCTTATGCAGTTCCCAATATTTTGTGTCAACATTGCTTCTTTCCCACTCTTTAATGTGAAAGAGGAAAGGCCCTTCCCACTCACATCATTCTGGCCTGTGATCAGGGATTTTGTGTAGCTTCAAGTCTTTTGGGTTACTAAGACACACATGATGTCTCAGATGTCATGCTACTTCCATGGCTTGTCTGCAATAAGTAGGTCACGTTCTTCATCAGAGATTAATGCATCATCCAAAATACACAACATGGCACATAGGTCCCAAGAGGTTTTGTGTGCGTGACAATGCTTTCAAGGGGCCCAGAACAGATAGGAACATCTCTCTCACTAGGCATCTTTAGTTCTGATCAAAGTTCCACGGGTTCATCTTCTAAACATTTGTGAGACATTAACAATTCCCTAACAGATGTGAGCCACAAAATAGAACTTCAAGAAGTCATACATTGTGTGTCTGTAAATCTCACACTGCAGTGGAGTTTCAAGTTCTTTGGGGAACCTATTATGCAACACACACTGTAAAAATTGGGTGGAATGTGGCCCTAAAGATTGGAAAGTGTAAGTAGTAATTTTATCTATTTAATGGAATGGCATCTTAAACATAAAGGACAAAATCAGGCAAGAACAGTATTATACGGAGGCTTTTCACGTCATGTTTTGCACCATGGTGGCATTCAAACATCATAGTAAGTCATAACTTATTATGAATGGAAATGAGCTTAGGCTCCCACCCGAGCTTGTATACTCCCTCTCCTCCAACATGGCCACGTGGAGAAGTTCAAAAGGTTTTGCTTTCAATTTTGGTTAACTGAAAGGGTTTGCATGTAACTGAGGTTAATATTAGCTACGGTTTGCTGAAACAAGCCAGCTTCATAAATCATAGTTTGAAGTTGATTTGTTTCAAACAGACATAGTCAAGATTGAACTCTGTTGCTTGTTTGTTTACTTGGTTGGTTGGTTGATGGGGGTAATGAATAAAATAAAATGCTTCATGCAACACTGCTATTCTCTATGTAAGACTAAAAAAAGATAATGAAAGGTGGGCAAATGGTGAAATTTACATAGGGTGTATGTCCCCTGTGCTAGTGGTATAATAATAGGTATAAATCTCTCCCCCCCTCCAGCCCTCAGTCTTACCATCCTCTAAATACTAAAATGTGCTCCCTCTTAGAATGGGAGAAAAGAAGCTGAAATAAAATGAAATCCAACATGTCCCCATAATATTACAATAAAAATGGAATCACTTATAACCCAGTCCCTTTGGGAAAAAGGCAGCTGAGCAAATTATGCAAGTATTCAGAACACTTGCACAGGCCTGCCAATGAAATACCAGTAAAACAGATTAATATCCTTGGAAATGGGGAAGAAATGGGCTGTTTTCCAATTCAGACATAATGACTTTTCTAAAGAGAAAGAAGAGAGGGGGCCCGGTGGAACAGCTAGCTGTAGAATGAGAATGGCATCTATAATGACACTGTAAAACATCGTTTGAAATGTGTGTGTGTGTGTGTGTGTGTGTGTGTGAGAGAGAGAGAGAGAGAGAGAGAGAGAGAGTAGGGGACTTTCAATGGGGAGCATCCTTAGCTGCCAAGGTGAGGCTGGAAGTATCAGCAGCTGTCTCCTATTCTGAAATGTTGCACTTTCTTGCCAGGGCGCTGTAAGGTGTTTTCTCCCGGTGCCCTCTTCATCCTAGCTCAAGCTGAGCCAGGTTGCAGTGCAATATTGGGGACAGCACTTTGTCGCTCACAAAAGCCTTGTCAAAGTTGTATGCATGAACTCTTGCTGTGTTTCAGCTGGGTTGAGTTTATGCAAACTCCTCTAGAGCCTCTCTCCTTGACAAACAGAGACACTGAGAGCTGTTTCTTTAACAGCTTCAAATCATTCTGACAGCAAACTACAGAAAACCATTTAGGGATACCATTGGGGCTAGAAGTTTTTAATAACACCCAATGAAGTGTTATTAGTTTAACTTCTTTCCCAGCACTGAATACATTAATTTAGCTTCTTAAAAGGAATTAAACAATTTGGGGCTTGAAAAATGGAGAGTAGTTTTCTCCATACTGATTGGAAATGTATTCTCTTGGGGCTTAGAAAGCAATGGGAGAGGTCAGCGGGAAAACTCCTAAATTATGTTCTCCTGGGGACATGCAGTGCATAAAAGTGGCTCAGTCCTTGGCATCTAGGATAGAAGAGACTCTATGCCTGGAATTCTGAAAAGCCACAGCCAGTGAGTGTAGACAATACAGTTTGCTTATGCTTGGTTCCAGCTGCTGTTGGAAAGGTTGGGACATATTTAAGGAGTGTATAAAAACCCATCTGGATATTGGATGATTTGTATGAACACCAACAACTGGGAAACACTGGCCTGCGAGCGCTTCAGTTGGAGAACAGCCTTTACCAAAGGTGTCATGGACTTTGAAGACACTCGAACTCAGAACACAAGGGAGAAACGTGCTAAGAGGAAGGCACGCCAGGCAAATCCACACCGTCATCAACTCCTGCCCAGGAACCAATGTCCCCACTGTGGAAGGACGTGTGGGTCCAGAATTGGCCTCCACAGTCACTTATGAACTCATTGTTAAAACCATGTTTATGGAAGACAATCTTACTTGGCTACGAGTGATCATCAAAGAAGAAGAAGAATGTTTGTGCCAGTTTTTGAGAGAGAAATGCTACCACTGGGATCCATTGTGGAAACCAGGACCAAAGAGTCCACTCCAGTTGTCTTTCCCTTACTTCCCTCCCCCACCTAGGATAACTACCAGCATCATAATGCCGATATACAATTATAAGGTGCAACCACATCTGGAGTACTGTGTACAGTTCTCATAACCTCACCTCAAAAAAGATAGTGTAGGGTTGGAAAAGGTTCAGTAGGACATCCAAAATGATCAAGGGGGTGGATTTACTCCTCTATGAAGAATGGTTGCCATGGTTGGGACATTTTAGTTTAGAAAAAAAGGCAAGAGGTGACAGGAAAGAAGAATATAAAATTATGCATGACCTGGAAAAATTGGATAGAGAAAAGTTTGTCTCCCTGTCTCATAGCACTAGAACTTGTAGGCATCCAGGGCAGCTGAATGTTGGAAGATTTAGGGCAGATAACAGAAAACACTTCTTCATGCAACACTCAGCCAAACTATGGCACTCGCTCCTCTAGAAGGCAGTGATGCCACCAACTTGGATGGCTTTAAAAGAGGATTAGGCAAATTCATGGAGGAGAGGGCTATCAATAGCTACTAGCTATGATGGATATGCTCTACCTCCACAGTTAGAGGCAGCAGTACTTACAAATACCAGCTGCTAGAAAACCACAGGAAGGGAAAGTGCTCTTGTGCTCATGTTCTGCTTGCTGGTTTCCCACAGGCATCTGGTTGGCTACTGTGAGTGTAGGATGATGGAGTAGATTAGTCAAGGTCTGATCCAGCATGCTATACTCCCCTGCTCAGCGCCTGAGGGCCCCAGTCCTGCCACCCAACACCTGGCCTAGGGCGGGGCCTGATGGGCTCTATAAAGGACTGATGCCGCTGCCGCTGCCGCTGCTGGGCAGAGAGGGCTCTGTTTTGTTTTAATTGCTGTTATTTTTTACCTATGTCATTTTAAACTGTGATATTAACGCTGTATTCTTAGTTTTAGATTTTGATTTATGTAGAAATTGTTTCCCATTTGGTTGTGTGTTTATTTATTTTTTTGATGTGGTTTATTTATTGTTTATTACTTTTGTAATTATGTAAATCTTGTTATGCTGTAAGCCGCCTTGAGCATTGTTTTTTTAACTGTGGAAATGCGGCATACAAATAAAAAATGAAGATGATGATGATGATGATGTTGGGCTAACAGGAGCTGGAGTCTAGCAACATTGGAGGGGGGTAGGGTTCCCTAGGAACAAGTGGCTATGAGGAACAGCCCCAAAGCCTTCTGCCGACTTCTGAGCCCTGGAAGCAAACACACCAGCAGCAGTGCCAGATGGGCACAACACCCTCTCCACCTCACCCATCCTGGTAAGCAACAGTGACCCACCACTAAGAAACGAGCATAGTGCCTCCATGCTCCTGCTCTGTTCTGAGTTTTTGTGCAAAACATTTGATCCAAAAGAGAAGGATGCTGTTTAATTTGCCCTTGTGGTAAGAAGAAAAAAAGGTGAAGGTTAGAAGTGACTGCGTGAAGGGTCCCAGCAGAAGGAAGAAAATGTAATTTGCCCTTAGTAGTTGAACTTGGTGCTCACTGCATGTTGAGCTAATGAGGTCAGCTAAATTCAAGAAACATTGAACATTCACCTTGGGGGTGGGGAGCGCAATAGAAAGTGGCAATGGCTCCCAACTAATGCATCAGCATCTCATTCTTTTCCCCATCAGAAATTAGCAAGTTCACCATCTGAGAACCAGAAAAAGCAGCAGAGATGAGCAGCTTCTAAGTGAAGGTATGAGGCTTTTATCAGTCATAACATTAAAAATAGAAACAGTACTGGGAAGGTGTCTCACACTACCAATCAAAGTTTTGCTACACACCATCAAAACCTGAAGCCAGAAGACAAAGGTTTTGAGTAGCAGAGGTCACTTGTATAATTGTAAAACTACCTAGCTTGCAGCACTGGAGTGCCTAGGAGTGTCTTTTGCCAGGTACAGCTGGTACTCCAGCTGTTCTTCGACTGAGAATAGCCTGGCCACAATTACTCATGCAGTGGCAACCTCAAGACTGCATTATTGCAACACACTCTGTGGGGAGCTAACATTCAGATTGGTTTGGAAGCTCCAGTTGGTGCAAAATGCTGTGGCTATATCATTGGTGCAGACAGACGACTGCCAGCACACAACACCAGTGCTTAAAAGCTTGCATTGGCTGTCCATGTGCTACTGAGCTAAGTTCAAGGTTTACTGAATTAATTTGCAAGACCCTTTGCAACTTAGGTCCATGATCCCATAAGGACTGCCTGATCCCTGATATCCCTGCCTGATGATTAAGGGCTTCAGGGGAGTCACATCCACCAGCTGCTATGTATTCAGTACAGTGGAGCCAGTTCTGCTTTAGGTGAAGGGTGGGGGAGGTGACCCTTTCCTCCTTTCTGGAAATTCCCCTGTTAGCCCCAACAGCACTATATGGCTGCTTGGAGCACAGGATAAGAACAGTTGCCATAACAGGCTGTTAAAATACACTGAAACATTTCCTTACAAATCAGCACATACCTTCTAATAATGCCAAATAGATAGTATCTATGCAGAAGGTGTAGAAGGGAAGTAAAATAAAATAAAATGTACCAGCCCTTCCCATGCAAAGATCTATATTATGCTCCAGGCAGAACTATCTATCCCCACCCACTCCCAATTCTCCTTTCATGGCATTCCTGCCCACACTGTAGCATTTCGGATGACACTAGGATGCTGAAATAGACTGGCTTCCTGAGCCCTGAAGGCAAATACCATTTTCTCCGCAATTCAGATATGATGAGGCACTAGCAGCAAAAAAACTGGGTGCCTCAGGGCTGATTCACACACTGCATTGCTCTCCCAGTCCCCTCCATTGAGTAATTCCTGTGAGTGATGAGTACAGTGAAAAAGTCCAGCCTAGCAAACTTCCAGCCTGGAAACAGAAACTCCAAGGTCAGCCCAATGAAGGATGGTGAATAGTGCTACATTTGGACATTGAAGAACTAAGGTGATGTGTGTAGCAAGTTGCTGTTTTTCTGCCTATAATTCAATGGCAAAATGCATGTCTTAAATACAGAAGGCCTCTGGTTCAAACTCCAGTTTAGAAAGGCTCCAGTAGCAGGGGTTGGGAAAAGATCAGTGGTGGTTGGTGCCCATTAGGAATGGTAGGGCAGAAGGCAGAGAGGTCAGAGCCAATGACAGGCAGAACCAACTTCTACTTTTGGCCCAATCCTCTTCTCTGCAGACGTCTACAATGGCAATACTGAGATTAAGGAGGAGGGTGCTGATTGGCAGTCCCAAGCATTGGTTTGGTTTAAATAAGAAGAAAGACAGGGGCACAGAAAGCTGCCTTACACCAAGTCACAGCACCAATTCATCTCGCTCAGTATTATCTGCTGGCAGCAGATTTCCTGGATTTCAAACAGGAAGCATTCATTCTGCAGGTGTTGGGGACTGAGTGTGCTAAGTGCTCCACCACTGAGCTATGGCACTTTCCATAGATTGGGGGTGGTGGTGGCTGAGGGCAGATTGAGACTGGTGGGGCAATGCCCCACTTGCCTGAATGGACCAGCCTCCTCTACTGGGAAAGATTTCTGCCTGAGACCCCGGAGACCTGCTGCTAATCACAGTAAACAATACTGGCCAAGTGGACAATAGCCTGACCTCTATGAGGCAACTTCCCATATTCCTGGCAGGGTTGACATGAGATTAAAAAGCAAGGGATGAATCACAAAACACTTTACGAATTGAAAAACTGTTGAAAATATTTGTTAACAGGTCCTATTGTTGGTGCTGTCAAAGGTTGCTTCCCAGACTCACGGCAGGGTCCTGACTCATGGAACGCTTTCATGGTGACGTCTCCCTCCCTCCTTCATCATTAATGCTCAGGGAGGGTTTTAAAACATTCCTGTTCCCCCAGGCATTTGATGTATGAGATAACTATCCCTGGAAATTATAAGCTGTGAGGGTATGTAATTGCTTTTATTTGTTTTAGGTAATTTTAATTGTTTTTAGATGTTTTTAATCACTTTTATTATTATGGGTTGTTGTTTTTTTAATTGTATTGTGTTAACATTCTGGGATTTGCTGCCCTTGGCTCATTAGGGAGGAAGGGTGGGGTAAACAATTTATAAAGAATACTACTATCAGGAAGAGATAAACAAAACAGCGCAGTACACTCTCAAGAGAGAGAGAGAGAGAGTTTTGAAGTCTGTGTTGTACTGTGGTCAGAGTGATGGGCTTAGAAAATGGAGAGTTGGACCGATGGAAGCGAAGGCTCTGAAAAAGCTCAATATGGAGGCCAAATGGCCGAAATATTGGGAAATTTTGGAACAAGATGGAGATAGATTGAAACTGCAGAGTTTTGAGAAATTAAAAAGCAAAGTGTGAGACTGGCTTCATTATTATCAGATAATGGAGGCATATAATTTGGATAAGAAAATTGGCTTCCAGGTGGAAAAAACAAAATTAGAAACAGAACTGTTAGAACCCAAAACTAAGATTTTGTCAAAGATGTGTAACTTGCTGTTGAAATGGAATACTCAGGATGAAATGGTGAAATCTGCTATGATTAAATGGGCTCAAGATGTTGGACATAACATAATGATGGCTGACTGGGAACAGTTATGGACCACAGGTATGAAGTTTACGGCATGCAATGCCTTAAGAGAGAATATTATGAAAATGATATACAGGTGGTACATGACACCAGTCAAGCTTGCAAAAATCTATCATTTGCCCGACAATAAATGTTGGAAATGTAAAGAAACTGAAGGTACATTCTTTCACCTTTGGTGGATGTGCCCAAGGATTAAGGCTTTCTGGGAGATGATCTATAATGAATTGAAAAAGGTATTTAAATATACCTTCTTGAAGAAACCCGAGGCCTTTCTCCAATTGGTGTCAAAGAAGGATAGAACTTTCTTTATGTATGCCACAACAGCAGCAAGAATACTTATTGCAAAGTATTGGAAGACACAAGAACTACCCACTCTGGAAGAATGGCAGATGAAGGTGATGGACTACATGGAATTGGCGGAAATGACTGGCAGAATCCGAGACCAGGGAGAAGAGTTGGTGGAAGAAGATTGGAAGAAATTTAAAGACTATCTACAGAAATATTGCAAAATTAATGAATGTTAGAATGATGTTAGAATGGATTGATAACAGGTGAAAATTTAAAGTTATAGTATATTAAGTTAAAGGATTAAGAGAAAATAAAGAGGGAAAGAAATTGCTGAATTAACTAATTGAATTGGAATACAAAAAAGGGAGGTATGAGGAGGTCAGGGAAACAAGGATATGAATGTAAGGCATGGAAAGATTGATCTATTTTTTTAAAGTGTTTTTTATTCTTTTATTCTGTATTTTGTATTTTTCTTGTATTTTTATTTTCGTCTTTTGTTTTTGCTTTTCTTGTTTTTATGTAACTCTTTTTTTTCTGAAATTTTAATAAATATCATTTAAAAAAGAAAAAAGAAAATGGAGAGTTGGGTTCAAAATCCTACTGGGCTTGCCAGCTTACTAGGTGTTGTTAGGACAATCAGTGTATCTCAGCCTAATTCAGGGGTTTTCAACATTTTTGAGTCCTCAGGTCCCTTGACAAATCACAGCTCTCCTGTGGCAAACCACTTACACTAGGGTTCCATTACAGGACACGTGTAAGTGGGGATTTCCCTGTCCCCTTCCCATTCTGCCCTGCTCCTTTTTGGCACACATGTAAGTGGCAGCACATGTGTCAATGGGAACCCAAGAAATGCCACTGCTTTGCGGGGCTGAGCTGACATATTCCACATAGCAGCCCCAGCCTGCCTTTCCCGAGATTTGTGCACACGTGGTGGTGGGGGGGGGGGGTTGGAGAGGGCAAAACAAGATCAAAAGCAGAAATATTTTGCCATTGTGGGAAAGGAAAGCGAGAAACGCATAGCACAGGACACACATGCAGACATGGTGCTTTCTTGAAACATTCTCCTTGTTCCCATAAAGCTACATCACTGTTAAAGAGGAGGAACGTTGCAGGGGCGGGGGGGGGAGGTAGAGAAGAAGAGGGTGGAGTGATGTTGGGGGTAGAAGGAGCGAAAAACACTGTAGATACTCCTCACTTTCAGGGTTATTTTAAAATCCTTCCTTATAGAGCACACACCATCAAGCTAGTTTGCTATTTTCTTGCATTTCTCAATAACCCTGTGTAAAACTAAGGAACTGTTAGTTACTGAAGCTGGGGAGGTTTTTTGTTTGTTTGTTGTTGTTGAATGGGGGGAAGAGAGATTTTAAGAAAATAAACAGTCATGCAAAAGCATTTCCCCACTTTTTTTGCCATTGTTTTATTTCAGGAAGATAATTGGCTGCAAGTTAAAGCTGGTTTCCTTGAATGTTCTTCAGGAAGAAAGAGAGAGAGATAATGCAGGAAGATATGGGATGCAATTTAATGAAAGCATGGGCCCTGGGGCTACCCTGAACATTCCTCAGGACACTCCAGGGTGCCATGGAAGACTGGTTGAAAACCAATGGCCTAATTAAGAGGACTTTGGGAGAATGAGATGGGACCAGGGGAATGGGTGGAGACCATTAAGAATCAGCGCTGGAAGTGACTTCAAAGGTTATCTAGTTCAACCCTCTGAAATGCTGGGATCTTTTGCCCAATGTGGAGCTCAAACCCATGAACATAAGATAAAGAGCCTCTTGCTCTACCAGCTGCGTTGTCCTAGTATCCCTAAAGAGAAGGGCAATATAAAAATATCACAAATACCGTACTTTTCCATCTATAAGACTTGGGTTTTTTCTGTAAAAAGCATGCTAAAAAAATGGGAGTCATCTTATACATGGGTAGTGCATAGGGTGGACATTTGATTGGTTGCTGCTGCAGCTGTCAGCAACTATTGTGCATGTTATTGGTTGCTGCGTCAATGGTTGATTGGTTGACACTGCGGCAATTGTGCGGGCGATTGGCAGCTTCTGCCGGTGAGGGGACAGACAAAAGGTGGATTTAGTGATGCGTGCAGTTGAGTGATTTTCGGCAATCCCCCCTAAAAAAAAGCTGAACAACCCAGGGTAATCCCCCCCCCCCGCAAAAAAGCTCAACAACTGGCAATCTTCACCCCATTTTCTTAAATTTGAGCCCCCCAAAATAGGGGGTGTCTTACACACAGAAAAATATGGTAAATACAGGAACTTGGACTTGCTAAACAGCACAAGTGCAAAATTTGATTGTGCTGCCATTTAACAAAGCAGTAAAATGAAGCAGAGATTTCTTCGAGGTTGGAAGGATAAACATCCACCATCCATTACTCATGGCCTGAAGATCTTGTTGCCCCTTTCTATATTTGAATGTATATATTATAATCACCAGTAGGTATCTACTTGAGCGCATGCCAGCGTATATTAGTGTATATTTATTTTTAAATTGGGAATGATGGATAATTCTTATTGTTATTGTGAGCTCATGATTATTTATCTCATATTTGCCATAAAAACTATATTTACATGAGGAAGGACATAAAAAACGATTAAAGAAATCCTTATACGTTACTGGGGTGGGGGAATATAAATGGAATAATTTATACTATATTTTCATTGCTTGTTTTGTTATAAGTGTGTATCTGCAATTATAGATAACATATTCCTAATCAAATATGTACATTATGCACAATTAAATTTAAGCAGCAATAACAAGTTGAGAAAAAGTCCCTTTATGAAAAACTGCACACTCTGGTTTTCTGCCACCCTAACAATCAGAGACAAGATGCTGAGCTAGATCAATTTGAAATAAAGATCCCAAACCCCTCTGCCCCAGATGGCCTATGACATTTTTAGGAAGCTTGGGGTGTGAGAGAAGGGCTCTGCAATTATCATCATAGCAGTGAGGCTGGTGCTCTTACCATCAGCAATGAAGTGCTCAGGAACGTGGAGTGTCACCTTGACAGTTAGTGGGCAGGACAGCTGAGTACCACACACCATGGCCAGGATGCAGGAGCTCACGGCAATTAAGGTAAGTGCTGTCTTGTTCACAGGGCTCTTCAGGGAACCTGGGAAGTAAAAGAAAAACTCAGTTACAATGTGAAGAGAATGATCAGAGCCCAGTCTCATCTCAATCACCATACTGAGGCATGATAAAGAAAGTTTTAGATTTGAGCCTTCAGACTACCTCTGACCAGAATTTTCATCACCAAGGTAGTAATGGCATTTTCAGTACCTTCTTGGGTAGCACCCCAACAATGGAGAGCATTAATAAGTGAGTAATAGGCACAAAAAGCATTTTTGTGGTTGGGAGGGCTGGAATCACAATACATTTTAAGCTAGAATAAGGTCTCCATCTTAGGATATTTAGTTCAAAAGAAACTCCTGTTCAAAAGCATGGTTATACATGTTCCTGTAAAAGAAGCCACATAGCCATGCTTTTTGAAGAGAAGTTTCTATTGAACTATTCCCCCCACCCACCAGGGAAGGGCTTTAGCTTGAAACATGTTGGGATTCCCATCTCCCCACTCGCCCACCTGCCTATAAAGCACTCCATTTTGAATTGATGACTCAATCCTTTATGATACCTATCTCTGTGGTCCCTTGCTAAAAAAGGAACAATGTGTGTTTGTGGAAAACCAGACTATGCTTCTCCTTGCCATCTCTCAGGGGTTCACCTACATTTACCTGCTACAGGTACCGTAATTGACATTTGCAGAAGGAACAACATCAAATCTGGTGCTGTGAAATTAGTCACTAAAGAAACTCCTTTGTTCGCCCTTCTTTGTGGATCTCATTTACAGAACACTTCAATCCCCCCTCCCTCAATCCCAAACATATTGGAGCAGGGGAAATGTAATTAAACTTTAATTGATAAAGGAAGATAACTAAATAAAAGACACAAAACTATTTCCCCCTTACATTTTACATAAGAAGCTGTTGTCTTCTGAGAAACATCAATAGTTATATACAGTAATTTTTTTCTAAAGAAAATTAATACACTTTTTACATAAAAGAATAAAGAAAATCAAGTATTCTCCAAGGTAAAACCATTTATAGGGAAATCAGCTAGAATTGCAGAGCACATAAAAGCTGGAACTTGGTATGAGCTACAATGGTACAGAGACAGCAAAATCCGTTTTGTTAGTCACAGAAAGCCTTTTCATCGCTCAAGGTCATTCTTGCAAAGGGCCTCTCACAGCAAGTGTGGGCTAAAATAATTTCTGACAGCATGAAGACAGGCTCTTTGCAGCCCAAATCTGATGCTAGACCAACCCCAGCACTGGAGAGCCATGAGGGTCAGACAGTGCTTCTCTGCCTCTCTCTGTGCCCTCTCTCTGTGGACCAACTGTCTTAACATCCCGCATGCCAAAAAGCTGACACCTAAGAAATTATTCAGAGCCAGCAGAACCTTTGAGTCTATGCAGAGCCAAGATACGCAGCAGCTCCAAGGAATATTGTACTGCAGTTGGGCCTCCATCAAGACCAAAACTAGTTCTCCTGTGGAGCTTGTTAATAAAGCCAGTTTAATGAGGGAAAGTGCAAGTTACAGTGCTAGCAGAAGAAAAATTGGCAACCCTACTGCACAACACAAAGACCGTGAAACTAATTGAATGAAAGCCCGTTGCCCTTTCTGCCTTCAAGTTAAGAAGGCCAAAATGTTCTCTTTGCAAAAGAAAAAGAAACGAGGAGGGGGCTGCGGAAACAAGGAAAATGCCAACACCACATGAACATCGAATCCTCCTTTCCTGTAATAATTGGGTCAATTCTGCTATAATAACACAGTTTGAGCAAGAGCAGAGAACAGGCCACACAGATTTGAAAGTTAAGGAGAAATACATGCACCAAAACTAAATAAATATTTGTTCCAGGAAGGGAAGGATTTCAAAATCGGAACTGAATTGGCAGGCAAACCTTGCACACTGATTATTATTCTCTGAAAGACTGGACAGCTCCCTACAGGCAGACTAAATAGAATTGTAGGCTCACTCATACTTCTGCTTGCCCCATGCCTAGAAAGCATGGGTCTGAGAGCTTTTTCGGCTTGACCCTTAATTTCTAGGCCTGAGCAGTTTTTCCAATGCCCTGCTCCTTTCCTAAGAAAAACCCACTCTTTAGCTCTAAATTGGAACAAATAGCAATCCATGGAAAACCCGATTGCCGTTTGCTCCGACTGAGAGCCAAAGTGCAGTTTTTCCCAGAGGAAAAGCAGCAGGACATGGGGAAGTGTGGATGAGTGCTGAGAGTTCACGCACTCAGTGAAGAACTGTCCCAGCCCAAAAAAGGTCCAAGATGCACTGGTTGCTTTTAAGATAGGCAAGTGCTCACATTACATAATTCTGCTGTTCCACACTAAAATATGTGTTGCATTCTACAAAGTATCTATCACAAACATCAAAGCCTTGATCTCAGCTTGATCCCAAGAGGTAAGTGGGGAAACCTCAGTAAGTGATCAAAACAATCTCACTTCTGAGATTCTTAAAAAGTATTTTTAAACCATTTTAACTAAGCCTAAACTGGTTACGATAATGACATTTTAATGACTACCTGCTCCCATATGAGCCCACTTGGCTATGGTGGTTCATTTACCAGAAGCAATGTATTTAGTATTAACTCTGGAAGTGTATACTTCATTCTGACCAAGCTAAGCCACCTAGAACAAAATATACATCAGTATAACACACACACCCAATATCGCAGAATCACAGAACTGCAGAATTATAGAAATGGAAGGTACTCCATGGGTCATCTAGTCCACTCCCTAGAAATGTGACCATAAAACCTTCTCCCCACCCCCAATTCAATTTAACAGCATCAAACATGGAAGTAGGGAGGAAAAGGCTCAATATGTTTTCCTGGACACTCGTTTTGCACCATTATCTTAGCTAGCAACTCGAACTACTGTTGCTTGTTTCCGTTAACACGTAGGAATTGCTTAAATTGCTTTGGAATTGTAATCAAATCTTTTACTTGAAAACTGATGCTACTACCTCTTGATTTTCAGGTCTCTGCCTTCAAACTGTTACTAGAGTTTCCGTACAACACAATATCTAGTTGTCAAACATTATTCAGTTGATTACTGAAATATGATTTAATACCACTTTCATAGTATTCTGAAAATGTTTTGGCAACGCCTGGATTAAGCATGTAGATTACAGGTGTGCCTTCAAATATTTTAACTGTTACACTTGGTTCGCTGTGATTAAAGTTAATGTCATCACATGGGGGGGAGGGCTAAAGCTGGGACCTTTTGTATGTACTCTACCATTGAACTGAGTCCCTAGAACTGTTACTTGCAATAGGTAAATGGCTACTATTCCCCACCCCCCACCCCCATGATGTCAGCCTTAGAAAATCCTACTGCTATTTTACATCATTTTGATGGATATATTTTATGTATTGTACTTTTATTGTGTATTTATTTTTGTATTGATGTGTATTCATGCTGTTCGCAGCTTTGGGGACTAAAAAACAGTACATAAATAAACCATACCATACAGCTAGTATTAGCCAATTATTTGGAGGCTCTTTTTTAAAAAAATGAGACTTAATTGTTTTCAACTCTGTAACTTTCTCTGCACCTGGAGAGCATACACAATGTGCACATTGCATTTAAATACACACCAAGAGATAAATGACTTAACATGAGACCTTTAAAAAACAGATGAATTTAAACTTTATGACCCAGCACTAACTAAACAGACTGCAACAGAATCCTTGGATTTCAGGGCTTATTTTACGAACATGATAGTAACACCTATTCATCCCTTGCCCCAGAAGCTTAAAGCTGTCAAGAAGCAGGTTTAGTCAAGAAATGAGAACATTAATTGATTCATTGATGGTTGGGGTAGTGAACAGTGCTCTGCTTCTACAGGAGTCACACACACACACAAACACACGTCTGGGCTCTATGAGAGAAACATCTAGACCAGAGGTCAACAACCTAAGGCCCGTGGGCCAGTTCCAGCCCATGAGCTTCCTGGAACCGGCCCATGGCCGTTCTGTGGATCGGCGTGGGGATTCCGTGCTCTTTCTTTTTGTGGTGCCTTTTTCTCGCTGCAGGGACTGACTTCCGGTGCAGAAGAGCACCGGAAATAGCGTGTGCACATGCATGTGCTGTTTCTGGCACACTTCCGGAGTGGAGGAGCGCCCGTGTGCATGTGCACACGCTATTTCCAGCACTCTTCTGACCCGGAAGCACCTTGCAAACCCAGCAGAGTTTATTATTTTTTTTAAATGATATTTATTGAGAATTTAAAATTACAGAAAGAAAAAGGAAAAAGCAAGAAAAAAGAAAAGGAAAAAAGGTATACAAAAAAAGAGATTAAACAATATAAGTCAATAAAAACAAAAGTCAAAAAAACAAAAACAAAACAAAACACAGAATACATCAGAATACATCAGAATAAAACAAAAACAAAAATAAACAAAAAATTTAAAAGCAAATCCAATATTCCCAAATCCTTATCTTTCATTAACTTGTTTCATCGACCTCCTCACACCTCCCTTTTGTGTATTCTAGTTATTAATTATCTCAGCAAATCCTTTCCATCTTTCACAATATTCTGTCATTAGATTACCTTAATCTATTTTAACCTTATCTTACCATAAAAACCCTAAAGCTTAAAACTTAAATCTTATTTATACCTAATTCTTTTTAACAAAACATATTTATACATAATTCTTTTTAACATTTCTACTAAAGCCAAATAGTTTCATTCCAACATTTTTCTAATACTCATTAATTTTACAATTATTTTCTGAATGAATTTTTAAAACTTTCTTCCAATCTTCATCCGTCGTCTCTTCTTCCTTGTCTCGGGTTTTGTCAGTCCTTTCTGTTCCATCCATCTAGTCCATCAACCTGGTGACCTTCTATCCGAGGCTCTTAAGTCTTTTCCATGTCCCTTCTGCAGGTCTTCTTCATGTTTATACCTGCACTTTACTTTATCTTCTGCTGATCTTATTCTTAATTTCCTTCCTTTCTCTCGGGGAGACTCCAACTTGACAATATCTTTATACCTTCTCGACAAGTCAGCCCATTCTCCATAGTCAACACTGAAATCCAAAAATATTTAAAGGCATGTTTCAAAGTCCCTCCAAGAATGAGGGCCCCCACAACTCCGAACTCCCCCTGGCCCAAAGCCAGATCCGAAAAGTCAAAACATCCCTGCATAGGGGGATCTATCCAACTTCCCATCTCCAGACCAAACAGTACTCCATCTCTCCAAATCTGACTTTCTCCAGATTCAGTCGTCAAAGACAGCAACTTATGTTCCTGCAAGGCCGCAGCTCTCTCCATTTCTGGTACTTGAGGTTCAGCAACTACCTCCTCCTTTATCTTCTTCACCACTTGCTCTGTCAAAGCACATTCCTGGATTGATTCCTGAGTGGTTGCTATATATGTATTCACTGTTTGTCCAAAATTTCCAACTGCAACAGTCATCAAATCCATCTTCTCATGTAGCTGTTCCAGTAAAGCAGTTGTCTTGCAAAAAACAAGCACTAAAGCTTCTTCTGGGCACATTCTTGTTCAAGGTCGGTGTCTAGTTCCCACGATCTTTTATCTCTACAGCTGTAGAATTCCCCAGATCGACTCCAGCAACAGTTTCACAAGCTCCCTCTAGAGGAAACAATTTCTATTTGTATCCGTCTTTTTAAAAGCAGATTCTAGCAACAAAGTTCCTTTCATTTCCCAGATATTTCGTTCCTTTTAAATGCAAAAGGGAACATTGGAATCAATATGTTTCTCTTTTTTAACTATCTGTCAAAAACGTTTTGTTCACAGTCAATGAACTTCCCCAAAGTGTCTGTCTCTGACACCCCGCTCCCAGGATCAAGACGGTGGAAATTTATCTTTCTTTACTCTCTCTTCTGCAGGTTTAAACAGTCTAAAAAGATTCCCCCCTCTTCTCCTGCTTCCAAGGGGGGTTTAGTGATTTTAACTGATGGAAATTTAGTCCTTTACAAATGACTTTCCAGACTCTAGCTAGCAATGTCTTTGCTTCAATCTATTTACAAAAGCGGAAGGTGGACTTCCTGTTTAGACCTTCCCGCTTCGGTGCCAAATTAAAAAGTTTCTTAATCCAATTTTCCGTTCTACTCACGGGCAGTTGTTTAAAATCCAATTGTCCACAGGAAAAAGTCAGCGCTCTCCGGCAACAGCAATGCGGCTTCACTCCGTGAAAAAAGCAGTCGATTCAAAGCACCGCGCCATTCACCCCACGTCGCTCCGGATCCCCGGAACCGGGTTTCCCCGCGAGTAGGGGAGGCACAAAAGGTGCCAGCCGAATCCCACGTCCACAGGCTTCTCCTGCCTGTGGTTTTCAATAGGTCTCCGCCTCGCCGCGGTGGTCCAGACCCTAATTCTCACGAAGCGGATTCCTCCTGGTCAGAGGAAATCCGCCATTGCCGGAGGCGCTAACCCGGAAGTCCCGCCAAACCCAGCAGAGTTTAAATTCAGGGGCAAGCTTTTCGTCTTGTGGGACAGGCTTTATACCTTTATGGTATGTTTCTGCAAAGACTCAATAGCTGAAATGTAGCTGAATGCTGAGCAGCAGAAGCTTCTCTCAAGAAGAAGAGTGTGCCCAGTGTAGTAATCCTTGAGGAAGAGGGCAAGAAAAGGCCCTGTAGCAAGAAACCCTTGTTTAAGAGAACAAAAGAGCAAGAAGATTATTATTATTATTATTTTTAAGGGGGAGGCATGCAAGCGTTTGTTGTCGTTTTTTTTTAACAGGAATGGCATCCAAGCATCATTGCCATTTTCAATCCAATCAGCTGCCACTTAATTAGTCTGGAAGGAAAGCTGGATTCTGAAACAAAGGCTCCCTGTGGTGCCCTATAACCCTGGGCATGTAAGCAGTGTCTGCCAGTGTCACACGCCTCCTGACCTCTCTTTCATGACATTTTCCATTGGCACCAATTAGATGTGCTCTGGACTCGCTGGGGGCAGACAGGCTGCTAGAGAAAACGTCCCATGAAGTGGCAGATTCCTCTGAAGATTCTGAAACCTTTCAAAAGAATGACAGAAGCCAGAAGTTGGGGGGTCAGCAAAGGGGAATAATAAGCACCCCAACATGGCTTACCTTACAAGTTTCTTCTTCTCCACTTATTGCACTGGAGGGTTAACTGGGTCTGCATTCACACGGCCATATATTCCATTTTCTCAGCAATATCCTGTTAATTTCTGCTTTATAGCTGAGCTTTCACGTGATGTAAAAGCCTCTACCAGAAATATAGCAGAATATGGTCTCATTTCTGTGTTATTTGCAAACAGATTTTTCCCCCCTGAGTGCTAAACTTGTGTTGTATTTCTGGAAGCAGATTTTACGTCACATACAACTATAATGCAGAATTTAATAGTTAGGGAAACACTGGGAAACAGGCACATTGCTAGATTTGATGGAGACATGCAGAACTCTGTATGGATTTATGACTATCTTTAATAGCTCAACCTCCTCATAACAATATAGTCCTAAATCAACTTTATAAATACACAGTTGGGAAATCAGCCAACCAAGACATAATGAACTTTAATTACCCAATTTTTAATCAGCACAAATTTTGTTAACTGGAGCCAGATGTGGATGCCAAAATGCCTAGCAATCAGGTCTCTCTTTCCCACTCCATGGCAGCACTTGATATTTCATTGAAAATTCCCACCTCAAGATAATTACAGGAATACGGAAAAGAGCTGGGGAGGGGGGTGAATGGGTCATCCATGCTGCTTTGAACCTGCACCAATCTCATTAAGACGAAAGGAAGTCACTTGCAAGAAGCTCTGGTACACAGCAGCCGCAAACTCACAGCAGCCCTATGTGTGTGGGTGGAAAGGGGAACAAACTGTAGATCACCAACAGCTCAAGGAAGCAACCAAGCATGGCAAAATCGCCCATGTACATGCCCAGTTTCCTTTCACAGACTTAAGGGAGGGGTGAGAATTGCCCACCAAACACCCAAGAAGGCCTTGTCAAGGGAGTTCACTGTCTAGTAACTATCCAGAATTATGTTCAGGCAGAGAGTCATTAAGGCAATTCACACTACGAAGTATCCTGCAACTCAAAAACTAATTACAGATTAAGGTAAAGGTAAAGGACCCCTGAACGGTTAAATCCAGTCAAAGGTGACTATGGGGTGTGACACTCATCTTGCTTTCAGGCTGAGGGAGCCGGCGTTTGTCCCCAGACAGCTTTCCAGGTCATGTGGCCAGCATGACTAAACCGCTTCTGGAGCAACAGGACACCGTGACGGAAACCAGAGTGCACATGGAAACACCGTTTACCTTCCTGCCACAGTGGTACCTATTTATCTACTTGCACTTTGACATGCTTTCGAACTGCTAGGTTGGCAGGAGCTGGGACAGAGCAACGGGAGCTCATCACCGTCGAGCGGATTCAAACCGCTAACCTTCCGATTGACAACCCCAAGAGACTCAGTGAGGCATTGCATGGAAGGGGCAGGTGGGAGACAGGTTTCCTGTTAAATCTCTGCAGTCTACATTGCTTGTTCTCAAGGCTGCTTTTGAAATCATTCTGCTTACCTAGTGATGGGTGAATCTGCCATTTTTTTGCTTCTCTCAATTTCTCATTTCCACATGAGTTTATGATTTTTTTTTTAAAAAGCAGCATTTTAGTGTGCATTTCTTCTAATATATGCTCATTTCTGTTATGCAATTTTGCTTAACCTGACCATTTTTCCAAGGCAATTTCTTCAAATACAATCTATTTTTTGTATGTAATTTGCACAAATGTCTTCATTTTCATATCCATCTATCATATATCTATCTATCTAATCTCCATGCATATATATGGATCATCAAGTTCAGAACCCTATTTTGCTGTTCTGGGTGCTCCCATCAGATGAAATTATCTAGGTGGCTACCAGATGGAGGGAGAGTCTTCTTAGTGATGGCACCCCAGCTGTGGAATAACTTTTATTATTTTATATGGTGAGCTGCCCAGCGAAAAACATTATTGGAAAGCCTACATAAATTCCATAAATAAATAGCTGAAGCACTCCATAAAGCCGCCCCACATGCTAATCAAAGGGTGCAAGATAACCCCTGTTAAATAAACAACAATAAAACAAGCAAACAAAAAGAAATTCCTTAATTTATGGATTATGAAATATGTCCCATTGTCAGTGAGGTGAATTCTACATCAAAAGGAACACAGAATGCTACAGGAGCATGAGGAAGCCACCAGTTGTTTGCATTATTTTGCTTCCTGAAGCTCTCACTTGACAAAAAATGGTTTCTAGTACTTATGGTAGAAAAGATGTGTTTTCAATTATGTGGATACTGCCTGGTGTAACCTGCAAAGTCACATTTTCAGCATTGGGAGGAGAGATTTCATCAGCCTGCATAGTTTATTGCTTATTTCCATTTTTAATAACAAAGTAGAATTATGCAAACTAATATATCTTCTTGGTTTACACAAACTGCATTTATATCTTTTTGCTCAAAATGTGGGGTGGAGTGTGGGTGGATCTTGACAGAATGTTGTTGGCACAGAGCAGGGACAGCCAGAGGCATTTTGGAACCTGAGGTGAAATGCCCCACTGCTGCCCCTCACGACGGGGGAGGGGGAACTCCACAGAACCATAGTTAGGGGGAATCTAGCCGGGGTTACTGTTCCGGGCAAAGCCTCCAGAGGGGCGCCATTGAGGCTCCCAAACTCTCAGCATGTCTGGGCTTCAGCTGAAGAGAAAGATGAAAAAGTGAACTGTTTATTTCATAACTGATCCCTGTGGAAGAAGAAACAGATGGAAATCTGCTGGGAGTTTTAAGGAAGATTTTTTGAAAAAGGAGCTAGAACATATTTTCTTTTCTGAAAAAGCCATACTTCTATTTATTTATAGACAGTATTTCAACCCAAAAAAAGTTCAGGAGGTAAACTTAAAAACGATTTAAAAGTATACCAAAAAGGGCCAATATTGGAAAACCACATAAAATTGACAAAAATCTCTACTTATCTCCAAACTGCTAGAATAAATAAAAGTGTGTTCAACTTTGAAAGAAGATCAGGGAAGTTGAAGTTGAGGGTTGAAGAACTAGTCCACTTCCAATTTAGCACAACTGCCTTTAAAATCTCTCTCTCCCCCCACTTCTATACAAATATTTTTGCTTTATTCTCTCTTTTTCCTCTTTCTTGAAAAAACCCCAATGATTAATTAACTATACAAAAAAGAATTGGGTTCAATGCTCGATGGGTGAAATTCCACTCATAAGTTAACTGATTTTCTATCGTAATTAGTGTAACTATAAAACCTAAAGTATATTTCTGTTAATGCTCTGAACACTAATTAGGCCACTTCTTATGCAATGATCTTGGCTTAAACAGTAAACTTTACCAACCTTACTTTCATATGTTGGCTACTTAGCCAAGAATAATAAAGTAATTCTTAGCTAAGTAAGAAGTTAGTAGGGTTGCCATACTGTATTTCAAAAAGTGAAAATCCAGACACAAACTTCCCTGAAAACAGAAGTTCTGGGAACTGTAGTTTAAACAGTCACAACAAAAATGTCAAAGCCGGTTCACAAAGGTCAGTGGATGAGGTGCATCAGCAGGGTGATTGTTCAATCTAAGCATTTTAAATTGTCATCTATTAAGGAGATCATTATGTCTCAACTGGTGCATTGCCTTAAAAATATTTGGCAGTTTTTCAACAATATTTGACTGGTGAGATGCCCAATCCTACTGAATTTTCATTCACAAGAGAGGAGTCAATAGAGCTGATAATATGACTGGTGTCATCAATCTCTCTCTTTACTAACAGTAATGTATCCTGTCAGAGAGCAGTGCAAAACAATGGGCTATCATTGGGCTTCTTTTGGTTTTGTCCATAGATACACACCTCGGGAGTGGACTCTCACTTAAAAAGAGAAAGCCAAGTCTATCAGAATCAGTATTAACTGGAGAACACTTTCCACCTAGTTTACCACTCTTCCTTAACCAGTAGTCCAGCAATTGACATGTTGAGGAGGTACATAAATGTGGCTACCTGAAGAGTAAAGAGGATAATTTGTCTGATGAAGGCAGAATCCACACACACCTCCCTCTCCAAAGCAATAATCTACCATGGGTGATAATTTGCAGCGGGATCAATGGAGACAGCGAAATCTTTGGCTTAAGCAGCAGGAACTGCCAACTCCCACAACCGAGCACGCTGCATGTTCTATTCAGCCTGAAGAGTCCTTGAAGCCTTTTACTAATCTGTCTCTAATACTCAGTCTCAGCAGACTTTAGGAGTTTTAATGCCTGATGCATTGAAATAAATATGCTTTTCTGTAAAGACCATAATGCTTCAAATATTGATCTCTTGTGTGTGCATGCACGAGCACACACAGGGTACACTGGCAATCTTATGTGAACATTATTCCCTACTGTTTTAAGCCAGATACTGATGCATACAAAACCTATGAAGAGTCCTATGGCAAATAACTGGCACATCTTTACCTTTTGCAAGCCAACAAATTCATCATATTATGGAGTCCCAATAGGGAGAGGGAGGAGAAAATGGTGCTGCAAACGGAATAAATGGAAATACAAAGCCAACAAGGAGTGAATGGGCCCTGGAGGCTGACTAGCTCATAGTTCATGCATTAACTGGGGGCATTTATGGCCAGAATGCAAATCACGGTGCGCACAGCTGCCCAAGAGAAGGTGCAGGTTCTAAAGACATGTGGGCTGGTGATGTGGCTGAGAGGATGAGGGCTGGCCAAATTGCCAGTGGCACAAATAGAAGTGTGGAAATCCTGATCAACAAGTTTCAAAGAGAATTTCCCCATTCAAGAATGGAACCAAAAAAATGTCTCCTTACTTCCAGTTTGAGAGTTTGTCAAACTGCAGCAATTGATAAGTATCTCTCAAATACAAACAAACCATGTAACATATACATCTTCAACAGGAATAGGAAATGGGTTGCCAAATTTGTGCAGATAATCACAAAAGATGAACAGTCCCGACAGAGAGACATTAAACAAACAAACAAAAATCCCACAGCCAAAGAAAGTGTCCTTTCTTAGAAAAAGGTCCTGTTGAGGACACTATCAACATGGATCGGTTCTCCCCCCCCCCTTTTTTTTTCTTCTTTTGGAAATGGATAAATCCAATTAAATCTGCCATTTATTCCTATTTTCTGAGCTGCCTGGCTATTCCTACTCCAGGGAGTCCTGGCTGCTGGTGGGAATCATTTCATTTCATTTTTATTCAAAAAATGCCCCTGGGAGAGGGCACAAAGCACTGTCCTTGAGGTTGAAATGGGGAGAGAGGAAAACCCCACCCCCAACCTGAGCTCTTTGGGATATAAAGTCACTATGCAGTTTGGAAAGTTGTTTGCTTGCTATGCATTTGCATACCTGTTAAAATGTAATAACTAGATTTCACATTAATTTTTTTGACATCAAGAAGTAGGATTTCATCTCCATTTGGGAACAACTATGGGATGTGGGGGCGCTGTGGTCTAAAACACAGAGCCTAGGACTTTCCAATCGGAAGGTCGGCGGTTCGAATCCCTGCAACGGGGTGAGCTCCCGTTGCTCGGTCCCTGCTCCTGCCAACCTAGCAGTTCGAAAGCACGTCAAAGTACAAGTAGATAAAGAGGTACCACTCCGGCGGGAAGGTAAACGGTGTTTCCGTGCACTGCTCTGGCTTCTCCAGAAGCGACTTAGTCATGCTGGCCACATGACCCGGAAGCTGTCTGCGGACAAACGCCGGCTCCCTCGGCCAGTAAAGCGAGATGAGCACCACAATCCCAGAGTCGTTTGTGACTGAACTAAACAGTCAGGGGTCCCTTTACTTTTACCTTTTTACATGCCATTTTGAATCAAGCTGGTGGGTGGAACTTTTCAAAACTGCTCTCATTTTAAGCATTGATTTCAAAACTGAATTGATTCTTCAGTTTATTCAAATTCCCAGGGGGATGCCAGGTACAAAGCTGAAGTGTCTGTAACCTGGAGCATCTGTAACCCGAGGTACCGTTGTAATGTAAAAGACCATCTTGGCCTTTTTCCACCAGGTCTGCGAGGGAAGAGCCCTGACAGACTCCAGATACAAAACTGATGCTGCTAAAGAAGCAAGAGACGATCTTGGCTGTCTTGTTAGTGCAGACCCAGGTCACTGAGCCTGAGCTTCCACAGCTGCCACCCACCACAAACCACCACTGGCAGAAACAGCAGCAGAAATGTTATATGATTAAGATATGATTCTATATTATGCTCTAAGTTTATTTTATTAGGGCTGACATACATTTGGATGTAGACGGAATACTGCATTGGGGGGGGGAGTCTCTTTTTTTTAGATATTGCTCAACAACTTTGCCAAATTGTTGGAATTGTTGGAAGGGTCCCCTAGTGTCATCTAGTCCAACCCTCTGCAATGCAGGAATCTCACCTAAAGCATCCATGACACATGGCCACCCAACCTCTGCTTAAAAACCTCCAAGGAAGGAGAGTCCACCACCTCCCAAGGGAGACCATTCCACTGTCGAACGGCTCTTACTCTCAGAAAGCTCTTCCTGATGTTTAGTAGGAATATCCTTTCTTGTAACTTCAAACAATTGGTTTGGGTCTTAGCCTTCAGAGCAGGAGAAAACAATGTGGGTTGTAAAATAAAAATAAAGTGGTACAGAAATGAACTAAATTATTTAATAAATCACGCAGCACCTGGTTGATGGCAATTCTTCTTGCACGCTCTCTAATGCCCGGTGTTGTTGTTTTTTAAAATAGTGCCCGTCAACAACTAGGAACATGAGCACCCCTGGTAGTTGCATCTACCCCACTGTCTCTCTCTCTCTACCCACCACAAATCATCTAAACGCCCACTCTGCAAAAAGGGTGGCAGTACAGGTGCAGTGGGCTTTTTGTTCCACGTTGCATCCTCCAAACACTTTCTTTTCTGTCCATATTGTTTCCAGAGAGGAGGTGGGTGTCAGGTAAACATAGCAAACATACAGCCTGCCTGTCCGCCTGCCCAGAACTGAGGGGCTCAGTTTTTATTTTCACTTCTAAACCACTTTATTTTATGGGAAAGCATTCGGACATGGCTTAAAAAAAAAAAAATCCCACTAAGCCGTGTACAATATAAAAACAATAAAAGGTAAAGGTAAAGGACCCCTGACAGTTAAGTCCAGTCACAGACGACTCTGGGGTTGTGACACTCATCTCGCTTTACAGGCCGAGGAAGCCAGCATTTGTCCACAGACAGCTTTTTCGGGTCATGTGCCTGGCCATGACTAAGCCGCATCTGGTGCAACGGAACACTGAAACCAGAGCAGCGCACAGAAATGCTATTTACCTTCCCACCAGAGCAGTACCTATTTATCTACTTGCACTTTGACATGCTTTTGAACTGCTAGGTTGGCAGGAGCTGGGACCGAGCAACAGGAGCTCACTCCATTGTAGGGATTCAAACCGCTGACCTTCTGATCAGGAAGCCCAAGAGGTTCAGTGATTTACACCACAGTGTCGCCTGCATTCCACACACACAAAAAAAAAAACCAGTAAAGAATATCATTAAAA
Source organism: Podarcis pityusensis (assembly GCF_964106645.2). Taxonomy (NCBI): domain Eukaryota; kingdom Metazoa; phylum Chordata; class Lepidosauria; order Squamata; family Lacertidae; genus Podarcis; species Podarcis pityusensis. The sequence continues at coordinate 7,177,030 of NC_138044.1, read as the reverse complement.
CAAAAATGCAACATAAAGGCAGCAGTATAAAAGCATTATTTTTAAAACAAAAGACGAAAAAGCCACACCTGGAAGCAGGAGCATGGGTGGCCCTGTGCTCAGACTTGTTCTGCATTTTCCATCAGTTGTGTGAATTTGTGTATTTGATATGCATTTGCTGCCTATATACCATTAAAGCTATATAAACCTTTCACCTATATAAACCTGTGCTTAAGAGACACCATGCCAAATTTTATCACATATTAAAACATTTATGGGGGTCCTATTATTCAAAACACATTTCGCTTTTTGACTGGAAATATTATTATTATTTTCATTCTTGAAAGTCCAATTAGTTCTCTCTTTATTCGCATTGCTGATGGGCTTTCTGTGCCTCCCTCCCTCCCTCTCTCATTCCTCCAGATTGGACAATTAAAATCAATGGAGTCAACTTTGCTTTCATTTCCCTGCTCTGGAATCAGATGAGAATCATTGTTACATTGAGGAAAACTGTTTATAGATATCTTTTAGATAGATTTTTGCATAGCACTGTTCTTCAGTACAAATCAGATGAAATCGTGGCTGATTCATCGCTGTCATATGCCCTTAAACCAGAGTTGAATTCTGGGTCAGATCGAAGGCAACAGGAGCCTCAGTGCAAGAATAAAATAGATATTATGTGATAAAATAGTGATAAAATAATTGATCCTGTCAAGAAGCGGGGGCCATTCTGTTGATCAGAGCTTATGGCTGAAGTCTTCTCAGGTTTACGTTGAAGTAATTTCCACTGAAGTCAGTGGGGTTTCTGAATAAACCATGCACAGAACTTAGCTGCCAGGCTTATGTAAGGACAAAGCTAACCATGCAGTGATTTAAACACCTCTAGGTTCTACTATGACCTGTTTTCACTGGGCTCCAGAGTAACAGGGAACTTGCAAGCAACAAGACCAAGAGGGCAGAACCAAGGGTGTACCCAGTGCAGTCCAAGGTCAGAGTCCAAGCAAGTCAATTAAACATTGCAACCCTACTAATAAACTGTGTGATGGGGACACCAGCATTCACTTTTCAATAATTCCAAATCTGCTTTATGCCAGTCTATTTACCAAATGCCCTCAAAGACTTACAATTTACCCTGCTTGTTAGACAAAGCAGCAATACCCTTGTAAGCCACCCCTCCTTTGCCTCCCCAGCAAATATGGTAGTATTTTATTTCCTGTGAAACAAGAAGCTCATTACCATGCAGCGGGCATGAGTGGAACGATTAGTAAAATTTGTTACCTGCATGCTTGGAACAAAATTAAATTAAAAGTGTTGCTTTGCTGTCAAGATAAGGACCAAGCTAGAGTGCAAATACTCAATTACTTTGGTAAGACTGTATCAGATGCAATAAAAAAAAAAACCATCCAAAAACCTGGACCGCTGGGAACAGATGTAAATGTCATTATCTCTATTGCAGCCCTGGGGAAGTTAAAGAGGCAACTGAAGCAAAACAGAGCCCTAATCACTAAGACAGGAAGGGGAGACAGGTTTTGTGTGGCATGTTGGAATAATGGGTGAGAGGCCGGAGGGTTAGTGGGGATGGGGATAGGGACAGTTTGCCTGCTTTTCCCTTCCATGCTGTAAGCATGGATTGTGTGAAGCTGTTCAGTATTGTGGGGATTTTCTTTAGTTTGTTTTGGAGAAATGGGTATGTCATTGTAGGGATGTTTTTGATGGTGTCTCTCTCTAAGTGACCATTGCTTTGTCTCATCTTCTAGAATATATGGGATTATGTGGCACACTTGGTTGGCAATGTAAGATGATTCTATGCTGGGGATTCCCCATCCTCCTTTGTGGGGGGAGGTGCAGGTATTTGGGGCTTATTCGTGGCTTTTTATGTGAGAAAATAAACGAATGTAGTTTTTTTCTGCCACTTCTGGAGTTGGGTTGGGGGAATCCAGATTGGGAGGGTTTGGAACAAATAGGTTAGCTT